>NC_092521.1:56792897-57425397 GCF_037038585.1 Patagioenas fasciata | reverse complement strand
CTAAAGGATTTCTGTCATCTTTGGCCATAGTAAGAAGTTTTATAAGGCTGAAATGTAAAGAGTTCTTTTGCCTTTAAACACTTCATTTTCACTTGTATGAGCTTCCTGTTACTGTTCTATACACAGCTTATTTTACTCCTCCACCTATCTCCTTACATATCTTTATTTTTCTGTTAAAATTGTGAAATTTGTAGTTGTCTGGTACAGATTCAGGAACCGGCACAATACCCGCAGTATCTAAAAAGGTGATGCTATATAATTTTTGGTCATTTCTACCTAATGGCATTTTGCAATGTCAGGAGAGTGTCTGACCTCTGAAGTTATTGTGAAATACCAAGTCAGATGTTCAAAAAGAAAAATAGTTTATCTAATATTCAGTCCATTTCTACTAGAAAAAATTAGACTGGCAGGATTTCTGTGTAGTATAAAATAGAAAAGCTTAGCATTTTTTAGATTACAGAGGAGATATACAAGGAAGCAATGATAAAGTTGTAGTAGAACAAGAAAGTTTAGTCAGAGCTTTCTTCACTTAGTAGAGGATCAAGAAAAATTAAAAGTGCATAGGTGGATAGATTTTTGTGTACTTTGTAGTTTAGTTAAACAGAATATTAGACACATAGATGCAAAATAAGAATGTGAAATTGCAGTGATTTCATGGATTTGATTCAACTTCCCACTGAAAGTGATAAAAAATATATGAGTTTAAGAGTTATTGGTCAAGTTTTGAAACCCTGCCTCCCTTTACCTCATCTTAATTCTGATCCTATGTCAGAAAGTGAGCAAAAATTGTTGCCTTTTCAAAGCTAGTGACAAACCTTCTTAGGAGTAAGATTTCATATAACTGGACACTTGGAGAAGGCTTCTGTGCCTTATGTTGCAATCCTTAGTCCCCATTATGGACAGAATAAAACAGTGCACCCTTTATTGTAAACAACAAAGGAATAAAAAACATGGACATAAGCCTAAGTACATGTCTTTTATTTATATTTTTACATCACAATGCTTCAATATAGAATATTCCACTTACCACTGACCAAACAGTTCCTATCAAAATATAAAATGTCACTCATTAGACAGGATGAGATTATGGAGACTAAGAAGTTCACAGCGCTTGCTCTCACACTGGAGATAACAGCAGTAATGTAAGTAGGTACTGTTTCTGTCCATTGCCTAGGCATCTTTTCACCACACAGATTGATGTGATCTCTTTCTCCAAGGAGCTGACCAAACTTGAAAAGATTGTGTTCCATTGAACACAAATATGGAACTCTTTTTGATGTCCATGTAGCAGCGTTGGATTCAGTTCTCAGTGAAAGGAAAATGATAAGAGAGGGAAAGGAAAACCTTCCATGCCGAAGAAACTATGAGATCTGTTGAAAACCTGTATCTCCAAAATTCCTTTCCTACTTCTGTCACCAGGACATCTAAGATCTCCAGTTTCTCTGTTAAGTCCTTTTGAGACAGCTGTTATATAACACTCATTCCACTTCCTTTTAGCTGTTTTTAGGGGTGGATTTCAAATCTCAAATCTTTAAAAGTATAAGTTTGTTCAATATATAAGTGATACAGTTAGTACCTACAGAATAAAAAAATATCATGTAGAAGACTTTCCCTGCTAAAATGAAATATTGCATCAAAGATTAATGGTACACTTTTGTTTCCCACAATCTATGAAATTCAGAGAGAGGACAGAAGCCTGTGGGAGCAACCTTAGGAACAACAGCTTCAAAACAAAGACTCTTTACTTTCAGCTAGGGTACATACTGAGTATAATTGTTGTTACTAAGAAACATTTCACCTTGTTACATTTATAATTATATTTTTTTTAGACAGAGATGAATTTGATGCCGTACTGCAACTTAAACACCCCCCTATCAATTCCTAGCAGTTTTCTTATTTGATTGCAATTAGCACAGACAAAGGATTGTAAACAGAAGTGCTTTTATCAACAGAAGTAGGCTTTTCATAAAACACCCTCTGAGATGTCAGTAATGTGTAATTACACACAGACAAAAAATGTAATTTATTTGAATAAATGTGTGAGGTGTAAGATTTACCCTGTCAAGAAAAAAAAAAAGACAAAAAAGAAAAAAAAAAAAGAAACAAAGATTGTCAAATAAATTGTACCCTTCTGTGTGGTGACACCTTGCGACTGGTATTTTGCATACAAAAAACAAGGCTAAAAGCTGAGAGAGATGTCCTGAAACCTGACATTTTAATTTAAAAGACCTGGGAAGATCAATGGACTCTGGACCTTTACCAGAAGTAGACACACAAATACACATTACTACAGGAGGAGTTTAAACAGCAGTATCAGCAAAGTAACTACCTTTAAATTACTCCTATAAAATAGAATAAAATTCTGAAGTACAAAATTACTTCTATGTGCATAAGTAAAAGAGGAAAAAAAACTTTTCAGATGCTGCAACTGAGACATCCATGTCTTATTTATTATTACAGTCTCTGGCACACTTTGGACTGTGCAAATGCCCACTCTCCTAATCATTCCCAGGTGTGGTTCGTGAGATAGTAGGTGACACAAATAATTGTCAGTCTACCATGCTGGTTTGCACACCATGTGGTAAGCCCAGAATGCGGGTTCAAGCTGCAACTCATTTTAGGGTTGAAAGCAATCAGTGTCTAGATCCTGTATCCCTCATTCCCAACTCCTCTGTCTCCTTCCTAGTGTGGGGTAGGAGGGTGAGGGATGAGGCCTGGGGTCACCCCTTGGAGCTGGAATGGGGAGGCCCCAGCCATTCCTCACAGGGGCTGCCCTGGAATAATGACAACCCCCCTTACTCTGCTTCTCCTTGTACAGGTTTAGAGGTCCCCAGACATAGTTGTTAGCAATCAGGACACATAACCACGGGCATAGTTATATGCGGTGCTTTATTTCAGCGCTGGGAAACCAGGGGTTAGCACCCAAAGCTGGCTTTGCCGATCAGTTTAAGTTACACAGTATTTATACAGTCCATTCACATACATATTCATATATTCATTAAGATACATAACAGTTACTCAACATTGATTGCAGCATCAATTGCAACATCTTGAAACTACTTTGATTATGCGCAGTGTCCTCTGGTGGTCTTTCAGGGGGTCTTCAGGATGAAGTAAGTAGTCTTCATCGTTTCTGTCCTTTTCACCTTTGGGTACTGCACATGCGTACTACTCTATAGTTGCATAACTGCTGACTTGTTCAATTTCTAGAGATACTGTATGTACTTCTTCTCATTCTAGGCATATTTGGGCTAAGATAAAAGCTAGATTGATAAGAGTATACTCGAATCCCCTACTAGGTAAAACACGATATGCTTGAACATCCTTTCAGGGACAGTTTACAAAACTGATTAATCCTTTCAGGAACATTTTGTAAAACTGATTCTGTTACTAACATAGTTAGGCCAACAATAAATACTTGTATAAAATCACCTCAGTTACAGAAAGATTGAGCACATGCAGAACTTTGTATACTTTTTTCCTTTTTTCATTTTACTTTTCTTAGATAAAGACATTCTGGAAATGTAGCTCATACCTAGTTTTTTGCAGTCATCTTGATGCTTACAAGGAAAGGCTCTGTCAACATGTACACCATCATTTCTGGGAAAACAAAACAGTTCTTCTCATCCCAGGAGGTGTTACTAGGGGCAAAAGGACTACTTCCCAACACCTTCTGCTTGGAATTTCCAGTAGCAGCATTAGGTACAAGAGGTCTGCAATACTAGCACAACCCACCTGTGCACAGTATTTGATTTAAACGACTAATTTTCATACTTCTTTCTCATAGTACGGCAAATCCTTCCTGAGATACTGAATGATTATTAATAACACCATTAGTCATAGGAATCTCCTGGGCTAGCTGCCACTGTTTGAGCAAACACTGAATAAACATTAGAGCACCCTATTGTGCATTTCCAGGGTTTCCAACAAGCCCAGGGAGCTGCAAGCTACTAGTAGAAAATACAAAGTCAAATCGGTCAGACAGATTACCTTTTATCCTCATAAAAATCTCACTGAACAACACTGTGTATTTGTAACATAATTAACAAGTGAAAAGAGGATAACTTGATGTGTTGCTACCATTAAATGGAAAAGCAGAATGTATGTTTGCTTTAAATGCATTGAAAAAGCATTGCATTTCAGAGTTATTTATTAAATTATTCCACTACTATATAGACATAAAAATGTAAGCAGAAATAAAGCCTGAGCTTTATTTCATTTTTTAAATGAAACTTAAGCTGGTAGTAGAAATAAAGGTATGGAAATGGGAAAAATATTCAGAATTATCTGTACACAGAAATTTGATAGCAATTTTCTGCCAGTCAAGTAACTCTTACCTAATTTTGTATTATTTTAGGTTTAATCAACAGCAATAAGAAGCAGTGACTGGAACCATGACTTCAGAACACAACATGGTGGGAAAGACTGTGTGGGCACAAGTGATGGCAGGAGGTCCCAGACTGCAGAAAGCAATCACAGTGGTCACGTCACAGCCACTACAGGAGGGCAGCCTTGTGAATCCGTTACAACTGGTTTCAGAGATAACAAGGAAAATGGAAAACAAATTAACTGGGGAGGGGGGAAATGAGAAGAGAGAACATGTGAGGTGTCAGTCTTAAGAAAAAATCTAAAAATATCAAACAAGCAGACTAGAGACTGACAAGAAAAAATGAGACACAAACATCACACATCCTATGAAGACACCAGGACACTGACAGTTCTTCATAAAGAGTCCCTCCTGTTCTTCCTGGGTATGACTGAAATATCAGCTTTGGGTCATCTTCAGAGCAATGTTGGAAGGTCATGCAGGCCTTCGGCCAGAAAGAAGAGGGAGATGTTAAAAAGTTCTGGAATAAAATTATATACTATATTACTAATTGGACATTTCTGTCTTAATTTGGGCTATAAGTGTTAGTATCACTGCAACTGGACTCACGAAAACTCTTTGTTCTATTTTGATTACACTGTTAAAGTTAGACTAACAATAATGTCTCGATTCCATAAACAAGGTCTGTTCCCCTTTTGTCCATAGCAAGATTTTGAGTGTAGTGGTATCAAGATGGGCATTGACAGTGAGCATATAGAATTGTTCAGAGTTGGTTTTGGAAAGTTACAGGGACTGTGAAATTGACAGAGAAAAATGAGAAAAATACCCACAAAACAGAGCTTTAAAAGAGTTAATTTAAATATGATAACTTCCACCATTTTTCTGTAAAGTGCTAGCAGACGTAGTTGGAAAACATGCATAAACATCAAAGTGATAACCAGATGATGTTCGTAAAAAGAAACAATAATGGAAACTCTTTAGTACTGTTAGGTGTGCACTTCTATAAAAATGGCTAGAGGTTATAAAATCGACAGGGCAAACTGTTCTTATATGAAGTTGTGTAAACAGTGAAAAATGCACCAAACACAACAGCTACTTATTTTTCCCAATTTTATAAGCAGTGGTGAAGACCAAGTTTGGCTCACAGTATCTCAGAACCATGAAATACATTGACTCATTCTACCTATCTAGAAAAATTAGTTTTAAATGGCCCTTCTATGAAGTCTGCCAAATAGAGTGAATGCCAGTTTGGATCTGCAAACCCATACAGATTCTTCAGTGAATCAGTGAATCATTTAGCTGAAAATGTCTCAGCGAATATGAATAAACTGAGTTTTATTTAATATTTTAACTAATTAACAGAATGAGGGAAACAGTACATTAATTTAAAACTTTAAAAAATAAAATTGAATTAAAATTCAAAAAATACCAGTGTTCACATTCTGCCTATTTCAATTTGAAAGGATAAGGTGGAAACAAAAGAGTATGAAAAGATTTCCACACCCCATATTATGTAATGATCACATGTGGTCACAATCTTTCTGCTTCTACGGTTGATCCAAACATTTCTGAAGACAAGTAGAGTTCCTGCAGTGGACACTCAGTCTCTCTAGTGAAAGACTGATATGGTTACAAAGGCACTGGCTACCCAGTTCCAGGCTTCTGTGTTGAGATCTTCCTCAGATTTCTTTTTATGGTCCTGGAATGTTGTTTTTATACATAGCCTGAAAAGTGGGAACCGACAACAATAAAATGGATCCTCCTTGGGATCATGATCAAATCCACAGCACTGGGGATGAAACAAGACAAGGCAAGGCTATAGATCTGTCCCACATGGCTGCACTGGCTGATGGACTTGGGCTGCATTCTCCTTTCTTAAAGAGGAAATTTTGAATATTTTTATTTTATTCATAAATTTCCACAGAGTTTGTCCATTTAATAGCCAGTGGAAAAACACCAGATTGATTGTTTCATTAACTGATCAAAGCAATAATTTTAACCTAGTCTTGGTTGAACACCATTTTCAGCAGTTTTTCAGCCATTTTCAATGGAGAAAGGAAAGAAAGTGACAAAACAGGAACAAGAAAAACAGAAAAGCTTAAAATCTTGAAAACAGTTTATTTTCATGGTAAATATGTGTGTTTCTCTGAAAAGCTATTTTTCATCAGAAAGCATGTTATGAATCTCTTAATTGTTGCCCTTCATAAGAGAATGTAGCACTCAATAGTTATTTCTGAATTTTATTCCAAGCTTAAGTGGTGAGTATTTGCCAACAGCCATTTCTGAATGAGTAGAAAAATATAATAATGTCACTCAACAATGTTGTTGAATGCCTGAGTTAAAATGCCACATATGTCTGTATTTTATTTAAGTGAATACTTCAACCTTCACTTGAATCTATGCAGTATTTTACGGTATACTACAAAAGGCTCTACACTTAAATGCATGCACAAAAACATTGCACTCTCACAATTTCTAGCTTTTCAATGGATTTCCTTCTTTTTGGATTAACATTCCTTTTGAACTAACTGCATTGCTCTATTTGTGTTAAAATGCTTGGGAAATTTTGCAGTCATTTAAAATAGATTATTTTAGACAATTTCTGTAGAGTATTCTCAACTAACAACTTCAGAAGGGTCATTTTGGTCCAAAGTCTGGGAGTGACAAGAGTGAGTTCTGCTCCCATCTTTGCCACAAATCTGCTGAGAGACACTGTGCTCCCTTGGAGTTGTTTACTTTCGCTTCAGCCCCTTCCAGGTAGATGTCTTCCCTTATTCTGTGTTATACTGGATTTATCACAAGACAAATGACTTTCACTCAAGAGCATTGAGAAGCACTCCAGTGGAGGAGAACAAAAGCATACATTCAGTTTAAGCAAATAAATCAAATTCAACCTGGGAGGAAAGTTCTGAGATTTTAAATTAACTTAAAATTTGGTTGAGAATTAAATTTTGTCTACAACAGCTACAATCTGATGTGACTCCATGGTGAGGCAAGCTCAGAACCAAAGACACCTAGTCTCTGACATCAGTGTAGCATGTAAAGGTACCCAACAGCCACAAATATTCCTGGTTTGTTGGAGACTCATCAATTAACCAAGCACATAAGAAATCTTTTAATTTTTTTAAACTGTGTACCTTTCCAGCCCTGACTGCTCAGCTGCCTTAATGAAACATCCAACTTCAAGAATTAAGAGAACTCTAAGTAAAAAAAAAAAAAAAGAAGAAAAAAAAAAAGAAAAAATAAGAAGAGAGATTTCACATAACTTTCCCACTTGTGATATTGAATGTTCACAGCAACATGCTATATGCATAGATAATATACAGGAAAAGAATGCTTTTCAAAATTATTACTATGGCTTTACTTAGGGACTGGACATTTTTGTAAGATACTCTAGAACTATAGCTTTCTGTACAAAGACATGCTCCCTGCCCTAAGGGACAGCTTACATTGAAAGAGTACTGGTATAAAAAATGTGAAGAGAGATAGAAACAACATTAAATGAATTATGAATGAGTTGAGCTTTTTTGTTATTGTAGTTCTTGAAACATCCTTAGTGTTGCTTTTTTCCTCTGTAAACCATGAATAGTTGCTGGATAACACTGGGTAGCATGGGTCTTCCTTATGGATTGTAATATTCTGAATCAGTGATAACCTGAAGATTAGCCTGCTAAGATTTTCATCCAAAAGGCTGTAAGTAGACAAGGGAGTTTGGGGATGAAATAGAAATTTAGCAGTACACAGAAAGGAGTAGGTATTCATGCAGTAACAATAAAGAAAAGTCTTGAAGATTCACTTGACTTCGTTGTGCTGAAATAAAATGAAACAACTGGAGGATTCACAGTGATTGGCAGCAGTAGTTGGAGAGAAATAAGCTGGCTGAAACAATGCAAAAGAAAGATGTGACCGGTGTTGATGAAAGCTGGAGTCAAAAAATTAATGAAAATAGTAAGGTCTTGACACCTGATAAGTAAGAGTTAGAACGTTTGTCTGAGCAGAAAGAAAATTACGTAGCCTCATGATAGGGAACAGAAATGCAGCTTGAGTTCATTACGGGGAAGAAAGCATTACAGGAGCAACCATCAGCCCTTCTTTAGGCCCAGTAACAAGAAGAACTAAATTGTTGACAATAGCAAAGGGCTGGAATATATAAAGTATAGTTTCAAACTAGAAATAAAGACATGATTCACTCATGGACTACACATGAATGCAATAGGATAATTAATCCTATAGACAATTCATCTGATGCTAACAGCATCCAAGTTATTTTTCGCAGTAGTTGTTATCTTAACTCATTTCAACTATTTTGGTATTTACTGAAAGGTGTATTTTCAGAAATTTTATCCATGTCTTCATCACTCTGACAACTTAGCATAGCAACATTGTGTACCAGTAACGTAAACTAATCTAATCTAATCTAATTTTGTATTAAACCAGACATTAAACTGTTAATGTTTTTGCTTTCATTCCCATTTCAAATTTTGAATCTACCTTAGTTTTTTAGAATCAATAACTCTAATAATTCAAACCCCTTCACATTAATACGTCAATTAATTCAACTATACATCTTGTGATGGGCTGGGGTAGCGGTTAAGTTAGAGATCTAGTCTAAGTAGTTAACTTATTTTTTTTCTAAACAGGAAGAGGGAAATATCTCCAAACAAATATTTCCCCACACTTAAAAAATTGATTTTGAAGCAGTTATTATACCAAGGGGTATATTATCAACTGCACAAATGTTAAAACTTAGAAGATTACCATGCCTCTTTGTTTGAAGCAATTGCCAATTCCAGAAAAGTGAGGAAGAGATTAAATATTTTTCAGTCAAAAAAATCTTTATTAAAAATCTAAACCAAAAGATCCCTCTGAGCAAAGAGAAGATGTTAGAGAACATAAGCCCTGTGAAAAAGATTAATTATTATATTCATTCAAACACACTGATCCTTGAAGAATTAATCTCTGAAGGCAATATTTCTCACGTCACTGAAAACTGGTACAAGTCAAGTCATGTTTTACTCTATTTAGTGTCCTGTAGTTCAAG
Organism: Patagioenas fasciata; assembly: GCF_037038585.1. Taxonomy (NCBI): domain Eukaryota; kingdom Metazoa; phylum Chordata; class Aves; order Columbiformes; family Columbidae; genus Patagioenas; species Patagioenas fasciata. The sequence continues at coordinate 57,416,029 of NC_092521.1, read as the reverse complement.
AAGAGTGTCTCATCCTGCAGGAAATAATTGCAGCTGAATCACCAGTTTACCGAACTGGTTCCATCTTGACAGCTTTAGCAATATTTGAAATGGAAGTTTTAAGATCAATAATGCAAATTTAGATTCCTCAGGCAGAATAATCAGTGTAGTAGTAGTACTAGTACTAGTAGTAGTAGTAGTAATAAATCACAATAAACAGGTAAAACAATGAGTGAGGTTTATGTATTTCGCACTGCAGTGAATGTCACAGCTCTCCTAAGGTCTAAATTCATAAAAGGCAGTACAGTATTACTTAAATGCATTTTCACATTTCAGATATCCATGAATCCCAACATCCCACTGATAAAAACTGGAATGCTTTAAATCAATTTCTAGAAAATGTAAATCTGCTCTGATTTTTAAGGGTAAGAGCCGTGTGCACCTGAAGAAAATGAGGTACTTGAGCTAGGAGACCTCTCATTCTAGGGCAGCATAACAATTCTTCCAAAATTCTGAGACACTTTAATGTGTTTTAGATGGAATATGTACAATAACTACCATCACATAAGTGCTGTATAAAACTAAAGTCTTCAACCCAAGAAAGTCCAAAGAGTGTTAGAGAGGTCGTTCATTTAATTTCATGCAGAATTCGTCTTTATTTTGGATGCCAAAAATTCTCTTGCATCAAGGAATAAATTGTTAATTCCCTCGGATGAATTTCAAATTCAAACTTCCTGCACACCCTCTGGTCATTTTCCAATTCATTCAGGATTACAGGGCTACACTTGTATAGAGTTATCAGACTGCATCACAGAGGAAGAATTAAGTAAGTATTTGTGATCATTAGTAATGGTTCCTTTATTAGTGGTGGCAGATTAAAAATATCTTCATATGCAAGGAAGAAACTGCCCTTCCAGCTTAGGGCTGTGGAGAAAAAAAAGAACATTACCCAGCCCAGATAAAGTGCAATGACTGTCATTACTACAAATTATCAGTATTCACCTACCGTTAAGAACTCAAGAGGAAAAGAAGAAAGAAAGAAAAGAGGAAAAGCAAAAGAGGAGCTGAAAAGAACTGGAATGTGATCCTGTGATTCTGTGAATAAATCAAGAAGTTTTATAGCCACTGCACTCAATTATGCTGTCTTACTTCACTTCTTGTGTGTGTCACTTACGCTACAAAACTTACTGCAGAATGTCGTCCAATAGAAACAAATTGTGCGTGTCATGCAGAAAAAAAAATAATAATAATAATCCAATGAGAGCATCTTTTTTTTTCTCTGGTTCTGCTATATCAGGTTCCTGCCTTCACCTTTCTCATGATCACCACTACTGGATACAAGGAGAGTGAATGAGTTTTGATTGAAGGTCACTCTACACAGCTCACACGCTAGTATTTAACAGCAACATTCTCCTGCATACAGCTAAAGTATACAAGCATTTTATTTCATCTTTTGTTTTCACATTCCAAAGTTTCTTCTTCTTTCAAAGCACAAAGCTGAACGTTATTTACTGTTTAATTCTTTGTTACATTGACACAAATGCTTGCTAGTTGTCTACCCACAATCTACCTTTTAAATTTTTTATTTTCAATAAATATTGGCTGGATATAAATGCACTTTATTTTATTATATTTTTTTAGTACTGCTGTTCAACAAATATAACTTTATTCTAGGAGGATTACTATTGTAGAGCACATATTACTGAGAGTGCTGTTAGGAAAATTTCCTTGGATTTTGAGGGTGTAGGCATGAAATTTTAGTGAGACTACAGAAAACTGATTTGGTAATAATAAATCATTCTGAGTGTAGGTGTTTGTACGTATTTAGATTTGGAAGTGGGAGGGCTCAGCTGAGCAATTCTGCTTGAACGAGGGAAAAAATTGCTATGATGAATCACAGGGCATTTTAAATAAGTGTGTTTTGATGGAGTAATATGTTATTTTGTCCTATATAGATTTCAGTTCACTGATGATTTGTCCAACAGCTTACAGAAAGAGCAGCTTTACTTGTAGGATTAAAATTCCATGTTGCCTAATAATGTTTTAGGCTTTTTTTTTTTTTTTTGCAAGAGATGTATTCCTTAAATTGTCTCTTGAACTAGTGATTGTCTCTTGTGATAAATATAGAACATAACAGAAGTTATTTGCTGTTCTTGTTTCTGCAGTGCATCTTAATCTCCTAACAGCCTTTCTACAAGTCGAGTTCAACATATCAGATTGTTCAACAGTTAAGCACACAATACTGTGCACTATGTTGGAACACGATTTCTTAGTGAATAACATTTAGATGTCTTGGAATATGTGACTAAACCAGAAATGCCAGCTCATTTCTTCAACTCAGGTGGCTTAGATGTAAGAAAAATACAAGAATGGTTCATGCTGGTGAAATTCAAAGGCCTATAATTTCAAATGAGAGCTATGTAATGCCAAATTATTTGAACAATAGACCTGTAAAACAATAACAGGAAGCTTACAAAACCTTTTCTAGGAAGTCAACATGCTGGAGTGTCTCTGTGAAGTCCTATATAGTATTGAACACAGAAGGGAGAATGAACATGATGAATTAGAAATCTCTGCTGGGCTACAATCTTGTTGGGATTACAGAGGGTCATGCTGCATCCAGAGGGATTTCAAGAGGCTGCAGAAGCAGGCTAACAAGAACCACAGTTCAACAAGGGGAAGTGTCAAGACCTGCCCCTGGGTAGGAACAAGTCCAGGCACCAGCACATGCTGGGGGCTGACCAGCTGGAGACCAGCTTTGCAGGAAAGCCCGGAGGGTCCTGGTGAACACTATCCTGATCATGAGCCAGCAATGTGCCCTGCCTCAAGGAAAGCAAATGGTATCCTGGGCTGTAATATGACAAGCGTAACCAGCAGGTCAAGTGAGGTGATCCTTCCCCTCTACTCACCACTGCTGAGGTCATAATCGGAGTACTGCGACCCATTCTGGGCTCGCCAGTACAAGAGCAACATAGACATACTGGAGAGACTCCAACAAAAGGTCACAAAGATGACAAAGGGACTGCAGCATCTCTCCTATGAAGAAAGGCTGGGAGAGCTGGGATTGTTCAACCTGGAGAAATGAAGGCTCAGGGGGTGTCATCAATGTATATAAAAACTTGAAGGGAGGGTGCAAAGAGAATGGAGTCAGGCTGTTTTCAGTGGTGCCCAGTGACAGGACCAGAGACAATGGGTGCAAACTGAAATATAGGAGTCTCCTTCTGAATATCAGAAAACATTATTATTGTGAGGGTGACCACCCACTGGCACAGGTTACCCAGAGAGGTTGTGGAGTCTCCATCTTTGGAGATGTTCAAAATCCACCTGCGCAACTGGCCACAGGTGACCCTGCTTGAGCAGAGGAGTTGGAGCAGATGACCTCCAGAGGTCATTTCCAACCTTGACCACTCTGTGATTCTTTGTTTCTGTGACTTTGTTCCACTTTCCCTCACACCTGAGGCATCACCCCATTAGCCAATAGCTACATCTTTACCTCTCATGACTGTTACAAACAAAACAGAAAGTCAAACAATATTTGTGTAAATTAAGCAATAAAGTTCAAAGCAGATTGTGGGATCATGGAACACAACTTTGGGAAAAATATTGACAGTGATACCATTGAACATAGTAATACAAAGCTGATCAGCTAGACATAATTCTTATCTGGATGGATAGGTGGGTAGACAGATTTGCTTTAGTTTGTGTTGGCTGTTATTTCAAAAAATAAAGGGAACTCAAACTAACATAAGTAAATACTTCTAGATACTTGGGAGTTATACTGGTTGCTTTTTTTTTTTCTTTTTTAAAGACGTAAAAATGCTTTTATTATTAACTTCCCATCATGGTTGACTTACTCAGCGAGTATACAATTGAGTCTATCCAGACAAACAAAGTTTGCAAAATAATGCCCATAGCTAGTAGGTAGATGAGAGTGGGATTTTCATTTTTTAATATTCATGAAGTACCAAGTGCACTACAGAGAAGTAAAATGCTAATGTCTGATGAAACATAATGAAGGTTAGGCTAAATTTTATTTTAAACCTATCTTATGTCCCACAATACTTTTGTGTTGTCTATTGTGAAGACATTACTGTTGTTATTTGCATTTCACCTAAAAATATTAAAGGACACTCAACCAAGATGAAATGAGGGGACTTTAGCTCTTCTACCAGAAGGGTCCAGCCAGGCACCTTGTGTAATGATATGCAGAGCCCCACTTTCTCATAAACAGGAATGACGACAATTATCTACAAGCCACCTCTCTTCTGCAACCTGTCCTCCACAGTTGTCCTGCACTGAGACATAAAATCTGCACATCAGAGTGATCCAGAATTTCCTGGTTCTGATCTCAGTTATCTCTCTAACATTATCTCCTTTTTCTCTGTCTTTCTCTCTCTCTGTTTCCCCTACAATATGTCTACTTTCAGTGCTATTACGTCTCTACATGGTGATTTTGTAACACAGGCAGCTTCTGGATTCCTTCAGTGTCAAACCATCCATTTACAGTAATCACTGAGCAGCTTTGAAACAAAAGAGACTCAGTATGATGTGCTTTACTGAGATGTGATTTTTTTTTGTCATCTCCTTTGATGCTGTATCTCTAATTCCACTGAAATCAGAGCTAAAATCTGTGTTTACTTCAGATAACATAGATCTATTCAGAAAATATAAATCGAACGTGAATTGCCTTATAAATTAGCTTAGACCAGTAAAAGCAATGTAGTGGTGAGTTTCTCCATCTTATCTTCAATCTTTTAATTTACAGGTAGTTCTTTGTCTTCCAACTCAAGCAAACAAAATGCAAGAAGCAGACAGTATAATCAGTAATACTATGGAGTACTACTTCCAGCAAAGGAGCTGAGCAATATTCATGGTCATCTGTAGCACTAATTATGTTCTCAGTATTGCCAAGCTACTGTCACGTGAAATTTGCTTCACTTCCACACGTCATTATTTATGCACTGAGTGCAGCAGATAAGTACAAAATCTTTCACAACTCACGAGCAGAGAAAAACGGATATTGGACCCTGGAGCGAATCAAGGGCAAAAAATAATTAGTAGAATGTTTGGTGCTAAACGGAGTGGTGGAATGGTGAATTCATTGGAGAAAGGCTAATCCTGATCTTCCCAAGCCAAATGTGGATTCATTGAATGCTGGCAATCAATAGCAGAAGCCCTGGGAGACCAGTGGGCCAAGGCAATGAAAGAATGAATAAACAATGAAAAAGAAACTGTATCTCTCAGATTTAGTCTTTGGCCTGATAGTAAGAATGAACTTGCTTCCCACATCTGTTTCTGTTTTATTATTTAGATTTATATTTACTGACTGCTACAATATTTCTATAGAATTTTTTTTTTTATGGAATGTAATTTTCTTTGGAACTTCAGGTTCCATGTTGCATTTATTCATGAAATCAAAATATGCATCAAGTAAAACACATGAGATAATAAAATTGGCTACATACTTCTATAAAATGTATCATGCAATTAAAATAGAAGGAGTTGTTTGGAAAAAATTGCTGAAGTAAATCCATGAGAGGCTGGAAGTACTTGGCTTGTCTGATACTCCAAACATGCTTATAATGGTCCTGAAAACAAACACCTGCATCTGAACAGTCTCATTATATGTCAGATAGATCACAGGATCTTTCTTTGAAAAGATAATATTTTAAAATTTGATTATGTAGTTAGTCACAGGAAAAGTGAGAAGCATCATTTAGAACTGATGAAATAACATCCCAGGGAAACTGTCTTTCCTGAATCAAAATCCTGTGAGATGCAATCATTTTCTTTCACAGAAAAAGATACCTCATCACACTCTCAGTAGTTTTTATTTAATTCTGTAAACAGCCTTAAAACCACACGCTGTGAGGTAGTACACATATATAATTTCAGTAGCACACTTAAATAAATTTGATTTAAATGAAGTGACAGAAAATCTTCAAGGATCATGTCTTCAGTGCTGTGATACTATGGGGTTGTGTTTGGTACCAAAAAAAAAAAATTTTTTTTTTTTTTTAAGTTTCCATTTAGTTTCAATGCAGGGGTCTTGGCTAGATTCAAGTGAAAACAGGATTTGAGGTGACCTGTAGGATCATGTTTCACAGAACATGCTGGGTTGCGAAGTTTTGTTAAGCCCACATTTGACCAGAGCACCAGTTCCCAGTACCCTCACCAGCACTACAAGAACAAGCTGGAGATACCACAATGTGCACCCCACAATGTTGCCATCACTGCAGTGGTAACATCATCGGGTCCTGCTGCTTGCATAGACAGAACTTGGTCAGTCTATAAGGTTTGTTCTCTTTGTTCTGGCATTTATTTCTATGTTTCTCTTCTCTTGAGATTAAGAAACTGATCGCAATATCATTATATTCATGAAAAGTCAAAGATGATAGAATAGGATAGGATAGGATAGGATAGGATAGGATAGGATAGGATAGGATAGGATAGGATAGGATAGGATAGGACAGAATAAAATAAAATAAAATAAAATAAAATAAAATAAAATAAAATAAAATAAAATAAAATAAAATAAAATAAAATAAAATAAAATAATAAAATAAATAAAATAATGACATGATTAGGCCTTTTCCTTATCTCCATTGCTATGCAACACACTTGCATCTATTTTTTCCAGCAATGTCAATGCTGGTCATTTGCAACATAAATAAGAAGGAAAACAGTTTCTCAGAAAACCTAAGACATCTTTGTAAAACATTACTTCAGTATGCTTAACAACTGTTTCATTAAAACTTGCTGGAATGATAAAAAGCCCAGAGCCATTCTCTGGTTTCACTTCCTATTAGTACAGTATTTCTAGCTACATCTTTGAAAAAATATTCACAGAGAAGATAAATAGAATTTTCTGCTACTCTTAGCTAAAGACAGTATACCCAAAAATGTATCGCATGGAAGCTACTGACTTACGTTTCTGTCACAGCTAAAGCACAGAATAGAATTGACTCTCTAGGGGATTTTTTGTTGTTGTTTTGGGGTTTGTGATTTTTTAAAAAAACAATAGGTACAGGTTTCCTTTTCTATTTGTGAAATCAATTCAGATGTAATTTTAACAGAAATTATGCAGACAGTGTTAATGTGATGTTGGTTGTTCAGCTTAAATCACAGAGTCAGCTCCCTAACTTAGCATAAAGATACTAATTTTTGTCATGTTTGTCTTCTGACAGTATAGTTAGCTGAACCAGTTTGGCGCAGCAGATAAGCCTCAGAACCAGTAGGAGTAGAGAGGTGAAGAAGCTGGTCTGGAGACTAATTAGCTCAGGCTGTGTGATATTACTTCACCCCTATACGTACTGTCTGCAGAACTTATTCATGTAGAATTACTGTCATTTCAGACAGATCAGCCCCTGAAAATGCATCAACATTGACGAACTGCTATGAATATGGAAATAAAGTAAGTTCATTTCCTTTACTAGGCTTTTCTCAAGCCATTTCTTCCATTATTACTAGTAGAACAGGTTCTTTGGGTCGAAAAGGCCTTCAAGTTGTCTCAGGAATAATAGCACTCAGCTCTTGAAGCAGCAAAAGTCCAGGTGTCAGGCTGGGCCAGGCCTAGAAGTCTGCTGAGGTGCTGTGTGCACCTGTTGACAAAGCCAGCGGTGAAAGCGGAATACAATGTGTGCAAACCTATCCAAGGGATGGGGAAGAGGTAACCCAGACAAAATAATTACAGTGGGAGGCAGGGAGACACTCCATAGACATGCTCACCATGTTCCTGAAGGCAGACTTTAGCTCTGGATATCTGAAGTGAGACATTTGGAAGACTGTTATCCATGTCTAGGCACGTCCAGTTGCTGGTTTAGTGTATCCTAGAGTGATGTTCAGCTGACCAAGATAAGTATGTTTGTTGGGATGAGCTGAATAGCTCTTTATATCACACTAAGTGGACTTAAGCATCGTAGTGCATGAATCAGCTGCCTAAACATGGGTGTTTGCTGTCATCTGAGACCCTGTCAGTTATGCCCAACATGTGGATGAGCTGGTGAATACGACACAAGATCTACAGTAATCTGCTTCTTTTCGGAGATGTAACTGGAGACTGGAGGGATACCTTACACCACCATCTAGAATACTAGGCATCTCTGTTTAGGTAACTGCATCTCTGTTAAGGTAACTGGTTACCCTTTTCCCAGCTTGAGATCTAGATTTACTCTTGCCAAACTTGGGCTATCTTTTATTCTAAGGGCCATTATGAAAAGAGATACTAGTTTATGGGATTAAGATACATGCTACTCATTCATTTCTAATGATTGCTCAGTAAGAACTGTTTCAAAAAAGTAATGCACAACAACCAGTTTCTATCAGACATGTTTTTCCCTCCCTTACAATTACTTCTGCCTGGTGGGAGAATATTGAAAATTTAAAGTTGTCTTTCAGACTTGAAGAGTAACAGGTCTCAAAAAAAACCTCTTCCAGTCAATCAACAGCTTCTAACTCCTCAAGCTGGGAACAGCTGGAGAATGACAACCAGCTAGACCTTATGAAAAAAGCAGTGATATCTAAGCTCAGGTTTATTGCTAAGGAAAAGAAAACAGCATCTAGGGACTTGGGCTATAATATCATCCTACTCTCTTTTCACTTTTTGCACCTGATGGGATGTTTTCATTTGAAACAAAAAGCAAAACCAGTGCATTTTAACTCATATCAAAAAATCTTGTTTAGCTTGTCATTTCTGACCAGGCAGTTGACATCATTGCACTAATTCCCAGAAACTTTTAATCATCAATTTGTGAAATTAATGATAAATTTTTAAACTATTGTAAGGTTTTGTTGCAGTTTAACCCAGCAGGCCGCTAAACACCACACGCATCCATCCACTCACCAACCTACCATCACAATGGCATGGAGGAAAGAATCAGAAAAAGAACAGTAAACCTCATGGGTTAAGATAAAGACAGTTTTATAGCACGGAAAGGGAAAAATAATAATAATGTGAAATATAAAAAGCAATAATGCACAATGCAATTGCTCACCACCCATCAACCAACACCCAGCCAGTTCCCAAGTAGTGGCCCCCTAGCTAACTTTTTCCTAGTTTATATGCTGAGCATGACATCATCGAATCATAGAACAATTTGGGTTGGAAGGGACCTTGAAAGGTCATCTAGTCCAACCCCCTGCAATGAGCAGGGACATCTTCAACTAGATCAGGTTGCTCAGAGCCCCGTCCAGCCTGGCCTTGAATGTCTCCAGGGATGGGGCATCTACCACCTCTCTGGGCAACCTGGGCCACTGTTTCACCACCCTCATTGTAAAAAATTCCTTCCTCATGTCTAACCTGAATGTCCTCTCACCTAGCTTAAAACCATTACCCCCTGTCCTGTCATAACAGGCCCTTCTAAAAAGTCTGTCCCTATCTTACTTTAGGCTCCTTTTAAGTACTGGAAGGCTGCAATAAACTCTCCCAGGAGCCTTCTCTTCTCCAGGCTGAATGACCACAACTCTTTCACATCATGTGGTATCATGCTGGCTGTACACCCTCCCAGCTTCTTGTGCATCTCCAACTTCCTCCTTGAAAACTCCTTGACTTCAGATGAACATTGCTTAGCAACAACCAAAACATCAGTGTATTACCAACATTCTTCTCATACTAAATCCAAAATACAGCACTATACCAGCTACTAGGAAGAAAATTAACTCTATCCCAGCCAAAACCAGGACAAATTTTCAGGGACAGGACACAATACAATTAGATTAGATTAGTATTGTGTGCAGTTCTGGGTCCCACAATTTAAGGATGTTAAGGTACTTGAAGGCATCCAGAGGAGGGCAACAAAGCTGGTAAAATGGTTGGAAGGAATGTCCTGTGAGGAATAGCTGAGGACTTTGGGTTTGCCTAGTTTGCAGAAAAGGAGACTAAGGAGTGATCTCATTTCTCTCTACAGCTTCCTGAGGAGGGAACGTGGAGAGGGAGGTACTGAGCTCTTCTCCCTGGGATCCAGTGGCAGAATGTGTGGGAATGGCTCATAACTGCATCAGAGGAGGTTCAGACTGGACATGAGGAAGCATTTATTTACCAAGAGAGTGATCAAACACTGGAACAGGCTTGCTAGAGAAGTGATCAATGCCTCAAGCCTGTCAGTGTTTAAGAGGTATTTGGACAATGCCTTAATAACATGCTTTAACTTTTGATCAGTCATGAAGTGGTCAGGCAATTGGACTAGATGATTGTTGTAGGTCCCTTCCAGCAGAAACAGTCCTATTCTATTCTATTCTATTCTATTCTATTCTATTCTATTCTATTCTATTCTACAGATTCAGCTGCAACACCCAACCTTCAGTGCAGTGGCAACTGCTTACAGCAAAGATCTTCAGCAGCGAGTGAAGTCAGCAGTTCAGCAAACCAGCAGCAGAGTTCAAGGGAAATGATAGAGATTAGCTGACAAAACAAAACTAGATGTTTTTCAGGTAGGACACAGGAAAGCCTCTTTCACTTGTGAACAAAGATTTGGCAATCAGAAGTTTTTACATTCCATGTTGGATTTCCTCTAGACCTCCCCTGTCAGCATCCTCATTCCTCTTTATACAAGTAAATCACATGCAACCAGAGAAATGCACATAACCAAGCAGCTAGCCATTCATCTGCAAGTAGGATATATCTCAGTTCCTGTTTACCCACTGCTGTATCCCATTGGTAAGTCATCATCGATCTACAGCAACTCATCTTCACTCTATGGCAACAAACTGCCGTCAGATCACTTGCTCCCTCTCATATCTCCAACTGATGAGCCAAGGTTTATGACTTTATTACAAAGCACTTAGCTTTGCAATCTGTACTTTCGTGCCTTATTTAAAACCAGCTTTACATTACATATATTATTTAAAGTGGTGAAGAAATTTGTAATACTTTTCTCTCCTCAACTGATTATTTTTAAAGTGTTAGCATTTAAATGGCTTTAACTTCAAGCTCGTATTTTACTGAAGTGAATACAGTGCTGTAATTTCAGATATATGCCATTGTTTCTGTTTATCTGCAACCAGTATTCTTTAGGGTTACATATATAAAAATCATTATTTTAGTTACCTGAGACGTGTAAAATGAATTGAAATGGGAAGTCTCAGAATGTTTCACAGTAGGGACTATATATTGCTGAAGTAATAGGCATGTGTATGTGCCTAAATATATGTCCTTATCCACTCACAATGAAGTATCAACACTAAAAAATGCCAGCATCTATTTACATGGGAAGGTAATGTTATGAAAAAAGTTCATGTATCTATATTCTTTACTATGATTTAGTGGTAACAAACAAAGTGGCTAGAAACAAAATCTATACAACCAGCTGTCAAGTGTCTGAGCACGGGTCATCAGCATTCTGAAGCTAACCAAGCTAACAGAAATTAATTTTACAACAAGATTAGAGAACCATTTATTTAAAAATTCGCCAGTACTCTCTCTTGTCTCACATACTTGATCCTAACTCAGTCCACTGTCACAAAACTGAATAAACTCAAAAAAAATCATCCCATTAGCACTAGAATGTGATACATTGCTTAGTATACTTCACTTCATACACAGGATTAAAACACTTTCTGAGACTAGTCCTAAAGACAGAAAAGCACCACTGCATCCCTTACAGCCTCCAGTTATGGACACAGATAATGGACTGTAGATACCATACTTTAGAAATCTTTCAAAATTATTTGGTCAAACACTGCTACAGGTTGACCAGAGGAGCTATAAAGCCTACACACTCAGAGCTATTCAAAACCCTGATGGGTACAGCCCTGAGCAGCCTGCAGGTTGCAATATAAAAGCGGGTTTACACTGACCCTTCTTTGAACAAGAGGCTAAACCAGATGACCTACATTGTTGCATCTCAGGCAAAATTTGTCCCTGATTCTGTCATTATGTTTTTTAGAAAAGAGATACAGTTATTGGCCTCCCTTCCATTTTTATTTGGCCTATTTGTTTGGTTGGTTTTCTTTCTGTTTGTATTTGCTCATAAATTTATTTATTTCCTTGATATACATCTGTTCTTTAGAGCAAAGATCAGACCTCTGTTCCTCTACTTAAGCATACAGGTCCCTGTCCAAGAAATAGTACCATGTCCAAGCTCATGATAACTGATAATTGTGCTCCAAGCAGCTGCTATTTCTATTATTTCTGACTTCGAATTATGGATCTGACCTAGTGATCGAGCCATAGTTGTTTTGATTTGAGTAACCTGCAGGAAACTGTCCTTGAATTTTCCAGGGCGAGGGGTGGGGAGGAGGGAAAAAAAAAAAATACTAATATCACAGAAATAGAAGTAACCTAAAATGTCATCATTTTTTATTTATTCCTTATTTTGATATTAGTATAAATTGCCCCAATAGACCACTGCGTTCTTCAGGACTTCATAAACCCTGATCCTAATGTTTAACCTAGTTTTTACCTGTTGCATTTTAATATTAGAAATTCTGTTCTTCTGCGTACTGGAGTCACAATCAGAGAAAACGCATTCTCATCTTAGTGATGACAACTGTGGGCAAGCATCTTTTATTTATGATTATGTTGCTAGTTAGAACACCTTATTTTTTAATCTCAACACATACATTATGACTTTCAAGTGCTTCAAAGGGTTTGATGCTCTCCTATGAACTTTCAGTCACTAATCAGTTTACCTTGAAACATAGTTCTAAAATGGATAATGGATGAAACAATGTTTCTTTTCTCTTTATCCTGATACAAATTAATGATAGATACAAGTCCATTCACAAACTGAAATTAGTAGGCTCAATCTAATCCTTTGCACTGTCAACTGGCAGATAAATTATACATCATCTGTTACTCGCTCAAAGGTCCTTCTTACTGTGTCATGGTTCAGACAAAACCAATATTCTCAGAATCAGTGATCAAGTATTGCTCACTCCTGGAGATTTCAGAGCACACGCAGCGATTCACTCATCCACCCTACTCCTCCCACAGTGGGATGGGAGAGAGAATCAGGAAGAAAAAAGTAAACCTCATGGGTTAAGATAAAGGCAATTTAATATGACAGGAAGAGAAAGAAGAAGGAAAAGAAGAAGAAGGAGAAGAAGAAGAAGAAGAAGAAGAAGAAGAAGAAGAAGAAGAAGAAGAAGAAGAAGAAGAAGAAGAAGAAGAAGAAGAAACTAAAACATGAGGGTATTATCAACACCATTCTCACTCTAAACTCAAAACACAGAACTATACCAGCTACTAGGAAGAAAATTAACTCTATCCCAGCTGAAACCAAAACAATGATGAAGAGACTGAAGCATTTCTCCTTTCCAGGAGGAAAGACAGAGAGCTGGGATTATTCAGCTTGGAGAAGAGAAGGCTCAGGAGGATCTCATCAAAACATGTAAATATCTGAAGGTGGAAGGAGGACAGAGCCAGACTGTTTCCAATGGTGCTCAGGGACAGGACCAGAGGTAGTGGGCACAACCTGAAACAAAAGAGGTTCCTTCTGAACATCAGGAAACATGTTTTGACTGTGAGGGTGACTGAGCACTGGCATAGATTACTCGGAGAGGTTGTGGAGTCTCCATCCTTGGAGCTATTCAAAAACCCTATGGACACAATCCTGGGCAAACAGCTGTAGGTGACCCTGTTTGCACCAGTGGGGTTGGAACAGACCACCTCCAGAGGTCCCTTCCAGCCTCAACTGTTCTGTGATTCTGCAACATTGTAGTATCCTAGTGATACTGAGAAATCACTTGTGTTTGTGCCCAGCTTGCCCACACACACAGAGACAACACCAAATGTCAGATGAGACATTCGACTTCTCCAAGTTGGATGGAGGGTGGCTGCTCAGTTGGATGGTTTGGTTTACCATCGTTTTTGTGACAGCCCTGAGCATGGACCACTTTCTGAGACATGTTTTTGCTGGCTGTGTGCTAATACTGGCACAATGACCACGTCTCTTGAGCTCTCTGCTCTGTTCCATAGTAGATTTCTCAGTGATCAAGTTTTCAGTCATAGAAGTAAAATCCCCCATTAGAGGAATGTCATGTGTTTTGTGATCTGAGAAGAAAGACAATGAATTGACATGTGACTTTCTGTTCTACTCTTCTGCTCAATTTCCTGCTCTTGCAGGGGAATGAGCTGGACTTAAGGGGTCTTCTTTGTTTATGTGTTTCCAGACAGCTTTCAATATCCTTGGATGAACAAATTAATGGGTTTGTGGGGGTAAAATGGCTAGAAAGAGTGTGTGATATTCAACAAGAATTACAGAAATATTGTATTCCTGAAGACCCTGTCCCATATGGGATCAGGGAAAGGCTTATCTAAAATGCTCATGGGATACTGCAAATCTCTCCAAATTAAAATAGTTCATAGTTCATTGTTTGCCTTCACTTTTTTTTTTTTCCATGTTTCTTTTATGAAAGATAAAAGCAGGCAATATATAAAAACATTAAAAATTGTTCCATTAGAAATCTAATCTGTCAAAACACAATTTCAACAGAGAATTTTCTACTCACGCTATTTTCCATATCACTCTGACTTTAATTGCAACAAGGGGAATTTCATTTACATATGAGGAACTATGTGTCATAGTAGGAGTAGGGAAAAGCAGCACTTGGGAAGGTTGTCACACAGTCAGAAGTAAAGGTTTCTAATAAGAGGTTAGAAAAACAACCTGTGTAAATTAGAATAGGTGTAGGTGTTTCTGCCTTGAGGACAGGCAATAGATCAGTTCAGGTCTATTATTATCTGACTATTTTCTGTAGTTTTAATGGAGCTATCCAAAACAACACTCAGTGTAACTCCGTAACAATTATTCTAGACTTAATGCAGCAGAGTCCACGAAAGATGTCTCTGAAAGGCCTAAGGCTATAAGTATTCTAAGAGTAGACTTATAATCTGTCACTCTCTTATAATACAATATAGAATTAGTGTAGTGTTAGGACAAAGGATAGAGGATTTATGCAAACCAAAATGTCAGTAATTATTTAATTATATTAATTTGCTAGAGGTTTTGTATTTTTCATACTTAGCTATTGTGAGACTACCTCAAAAAGATTAATCTTTCTTTTTGAACTATTTATATTGTTTACAATGGCGCTTTTGAAATATCACACCTTAAGTGCCAGATCTGAGAGAGATTAGGAAAAAGAGGGTTTATTAATTACACTCCTTGTGCATCTCAGCTATTCTGAACTGGTTCGCCAGAATTTCACAAGGAAAGGAAAGGAAAGGAAAGGAAAGGAAAGGAAAGGAAAGGAAAGGAAAGGAAAGGAAAGGAAAGGAAAGGAAAGGAAAGGAAAGGAAAGGAAAGGAAAGGAAAGGAAAGGAAAGGAAAGGAAAGGAAAGGAAAGGAAAGGAAAGGAAAGGAAAGGAAAGGAAAGGAAAGGAAAGGAAAGGAAAGGAAAGGAAAGGAAAGGAAAGGAAAGGAGGAAAGAAGGGAAGGGAAGGGAAGGGAAGGGAAGGGAAGGAAAGGAAAGGAAAGGAAAGGAAAGGAAAGGAAAGGAAAGGAAAGGAAAGGAAAGGAAAGGAAAGGAAAGGAAAGGAAAGGAAAGGAAAGGAAAGGAAAGGAATTCCATATACAAAGTAATAGCCTATGATACTGATTAAAAGCAATGAATTCACCGGAGGCTAATGAGGAGGTAACAGGTTTTAGTAGATACAAGAAACAAACAGAAGAAACAGAAGTGTTCTGTGCACATTCAACTTGGATTTCATTTGTGCTTCACAGCTCTAACCTGCATTCTTTGACTTCAGAGAGACCCTGCTCTATTTATAACTGCATATATAAAAAATATAAAACTAGAAAACAACCAGCAATTCTCCATTACTTAGAGACCTGGGTGTAGTTGTGGTTTGTGTTTTGGTTTTGTTTTTTTTTTTTTTGAAATCAATCCTGGGCATCTTTCTAAAAGGGCTTTAACCTGTCAAGGAGGAATGAATCTTGATGCAAGAATCACAGTGAATATGTCTGCACAGGCTCTTACAGAGAGATACAGACCAGTTCTGCCTGTTCTTTCATTCAAACAGCTGCAGATCAATTCCAGACTGAGGTTATCAGCTTAGATTCTGCATCCAGCTAGTGTATCCATATTGCTTCCAATCAAGAACCAGATCCAAAAACATAGAGAGGGTGAGCCTGTTTCTACCTGTGATATCTCACGTATCAGCTCCAGCCTGAGACAGGAGGTTGGACCAGTGTGACTTTCAGGTTTTGAAGGGAAAAAATGGAACAGAAGGCAAAACGGATGCAAAATAAGAAAGTACACTGAACACTAAAAGGATAGTTGATAAGGCAAAAAAAAAAAAAAAAAAAAAAAAAAAAAGGCATTCAAAAGTAACCATGTGTCTCCTCTGTTTGTATTATCCACAACGTTGCATAGTCATATTTTTTGTATGCCTCCCTCTGTGACACCAGAAGGTAATCAAAGGGGTTGTCTCTAATCAGCACATAAATCTATTTAGACACAAGAGTTTGATTAAATGAATACTACGATTCAAAGACACAAACTGGCAGGGAAACTCTGACACCTGTAATAAAAATCTGCTTGGTAAAGAAGCAAGAGTGTAGTGGAGGGGGAAGAAAACTTGTATTATCAGTAGCCACTCTCCATGTAGTAATTTAGTCATCCTCACTTACTGCAGCACAGAAAAATTCCCCAGCTCCCCAGATCTGCATAAGAACTAATACTGAAGTGCAATTCTCCTTTCTTGCTGGATCTTTCAGAGTTAACTCATGCAGTTTCCCATTATTAACACTGTGAATTTGTCCCATAAAGTAATTAATAATCAATCCCAAGAAGGGCTGGAGGTAGTTTACTTGCAGTAAAAATGCTTAAGTACCAGAAAGCTTTGACACATCAAGCACTCCATACATGCATCTAAATTCATGACAGAAGCAACTCGTTGCACTTCACTATCAGTTCCAATCCAGTCTCGATACTGTTCACAAATGCTACCAAATTGCTCAAGAAAAAGCTCGGAGACCAGTTAAGTCAAAATAGGACATTTAATGTAAAACTGATGTACAAGAATTTATCAAAGTGACAAACCTAAAATGGTTACATATTTCCAAACTAGTACATCTGGGAACTGCAATTTTCATAAAAGCGGACTTTAACATAACATGAAACAGAAATCCCTCAGAAATCTACATTTAAATGTATATAAAGAACTTTTTTTAGATGGATAACAAGAAAAAAAGAAAAAAACACCAAGAACCTCAAATTCCGTTGGACTGGAAACTAGTATTCAAAAACTGAATATTCACATTATTTGGTAACCTTTACCTAAAGCAGATATTTAGGGAATAAGTAAAGTAATAATTAGTCTTAATAATTAAAGTGAAATGTGTAGAACTCACTATAGTGGCAGAAGTAGACAACTGAAAGATTTATTTCACATAAAGGGCCCATTGCAAACATTGTTCATGTGAACTAGCCTTTTTCCTGCACTCAAGGAGGGGAAAAATAATATTCAGAATTGCTATACAAACAGAATTCTCCTGAGAAAAACCAAAAGATTCATGCCAGCATGTGGTCATTATGAACTGTATCTGTAAAGTGTCCGTTTTGCTATGTCATTTTGAAACATTGCCAGCTGTTTTGGAAAACATGTTTTTAAAACACTGTGAGATGATCAGTAGTTCCTAGATGTTACCGCGCAGAACACCACTTTGTTAGTTCTGTATATTCCCCAAGTGGTTGCTCTTGGAGAAATGCCCGTTAGAAGCAGTGCCCACGGGGCACTCTGATGCTGGATTCTCTGTGAAGTGTAATGCACTGAAATCCGTGGCTAAATACCTCTGTGAATATGGTGTTTATGGTTAATATCAGTGACCAGAGCAACAGCTAGTAATTAAACTGTGTCGTAATGGCCATGCATTCTGGCACTCTGCACATCACAGGCCATAGACATGCTACATGTTAAATATTGTTTCAAGTCTAGTATATATGCTTGAACAAGAATTTTTGGTTTAGAACAGCATTTTTATTTAAATTATCACTGCTTTACCTTTCACACTTTGTGCCTATTGTTAACTATAAAAAAAATATAATCTGGATGCCACCTCCTTCAACTTTAGGCCTTTGTACTTGGGTCAGATCTTTAAAACCTTTATTTTGATGCTGCTATTTGGGTTTTTGTAAGCTATATTCAGATCACCCTCAAACTATCTCTCTTCTAGTCTGAATAAATGAACTAGAATACGGTGTTATATGCTATAGGCTCAAGTCTTTGTCAGTAGCCTAAAGTTTAAAAAATATTTTGCAGATATCTTCAGAAATTGCATATTTGGCAAATACTTGACACATAGGACGGTTTGGAAAAGGATAGCACTGTATGCCAAATTTTCAAACAATCCTATTTGCAAAAGATGGGGTTTCAGCTTCTTGTGCAAGCTCTGCATCTCTTCTAGTAGGTGCCTAATCCACGGACAGCAAGTGTTCTGAACATGCAACTTCTTTCATGCAAGAATATAACTGTTCCTAGTGGATAGTCTGCAGGTGACAAGACTTATCTCCTTGTTTTTCAGTTTGGTAGTGGTGACAACTTAGAGATTCCATGGAGTAGATTTTTTTAAAAAAAAATCCATTAAGCATGGGCAACTTATACAGACTTTTACATTTACTCAGTGTTCCGCCTGCACAATCTTGCGCTTTGCAATGCTGCTTTTACAAAGTGGAGAGGTTTATAAATAGAAAAGAAAATGGGTATAATGTACAAGAGTCTTTTTTTTAAGACCCTTTTCATTTTGTTAATGTAAAGAGTGTCTATTTCACTTCTTTTTTCAAGCTCTTTCTTGCTGAGCATCCTGTATTTCCTCATCTAGCACAGACTCCTCTCAGCAGGAAAATAAAATAACTCCTTCAACTCCAGTTCTTAGCAAGGCTCCAGCACCACAATTACACATGGATGTATTTATAGCTGTGCATAAACTTTTGCAGGAACTCGAATCTCTCACAGATGGCAAAATGCAGTCACTCTCCTTTTTGCCATATCATTATCCTAAAAGATGATAATTAAAATTATTTCAAAGTTCAGATTTAAATAATATTTTTATTAATTATGGACTGTTCATTATTGCCGTATTTTGAAAAATACCTCATTAGCCTTGTATTCCGTAAGCAAGTTAGTATGACTGAATTATCATTAATAAGTCTAAGTAGACATAATGTTCATAATCTGTACACTGAATGCATCAAACTGTATGAATCTTTTTTTTTTAACTTTCACTTTCTGAACTAGTCCATCTTTCAGGTTCACTGTAATTATGCACCTTCTTTCAGAATACAAACCAAGCTATTTTTGAGCTCTGCTGAGAGCAAGCATAGCTCTTTAGCAGTCCTGAGCTATAATGGGATGACAACTTAAAGCACACACAACTCACTGATGAAAAGCATCCTCTGAATAAAATGGTGAAGGAGGCAGGGTTCTTTAACTATAATACAAAACATCAGTATCAAGCGTTACAGTCAAAGTGCAGGAATTCTGTGCTAGCTCTCCATATCAATGTGATTGGAACAGATGTTTTCATTCTTCTGCTTCTTGGAAGTGTATCAGTTTTAGCTATTGCTCATAATAATCCTATGGGGAAAATCTTTTTTCCACTGTTTTTTTTAAAAAGCATTCAATTCAACAACTTTAAGATCACAGCCGACCTGTGCCAATGCTTCCCTAGCTAGATCATGTCTATGGTGGACCAATCTCACAGACACATCCTGTGTTCACACTGCACACGAATCACATTGCAATGAATGAACTGTGGAGAAAACCCCAAGTGCTTATGTACCCTTAGGGTGATTTTCTTCCACTGCCCACTGGTGGAAAAGAGAAGGAGGCTGAGAACAGTCTGGTCTCCCTTCTGGCCCATTTATTCAAATCAGTGGCTGAAAACATTGGAAGAGTCTGACAAGAAAAGGACTGAAGCAGTAATGGTGTCCTGCTGAGAAATATGAAGTCCTCATCTCTTTTTCTATTTCATATCAGTGGTAAGCCAGTCAAAATACAACAGAAGTTAAAAAGTCTAACTCTTTACGATCGGGAACTGTCTCAGTTGCTGGTGCAGGAAGGCTTCATGTCTTGTCTCTTATGGAATGGGCATGGGATGCTGTCCTGTGGAGCAAGGAGTCTTCAAAACCTGGCTTCCTGACTCGTGGAAAGTTCAGGAAATCTGGGGTAAAAAAAAAAAAAAAAAAAAAAAAAAGGAAAAAAATTCCACATCCAGAGTTGTTGTTTCTGCAAGCACTGTGAGGTATCAGCATATATGGAATTCAGCTGGAGCAGGTTTTGGGGCATGTCTGTCAGGGCAGTTTTTCTTTCTGATCCTGCCTTGCAGACTGCCCAGGACCCAGGAATTGTGCAGGCCGCTGTGGCCCTATTCAATGGCAACTTTGTTCAAAAGTCGTTCCCTGAGACCTTCTCACCAACTGCGGTGATCTTTCCTGTTACAGGACCTTCACTGTAGTTTATAAATAGTTAAACATCCCTAATGATCTGGGAAATTTTTCCATTTGCCACTTTCAAATTGCTTAGTATTGACAACTCATTATATGTAATAACCAGATTACAAATCAAGAATCCCCACATTTCCAATATTTGTTTTCTTTGTGGCTTTTTAATTACATTTACAATACAGTTCCAAGGGCTGGTGAGAGACCATAAACAACAATATTCATTAAACCTTGACGGTCTTGCATTTAAATGAAAGCAACCCCTTGGGCAACAAAATACACCAACACCACCAAAGCACATCAGAGAAAAGCACCTGCTAGTTATTAGACTACAAGGTAGGAAGGTGAATCCCTTGATAAAAGATAAAGAAAACTACACAGCAAGAAGCTAATTTGGCTAAAAGGAGCTAAAGCCAAAAGCAATCAGCTTTTCGCAGGAGTGAGAGGGAGAATTAGAGATATAAAAAGGAAACCATGCACAGAAATATAAAGATCCTGCACTCTATAACTGAGTGTGATAGAAGTTTGAAGACCTCTTGGTAGGAGGAAGAGGCCATAGCATGTTGCCCACATTTTTTAATGTCTAATGTAGGTATGTGCATTGCTTTTTGTACCATCAGTTTACTGACAATTATGTTTGGATTATAAACCATTTACAGGTTCTGTATTTAAGCTTCGGTTTTATTTATTTATGGTGGTTTAAATAGTACAAAAGTACTGGAGGATTAAGCAATTCAAAAATTTGAAACCCTAAGAAAGGTTATGCTGAAGATAGAGAAGAAGATGTTCCTGGGTAGGACCAGTCCCTCAGCTCTCAGGAAAAAACAAACAAACAAAAAAAAACAAAACAAAAAACCACACAGGACCCTAATGAAAACACACAAGACCTTAATGCATAGAACAGGGACAAAAGAAGCCCATTGTTCAGTAAAGAAAGAGGATTGACTTGATCCAGCATATCATCCAATAGGAAAAGCATGGCTACATGATGGCTATATGTTTCAATATGCCACTATCCCTCTCTTCCTTACCCACCAAAACCCAACTTGTCCTTCAGAAAATGAAAATAGGGACCATATTCTAAACAATAAAAGTAGGATGTCTGTCCCACAGAAAAAAAAAAAAAGAAAAAAAAAAAAACAGGTCATAAACCTGAGGAATTCATTGTAAAAGGGTGCTTTGAAGATAAAAGTTTACATGAGCATGAAGGGAGGTCAGACAACCACCAAAACAAAAAAACACTGCAAGCTTACTAAATACCCAGAAGGAAGATCCAATGATTTGAAAAAGTTGGCACCTTTTTCTTAAAGCGTCCACCAATGGTTACTGCCACAAACAAAATACTTCACTAGCTGGGTCTTCGGTTTTACCTGAGCTCACTGTAGGTATGTCCTTACCTGACTGCATGGATCTCAGTGCCACCACTGAGGTGACCACTCTCTGTCTGACCAGTTGATGGCCCCCACCAGAAGAACCTATGGTTAATACTGAAAATTTGTGTTTCATCATCATCCTCTTGTCTCCTTCCTTCAGTGCTCCCTGTGGTAGTCTTAGACAGCAAAGCAGCCGAACAAGCTTCAGCAAGAAGTGCTGTTGCTGTGGCTCTGCCCTGGGCCTGGCAGCAGAGCCAACAGTGTGGTCGGTACAGTCTGACCAGCAGCAGGTCATGGTGATGTGATCTAAAGGTTCCGCTGCTCACGCAAACCCTGTTTCCAGCACTATTCTGTGCAGCTTTTGCTCTTCACAACGGCTGAACTAATACTGATAGCTAGCCTAAAACTGGCTCTGAGGAGTTTTCATCTTACTGAAAAGGGACCCTTTTCAGTTTCTCCATGACTCAATTACTGATTGGCAGAGGCAACTAGAAAAAAAATTATTTAAATCCCCTTCTTTTACCTCAAGGATACTGTGCAGATAAACTTACTGGATATGATGGTGTGTGTGGACACCGGAGCAATATAGACCAAGATAATGTCTTCTGCATTTGCTTTCCAGTGTCTTTTTACACTACCTTCTTATCTTGGTGAAGCTTTGTGCTGCGAATTATTCTTTTACATGCCTTTCTTACAGGATTTTTTTTTTGGTACGTGAACATATTACAGAATTTAAACAGTCGATGTCAAACAGCAAAAGTCAATCTTCCTCAACTTCCACTGCCCTCAAATCCTACCAAGACAACTACCCTCTGGCTTTCAAATTCAATTAAGATTTTTAAACAGGGGAGAAAGCCAGAGCCTCCCTTCTTCTTTCTTTTATTGCCTACTGAGCCCAAATGCCACTTGTGAAGACTAGTACGAGTACAAAAAAATCAATTTACCAATGCAAACACATTCAAAATTTTGCTTCAAGTCTCAATGCTCATACATGGTTGAGAATGACAAATGAACAACATAAGAGGCTTTTCAATTACACATAACAGACAACAAAACATCGTTTATGGAAAATGTGTTTAGTGGGGATAATAGGCAGGTAGATACAAACTAGGTTGAGAACAAAATGCAAGTCTTTGCTGATTTTCTGTCACACTAGACTAATGAAGTATTAAATAAAAGCATGCTATATATTAATTGTCAAAGGGGGAGGAAATGCCTGAAGATGTGTTCTTTTCCTTCAGTTTCTATCATGAGCCTAAAACAAAAGCTGAAAGTTGATGTCTTAGAAGAGAAAATGAAATAGATTATGCTTTTATATTGCTTATCTCTGGTTTTCGAATATAAAAAAGGAGAAGTATGCTATTGCAGACAGTAAACAGTTCACACTAAACGGAATATGAAAAGTACACGACACTTTAAAAAAATCGCCTGATTCATAAAACCGGAAATTAAATGTAAGAAGAGAAATATGTCAATTTAAAAACATTCAAGTTAAAAACGAGACCCAATAGATATCAATGCATTTAGAGACTATACAGATAAATTATTCTTAAAAATCCATTTGTACAATGTTTTTGTTTTTATCGGGTTGTGATACATAACAGTCTCAGAAAAAGTAATGAACAAATTTCTGCCCTCATAGCACCTTCATGATCCTGTCTTTTGAGGCTTAGGTGATATAAAAATTGCATGACCTGTTTTTGACATTCCAGTGAACCCTTCTCCACTCACCCACTCACTGCATTAGGGGTGTTTTAACACTGAGAGGTTCATACTTTAAATTGCAGTATTCCTTTGTCCAGTGTTGTCCCTCACATTCAGCTTAATTCTATTATCAAAGCTTCCAGTATAAAGATAAATCAGAATTTTTATAGAACAAAGAGTAGTACAGTTGGTCAGGTTAACTGCAGCTACCAACCTAGCATTGTAAGGATATTGCCTCAGCCTGATGTGAAGTCCTCACATACTCCATCACCAGCCCTTTGCACAAAAGGAAGTAGGAAAAATGAAAGAATTTCAGCCTACATTATCAAAGGATTACACTCTTCCCCCTTCCTGCCTCCTGCTCAGTACTGATGACAGACATGCTGCTGTTCTTGCCCTCAGATAGTCCCACTAAGGGCCCCAGGACTCAAGATTTTTTTGAGATCAAGATAAGAAAGAAGAAAAGTAAAACAGCTGAAGTAAATCCTCAATCTCTGAATCATCAGCTAGAGATTTCAAGGAACTGACAAATTATTTTACGGTCTTGGAAATGTAGAGTCTTTTAGTAATAATTCTTTCTGTCATTACACCTGTTTCTTTGTATATTTTTATTTGTTAGCTTGAACTACAACAAAAGAAATTTGTATTTCTTCTCCTACCTAGAAAACATGAAGGTATAAAACTTTATTTAGATGTTCAGGTTTCTTTGGAGATTTTTTAATGAGAAATAAACAGTCAAATATGACATTAAATTTTAAATCAAAAAACTTCTCATGTTTCAGTGATGGTGACCCTATGGGTGATGATATAATGGTGACCCTTATTTGGAAGTTTATGAGTTGGGGTTTTTTTTAAATTAACTGCACTAACCAAACGTGAAATTTCTGCTTGTTAATAGCAAACTAGGAGATCCAGTCAACAGATTATCCCCTTCAATGAAACATCATTTGATGTTTTTAGTGTGATGTGTGTTTTACAATTAAGCAATAAAGCACAGCTACCCCATCAGACAGTGAATGATAAAGGAAGCAACCCCAGAGAAGGGTTCAAGTCAAAAACTACCTGTCCTGAGCCACACTACACTAGCAATGTTTATCATAATCAAAGCTAGAAGCAGAAGAAGAAAGTACTCCTACTTCGTAGGAAGTTCTAGAAGAGAAGAATGCAAAGTCCTAGATACTTACCTTCAAAGGTATTGGCTCCTCCTCAACTTTGAAAGACTAGACCTGTCAAAAAAACCTAAGCTGTATATATCTTGAAGCCTTTCTTGTTTTTAAGTTCATTTAATACAGAATATCTTTAAGTCCTTTACATATCTACAGATATTTTTAACAAGTATAATCCTCCCAATCTACATGCAAATGTTGTCATTTATCTGAGTGTAATTTAAAATTAAGGATATATTTATTTTTAGAAGCAATTGTATCAATGAAAATAGTTTTCACTGAAAACTACACCAAGAAGAATTATTTTGTTGACAGTACTCCAAAAGCAAAATGAGTAAGAAAAAAGAAAAAAAATAAAGTTCAAGAATTTAAAGAAATGGGAGAGTATCATGAAAATAAAGTTCTAGATAGAAATAAATTCATTGAGAAGCCTATTGTTATGCGTCACAGTACTTGCTATTTGAAGGTGACAATTCTGATATAGTAATTTCAATAACGGATAATCACGTGGAAAATACTTAACAAATGCCTCTTACAGGCTTTCTTTGCTTAGAATGTACCCCCAAAGCTCCCTAAGGAGTGAACGCAGAGAGAACAAAGAGTAATTAGGAAAAAATCAGGATGATCCTAGACAGCCAATCACACTAACATAAACTCCTTTTGATTCTTCTCGTTCACACTTCTGAAGAAATTACTGTACTTTTTACAAGATTACCAGATTCTCCTGACCTACTATTGCCTGAATGTACTGAACATCTATAGTAAATGTTTCGGTCACCTTGAACAGCAGTATTTGAGTAATGGTGCCTGACCATTACACTACGTGATTGAAAAATATCTCTGAGGGCAAAAGCAATGCCAGCTTTTCCTCTTAAAACTTTTTGAATCTTTCACACTGAATAGCAATATTACACCTAAAACAAAATAACACAAAAACATTGAATCCAAGCATTTAAAAATTGGCATTAACATTCAAGTAGACAATGCAACTACAGTTAACCCTTACATGTACTGAGTTTAATGCACTTTTTGTAGGTTCAACAAATTTTCATATAAAATTCCTTTTAGAAAAATTGAAGTGGGAAAAAAAAAGAAGCTTTAGTGCAAGAACTGGCATTAGTACACGCATGAGGCATCTGAAATGAAAAACCGTTTAAATAGACAGTGCACTCTTGTGACATTTGGGCTGTCAAATTTAGCTGCAGCTCTCCACATGGGCTGACACCAGAGAGTGACTGGTCATAACCTCAGAGGAACCTAAGAGGATCAGGAAACTAGGCCTCTGTTTTAAAGCAGTCCAGAGGAGACCATGGTCACAGAGACCTTAGGTCCTCCCGCCTTCCTTTATTCTTCTTTCCAGATGCACTGGTGAAGGTGCCATGCCACGCACATGTCTGACCCCCAGGCTGATGTTTCCTGACTTTGCCCTTTCCTGTGCCTCATCAAGCAAGGGCACACCATCTGGGAAGTCTCCAGCTCTCCTCCTTCTTTTCCTCTCACTCCAATACACTGGATACAACTACTTAGTGCAAGAAAATAACAGCATCACCTTTGATACTACTGCGAGTATTTTTGACTAATGACAAATCAAGCTTCCCAGGGCTTTGGCACCATGAGCATATGTCTATGCTCAACAGTGTTCAGCTATGAGGAGCTGGAAATGAAGTGGGAGGTGGTGAGTGGAGACAGAAGTACACCAGTCTTACACCTTGGGCTTAGAGAAGTCTACACCAAAATCATTCAAAAAATTCTCAACTGGCATTTTAATACCAGCTGTCATCAACATACTTGCTATATTTTTGTGTGCAAGATAAAAGATGTTAACAGCAGAAAAAGTTGGATGAATCCTTTTTTTGTTGGAGCTTTGACCATATGGCACCATCTCAGGGATGAATTCATTACCAATGTCCCTCCAGAAATTCCCTAAAACTTAATTTTCTATCATAATCCATATTTGCAAAGTCAATGAAAAATAATGAGTAATATCTTTGTGCAAATACTGGATTATCAGTAATAAAATTGCTAATATTCACACATTCTTGATTTATCAATCACAATTAGGTTGTCTTCTGTTTAAGAAAAACCTCTTCTTCCTCTCTAGCCATCTGTCCCCAAAAGATTATTGTTTGTTTTCTGAAGATAAAGTAGCATAATAGTTGCCTTTTCTGCAAAACTCCAAGTTTGCATAGCATGCTGAGAACAGCGTGGAATGAAAATCTGCTCTAACAGGCCCCTTTTTAAGCAAGAATCAAATAGCAGGCTAAGTCCACTGATGAAGGCAGTTGATTTTTGCTTACTTGTTTTGCTAAAAGTTATGGCTACAGAATTTGAGACTTTAGTAAGTATTTAATAAAGCTAATAAATTATAGTTGATGTATTCTTTGTCTGCTGGATGGAAAAAATTTCTATATTGTGGAAATGGCATCTGTGTTTTTCTTAGTCTACCCGAGGCCCCAGTTTTCACACACTCCTCTCCTAGTTAACTTCACCCTTCATGGCTTCTGCTTTAAAGCCTGGACTATATATAGAGCTCTTTACTGCTACAATTTAAAGAATTCTTTCTCTCTTCACATGTTGTGAAAATACTGTTTATTTCCTAGTGTGCTCTTTGGAATTGAAACACAGTGGGAGGAAAGCATCCACAGTATGAGTATTAAATTTGCTATAGTTTTGTAAGCACAGAACTGGTAAAATCATTTTAAGAATTTTGTCAAGTGATAAGGTCCTAATTACTTTGCATTCTCAACCTTCAAACTAGAATTGTCTACTGATTTCATGGCTCAATAAATAGAAATAATAAATCTTATGCAGTGTGATAACAGGGATTAATTTTTCTATTTGTAACATGCAATTCTAGGAGCTTTTTCATTGTAATTCATCATAGTACATCTGTTTTACACAGTAATACTATATTCAAAAAAATATTTAAAAACTCTTGTCCCCTCTATGACATCCTTTCATTTTTACTTACCTTCCCTTTACAAAACGAAACAGAAAATTCATTCATTTAACTTTAGAAAAACTTCCTAGAACTATAGTGTTTTGTGCTTAGGCAGGTGGTTTGTTAGGGGGCATTTTAATTTATTCTTCACCTCTCATCCCTTCTATAGATGCCCACAGTATCTTGCAGAATAAATCTCTGGATACCAGGTTTCCTACTTCTTACCATTGTGCTTCCTCAAACATTCACCTCCTGGAGGCTGAGAGTTTTGTTAGCTGCAGTTAGAACAAAAGGCACGATGTTGTCCTTCGAACACGTACAGCCCCAGTTCTGCTGGGCTGGTAGTAGCATTCACATTATGTCTGAACACAACTATTTGAAATATTAGTAGAGACATACCGGAGTGTTAGGTTAATGTAACCTGAAGAAGACTTCGCTGAGGGTTTTCTGCTCTTCCGCTCAAGTTTAAAGATAATGAAATTATCATAGGGCAAATCATGCTCCCAATTCTTTTTAATAACCCACTAAATCACCAGAATTCAATGAAATCAATATACCACTCTCCTGTTGACAGCAAGTATCTTCTGACTTTCTAGACTTAAATAAAACTAAAAAATGAATTTTTGTGTCGTACATGACCCTAAATATTATTATGAATTCTGACTCTTCATTATCACTTCAGACTTGATACAAACTTATTTGTTGCCTAAGGCTGAGTGAAGAGGCCTCTGTGCCTATTGTGTGTTTATTTTCTCTGCAACCAAAATAAAATGTAAGCACAAATTTACAGACTTTTTTCCTTGTTAGTTATTTATTACACTGTATGGTACAGACTTCTTTTGAGCATTCTGTATTGTACTCTTAGTGTAGAACAGCAATTCACAGCACAAGACGAGATGAAGGCTTTCCAAAATTAACTTTCAAGGCATCTAATGAGTGTCTTCAGGTCCAAAGCAGTGCAAAGAACCTGAATTTATAAGGATGCGAGTTCTGCCTGACACAACATAGAATGAATGCCCTTGAAGCTGGCGCTCCAGAGCAAGAACCATGACCAGGTATATTTAAAGGATGTTATTCAAATGATGGACAAGATAGGTGGAAAAAAAAAAAAAAATAGTAAAAAAAAGTTCTACACCCCTGTGACTTCGGTTTTCTTGTTTGTGTCCTATTCTTCCACACCATGCATGCTTTTACTAGTAATTATCTTTGTGTATCACAATGGAACTCAGTGGGTTCAACTGATCTAAAGAAAAATAAGTTAAAAAGCAAAGACTAAACCTCTGTGCATTTGAGGATGGAGAATAAGTGAGGCACTTTTTTCCTCTTGGAAATCTGAAAGACACTCAAATATGAAGAACATACCTTCAGTTTTCTAAAGATTTTTTTCTTCTTCAGGTCCCCTCACCTCAAACACGTTGCCAAGCCTTTTTCCCTCCAATTATTGTGTGCCAGGGACCTAAATGACTCCCACTGGACCTGTCAAACTGCTAATAGCAGAGGATTTGTGTGTTCACCAATCCTGAACACAGATTAATAAAATCTTGAGCCCAAATTCACCTTTTCTGTAGTAGGTTTGAGCTTTTGTTTGATTCCCTGAAAGTAAACAAAATTTCTCAGTTTATATAGTTAAGAATATGATTCTGCTTTGGAGCATTGCTGTTTAACCACTAATTAATAGATCCAAATGTGAAGTCTTTCCCTAAGGTGAATAACTTACGCTGTACACTCCTATTAGTTTCCATAATAGGGACTGTCACCTCTTCATGAAATATTGTTAAAGGTCAGTACATTTTTTACCTTCACGATCTGAATTACATTTCTCCGTAATGATAACTTAAATTTATCCAGACCAGTACAGTTGGCCTTTGGTGCTGCCAAGTTGTCTCTATCTCCTTAACTTTGCAGTTCAGCACATCTTCCTTTTGACTGGGCATATTTTTTTTCTCCTTAAGTTTTCAGAGACAATGAATGATTTATTTTAAAGTGACCCTAATTCAAGGTTATGCCAATGAGACAACTGTCTTTCTCTTTGATTTAGATGTTCCAATCTTTCCTTTACGCAAAGATTATGTTGGCTTCATTTCCTTTATAAGTAATCTTGCTCCCAGTAATACCAGCACACTGACTTACAAGTTGTTTCACTAACAGGTAAGTGGGGATTTGCTAAATCTATGTAAAACTCAGAAAGCCTGCTTGGAGAAAGTAGTGAAAGATGCAATGTTATTTCTGGAATGAAGTGCCCTTTTTCTAATGTTCCCTAAAATCTTTCACCTTACAATTATTCTTCTCTAAAGCAAATTTTTGGCATGGGTTTTATGCCTCTTTTATTAAGTTTGAGTAAGATTTTCCTCTTTACCACCTGAAGGAATTAAGCTATACAGCAGGAAAGCTTCCGCTGAAATGTTTCTGGTCTTTTTGATACTGTTTTGCCTGCTTCATCTCAGTTTTATCACTGCATCAATCAGAGGTCACACCTCTCAGAGACTTTCTAACTGGTCATCAGTGAGTCTTCTTCTCGATCTGGACTGGGAATTATGCAAGGAGGGCTAATCCGGGCAGGTACAACCTTGTAGCATTCACTGCTGCAGGGAGACTGAATTCTCTCCGCACTTACTCTGGAGTAAACATTGAGCAATTCCATCAATCTACCTGGTATTATTATAGATTTTCAGCAGTATAATTGACGGAAGACCATGTGGTTTGGTGCACTCTAACTGCGAATATTCTTAGATACTTAATCCTGTGTCAGTCTGCAGCACACAGCAAAGGAAGGCAGAGGACAGCAGAGGTCTCTGTCCTTGAAGGAGATGACCACGAGGAAAACTGGAGCAGAGTAAATGCCTGTATTGAGCATATGTTGTTGAAGATACCTGCACTAACATTTAGCCTCTGACTCTCCTTGTTACTTCTTTTAGACCAGAAGCAGAATACAAATGACACCACATGCACACATATGCAAGCAGTTCTGTGACACCTGTGCAGAAATGGAAATACCTGGTCTGCCACAGCTCCGTTGCCACAGGCCTCCACAGCCTAGTGCGTGGAAAACAAAAGCTAAAATTACCTAATTTGGGGTATCTTCATAAACGTCCCACACCTCTTTAGAGCTGTGTTTGGATGAGAGCACACCTTTTTCAATGAGACTTCGGCTGATTCTACCTAGAGCAGAAGCTGAGCCAGCGCTGAATGCTGACACACAGCCAGACTAAAGTTTTATGTGGCCACTACTCCAAATGCAAGCAGATTTTTATGGGCTTGCAGAATTTACATTTCATTCTTCCCACATTTCTTTTTCTGTTCGTTATTTCACCCTCCCAGACAACTGGGCATGAAGATGGCTCTGAAAATACGTTTTCTTCACCCTGGTCCCATCCTATAGGTTTCCCAGAGAAAGTAAGCATGTGTTGAATTCATATTTTAATCATTGTCTTTGCACTATTTTTACTTTTATAATAAGGAGATGTAAATATATTAGCTCAGTAACAAGATAAAAAACACAATAATGTTTTTAAGTAGCTCTCAGGAAAGAAGATCCTGTATCTTTCATGCTTTTTTTTCAATAAGATATACCTGGGTTTACAAGGCAGTGTACTTAAGCAGCAGTGAAGGCAGTATAAATCCACACCCTCATTTTCTGTCATTTAAAAACATAGAATATTATACTAATGGTTCCGTGTACTTTAAATGTTGCTTTGTTTGCAACTACTGGGGCAATCACAGACAGAGAAAAATATGGGTGACTTCTAAAAAACCACCTAGGAGGGCTTCTTTCTTTAGAGCAGAAAGACAGAAATTATTTTTCAATAAATGGTTAATGCTTTTTTGTACATGAGATTTCCTTGATGCTTGTTGATAACAACATTTCCATGATGGCACTGTTACTGGCAAAATTAATGATTTGCTGGAAAGAATCAGAACAGAGCAATGGCCTCAGAAATGTCACTTGAAGGCCTCCTGATTGATTTTTACAATGATGCCAGAGAACTAGTTGTCCTGTATTCATATTCACTATTATTTTTGATTCCTTGTAGAAAATTACAGCTATACATGGGCTTAAAATTAATTTATTCTAGAAGCAAATAAGAAAGCATAGTGTAATAAGAGTATTAAGTCTGGAGCACAGTAAATAGAGTTTGAAAAAAGCATGAATAAGCCTACTACAATATATATAGTATTTAGTAGGCATGGATCATTGTAGCTTTTCACGAATTCACTCAAATGCATTGAGACTGATCTACTACAGGGAAGGATGTGACCAAAGGGTGTAGGTACATCACTTCCAAAGCAATTACCTGCATCAGAAGCAGCAGAGTATGTTTTGTTTATTTTCTTCTTTTTTTTTTTCCCTTAGGTAGATTATGTTGTTACAAATTATACAAATTATATTTCTTAATGTATCACAACCTCACAAAGCAACAGCAGCTTTATGGAGAGTGAGACTTCATGGGTTTTAAAAAAAAAAAAAAAGAAGAAGAAGAAAAAGAAAAAACAAAACCAAACAAAACAAGCTCTTATGATTACGCATACTGAATTTCATCTGAATTTCATTCTGCTCCATGTCAGCTGTATAGTAAATGACTTGTAAAAGTCTCCCCTTTCCAGGGCACAGTGTGCTGTCAGCACTGCTGGGAAGGCCCCTCCAAGGTGCAGGTGCTGGATAAGGACACCAGTCACTAGTGCATTTACACTAATGCATTTACAGCCCTTGGTTTTCTACAAGTTCTAGTTTTTCTCTCTACAGATTTCTCATTTTCAAGAAATTGTCCACACACTTGAGATGAATAGTGTTATTTCACTAATAATTTTGTGTGCATTCTGTATTTGTGTGTCATGACAAAACAAGCATTTTTATAAAACCTCCAACACTTTGTGCAACTTTCTTAGTTCCATATACTTGAGATAACAGTATAGCTTACAGTCTCAGCAATTGTATGTGAAGAATGATACTGCTGCAAGAGGTTAATAATTTAGAAACTGTTTCCTGACTTATCAGCTTTAATTTCTTTTTCTCACTTTAATTTTAATGGTCCTTGTCCTTTCCTTCATAAACATCCTAAATAATTATTTTTCCTCTCTGCTATTGCAAAATTTTTCTAAAGTGTATTAAGAACTCAGTCCATCTTTTCTTAATCATTTTTACTTTTCTCGCTTTAGGTATCTTTGCTGAAATATTCAGAGCTGTGCATGCTCTGAATGAAGCTACATGAGCATCACACAGAGAGAAGTCCTGGCCAGTAAGTTTCTGCATAGCTTAGATGCTTTACTGCATGTTTTGTTGTTGGCAACAAAACTATGGCATACTGAATATACCTAATCTTAAATACAACTGAGGAAATCTTTCCCAAAATGACATTTTTCCTAATCCATAAAACAAACACATAACTGTGTTATTTCATAGTTGATCTTAAGGGGAAAAGAAAAAGAAGTATCCATAAGAAATAAACCCATCTTTCAGATTTTCTTCATCTGTATTCTCCACAAGACCTCCAGCCTGTCCAGCTTCTGATGCAGTCAGAAAATTCTTTTTACAAGGTTTTCAGTCAGGGAAAAACTTCATATATAAAACTCTTTTCAATGTATACATATATACATATATATGACATTTAAAATTTCAGCAAGTGTTATTTGCAGCCTAATTTCACTCTAGAAATGCTGCTTATATGGAAGTCACAGCTATAACTGTGTGAGAAACATTTTGATGGTAATTAGCCCAGTTGGTGTGGCTTTAGATACAACAATATTTTTTTCTGTATTTCACTTGTATAGATATGAATTTCCCTTTTTTGTGTCTCTTTGCTACTTTTTTTGAAAAGTACTCTCTCTGTGTCCGTAAGTGTGAAGTTATTTCTGAGAAAGTACAAGACACTGAAATCCTATGGGAGATATATTCATTATTTTGATGCACTAAATCTCCAAGACAAATGGCAGTGAACAGTCTTATACAAGCAACATTTATCTAAGTCTGATGCCTGTTCATGAAACTGAAACTAGGCTACGTAATGTTACATAGTGTTTTGGGCATATGTGAGGAGCCAGAATAGCTGCAATATCATTAATAAGTGGCTAACCCTATCTTGTTGAACACTAGAGGGAGATCAAAGCAAAAGAATAAATGATCTAGTAGATTATGAATACTAATTGGTGGTGTTTTTCAAATTTCAACTTAGGAGAAGATGAAACACCAGGTAGCATAGCATCTTAATTCTTCGTCACAGTTTTCACACGGCTTTATTCAACATTTTACCTAAAATGTTGTTTTAAAGCAGGAAAAAAAACATAGAAGGAAAAGGACTGTGCTTATATCAGTACCTCAGTTAATGTATTCTATATTAAATCAGTTTTTCATATTACATACATTTCACTAAATCAGAAGATTGAGATTTTAGCAACTGAACGATGAAACATAAGTACACAGTCCATATACCTCACTGTCCTCTGAACTCATGGTAACTTGTTCTCGTTATGTAAATACAATTGTAAGTGGGAGAAACTCATATTTCTCCAAGATCTTTCCTAGAGAGAGATCTTTCTGTTAGACCTGAAGGCATGCTGAGACTGTTCACATCCAGAACAGGATGGAGATCAATGCTGTCATTTGTTTGCCATCACAACTGCCATTTTGTTCAGTGTTTGCTGAACAAAATTCGTAACATAAAATGTGTGTTTTAAGATGCAGACATTTTTGACTTTTGATTGTTCAAATAAAGTGCCCTTGATAACTTTTGAAAGAAAGTTATTAAATGTACACTTTTTTGCCCTCTCAGTTACTGCTGGGAAATACCAAGACTTCCCACAGGATTCCCACAGGAAGGGTCCTCAGGGCCTTGCATAGTTCCCTCAGAGGAAGGACCTGGCTTAAAGAGGCCCCAGCGGAGGAGGAACCTTGGCATCCAAGTTTCAAAACCAAGGAATAACTACTGCTACAGTTTGTACAGAGACTTTTACGCTGGTGTTGGCCATGGTGGAAATGTAGTTATTGCAACTAAGAGCTCACAAAGGGTTTGTATACCCTGAGTAAATTGCCACTGAGCAGCACCACACTCAGTGGCAGTGTAGTGCTATGCATAGCAGCACACTTGCAGCCACCTCACATGCCAGTACAGCAGTCAGCACCACAAGCATGCTGTGTTGTCAGTGTGCACTGTGGTGTAAGAAGAAAATGTGACATATACACATTAGTAATTGCTATTGTTATTTAGGGAAGAAAAGTTTTAGATAAGATCAAGGGAGATGACAGGGCAGGCACAGAGGGAAGCACAGATGGGAAGGGAGAGATGGAATTTTGCCTTTCAGTGTGGTGAGCTGCTAAGCTGGCTCCAGGCTTGTTGTGAAACCATAACCTCTCATGAAGTCACCAGTCAGTTTTCCTCCACACACGAAACAAAAGAACGCTCCAAGTTTCACTGCACAGCTTGGTTCAAAGAGAAGCAATATTTATACATTATTGAACAACTGTGCTGACATTAAAGTTAAGTAGCAACTTCTCAGTGTTTCCTGCACTGTTTGGATCTTTTTTAATAAATGGCAAGGGAGCTAAAATCCAGGTCATCTAAGAAAACTATTTTCTTCAAGAGTTTGACAATAATGCAAATTGTAGCTGAGGATGTTTCGCATACAGTCTGCTACTGTTCGTAGAGCAGATTTATTTCTTTTTGTTTTAATGCTGTTTCTTTTTTT
This sequence comes from Patagioenas fasciata, assembly GCF_037038585.1. Taxonomy (NCBI): domain Eukaryota; kingdom Metazoa; phylum Chordata; class Aves; order Columbiformes; family Columbidae; genus Patagioenas; species Patagioenas fasciata. The sequence goes on along the minus strand of NC_092521.1, from coordinate 57,380,807 downwards.
ATTTTTTTTTTAATTTTACGTTACGTTAATCACAGTCAACTTAGAAGTCAATATGATACTTCAAATACTCTGAGACAGCTAGTGGTCTTCCCTTTAGCTATGGCCAGAAAAGCGAGGGGAGGTAGTGCAAGCAACTTTCAAGCTAACAAAGCCCTTGGGAGTCAGTGGATATTGTAGAGCAATTCCTCTGACACAGTTACTTTTAACACCTGTAAGGAACTATACAATGTGCAGGGCAAGGCAGAATCAGGATCTGTGTGCCCTTTTTCACTTGCTTGCTTGTTCAGGGCTAAGCCCAGCTGGCAAAAAAAAAAAAAAAGAAATGCCCATTATAAAATGTAGGAAATAGCCTGTCCTCATGGCTTACCTTCCTACACCAGCTCCAGTCCTCCAGTCCCATTTGTCTCCGTGAAAGCCATTGCCTACCTACTGCAGAAGAAAAGTTAAAAGAAGATATATATTTTTAAAAGTCTTTCCTTCTTAAATGTCTTGTATATATGTCAAAGCTCGAAACAAGGAAAAAAAGGGAATTGTCCATAGTTTTTTGTCAAACTTATTTTGATACAAAACACAACAACTTGAATGGAAGTGACTGAAAATGTATGTAGCTCCCATTCACTGAACATGGGACTCATGCTGTCATTTTCAGAAAAAGGTTGCCCTAAGTAGCACCAGACAGTGCTACAGTCACACACAGGTTGTCCCACTACCTCCACAAGTGTTTCATGTTCCACTATGACCAAGTTTTAGAAGGAGAACCAAGCTGAACCTATCACCGGGTGCCCTGATGCACAAGGTCCTTTTATTTAAGTCTACACTGGGTAGTTTTAGGGGTGGAATGCTAGAGATAATGACATTAGAAGGCATTTGTTAACACATCGAAGACTTTTTTGGATCGAGAAAAGGTCATGGTCTTTCAAGCGACAAGTACTCCTGTATATACTGAATGTGTTGTGAACTGTACTGTATATACTGTGGCTGAAACACGCAACACTTGTTCTTTCTCACGCCTAATATTTTTTTTAAATATATATACATAGAAGGACAGGGAATTAATCTCCATAATTGGCCAGTTGTCACAGTTGCTTTGTGCAGTCCAAAAGCAGAAGAGATTACTCAGTACTCTCTCAGTTTTTAGTCATTGCCACCTCTTTAGATCTCAAATCCAGCTTGTGGTCTCTCCAGTAAAGGGAGGAATGGTCTTCTAGTAAAAAATTAGTAGGTGGAAAAAATCCTGTGAAATTACGTAGTATTTATAGTATATAATTCTTTACTGTATCTTATCATCATAGTTCACAGCTGAAATTACTTTTGTTGCTATTACAGCTGATCAGACCAGTTTATTTAACATTTTGGGTTTGAGGGAAGTTTATTGTTTATTTATTTAAGAACTAAGTTTTCATCCAATTGAAAAAAAAAACCTCAAGTGCAGACTTAGTTTCCCAGACCTTGTAGGTGCTAAGGCATCACATTCATACTGTAAAGAAAATTTAATTTCTGTAATCAATAGTCGCTGGGCACACAGCAGAAAAGTATGGTTTTTGCCCAAGACTAATCCAGCACAGTGCTGAGAGCAACCAGTATCCAGTATTCTCAGTCTTGTAACAAAATGAAGTTCTGGGGCTGACGCTAGGCCATGTGACATTTGCCATCGTGAACAAGCTTTGCAAGTATCAGTGGGTTGTAAAGAGTCAAACCATAATCATAGTGAGCAAACACAACTGTCAGGTACTCCAGATTGTATTTCTTTCATAAGTTTGTGTAAAATTGTCACTATAGTTTCCAGTCCTGGCTTTCAGTCTCCCAGTTTCCTGCTTCATCTTGTTTTAGGTAACTATAAATCAAAGAGAAACTGCCGATAAGCTTACAAATATATGCAATTTGTATAACTTCATTATTGCCATCAGCTTATTGCTGGACTGTCACTTTCTAGATAAATATTTCTGAATATCCGATGCTACTGAGCTGTCGATTTCTCCCTCAAGGACCTAATCTAAACATGAAAAAAAATGAGTTGAGGTTTTTGCAGTTTTTGTGGTACAGTTACGTTTGCAAATGTTTTTTCAAACTTGAGGGGTTTTTTTTGTTATTTATTGCTTTTTGACTGTTTTATATTTCTTGCTACAGCCAGGCAAACTTATTCTTAGACTGTGAATGACCTTGATAAAGGTAAAATCCAAATAGTCCGGCCATTGCCAGGAAAAAATGACTGTAGGACAAGGCACTTTTTCTATTTTTTAAATTCTTGTGTTCTGTTTTTAACAATGCTGACATATAAAAACTAGCTGTGAAAAGTTGACTTTGCAGACATCTGCAAAAGACAAAACTGAGGTCTTTCAGAAAGGGGTGTTGGTGAGTGGCATGAACCCTTTATCTGGACAATACAAAGATACAACGCACTAGGGGGATATTGATAGTGGAGAGGAAATCTACTGTGTTTAAGCTGATTCTGGTAGTGCAAACAACACTTTTTTTCACCTGATGATTATTTATAGCTTCGTGTGACATGACCTTGGCTTTCATTTCTGTAACCATTGGAAATATGCATTCAAGCCCCAAGGTATCTTCTCTTTCCATTAGCTTTGAAGACACATTGAGATTACTCATCATGTTCACAACAGCTTTACATTCCATAGAATCATAGAATCATTTCATTTGGAAGAGACCCTCAGGATCACTAAGTCCAACCATAGCCTAACTCTAGCACTAAACCATGTCCCTAAGAACCTCATCTAAATGCCTTTTAAAGATCTCCAGGGATGGTGACTCCACCACTTCCCTGGGCAGCCTGTTCCAATGCCTGACAACCCTTTCAATGACGAATTTTTTCTTAATATCCAATATAAACCTCCCCTGGTGCAACTTGAGGTCATTTCTTCTTGTCCTGTCACTTGCAACTAGGGAGATGAGACCACCATCCTCCATGCTACAATCTCCTTTCAGGTAGTTGTAGAGAGCAACAAGGTCTCCCCTCAGCTTCCTTTTCCCCAGGCTAAATAGCCCCAGCTCCCTCAGCTGCTCCTCATCAGACTTGTGCTCCAGACCCCTCACCAGCTTCATTGCCCTTCTCTGAACTCTCTCCAGCACCTCAATGTCTTTCCTGGAGTGAGGGGCCCAAAACTGAACACTCTATTCCAGATGGGACCTCACCAGTGTCGAATACAGGAGGACAATCACTTCTCTAGTCCTGCTGGCCACACTATTCCTGATACAAGCCAGGATGCTGTTGGCCTTTTTGGCCACCTGGGCACACTGCTGGCTCATGTACAGCCAGCTGTCAGTCAACACCCCCAGATCCCTTTCTGCCAGGCAGCTTTCCAGCCACTCTTCCCTGAGCCTGTAGCGCTGGCTGGGGTTGTTGTGACCCAAGTGCAGGACCCGGTACTTGACCTTGTTGAACCTCATACAATTGGCCTCAGCCCAACAATCCAGCCAGTCCAGAATCCGCTGTATGGCCATCCTACCCTCCAGAAGGTCAACGCTCCCACCCAACTTGGTGTCATCTGCAAACTTACTGAGGGTGCACTCAACCCCCTCTTCCAGTTCATCGATAAAGAGATTAAACAGAACTGGCCCAATACTGAGCCCTGAGGAACACCACTCGTGACCGGTCGCCAACCGGATTTGGCTCTGTGTGTAGTCTATCTGTCCCACACTGCTTAGAAGTGTTAAACTACTTCATGCAGACTGTCTGGTAGCAGTGAAGTAATCCTGTATATGTGGGATCTACTACAGATGTATGATATCATGTGTATAATGCAGATCAAGCACCGGAATTAATACCTGTGTACAACACTGTATACACAAATATTTCTGTCTGGGAGGTCTGAGACAGAAGTATGACTGTGCAACATGCTGAAGCATCAGAAAAGGAGATAATTGGCAACATCCTTGATGGAACCCTGAAAAAAATAATGTGCAATAGCTATGCACACATGCCAAAATGAGAATCTCTAAAATAAGAATGTCTTTTTCTGTCTTTCTATTAATTGTTTGAAAACAAGTGATACTGTAAGTGGTACTGTAAGTGCTCTAAAGCCTTTATAAGTTCTCTGCTCTAACCAAATGTTGCACTTTATATGAAGTTACTGTAAAATTATAAGCAGCAGATGTAATATATCATGCCATTCATAATGCTACATGTTTTCAGTGAAGGATCCTTCATGTTCGTCAGGCAGATCTTTTCAGTAATATGACTACAAGGATTTGTTAAAACAGTTCTGAGATAACGGTGACTTAAAAAATGCATTTTTGCCAACTCATTGTCCTGTTTAAATCGCATTGAAATGAGGCTTTGTCTGAAGTGTCCCTGTTGACTTTCTATCAAGGGTGAAAATTAAGTTGCTCACCAGATTGCTAGATCAGAAATCATAAAACTTAACTGTGACAATAGCTCCAGTGAGAACAGAGAAAATCATATCATTCCAAAGACATTGCTGAGTCTCTTATTCTTGTTAGTAACTCCTTCCTTCACATACTGACAAATGCTGACCTAATTGTCTTTGGAAATGTCCACACATGCTGCAGTGCAATACAGTTCATTTATTCCACTACACAGACTTTGTTTTCAGATGAGTATGGCTACTCTCCTGAATGCTTTCTCTTAAGTCAGTTTGTTTCAATTGAATTCATGACAGCTAGTGGTCCAAGTCTCAGCATTCTTCACCACAAGAGCACCTTACTGGAAATCTCAGCAAATGACATTAGCAAACCCAGATCAGAACCCTGTTTTCCACTGAAAAGTGGCCAAACATTAATCTGCATTAAGGGTAATCATATTCAAGCAGCAGTTCAGCTGTCCTGATTACAGATACCCACTGACACTTGCAGAGGGCATCATTTGTATAGAAAGTAATTAAAACTTCTGACTTCTCCCTTTGAAACAGTAATAGAGTGTATTACAGCATTTGGCAACCCTGACTATGAACAAATGTCCAAAGGAATTTCAAGGCTTACTGTTATGAAAGTGCCAAACAATTAAAAGCTGGTTTGAATTTAAAAACAAAGGGAGAATATGTCACTTCTTTCAAAAGAGGGACATTCAAAACAGCAACTGCATCTGCATTTCACAAATGGGGCTATAAATACTACAAGAAAAAGTGGATCTTATTCTTTATGGGTAACACCCATACTAAATTAAGATCACATCTATTTATACATTACTGAAAAGCCTAAAAAGCCTAATCCTTTAGAATGAATCTTCTATGTGTTAATGTAGTTTAGATCAGGATCTTTATGGAGAAAGCAAAACATCATCTCAATCCTGAAATAGGCATTTGGTCTTTCAGATAGTTGTAAAACACAGCCAAGAAAATATTGTACTTTAGATCTTAATCTGCATTAGAAATATTTTCATCAAATCAAAAGACAGTTTCAATTTGCATCAAAAATAAGCCTCTTGCTAGTATCTAACATGCCTCAGAAATATATGAATATTTACAAATGTTCACATCTAAATCAAGGGCATTTTATTTCACCATAAACAGTGTGGTGGTAAACATATTGTTGTCCTGGACAACAGTTTATCTTGGCATTGGTCTCATTTGTGCCTAATAAGACTGTAAATCTTGTGAGAAATGCCAGACTTTCTCAAAGCAAACAGCTGGGCCAGTAAAGATTGCCAAACTCTTGAAGTCTGTCAGATCAGTTTCAGTGCACACGGAATGCTCATTGCCAAACAATGCTACATGTATTTTTTAAAACTGCTCTGAAGCTAAAAGGGGATTTACACTTTCCTCTAAGGCTCAGTGAAGCCTAGAGCAGCTCCTATTTCATCCAAACCAACTTTGCCTCTCTCTGAGGATGTGTTCATTCAATTACAAGAAGTGATATTTCAAATGTCTATTTTTGCCGTATCTATTTGGTAAATTTATCTTTGATATGTATGTTTCTCCATGTTTTCTTGTAGGAGAAATTCAAAACTCTTCGGTTAAGATTAATACTGCTGCAGATGAAGGAGAAAGCCTTCGTCAAATGAAGAATGGTCTGATTGAAAGGTCAGCTTCAGAATACAGCCAAGCCTGAGAAACAACGATCCAGAACCTTTCCACGATCAGAAGAAATGAGCACTGAGAGACCTTCCAGCCTGATCAAACATGCAAGGCAGACAAACGTTACTTCCCTCGAAAACATAAGTGATTTCTCTTTAAATGTCACTGACTGCACCCAGGTTGTGGTGCCAGAGGAAGTTTTTTTCACCGTTGCTGCTGCTGGAATACTGGAAAACCTGCTTGTCCTTATTGCTGTTGTTAGAAATAAGAATTTGCACTTGCCCATGTACTTCTTCATCTGCAGTTTAGCTGTTTCAGACATGTTAGGCAGCTTGTACAAAACTCTGGAGAACATCTTTATCATCTTGTGCAAAGTAGGGTACCTGACGCCTCGTGGGGACTTTGAGAAGAAGCTGGATGATGCCATGGATTCCATGTTCATTCTGTCTTTACTGGGGTCAATTTTCAGCTTGTTAGCTATTGCAGCAGACAGATACATCACTATCTTCTACGCTTTGCGGTACCATAACATCATGACGCTGAGAAGGGCCTTGGTTATTTTGGCAATCATTTGGACATTCTGTGCTGGCAGTAGCATTGCCATTGCCCTCTTCTCCTATGAAGCAGCAACTGTCATTCCATTCACCATCCTGTTCCCTTTAATGATGTTTTTTATCCTGTGTCTCTATGTCCACATGTTCCTTCTGGCTCGATCTCATGCTAAAAAGATTGCCTCGCTGCCAACCAGCACAGTCCATCAGAGAACTAACATGAAAGGAGCCATTACACTGACCATTTTCCTGGGGGTTTTCCTCTGCTGTTGGGCCCCCTTTGTTCTTCATATCCTCTTAGCAAGGTTTTGCCCACATAACCCTTACTGTGCCTGCTACATGTCCATTTTCCATGTGAATGGGACGCTCATCATGTGCAATGCCATCATCGACCCTATGATTTTTGCGTTCCGAAGCCCAGAATTACGGAGTACATTTAAGAAGATGTTCTGCTGTGCCAGATCAAACTGGAACTGGTAAACACTTCAAGAAAAATTGAGATTATAGAAGCACAACTGTGAGGTGTTGTGCAACATCAGATTGCAGAGTTAAAAATAATTACAAATATGTCCAAAGCAATACTATCCTTGTAGGATACAGTCAGTGATTTTCAGAGGGCTACCAAGAAGTGCATAAAAACTGAACATGCACACAAATCCTTGCCATCCAGACCTCCAGAAATATTACTGATTAAGTTAATTCTGCCAACAGTTTTCAAGAAAGTAAAAAAACAAATGCATCTTAACTATCTGTCATTTCAGAAAAATTCTGGTATAAATATTCTGCATCAAGTATTGCATTACCGTAGGGATGAATTTATGCCAGCTCATTTTGTATCAGTAATTTCAATTTAATATGTATACTCCCTTAAAATTATGTTGTTTAAATCACAATGAAATGGACATTTGTTTCTAAACTGCACATTTATATGAAAGTATATGATATAGCAGAAAATATGGACATGTAAGTGGATTTTGCTGGAAAAGTTAATTCATGGCTGTTCTTTAACATCTAATTTTAAAATCATGCAATTAGTGTTGTCTAAGTTCCAAAAATAACTTGGAGTGTGAGTCCAAGAGATTAAGTTATTTTGGTTTAAAAGCTATTTTAGTGTCTGAAGATGATTTTCCAACATAAAGTTGTTGTGCCAGAAAAGAGAGGTTTTGAATTTTAAACCCCAAAGCCAAGTCTGGGCTAGCAAAGGGAGTTGCTGAGCTTGTCAGTTCCCCATTGGAAGTGTCTCGACCAGTTTGCTTTAATAAAATAATAAGTTTCATGGACAGTAAAATAACCTTGATTAAGCCATGGCTTTCTAAATATGCTACAACAAAGAATTCAAAAAACTAAATACCAGAGTGAAAATTCAAAGACCTCCAAGGAAGTAAATCAGCTGGATAAAGAATCAGCTAGCCAGTCTGGAAGGACGGTATGAAACACTTTGTAATTTACAAAATCCTAGCAAGAAAATTTTGAACTGTCCTTAGCAAAATAATACATAACTCACAAAATTTAAGACAGAATAGTTTTCAACAGAAAAATGTCCTGAAGCAGTCCGGAGCATATGGTGAGGAATTAATGTCACAATAATTCGGTGAGCTATTTAGCTGTACCACAGGCAGAATATTCAGTAAGAGACAGCTGTGAAAATGAGAAAGCCAAGGCATGGCTAGAACAAGAAGGAAAGGAAAGGATAAAACCCATTAGAATTCATAGATAAATAGAATAATTTACTCTGATGGAACACAAAGAAAAACAAGAATTTCAAGATGTACAGAATTAGGACCAAACCATGCATATTCAGGTGGACTTAGGCTTACAGATAAAGATACAAGAAAAGGACAATGAACCTGAAAGCTTCCATAGAACTAAGCAAAGAAAATATCTCTCTAATGAGAAATGAGATATTAAAATGAAAAATTTTCAAACCTATGTATTTATTACAAAAATGTGTTTATCTATAAAATGCCAGTTCAGAAGGGAGTTCAGATATAATCATACATTGTATTTAAATCATAACTTTTTATTTTCCATCAAAAACAGAATCAATGTAAAGCTGCACAGCAAGAAATGACTGTTAGACCTGAAAAGAAATAAAAATAAAAATAAAATTTTAAAAAAAGGCAAGAGACCTACAATATCATAATAACCCATGCACATAGTTTATGAGTTTCAAAATGACAAAAGATATTGGACAGAAAATTGTGATTTAGGCAGCTCTTATGCTAACTCTGCAGCACATGAAATATCTCCTAAACACACCTTTCCTCAAAACTTTATTTTCAATCTACTTCCCTAAAATTGACATAGTTAAGAGAGCTAAATGGCCTCTACCATTTTAGAAGTCATTGCACCTTGTAAGAAAACCCACTCTGACTCTACAGATGCAACCATTTGACGTTCAGATTGGGAACTACAAGTGTAAATATTAATTAAATATGTACAATAAAAAATTAGCCTATAACTTCTAAACATGGAGATACAATCATTAAAGAACATACATTTAACACTGCAAAGAACATTCAAGACAGTCTCATTTCAAAATCCCAAATTCAATGGCAGAATACATCACTGAAATTCTTTAGAAAGTCCTTTGCAAAGGACAGCCCATCTTGTGGTGACACTGACAGTGTCATCTAGGAAAGGGACAAATGTGAGAGCCCAGGCTGTGGGTGGATACAGCCGTGGCTACAGCAGTCTCCAGATGCGGCCACCAGTTACTGCTTTACCCTACCACATCAGCATGTGGCAGCTCAGAGTAGTCCTGAGAATGGGTTGGTTTGGCCTGGAGGAAACAGGACAGCTTGGACCTAGCTGCCTTCAGCCCTCACCTGGCTGCCCCATCTACCCAAGAGTCTCAGGAATTGGCTGGTGCCAACTTTCCTTGCGACATCCCCAGGCCCAGGGAGAGAGGAGGGTAAGCCGTTGCTCACGGACCCTCAGAGCCAGACCCCAGCTCTCATCCCTGCCCTACCAGCATTTTGCTTTGCAGCAAGGACCTGGGCTCCCAGCTCCCCACAAAGCCTGGTCTGTAAGCCAAGCCAAGGGGAGAGAAGCCTGAGGCAAGGAGGTTGCATGAGAGACTATGCCCAACCTCATCACAGACCTCCAGCTTGTCTTACAGATTCGCCACTGCCCTGGCTGTGCCACAGCCTCAGGACATGGCTGGGAGTGGTGGGACTCTCCTGCCATGGTTCCAGACCCACGGTAGGAGCCCTTGGACAGCCTGTGTGGGGCACAAAATGCTCAGCAAGCAGCTGGGCCCACCCCTCCTTTTCATTACCAATGCCTCAGCTTCACCCTCAACCTAAGACCTATAGGGTATCTAAGATGAGAACTAACGACACAAAATCAATCCTACAGTCTCAAGCCCTCCCACTGTCTTTCTCAACACCATCCCCAAGATTCCAATCACTGTTTACTTGCAAAACATGGAGCAGCCATGGTTAAGTGGAAGTTGCAGAGTCTCTTTCTCTGGAGACATTCAAAACCCACCTGGACACATTCCTGTATGATACTCTCCAGGTGAACCTGCTTTAGCAGGTGGGTTGGACTAGATGATCTCCAGGGGTCACTTCCAACCCCAGTCATTCTGTGATACGGTGACTCTATGTAGGCTATGGCCCAGTGAGGTTTGGTTGGTTTGGGGTTTTTTTTCCATTCAGCTTGTTAAAACAAGGATTCAACACTTAGGCAGGAAGTTTCCAGCAGGTTTTATCCCACGTTGTTCTCTCTGACTTGCAAGTATTTCTGCTGTTAGTGACATTGCGTCTCAGACTGCCATGAGATCCAAGCACTGTCAGGAAGTGGTTCCTACCTAATCGTACCAGGAATTGGTGGCCTGTTCTTTGTATCTTACCTCGTCTCATCTGTGGATACAGTCAGAACAACATCCCAAAAGTGTTTTTTCATGTCATGATGCCAGAGCAACACTTAAAGTTATGGCTTGAGGTTATGTCATTAAAAATAGTGATAGAAACGTGATGGTTGTTACTGTCAGACTATGTGTCTAATATCCAGACAGCCAGCAATTCAGGGAAAAAGCTGCTACATAAGGGGATCTAAGACAAAACACAGAGAGAGCAGGTTTGTAAATTATGAGAACTGCCTGTTCTTCATTTTTAATGAGTTCAGGACAATAGAACTTGTCATGTTCTCTGGGTAAATTTGTTAGAAATGCAGATCCTATGCATTTGCAATACAGCTGATATCTGTGGCAGAATATCAGACCTCAAGCTGAGCCCAAGAGTTGTATAAAGAGTCAATATAAAATTCGGAAGACACATTCAAAAACTTCTTTTTTCTTCAGTTTGCACAAGTTGTGATTAAATGGAGCATTCTTTTGAAAATATTTCATTTCAGGGGAGGCAGAGTCAGGAAGAGCACAAAATATTCTTGAGGTAAAAAACTCTAGGAAGATTTTAATTTTTAAGTCTGCCAGTATTTGTTGCTTGTCAGCAGGTGGGTGAATCTCCATATGTTATCTCCTAATTGGTTGTAAATTTGGCTTGCATTTTAGCTGTTGTGCAGTCTCCAAGCAATAAGACTTTCTGTCTCACATACTAATGTCTATATATATTTCTCTGGTTTGCACATTGAAAAGATTCTTTAAGCCATGATTTGTGAAGCCTTCATTGTATTGTACTGAAGTGACTCTTGAAACTCTGCTCTGATACGTTAATGTGTAACAGTGAACACTTTTCTTGGATTTTGGGACTTTCCTTCATCTGCCCAGCTTTAAATTAGAAGTGTCTGGGGGGCAGAACTGTATCTCAGCATTGGGAGAAAAAGTAAGTTCATCTTGGATCCTACCAGAAGCTAATGAGCCTGAAAGGAAAATCCAGTCCCTTGCAAATCACAGGAAACACTACAAACAACGTTTCATTCCAAAGGGCCCATAGAACTTCAAATGCCTGCAGCAACAAAACATTTCCTAGTGACTTACTGCTAAACCAAAGAAGAAAAGCTCCTCCTCTGTTTCTGTTGTTCTGAACTGAACTTCATGTTCAGGAACAAAGTGAACAAATCTGATAAAGGCACCCAGGGGAATTAATTCCACTCAAGCAGTCGGTATGCCAGTGAGAGACAGACTTGCATAGCAGTTTTATTTTGTTCACAAAATAGCAAGACAAATATAGTTTATTTGTGAGAAAATATAGTTTAGAATTTGTTTATGTGAGAAAGATCTTGTTTCCATGAATTATGGTCCTTGGCGAGACTTTCAGAATAACAGTAGAACAAAATTTCAGTTTTTCAAACAATATTTAAGTAACTGAAAAAGAAGTTTGACTTGAAATGCAGAGCACTGTCAAAGGCAAGCAATACTTATTTATAATATTTGTTTATAATATGAGTTGGAGTAGCTGTTAGCCTTCTCTTTTTAAAAATCTCTAAGCAAGATACTTCATTTAGAGGCAGCTAAAATTATAGGGAAGGAAAACAATTAAAGGATCTTGAAGTATCTATTTATCATGAGACCTTATACTGCTTGTAATAGTACTGAACTGTGATTATGTTCGCAACTGTATTGATTTGGCTGGTTCAGCCTTGGAGGTTTGGAACTTTCAGTACTTTTTTTCGTGGTAAATATCTGTATTTCAAGCCAATACTTTTTAATAAAAAATCTTTTTGGGTCAGATTTGAACTAAACTCTTCAAATGATAGATCTTTTCAAAGATAATCTATTCCCCAAGTAGGCACAGAATCTGGTTTTTAATTCTCTCAAGGTAATTAGAGCAGGTAGCCATCTATGAAGATACTATGTGTTCATCATTCAATAGCACTTTGATATGGTTTCGTTTGAAGTGTCACTTCTACAAAAGACACAATGGCATTGTGGGCTTCTGATTCAAAGAGGATGACTTACAGTACAATTCTGGAGAAATAAGTGTGACCATTTAAGAAAACTTTTCATGTCTACTTGAAAGCAGTTTTCTTACGTCTGCAAATCCCCTCAAGTTATTGTTATAACAAAAAGATCACACTTTTGAACTGTAATACATAGTCTAATGAGTGACCATTAGCTTAAAGCGAGGAGCCAGAGAGTGGTGGTCAATGGTGCGAAGTCCAGTTGGAGGCCAGTATCTAGTGGAGTGCCTCAGGGGTCAGTATTGGGGCAAATATTATTCAATATATTCATTAATGATTTGAACGAGGGAATTGAGTGTACTATCAGCAAGTTTGCTGATGACACTAAGCTGGGAGGAGTGGCTGACACGCCAGAAGGCTGTGCTGCCATCCAGCGGGACCTGGACAGGCTGGAGAGTTGGGCAGGGAATAAACTAATGAAATTTAACAAGGGAAAGTGTAGAGTCCTGCATCTGGGCAGGAACAACCCCAGGTTCCAGTATAGGTTGGGAAATTACATATTAGAGAGCAGTGTAGGGGAAAGGGACCTGGGGGTCCTGGTGGACAACAGGATGACCATGAGCCAGCACTGTGCCCTTGTGATCAGGAAGGCCAACAGCATCCTGGGGTGTATTACAAGGGGGTCAGTTAGTAGATTGAGAGAAGTTCTCCTTCCCCTCTACTCCGCCCTGGTGAGACCCCATCTGGAATATTGTGTCCAGTTCTTGGTCCCTCAGTTCAAGAAGGACACGGAACTGCTGGAGAGGGTCCAGCATAGGGCAACAAAGATGATTAAGGGAGTGGAGCACCTCCCTTATGAAGAAAGGCTGAGGGAGCTGGGTCTCTTTAGTTTGGAGAAGAGGAGACTGAGGGGTGACCTTATTAATGTTTATAAATACATAAAGGGTGAGTGTCATGAGGATGGAGCCAGGCTCTTCTCAGTGGCAAACAATGACAGGACAAGGAGTAATGGGATCAAGCTGGAACACAAGAGGTTCCACTTAAATTTGAGAAAAAACTTCTTCTCAGTGAGGGTGACAGAACACTGGAACAGGCTGCTCAGGGAGGTTGTGGAGTCTCCTTCCCTTGGAGACATTCAAAGCCCGCCGGGACATGTTCCTGTGTGACCTCACATAGGCGTTCCTGCTCCAGCAGGGGGATTGGACTAGATGATCTTTCAAGGTCCCTTCCAATCCCAAACATACTGTGATACTGTGAACAAGTAATTCTGGTTAACCTAACTGAAGTACAAATGCCTAATGAGTAATTTAAGTTATTGCTTTCCTTTTTTTTTTTTTTTATTAAGACCATGAGACAAGTTTGCTACTCTACATTCCATTGCTTCAGCAGCATCTTTATGCTACCATTTATTACTTCAGTCCTTCAACAGTTGCAGCTAAATTTCATATGAACTACCTGAATAAAGGCAGAGCTAGTGAAAAACCGTTCCCTAATGAAAGGAGTTACTTTACTGGCAACTTTACACACTGTGCCAACCTGACTGAGGATGAAGGAGATGGAGCACGTGGCCTGGGTGGGTACTTGTGTTGACAATTCACCTGTAGTAAGTCAGATGCATGATTAAATTTGAGAAGAAACTTCTTCACAGTGAGGGTGACAGAACACTGGAACAGGCTGCCCAGAGGGGTTGTGGAGTCTCCTACTCTGGAGACAGATTCTGTGATTCTGTGATTCACCCTTTATCAGTATTGCTGTATAGAATGGTTTCCAGAAAAAAAAAAAAAAAAAAAAAGGTTGCACTGCGTGCAGCTTTACAGGTCAACAACTTGTTTCAGCATCATGACCCTGAGGCCATGCCAGGTCTGACTGTCCCTGCCCAATCCCAGTACCTCTTGAACCATGCCCATGGTCCCATTTCAGCCCCCAGAGCCATCAACCCCAGCCTCAACTGTGCCAGAGCAGGACTGATCTCCAGCTCCCCACAGCCCTGCCCTGCCCAGCCATGGACATTGCTGAGCTGAGCCCACCCACGTGCCCACATCCTGGCACATCATCCCCATGGAGGTGGCCAATGCCCAGGGCTGGGGTTGCCCCAGGGCTGGGGTTGCTCTGCTCCTGACTGGGACAGTAGGTTGAGTCCTGGCTGCCAGGTCCTGCCCTGACAGATCCCAGAGGATGCCCATGACCACCAGCCCCCTCAGTGCCCTGACTTTAAGTTCCTAGTTGCAAACAGGCAGATAAGAGCCACTTTCACAGAATCTGAAACTACACAGGAACACCTGCGGCTTAGCATGAGAGCATTCATCTCTGCAGGAAGCTTCAGTGTCAGCATAACACCGCGTAGTTTAATGCAGTCTCTAAAGCCAGCAAGAAATGTCTTCAGCCCCTTTAAAATCCTATCACGTAAGTTATTCTGGCTAATTGTCCCTTCCTGACAATTTAAATTTGGTCTCAGTATTTGGTGGCATTGACAGTCCAGGGTAAATGTCTTCCAATTAAAAACTAGCTTCCCAGTCCCAAGGACTCCGGCAGCTACTCATTTTCAAAATTATTATATTATCCACCATGCTAAATATGCATTTGAGCTTTCATTTGAATTTTAAAGAATGATCTAAAGAGTCTGCTTCACTGATGTACCATTTCAGTCTCATAGTCTACAGTCTTCCATTTTCATTTACTTGAGAAATGAAACCACAGCCAAGCAATTTGGGTAATCACATCATCTGGTGTGACAGCTAAATCTGTCCTGGCTGCCAGTCTGTGCAATGAGGAAAAAAAGGAAGAGAGAAAAAAAGCCCCTCAGCCTGGCATCAAGCGGTCCATGTCAGAGGGCAAGCTTAAAGGAACTGCTGGAGGTCTCAGGTCTCTTGTCTGCTCTTGGCTTCCTCTCAGGTCACAGCAAAGGCTTCGAAAGAGGGGGGAGAATTTGGATAAAAGGCAGTTACATGAGTGGGCAAATGAAAGAAGAGCAGTCTCGCAGGCAAGAGCTGGCTGGCTAATAAGGGACTGAGACTGGCAACGTTTCCCATTAGAGGAACTGGCATTAGGCATTGTTAGAAGACTGGGAACAGGCCCGAGGAAAAGGCTCAGTGGCAAATAACCTTTTTTTTAAATAGCTGTCTTAAATGAACTAAATGAAGAAAGTAAAATTCAGTTTCTTCCTTAAATCATTGTCATGAAATAGTCTGTCATGATCATGATCCCGGTCCCTGTTAAGGTATTATGTCTAAGGGTTAGTCATATTAGAGTCAGATTAAGAGTGGTATTTCAAACATAACCTAATAATTTAAAATCTAAAACATATTGCACATTAATTTGAAATTCAGGAGTGTTCTCAAAATGGCCCAAATATTTACGGTTGATTTAGCAGTTGTTCAAACTTTAAAACTCTGATCTTTTTTTTTTTAATCAGTTTTAGTCTCGGTATGTCAAAGGGAAGATTTTCTGACAATATTCTAGCAAAATACAGAGAGGAGGCAGAACTGACATGACCTGTGAAGCCGTTATTTTAGTTTGACATTGTAGTGCCAGAGCTCCTGTACCAAATGGCAAAAAGAGCACTTCCCTCAGAAATCTCAGTGAAGAGGTGGCTAATAGGTAAAAATTATCTCAAGCACCATCAGCCATTACTGCTGCCAAGGAAGAAGAACATCAACAGTGGCAGCAGCGGAAGAAGTGCTTGGTGCCTGGAAGGACCGTCAAAGCTGTGACTATCTGATTCACCAGGTCTCTTGTTGTGGTTCTTCTCAATGTCATGCCACAAAGAAATTGAAGTCTTCATATGTATATGATATGATACAGATATACAGATAAATACACTTTCTGGAATAAATATTCTGGAATAAATAAATATTCCTTTCTTCGGTCTGTCCTGCAGCCATTTGATTTAGTGACCAAAGAAACCTTAAAGTGCTTTTCCTGTGTTACGTCTTTGGATAAGTGTAAATAAAAGCTGGGAGGAATGTCCTATGAGGAGCAGCTGAGGGCTCTGAGGCTTAGGGCGACCTCATTGCTCTCCACAGTTTCCTGAGGAGGGGATGCAGAGGGGGATGTACTGATCTCTCTGGGATCCAGTGATAAGACATGTGGGAATGGTTCAAAGCTGCTCCAGTAGAGGTTTAGACTGGACATTAGGAAGCATTTCTTTACCAAGTCAGTAGTCAAACACTAGAACAGGCTTCTTAGAGAGATGTCTGATGCCCCAAGCCTGTCAGTGTTTAAAAGGCACTTGAATTTTTGGTCAGCCCTTAGGATGATAGTTATAGATGACTTCCAACAGAATTAGTCTAGTCTAGTCTAGTCTAAAGTGATACCGTATCTCATGGAAGGAATTAAAAAGAGGCCCTGATGAATCTGTAGTGTAAACAGGGATCATGTTTGTGCTCGATGGCTGTATTATTAATTTATTTATTTTATTTCCTTCCCCATACCTTTCAAAAATATCCAGTTTCTTCCTTAAATCATTGTCATGAAATAGTCTACCATGATCCTGGTCCCTGTTAATGTATCATGTCTAAGGGTCAGTTGTATTACAGTCAAATTAAGAGTGGTATTTCAAAAATAACCTGATAATTTAAAATCTAAAACATATTGCGCATTAATTTGAAATTCAGATGTTGAGGTTTCAAAAAATATTTCATGCGTTATATCTGCAAAATGTTTTATATCCATCCTGTAGCTAAGTACTTTACAGTACACTCTCCTCACATAATTGTCCTCCCAGCAACTAAGTCATGATCATAAAATTTAGCTTAAATGACTAAAATTACCTAACATAATGTCTGTACTAACATTCTACACTCTATTCAAATGTTTGCCTTCCTAGATTTGTAACAGAAAAATAAAAGGCAATACTGTGAAAAAAGTTTTAGGACCAAATAAAGTGAAGGTCTTTGGTGGAATTTGGTGCCTAAAACAGAAACATCTACAGCTGTTTCGGTTTTCTTTGCAAGCAAATGCACACAAGCTCAGAGACACAAGCAACCCCCAGGAAATGCAAGAAAAGGATTCACATTCTTCTTACACAGAGAGAATTCAAAACCCCATCTGTAGACTTTCTAAAGCAACTGTTGCACTGCAGGTGTGTATGCAGGTATGCAGGTAGAAAACTTTCTGGTTGCTTTTCCTTGAAGATGTTCCTGCTGTTGAAACCATGCAGTGAAGAAAGCAGCATTCACTGGAGTGAGGGAAAAGAGATTTGTGGGTCAGAAGCACCTCTGTGGGTCAAGGATCTCTGCAACACAGGCCCTCCTTTCTTCACTGCTGACCTACGTCACTTCAGCAAAAATATAACAACATGATTCCCCAGAAAGTCTGAACTAGAAGTCCCTCAGGTATAAAAGAGACCAGAATACAACCTCACATACTACTGGAATCGTGGTTTAAACCTTAGTCTATGGCATGAAGCTCACAGCTTACAACTCAGACAATGGCAGTATTTTACAATAACAGTTATCTCTTAATAGTACATAGCTACCTCAAAAAGGAAGGGTGTGATACTTGCTCTTAAAGATATACTCAGTATGTCATTCTATACCCCACAAAATGAGTTGAGCCACCTCTCTTATCACTGTGTTCGATATTTCTGACCCTGTTTTGAGACACCTACTTGTATCCCCACCCAGTTTGGAGAACCTTGGATGAAAGCAGGCCTCTGGATTCTTCTCCATGCACTGCAGAAGCTGATGAAATCATCAGAACTAAAACAGTTTAACTCAGGTCTCCAGACTATCTTCTCTCCTATGTGCACAAGGAATGGATGGTGACAATTTAACTCCATTCCCAACATGTTCTGTGCAAAAACAGAGCTTGGTAGCAGCTGTTTGGCCCATGCAAACTGTGAAGCATGAAACATCCAGAAAACAGTATAAAAAAGGTACTACTAGCTCTAGTTCCCACATGGAAGTTCACCTACAAAGCAAATCCCTGAAAAATGAGAGCAATCCCACTTCCTCCTGATCACAAGAAAAATGTGGTTTTGAACCAGTTAGAAAGTACCTTATTCTTGTTGAGGCCCTATATATTGCACTAAGCCTGTAATGGAGAATTTCTCCCCTAAAGAAGACAGATAAACTTAAATTTACTAAATGATCTCATTTTGCCTGTAGTTAGCTTTGTAAAAGCCCAGACTTTCAGTTTAAGAGTCTGGAAAATGTTCTCCTGAAAGAACGTGATAGGAAATGAGGGGGAAACAAAAGGTCTTGTGAATTGAATTTGCTCTCCCAGCCCTTCTGGGTACAGCGATGACAAAGCCTTTCCCACAAGAAATATACCTTACCAACTGGCAATGTTGTGAAACAAATGCCTAGAATAAGACTCAGAAAAAGCATTTGGTAGTTCAGAAATGCATCTGTTCTGTTAATGATATACTGATATTTTTGAGTCACAGATTAAACTATATGGAAATGAAAGTTTTTATACATCAGCTTAATTCTTCTCACACTAATTTAAAGGTGAGGCACATTTTATTGCCCATGAGTGAATCTCTTTAGCAAATACCTTTGCTTAAATAATAATACGTCCTGGAAAAGCACACTTGGGCTGGTTTGTGCACCTGATCATTTACCAACTTCCCTGCAGCAGACTACAAGACATACCACCTGGCATGTGAGCTCTGCTGCCCAGAATTTCATTAGCACAAAACAGTAGGACAGGGGAGAAGAGACCTTTCCCACAAAAGAGAAATGTGATGTTTGTTAGCACCTGCAGCGCACTGGGTGACAGCCCCTCCAGGTTCTGAAAGTGTGTACGGGTAGGAGAAGCCACACTCTCCAAAACGCACAAACCACCACAGCAAAGTGCAGCAGCTGCTGACAGGCAGTCAGAGGTACAGGGAAGGGGACACAGGGCACTAGTGAAGGAGTTGCCAGCAAGTGTAACCTTAAGAGAAATAAAAGGCCAAGAAACTAACTGCTTCATTTTAATAGTGCTTTCTAGCAATAGCAGTATAATTATCAACAGGAAAAAGTCAAGGACCTCTGTACCCAAGATGCTCTGGGTTGCAAATAAGTTCTTGGTACAGTACTCAAGCAATAAAAAATGAGAAAGGACTAAATACGGAATATTAGAAATTGAATTTAAAACAGTATATAATTCCATAGTGGTAAAAAGGGACATTAATTCTGACATTTCTGCATAAAGCCTAGCAATCTGTGAACTAAATGAAGTGCACACCGATTTTCGAGATGTTTAGCTTTTGAGGGATATTCTAGTATATATTATAGCTTGCGTTTTGTGGCATCCCTTTTATCTATGAACACTAGAGACATTTTCTGCCCTTTAAAAATCATTTTTTAAAGAATCATAGAGTGAACTTACATGGCCTATTCTTTGCCACTACATCTTCACACCTTTTCTCATGACCCACTCATCACTTTTTCCAGCCAGTTGCAAGATTAATCTGTAGTATTACTCTCCTAGACTGGTTACCTCAGGCTATTTTCTTTAAATTGTAATATTCAAGTTTATTACAATAATATTAGCTAAAAGTAAGTTCCCCTACTTAAGTAATAGAAACATTGAAAGTGGACAGGCCATATTTTGACTGTGTGGAGGATGTGTTCCTGTAACAGAGGTAGAAGCTCCCTCATGTTTTCCTCCATAATAGCCAAGGTGGGCCAGACCAATAGTAGTATCTGAGCCCCATTACAGGGAATAACTACAAAACATTTCGTTCCACCCTCACCATTGTAGCTGAAAGACTCCATGAACTATGAACTCTGTGCTACTAATGTACACATCCACCAGTAGGTCTCTGCAGCTGAAAAGAAAATGTTCAGTAAAAGGCAAAATCATGATTAACTGGACGAAAAAAGATTGTATCTGGAAACAGAGTCCAGAAAGCAGTCAGTTTCTAATTTCTGAGGAGGAAGTTAAGGAAACAGGTTAGCCACAGGCTGATGCTCCAGGGAGAGATGAAAACAACTGTGAGTCAAAACCCAGACATGGTTCATCCCTGCAGGAAAGAAAGCAAAGGGAAAAGAATCACCCCTACAACAAAACAGAACAGTGAATTAATTAGTTTTGGTACTTAGCGGTGTAGTTTGACCTCTGTGTGGTTGTCTATGGTATTTTGGCTCCTGTTTAAATCACAGGAGGTTTCTAATAAGATTGTTCTAGTTTTAACTCCTGGTTTTTGACTCTCTTGTTTTTACTGAAGAGATATAGCAAGAATAGTGGATTTACTGTGTAGAATTTAACAGGTAGCACAGTAGCTTCCCTTAAAGAATACTAGCATCACTTTGGGGGAGAACTGCTGTAGCACAACGTAACAATGAGAGTAAAGAACAGATACTTGAAATAAGCTTTCAAACATATGTTTCTATGGGAGCAAATTAGCTATAATATACGGAAAGACTGTACCCACACTTCAGCCAGCATTGCTTCCTCTCTGCTCCCTGGCCATATCTTGCTGTCTGCATTTCAAATGTCTGTGCACACATTCAAGATTCAGATGCCTGTCCTCAGCTGACTTAAAGTGAGTTCATGTATTATCTTTGGCATGTTTTATAGGCCTTTTGACAAGTAGTGCATTAACAAAACTGCGATTTCATATACTTGGAATAGTATTGTACCCATTCCAATGTTGAGAGGATAATGGCTGAGAAAAACAGTCTGAACCAAAGAAGAGTTGCACCTATCCACCAATAACTTGGGTGAGAGCAAACATCAGGGATTAGAAATGCACGTAGCCCCTTATCTCAGACATGAGGAAATCATAAGTTGACAACCCATTGGGACAAGAGGAAGAACCGACAAGGACTGCATGTCTCTTATGCTGATGCACAACTTGATTAAGTCTATCCTTAGCTTTGCAGCCCATGACCTTTGTATCTCTGTACCAATGCCTGTAGTTCAGTACACTTTTTTTTCTAGGAAAAATATCTTTCTCAACTATAGTTCCAGCTGGTTGCACAATTTTCCTATAAAAGAACTGATCTGTTGCACCAGGTATGGCTTTAGGTCCCCAATGGAGGACACAAGTTGCTGTGCTACTGCAGCGGGGAGATGAAAGAGTCAGGGAGACACACTCCCATGCAGAATCTGGTCTAAGAGAGGCTCTCAAAGGAGCCCATTACAAACAGCATTCCTCTTGCCTTTATTTAAAGGGAGTGAGTGAGCTCTACCTAGCCTGAAAACAACTGAAAAGAAATACTGACATTTCACTAGTCATCTCACAGGTTTGTCTACATGAGACTGAGTTTTCAAACCATGTGTTCTTGGCTGTCAGCAGTCTGTACGTGTGGAAAAACTAGGAAGGTTAACAATACCCACCCAAAAATTTTGATCGAGATGTTCAGATGTGTTTGATGAGCTGTTACCATTTAGATCACCAACATGTATCACTTGTCAGATGAATAAAAAAAGGGATAGACAGATAAACAGATAATAATGTTACATCATTATTATGCTATTTTGACACTACAGAAGCAAAGTTAGCCATTCAATAAAGCAGTACAAAACCTCAGAGACAGAAGCTGACTGGTAAGAAAAACAGTTTTGGGAAAGACAAACTGAAACAGCCCAAATAATGAGGCCAATATGATCGAAGCACAAAGGTAAAATGACTGTTTACCACTAACAAGTGGACACGTAGAGATGGTGGTTTCCAGGGCAGATAAGAACTTCACATCCTTGTCTTTAGTATACAATGTAGCAAAAACAAAAAACAGGATTAGTATTGCCATCTAAAGCACTGATGGCATTCGAAATGTAAATGGCAAAGGGAAAATCAAAAAATCTAAAGAATTACTGATTCAAATGCTGGGAAAAAATGAATGTGGAGTTGTATATTCAGAATCCTCTTACCACTAATTATATCTGCAGTTTTTACGTACAGGACAAAGACAGAATTGAAGTCACAAAATCACAGAATGTTAGGGATTAGAAGGGACCTCAAGAGATCATCTAGTCCAATCCCCCTGCTGGAGCAGGAACACTTATATGAGGTTACACAGGAATGTGTCCAGGCCAGTTTTGAATGTCTCCAGAGAAGGAGACTCCACAACCCCCCTGGGCAGCCTGTTCCAGTGTTCTGTCACCCTCACTGAGAAGAAGTTTCTTCTCATATTTAAGCGGAACCTCTTGTGTTCCAGTTTGCACCCATTATCCCTTATCGTATCATTGGTTGTCATCGAGAAGAGCCTGGCTCCATCCTCGTGACACTTACCCTTTACATATCTGTAAACATTAATGAGGTCACCCCTCAGTCTCCTCCAAGCTAAAGAGACCCAGTTCCCTCAACCTTTTGTTGCCCTGCGCTGGACTCTTTCCAGCAGTTCCCTGTCCTTCTTGAACTGAGGGGCCCAGAACTGGACACAATATTCCAGGTGTGGTCTCACCAGGGCAGAGTAGAGGGGAGGAGAACCTCTCTGGACCTACTAACCACCCCCCTTCTAATACACCCTAGGATGCCATTGACCTTCCTGGCCACAAGGGCACAGTGCTGGCTCATGGTCAGCCTGCTGTCCACCAGGACCCCCAGGTCCCTTCCCCTACACTGCTCTCTAATAGCTCGTTCCCCAACTTATACTGGAACCTGGGGTTGTTCCTGCCCAGATGTAAGACTCTACACTTGCCCTTGTTATATTTGATTTAATTTTTCCCTGCTCAACTCTCCAGCCTGTCTAGGTCAAGGAAGGGCCCAAAATTTTTCAGCATGGAAGTATAAAGCTATATCTTATATTTTCCACCTCATTTTGGCATGGTCTTTTATTTGTCAGAATATAAGTTGCTTGCTACTTCTACTCATCTCTTTTACAAACAGGACAGTTTCACAATCAGCTACTGCAGCCATTGGATTTAAAAGCACTGGAAAAAGCACCTATTCTGCAGTTGAAGGTAAGCACAGTATAATTTTATGCATTCAGCCATGATGGCACTTTTAGATGTAAAGCCTATGAAATGATTACTAAAAGAATTCCCTAGAATATTTTGCAGACCAGTCATTATTTTCCCTGATCTCTGAATGCTCCATTGATCAAAAAATTGCATCTCTTACAGAGGAAACATTGAGCAATTACAGCAATTAACCAAGGAGCAGTAATGGAATTACCATTAAAGGGAATAATGTATTCCCTTTCAAAAGACACATCGCAGTTTGGTGTGTTCACACACATGTGACACCAACAGGAGATCTCACCTAGGGAAGCAGTTTCCTTTATTTTTCACAGAAAGTTTTATTAAATCTACTTGAATCAAAGGCTATCAGAAAAGAGGAAGTTCTTAATTTCTTTTTTGCCATGTTGTTTGAAGTACAAAACTGTTTCTCTACCTAGTCATGTGTAGGTTGAATCCAAGTATTTAGACTACAATTATCACCATGGCTGCTATATTTATAGTGTTTTTTCATCACTTTCCCAGCCACTGTAACTCATGTTTTGACAAATAATGTTAATAAAAATCAAAATTGTTCAAAAAGCGATTCACAGATGAATTGTCTTGTGTATAAATGTACCTTTTTCCCAGCTAATTAAAAGAGTATTCTCCAAGAAAATTGCTTTTCTTGAAAAAAAAAAAAAAAAACAAAAAAACTATTGATTTTATTTTTAAAAGCTTACATTAAACTAAAATGTTTCAAACAGAACCAGTCCAAAACCCGTACTTTCCTCAGGAACTAGAAAACTATAAATGTTACTTGAGACAATAAATAGAACTGGAAAACTACATTTTGACAATGTGAAGGAAGCTATCTCGGGGACAAAGGTTGGTAACCATAGTCCTTTCCATCTCCAGTAGTTGCATAACTAAAGATTTTGAAACCGTGTAGAAAAAACAAACCCAATAGTGCTGCCAAAAAAAAAAGGCCTAAAATTGCAGAAAGCCAGAGTGAATAGTTACTAATTAGTCCCTTACCCAGCCAGAGATAAATATCTGTATTTCAGGGAAACATGTTTCAGCTTCTTTTGTTATTATTATAATTACAGTGAGTAACTGAGGATTCACGGACAGAATGTGTTTGTAGGCAATGGAATAAATACAAACAGTGAGCTTCAGAGAGATGACGTCGAAGGAAAAATAGTAAGCAGGCAGCTGGGAATGTCACGTATTTCACCCCGAAAGAGCATTTGGCATGCTACTTTGCTGCTGGCTGACAACCAGATTTCTCATTAGAAGATCTGTTTTGTTTAGGCACAACAGCATAAATAAAGATAATGTATTGTGTTTTCAGGTCTGTGTTTGCATTCACGTTTCTTCCCACTCCTAATGATCTTAAAGGGACACATTCTTCTGGGACAAGTGGGATTTCAGCGTACAGGCCTATGCTCCCACTCAGCAGTCACTCCAGTTTTGATGCCTGAAATAATTCCTGAGCCACTGGAAAAGTACATTCAAAGACCTGGCAAGATGTATGTTTAAACCCCAATGCTACATTCCAACTGGTACCTATTCCTCTGTCTCTTACCTGTGTGTTACCAGTGGGATCTTCTCCCAGCTGGTGCCATGAAGGAAAAACCAAGCTTCCTGACATTCTCAAATGCTTGTGCTCTGGGAGATGGGGAAATGTTTCCTGCTGAGAAGAATGGTTCCTTTCCCTGTGGACAGACATGTCAGTGCAGCAGATCTCTCTAATACAACAAGAGTGTTTCTATATAAGTCCACTCTTTCTTCCATACACACAAAGTCAAGCTCAGAGTGAAGCCTAGATGCACAGTATCTTAATTCTTTGTGATCTTTCTACTAGCTGGTTTGAATCTTCTGGACAAGTGACTTACATGGGATAATCTTGTAGCGTCCTCTAGATCACAAGGAACTCGCATCACCGGTAGCTCTCTATGCAGTAGCCATCCACATGCACTTGCATGTGGAGTGACATAGACCATAAATGCATGTCCAGTCATTCTGCTTAACTATACTCCAATTGATAGCTGGTTTCAGATGGTACCTCAGCACATAAGACCAGGATTCCTTGCTTACAACACTTACCCCACAAGTGAAAAAGGTTATAGCACTCTCCCATCCACAACAGTAGGGAAGAAAAAAGCATGCTGAGATAGAAGTATGCTGTCTTAGAAAGGAAAACCTTTCACAGGAAGACTTTCTTCCCCAACCTGTCATCTACCACTGCATGACTATATCATTCGAAGTGTCACATGCTTGAGGTATCCACCATATTTTCCTCCAGAACTTACAGCTTTCAAGCTTCTAAAAGAAGTCCATCATTAATTCTGTGCTCTTTTAAACTGCTTGAAGCAGTTTTGCACTTTTTTAAAGGTGGGGTGCCTGTCAAGGCTTACTGATGAATCAGAAAAAGAACCCTCAGTCCCCTGAGACCAATGGAAAGGGGAACACGAACAAATTTCTCTCACCTGCAGCTGAAGCACAGGCTTGCTCCTCCTCTAATTTTCATTTCCCCTGGAGAAGTCCATCTCAGCTACAGAGTCAGGGCAGTGCCAGCAGTAGCCTGACAGTAGCTGTGGATAAACTCATGGAACTGCTTGGCTCAGTGTGTCAAAAAAGACTCAGAGGACCTAGAAAAAACTTCAGTTTGCTTTAGGTAGAAGAAACCATGACCCATGAAAGGAACCTGAAGCTGTCAAAGAAAGATTGGTAGCAACAGGATAGGAGCCATTACCCTGCAATCAGCAGTGATGCAAACAAGAATGATCCAGGGAACTGCATGCTGAAAGAACACCAAGATCTAACACACTGTAGCAATAAAGCAGCCAGGAGAGAGTAAAACTGTCTTTCAGTGATCAACTAATAACATTTAAATCCCTCTAGTCCCCCTGAACTGTCAATAGCTTTTACCAACACACTTCAGCAACAATAACAACTGTAAAGAGATGTGATAAAGTGCTTGACAAGGACAACACACATTGCAAAAGAGAAGAAAGTGCAAAAATAAATCAGTCTTTTGTCATGTACTGGGATTCTACCAGCAGCTATGTTTGACATAGATTTCTTAATAAAGAAATAGCTTAGTTTTGTAAATATGGCAATTTGTTGTAAGTAGATAATCTTCATTGACCTTGTCATAACAGGACAATGAAAGGCAGAGAAGCAGAAAAGGGGGCTAGTTCATTTATGATGTCCCCTCTATCCTTCCGTGAAAGCTGTCATCCCAGTCAACTCAGTAACTTCTCTGCTTCTCCCTGAACTTCTTGAATCATGTTTGACAACTTCAACTTTCATCAAAGAGCTCTCTGTAACTTAGATTGTTCAAGCAGACCAAAACTGCTTGAGGGAAGTTTCCTCCTTTTGTTTTACCTTGCCAACTGAACAAGTGGGGATGCAAAGTCTGAATGAACTCCAGTGTCACATCTTCAAAATAACATGGGTCACTTGGGAGCTGTGAAGTGCCTCTCTTACTGTTTTAGTCTTGTTGCAGTGAAGTTGTATTCATCTTGGTATCTACTTATTTCTGTGCTTGTATAATCCCTTTACCTCCAACTGCACAACAAAGGCTTTGGGGAGAACAGAAACGCTTTTTTGACACAGAGTGCCACAAAGAGCCAGAAAAGTTGGCAGAGTTTTGCAGAGATGTGCTCTCAGTGCCCTGCAATATTTAGACCCATGGTAGCATAATGTGCCTCAGGAAATTATTCTTTCACAGAGTTTTGTTTGGAATAAGGTCTTCAGAGGACCATACTGACACCTGTAGCTCATGCACCACAGGTACTAAGCAGAAGGGGAAGGCTGATGTTGGTATGAAACACTCTTCCAGCTCTGCCAGCTGCAAGTTAGTCCTGTTCTGTTTGAAGTAGTCAGTTGTTGTGGTTTAACCCCAGCAAGCAGCTCACCCTCATGCAGCCACTCACTCATTCAGCGAAACGGGAGACAGCATGGAAGACTAAAAGTGTGAAAATTTATGGGTTGAGATAAAGACAGTTTGATAGGTAAAGCAAAAGCTGGGCGTGCAAGCAAAGCAAAACAAGGAATTCATTCACTGCTTCCCATCAGCAGGTAGGCATTCAGCCATCTCCAGGACAGCCGGGCTCCATTACATATAACAGCTCCTTGGGAAGACAAATGCCATCACTCCAAATGTTCTTCCTTCCTCCTCCTTTCCTTGAGCTTTTTGTCACTGAGCACAATGTCGTATGGTATGGAACATTCCTTTGGTCAGTTGGGGTCAGCTGTTCCATCTCTGTCCCATCCCAGCTCCTTTGCAGCACCAGCCCACGTACCCACAGTGCATCATGAGAAATACAAAAGGCCTTGTTGCTGTGTAAGTACTACTCAGCAACCACTAAATCATCAGTCTGTTATCCACACTGGTTTTGTCATTGTCAAGGGTTTAGATTGCGGGGGTGACAACAAAACCCTGGCAGATGTATTGTTAACCTCCTCACCCCCCCCAACTTCCCCCTTTTGCCCCTCCCTCTCCCACCTTCCCACTAAGAACAGGCGATCGGGAGGGAAAGAAGGACAAAGAGAAGAGAGTTGAAAGAATTAAAGATGTTTTACTAATGCTACTAATAAGAATAGAGAAAATAATACGAAATATACAAAACCAATCTTGAAAGTCCCAGCAACTGCAGAGCTGGCACTCAAAATCCTGGATTGGACTCTGCAGCCTACTGACAGCTGGATTCAGTCTCTCAGTAGGCCTCAGTTTGCAGGGACGACTAACAAGGTCCTCTCCTAATGTCTGCCATAAGCAGAAGGGAAAAGAAGGCAAAAGGGCTGAGATCCTCATGATCTCTTACTTTCATATGAAGTATTCATGTGAATGAAATGTTATACACAGTTGGTCAGTTTCTTGGTCACCAGTTTCTCGTTTCCCCTCTTGCGAGAGGTCCATCCACGCTTATCATTAACTTCGCATTCCATTGCTCTGTTTACCAAAACATGTATCTGGTTCTCCAGGAAAATGCAGCTAATATGAAGGCTTTAGCTGACAGGTGAAATTCACTAAAAGAGAAACTTGGTTTTTAACAAAACCAGGACAGTCATCAATACAAGACATAGCACCATACAAGCTACTACAAAGAAAATTAACTCTAACCCAGTCAAAAACAGCATATCAGTGGAAAGAAATTATATTTACTTCAGCTATAGGAACTATGACCAATTTAAAGAAAAAAAAAAACTTCGTAAATACTATCAATAAAGCTGAAATAAGAAAACAAAGATCAGCACCAGATGAATCTTTAGTCTCGTAAAATAACTAAGTCACCTGAAAGAAGAGAAAATGTGAGAAAATGTGCCATTAACTTTCCATCCAGAATTTGGCTCCCTCTTTGCTTTTAAAGACGGAACTCCAAATTCTAAGTCACCTGTGGACTTTTCACATGTATTTTTTAGTAAATACTGTACTACTATTGAGTACAACTGTAATAGTTAGCAAATACAACAGTAAAGTGTCTTAAAATAGACACACCAAGAGGGAGAAATAAGATCGACTTTGCACACAGAACTTTGGAGGTTTATATTTTCATGCTTACTGTTATTTTATCCAGCTATTGTTAAAAATGAAGGCTTCCTCAAGAATGCATTATGGAGGAGACAGCAAAAATCCTTTTTGTTCATATGGCAAATGTTTGTTCTCTTCTTTTGTTCTAACTTTTGCCTCTGCTCTACAGAAACAACACTTACCTGAAGTGAACTTGCAGGAAACCTAACCAAGTGAAAGTGGAGAAGCAGGATATATATTCCTGGTTTGGCTCCCACTACTGTATCTCCCTGTCAACAGGGACACTGGGAACAGTCAAGGGCCTATACTTCCTCATTTGTCAAACGAAAGACGCTAAGGTTTCTGAGGCAAAACAGTAGTATGCTCATGCATAAGAGAATGAAATACTATCTTCTTTTTCCCATGACCCTTAAGAAACTTGACGTTAATACGGTTCAAGTAATCAAGCAGGATCAGCACTGGAACAAAGTGTATTTTTGCAAATTTGTGTTAGGATACGTTGGCAGAAGTCCATAGCATGAAACTTGCCTAGCAGATATTTCTACAGCTATCTAAAGTCTTACCACATTCCCCTGGAGCCACATTTCTTTTCACAGTTGTCACTTGTAGGAAATTGTATGTATTACCTCCTCTTGGGAGTTATTTAACAGGTATTAGCTACCCACTGAAGCAGAATTATTCAAAAGAAACAGGTAGGTTTCATGTTTTGATACTGTTTACAGTTTTTAAAGAAAGATTAAACCTTATTGCACAATCCATCTCTCCAGAAAAATCTCCCAACTCCCTCCTTTGTAGCAACAAGGCAGTGAAAAATCAAGAAACACTATCTCTCAGCTAATGTAAAAGGAGATAGCACAATGATAAGCCTAAATACATAAAAATATTTGAAATTCATTCCTTCAACTCTAAAACCTTTGGAGTAATTTAAAAATTAAATCCTAACTGACTTTATAGGTCTTGTCATTATTGATTTTTTTAAGAAAAACGTAGCACAAACCTGTACTCTTCCAGTGGGGACACACTTTTAAATGCGTTTGCAGACAAGCTGCACTTCCCTGTTTGTGCTCCTACGAAGAAATGTCTTGGATGCACACAGGGAAACACCTCTATCTTCAAAATGTTCACATATATTACTCTCAGGGTATAAGAATTACTGGAATGTTTCATTCCTGGTAAATACACAAGAAACTAACTCAACATGGCAGCTGTGAGCCTCTCTTTCTTTCATTTTGGAGCAATTCAGGTGAGTATGGAAGATTAGCACCCAAGTCCAGAGTTCAAGTCTGTAACAAGAAGAGATTCAAAGTGTTGGGGTTTTTTTCCATTTGGCAGCTGTTGTTCAGATGTTTCTGTGACTGTTCTGAGGTAAATAAAACTTTTCAGTTATGGAAGTGCTTATCACAACATAGGATGAATTACAGCAATACAGTTTCAACTCATGAAGGAACAAGCTGCTACATGAAATCAAAACATTTTGCCAGCTACAGATGAAATAATTTGGGATCTTGTAGAGCTGGTGAAAAACCGGGAAGTGCATTCAGATAAAATATCTGGAAGTTTTAGCTCCCTCAAAATTTTAACTTTTATAACAAACAAGCAAATAAAACAATTCCTTCATTTTCCTTTTTCCTTCTTTTTTAACTTTTCCTTCCCCAATTAAAGCTGATGAAAAAAACAGCCCAAGCATCGTTAGTAGTAAGAAAATATCACTCCTTCAATTTTAACAAATAGTTAGGCTTCATCCAAGTGCATTGGAAGCTGAAAAAATAATGGAAAATATACTAAATAATCACCTTTTACCTCTTTTTGAGGAAGGCTTTTGCAGTGCCATATCTGTCCTGTACTGCTAAAGCCAAACCATTTTGTAAGTGTGTCACCTTCAGTGGCCTTTGTATGGGAACGCTTCTGAAGCCAAGGGGTCCCTGTTCACTTCAGAAGCCCAGAGTTAATGACAGGCAGAGCCTGATACCTAAATCTGAAACCCTGACACAGTCACATTGAATTTAAAAATGAATTACAAAGCACCACACATTTCAGAACCTTAAAAATCTCGCAAAACGTGTTTGTCCTTTCGTGGGCATTCATTCAGCTGTGGTTTGAATGGGAGACTTCATCCTGTTCCAGTGAGGAACAAGAAGGCCTCCATGGGCAAAGTCCTAAAGACACCAACATCTCAAGTAGCACAGCAGTAGACAAAACACAAAAATCAACAGATCACCCATGAAACTGGTGGATGGGCAGAGTGTGCTGTTTCCTTTCTCAGGATGAGAGAAATACAAGGTCAGTTTACTGACCATGAAGAGGAACAAGGGATGTCAGAGTCCAGTTTTACGATCATAAATGTCTTGTTGCTAGAGCCTCTGTAGTCACCCTTTTTAGCAGGTCTTATGTCCTAGGGGTCTCTCTGAAGCTGTCACTTTAACAGGTAGCCCTGCCTGCAATGGCCTTGCCACTCTCTTCAGCCGGTGTGCAATCCTGTGTAGTTCCTCCCTATACCTCATGACTACTTTCACAAACTGTTATGCCCCGGTCACCTTAATCTCAGACTTCAGTTGTTATTTCTCAGACAGACTATGTAATTAACTGTTTTCTTCTTTCCTCTCAAACTAATCCCTCTACTTTCAATACAATGTTGGGTTTACGCTTTTGGAAAGAATTCCAAGGTGTTAGAGTCTCTCCTATTTAAGTGCACAAAGTGCACATCCACCAAAGGTGGGTAAACCCTGAAACTTTCAGTCTACACCACAAAGGAGGAGAAAAATCCTACTTTGTATACAATTGGTCCACAAGATGTTGAACTGAAATCAGCAGAATAATACACACTGTGTACTGCAGCAAGATCCACATAGTCTAGCCTCATCAGCTGCTCATTCATTTTAAAAGCCCATTGCACTCCCAGGAAATCAGTTGTTGAATTAAGACGAGCATTTTCAGGTATTCTATGTCTAAAGACATTCTACAGGTGAGACTGTCTTTGGGAAATTCCTACCCTACATGTACTGCATTTCCACTCACTTTTAGTTTGAGAAAAGAGGCTGAGTCATAATGATTATTTTCATTCATTCTCTTTTAAGTCCATGAGGAGAAAAATATCTAAATAAGAATGTTTTAACATTATAGTAAGAATTTTCATAAACAGCCATATGGGGAAGAATATCTCAAGTCCCCAGTAATGACCAGCTTCAATCTGTTGCCTAATCATATGTTATATAACGGTGTATGCAAAATGAACATCAGCATAGTACCATTCATATAACTGGTAATTAATCAGACCCTTTAAAGTTCTCCTTGTCTTTCATCTTGCCTAGAATTTAAAAAAAAAAAAAAAAAGTACCGTCAGAGGACATCTGGAACATGTGTCTTCCTTCCAAACATCCTGCCTGCTGCATAAAGATTCATGATGCTTATTTCTATATTTGCCAATTCACTTCTTAGCCAGAGTCTTTGTATCACACCACCCACCCCTTGCTGCTTCTCCCTGTGCCAAAGCTCCAAAAGGCAAGGTGTTGGTAACTCCCAATGGCCCTGTAATCCCTGTTCTGCAGACAGAGCAGCTGGTAAGATAGTCTCCATCGGAGGAACTCAAACAAGGTTTAAGAAGATCCACTAAAAAACACCTAAGTAAATAGAAACTTGCACTGTGCAACCGCTAGCAAGTAAAGCCATCTATTTGAAAATAATTATTGACAGTTAGATTATGGGTCTACTAAAACAATACCCATATATATCACAGATGTTAATATTACGCTGAAATTTCTGCTCAAGCCAAGTTGAACATTAAATGTGCAGTTGAAAACATCAAAACTGCTCTAGAACCCATAATTGAACATTTTTATTTATTTCTAAATTTATCCCAAAGAAGGTCTCCCATACTGAATTATTCTGTCATTTATCTTTTACAATTGTATTCACACAGTTTAACGTCCTGATGGTTGAATGGATGTCTAAAATGACAGCTCATTTTTTTACTTCTGGGAATTTAAAAATGAACATTGACAGGCATGATTTTAAGGTGATTTTTATTATTTCCTTGCATTTTACCTCCTCCAAATTTTTTAATTCATTGCTACCCATATGAAATATTTTGGAGGCAGCAAAAACACACAAATAACCAAATCTATGGATGATTAGAGATGTAGTAACCATAATCAACACAAAACTAAATAAGGTTAATCATGGTTGATTCAAATAAGGTCAAACAATTCCAGGAAATTAGCTGATGAATAAATGTGTCATGTCACTGCTAGATCTGGATAAATTAATTTTAACATAAATTATTCTATGAGCTTAATTCTTCTTTCTGGTTTTTTTAATCAATCAATTATACCCTCAACCCTTCTCAGCTGAAGCAAAATTTTGTACAAAACTACTTCACAGTTCAGGCTGTTCACTTGTACTGTGATTTCTGATTCAACATTTCTGTTAACCTTTGTATAGCTCTGATGTTCTGGTCTTAACCTGATCTCATGAAAGCTTCTAGTATGAACCTCCACATTTATAAATACAGGCAAACATCTTTTCAACCATATTAATTTACCCCTTAAGAAGGAGACAGTTTTCACTGTTCATTACCTTTCTTTGGAAAGAGACCTGAACATTTGCTTACTTTCCATGAAACTTAATTCAGAATTTTAAGAGTAGAGTAGATTGATGTGATCAACAAGTTTGATTTTCATTATAAAGATCATAAAAATCTCAGCCTGTAATGTCTGCATCAGAATAATTGAGGTATTAATTCCTCACTATTAACAACTCAGTTTCATCAAGTTCTTGCCACAACTGTTTTCATAGCCTCTAAATTTATTATGTTAATACAATAGCGGCACCAGACATGAAAATTCACATGTCCACATCGGATTAATTTAGTCCTTTTTATAGTATCTATGCAATCCCTTTACTTATGTTTTCTTGCTTAATTCTAGCTCCAAAATGAAATACATGCATATTGTATGAAGAAGGGGCACAGATTAATGACACTTTGCAAAATAAATGACGTTGCTGTCAGTAGCTGGCTGTTACACTTGGCCCAAATACTGTGACATATTTACGTGACTAGGTAGTCTGGGACCTTCAAGACAGTCTTTGCGCCATGTTTTCCTTTATTATGCAGGGATGTTGGGTCCAGTCATGGGACCTCCAACACCATCCTCTTACTCCAGAGTCATCAAGGATGCAAACAGTCCACAGATTTCAGAAAGACAGTTTGCACTTGTAAAGAACAGACAGTTCTTATGTATTTGCTTGAATTGGAAACTAAATCAAGAATGCTGCCATCGAGCTAATGAACAGCAGGTGCCAGTCAGCCACAGATCTTTTCAAAGGAAGAGGTGCAAACTGTAA
Source organism: Patagioenas fasciata (assembly GCF_037038585.1). NCBI lineage: Eukaryota > Metazoa > Chordata > Aves > Columbiformes > Columbidae > Patagioenas > Patagioenas fasciata. The sequence continues at coordinate 57,346,764 of NC_092521.1, read as the reverse complement.
AAAGATGCCCTCAAACCATCTGACTGCAGATAGACTCAAGGGGATTTTAGACCAGATGGCTACATGTAGGGTGAGTAATCAAAGACAGCAGCCTTACTAAAACTAAGGTATTTTTAAAAGCTTTAGTTGTTTTCATTCATCATTGATTTTCCTGCAGGACAAACTCATTTTAAATTGAGTCTGTTTCTGCATTGCAGAGGAATGTGTTGCTGTGGGAGGCACAAGCAGTGCTTGCCACTTGCTGCCATGGAAGTCCGTGGTTACTTAAGGAAGAAGTTCTCAGTGGACTCATAACCCTACTAGACTGGAGCAGTAGATTGGTGAAAGCATAAAACTGGAAAGAAAACCATTGTAACTGCAACAAAAACCTGCCTCATCTGCAGCATAAGTAATACAAAACAGAGGTAGAGGGTCACCAACAGCTAACCACAATAGACCTAATACCCACAGAAATTTGGGAGTCAAATGTGCCTTGTCACAGAAGCATAGAAGATTTTTAAGTGCCTCCTACCCTACACAAGAAAGGTATTTTCTGTAGAATAAAAATTGCTTCCATTGGTTTTATAGATATCTCAAGTTATAGCAAAATATTAGCCTAAGACTGTAGATGTCATTAGAAATGACTACCCTACCGCCCCATGTTACACCATGGATGTCTTTTTGGCATCTTGGAGACCAGTTCTTAGATTGTGTGGTGACTTCAGAGAAGTGCTACTTAACTGCAAAAGGACAAAAGCTCTAAAGCTCTGCTTTAACGTAGCTTATCTTTAGCTCCCTACCTTCACCCTTGGGGTGATGTTATGCTTCTGCAAGAGATCTTGCAGCAATCGTTTGAGATTTCATTCATTAGTGTTTGCCAAATACTCTGAGACTCTCAGAAAGGAGATGCTGCTGAATACTAGATATCTGCTTAATTAGCTCTGTTCAGAAGTTATTTTAGCCAGTCAAGCTGAAAGATCAAAAATACCATAGAAAGGTAAACTGCAGAACAAAACAAAACAAAATAAAAATCAATCTGGATATGGTTAAATGCCTCCTTATTTCTCTATGCAGAATGCTTATTATATCTCTTCCAAAGTGCACAGCTGTCCTGGGCATGTGTACAGTCCCCTCCCAGGACTGGAATGTGAGTGGAGGGGACCTGCTGCAGGCAGTGATATCCAAGGACAAGGTCTAGGAGAGGTCTCCATGGAGCCTATCCTCTCTCAGCTCTGTTAGTTCACCCCAGATTTACTTCATCGTTATCAGCCATATTTTTGTCATTAAGGGTTGTGTTGTTTTCTGTGAGTTTTTTTGTCACAACACTAACAATGCTAGCAGTTCACTGGCCATTATTTATTCAGCAAAGTTTTAAAGTATGTGTAATTCCAGGTGTCCAGCCTCCCTGGATCTTTGCTCTGCTTCTTCCCTGAGCATTAAACCTTTCATTATTTAGTCCAGTTATTTATTACCCTCTTTATAAATTCAATACAGTCTTCTAACTGACATTTTCAACAAAAGGTCATCCGAAATACACATGGTGTTCCATATATCACCTACCTTCCCCTTTAAAGGTCCACCAGAGCTAATGTTGTACTTGTCATCCATTTACTCATTACGTTGTGCAATAGGCCTCTGATCCCCCGCTTCTCTGTATGCCAGGGCTGTCTCCCATGAGGTAGCTCTAGGGTGGCTTTCCTCTTTTTCATTCCCTTCTAATTAAGCTGGACATGTTTTCAATATCCCCCACTCTAAATACAGTTCCAGTATATTGCTTAAAATGCCACGGGTAAGTTCAGTTATTAATCGCACATGGCTGGAGCACCAGGCATGTGGCCAACAAAATCAAGGAGTTGGATGAGCAGCTGGGAGCCTAAATCCACCTGTCACTTGTTGTACCTAAAACCTTTGCATCTTCCAGTTTTCTAGAAGCTGAGCACTTGTGCTTTGAGTGGCAGATGTACTGATGGCTACTGACCACAATCCCATCTTAAAAATAAGTCCAGTCAAAATTAACTGAAAATATGTTTCTCCACTTGTTTCACCAAAGGGACTGTCAGACTTTCTCAAAGTGTAACTGAAACAGCAGGCTACACATCAAATATCACCTCTTTTCTTCACAAAGTTTTCCTTCAAAAATTCACCTCCAGATTCAGAGATGGCAGTGAGAATGTTTCTTTTCATAGTGGAAACATGAATATTTAGCAGCTTCACTGTGAGATGAAAGACTTGGACTTCATTCAAGGACTTACCTCCTACCTCTTCATTTTTTATGCACTTTATGCAGGGACATGAACTGTCATTGGAACTGCATTTGAAATTCAAGTGATTCATCTCCTTCCTCTACCATTTAAAAGAAAGGGGTTTAAGCACCTGCTTTGCAAACTGTGATTACCAAGCAGGGCACTTAAGCCTAGCAGAAGTCGAAAGTTTAACCTACATTTTCCAAGTGAGTTAAGCAGGTTGCCTATGAGCTGACTTTTCAGAAATCCCCAGTCAGACCACTTGACCCTGGGGTTCCACAGTGGAGAGCTGGCAGGTTCTCATTCTGAGGAACATGAGAAACAAATGTATTTGTTGACACAGTAGTTTTCTACCAATGTTTAAAATATTGTTATTTTCCTCTCTAAGGAGGAACAAGACTCTTCAGTGGAACAGGATTCAGTCATACCTGCTGAGGGTCTTGCATACAGACTTTCAGTCAAGTATCCAGCACTCACTGACTCTCCTTCTCTAAAAGTGAATTTATCACAAGTTTGTATACCAGGACATTTTTTAGTACACCCCTGTCCTCACAGCAGGGAAAGGTAGTTCATCCTCATCCTCTGTAAGAGTGAAGTTTGAACTTAACACAGGTTTAAAATGCTTGTTTACTCCAGCTCCATCACTTATCTACCACTGCCTAACCAATTGCCTCTCCTTGTTATAACCAGGGCTCTTTATGTCATCTGTGAAAAATTTTTGGGAAAGAGCTACTTTTGGTTTCAGTCATGTATCTCTGAGCTGAGATCAAGGTTGACACTGCTAATAATAATGTTGCTATAGATTTAAAACAAAGTTAAAGTTTAGGAGTATTTCCTGCTACTCATTGAAAGGAAGAATATCCTGGACAGATTCCCCTGGCTTTAAAAAGCACAAGGAACCTGTGAAGCAGAAATAACAGAAAGGTCTATGTAAGGCTATCCCAGTGCTATGTATTGCTGGGATATAGAAATTCAGGGATTTAGGTCCAGACTCAAAATCCATTCAAAGCTTCCAGAAAGCAGTTCAGAGAAAAGCTATGACAATCAAAAGGCCCAATAAAAAGATGACAGATATTCCTAGGGTCATTTTTTCAGGGTATATGAAGTAGGCAAGAAGTTTCTGTGCAAGACAAAAAAAAAAAAAAAAGGCTAATTTACAAGCAACACCACTTACTGCTTGCCAAAAGTAACCACGTCCCGTTAAAAACTTGCAAACTAGAGAGAAAAATTAATTCAATTTTCTTTGTGAGCTTTTATTTTGTTTTGTTGCTGTTAATTAGGGCGTTTAAGCAACAGGGCATCAAAATGTTCATTTTGTGCCTTTGAAAATCATCTGGAGCCAGCATACAAAGCTTATAGTTCCAGTTCTCATCTTACTTCAATCAAAACCAACCTAATTGAAAGGAGAGGAGTGATGAATCACCATCTGGAGGTAGCTGTGTAAATTATGTTCTTAACACTCATATCAAAGAAATTATGGGCTTCCAGGAGAAGTTTGTGTCTGAACATAGGGTCCTTGATCCTCAGCCACCCAGAGCATGGCTGGAACACATTGCAAGGCCCTTCCAGTCTCTGTGACCAGGCTTCCTTCTTATCAGAGGCTGGGAAATGGAAGCTGTGTTCATCAGATGAATTCTGCTACCAAGGTGGGACACAGCCAAGGCACGTACTTGGACCTGGAAGCATGGAAGCACTCCTAAGCACCATTATTTTTGGCATATGTTTAAGATACAGATGTATGACCAAAGCCCTTACCATTGAAAATATAAGCCTATTTAGAGAACAGAGAGTATGTGTTCCTATGAGTATCTGTAGAGAAGGAATTCTTTCAGAGATCCTGAAATTTTCCAAATTATGGACCACGATGTACTAAATAAAAGTATGTTGTTGCGTGCCACTAAGAAAAGAATACAGAACAAAATATCATCTGGATTATCATATGCTCATCTGTTATGCTCTGAGTCAGAAAGAATATAGTAGATCTAGGAAAACAACATAAAGACAACAAGGTATAAAATTATCGGTAGAGATTAAATAGGCCAGCAACCTTGGCTGGAAAAGAGAAACTTCTTAGGGCAATATATGAGGGAGCAGGATAAAGACTGGCACAGGAAAGTGAATGGGGACCAGTAATTTCTTTACAACATAAGGACTCAGGAGCATTGAAGAAAACTTCCAAGCAGATGTTTCATAAGAGAAAAAAAATCATTTTTCCACAAAACGTATGTAAATTGGGAAACTTACCGTCACAAGATGTTGCAGATGGGTATAAAGAGATCCAAAAGTGATTAGATAAATCATTGTAAGAAACAGTCGTTGAAAGCTATCAGTCACAAAGCTGTAAATATAACCTCCTGCCCAAGAAGCTTGCTGGAAGCTCTAAGAGTAATCCAGAGGGTTTCCATGCACATGTCCAAGCTTTGTAGAATTCCTCTGAACAGGTCCTCTTTCTTTTGATGGACACTCTTCACTATCAATGCTCAGAACAGCCAGCCACATGTTTTTTGGGTATTTAGGGCAAGCAACTCAAGAGGAAACAGTTCTAGGGACAGTGCTTAAGACCATAAGGATTTAAATTTTACTGATTTTTGACTCTGAGAGCCATTAGGGGAACCTTTTATTCTGTCACACTGATTAACTATAATTTCCAAAAGCTCAGGATCCAAAAAACACTTGAGGTTTTTTTCTTCTACTTCAGGTTTAGACTGTTGCTAGTTGGGTCACAGGTGGATGAAATATGTGAGAAACAAGCTGCAAAATGGAAGGCAGTGTAACAAATAACTGGATGACAAAGAACAGAAAGTTTAGGGAAATGAAACCGTACATCCTCACCTACGTTTCATCTGTTTATATTGCTTGTCATTGTATTTGGGAGAAAGTCCTCATATACATGTAGGCAAGTATGTAAGTATAGAGAGACATATACATACTCAGATTCTCCTTTGCTTCCTGTATAAAGAACAAATGGGATCCAAGATACACACAGCTCAGGTTGCAATACATAAGATTAGAAAAGGAGAGAGAGCATCTCACCTGGCATAGAAACTTCTGCAGGTAGCTCCACCACAGCCTGTGTGACTCTCCATCTCTGATATGTGGATCTCCATTTATACATCCAGGTTCCAACACCTCATTTGCTCACCCTTCCTAACAAGAAGGGCACTGTGCATGCAAACCAACACAACTGGGATCCACTGTAATCCCTAAACACAACAATGTTCACCATGAGCTCATCTTCGAAGAAGCTGACTAGCAACAGAAGAAAAATTTACTGCAAGGGAGGCAGGAGAATCGCCAAATTCTTTTTTTATATTCTCCCTGCTCCTACTGATCTACTTAAAATGCAGGTGAAATTTTACTGCCCTTTGTGAGTTTATTTAAGTTGACCCCACCTGCAACAGAAGTTCGGAATAATTTCTTATTAAAAACTTGAAAATAGCGACACACAAGTTAGAGGCAGAGAAGTGTTCCATCATCAGAGCAGCAGTGGGCAATAAAGTTGGTTTTGGAGTTATGGGACAGAAATAGTGTGATTTCAGCTTCTTTCCGATTACTAATACCAAACTGTAAATAACTGGCAGTGGAAGCAAGGGTAGTACCATTAGCTATGCAGACACAATGCAATGACAGCCTAGCAGCTAATTTTTTCATGCCCGTCCTTTGACAGCAAATTTCATACTTACACAATGGTTGCTTGTCCCAATCCATCAGAATAATTTGTATTTTCCAAGCTCTGGCAAAATGAAAGCATGCTAAATATTGTTTTTATTTTTCAGCAAAGCAGGAGAAAGAAGCAGATTAAAACATGTCATGGTCTCACAGAGACATGTATTTTATATGCATTCCTGTAGCGTAAACAACCTTTGCGGGAACGGTTCTAGCCTGCTCTTGAAAAATATCTTCTTTCTCCCCTTAAGCTGTTTTACCTCCCCACCTGTAAAATTTATAATGAGGATGTGATGCTGACACCTAGAGGAACATAGGTATGAATGTAAATACATTGTATTAGTCTGAATTCTCTTTCAGAATGTGTTTTTTAATAAGGCGTCTTCTTAAATTGAGAAGTGAGCACGTGTAATGCAATATTTCCTCTGTGAATACTCTCTAAGTTTAGCAGACACATTACAACGAATAACCAATATGGTAGGTTTTCCAGCAATCCAGTTTAATAATTTCTTCTTGTCTGTATTTATACATCAAATAAATTTCCAACAAAGAGGTAATGTACAATCCAAGAAAATACCCAAGGCTATTACAGTTTGGCTTCCTCTTTGTTGATTTACAATTATGTACAAGACTGTCTTATTTCAAATACTCAATAAAGATTTAATTATTCATTTACAGCATCAGCTGGTGCCTTTCACTATGCAATTGAACTGTCTCATTTTTCGTTATCTACATTCGTAGTAGCAAGAGCACACTCTTAGGTGCCATTTATATATAGAATTAAGAGGTGGACTAAAACAAGGCGAAATTCTCACTATAGACTGGTTTGGACTAGATGATCTTCAGAGATCCCTTCCAACCCCAACCATTCTGTGATCCTGTGACCATAAACATAACTCTGAAATCCCATTTTCAGATATAGCCGAAGGAAGAATCCAGCGCCTAGTGCACTGATATAACCAGAATATTTACAGACAACATAAGATGTCTCCACTGAGAATAACATTCCCACACATATCAGAGGGAGATAAGGGTGAGGTGGAGGCAGTGTATATTTTAAGCTACAGCAAAGAAAAGGTATAACCCTGGTGCTAAAGTTGCACCTTACTTATCATGCCAGAGTCTTCCAAAGCAAATGAAGACAAAAAGTATGGCGTATTTCTAAATGTGTGGAGGAAAATCTCTTATGCTTTTTCTTACACAAGAAATTAAGTTAGAAGGGGGAAAAATGAAATTTTGTCACAAAACACCAACTGTCTCATAGAATCACAGAATAACCTGGGTTGCAAGGGACCTGTGGAGGTCATCTATTCCAAATCATTCAAAGCAGGGCCAGCTTCAAAGTTAGAATCAGCTTTCTACTTCGAGCAGATTGTTTAGGACTGTGTCCAGTCAAGTTCTGAATATCTCCAAGGATGGAGACTATACAACCACCAGTCACCCATTCCCATGTTTGACCACTCTTACGGTAAAAAAATTCTCCTAACAGCTGATGGGGACTTCTACCTTGAATATATAATCTAAGGCCCATTGAGTCAATCGTAGTTTTACTGACAAAAAGAGTTTTAGAGCAACCCTAAACCAAATATAACAAGGGTTACTCTTTCAGCTTGTTGGGAGAAACAATTCATTTTTCCAAGTTATATTTTTAATATCTAATCAGAAGGGTGCCATTGCTTGAAATATTTTCATAACTTACATCTCAGTGCAGGATATGTACCATCCATTTGCATCAGGAAATCAGTGCCACAGTTGAACTTCCTTCATCTGTGACAAGTCCAATGTTTTGCACATCACATAGCTGTTGCAGAACAGCATCTTTATGAGAGTATGACTAGTTGCAAATTACTCACACAAAATTCATGAGGGTTTCACATTAGAATCCTCTCAATAAACTGTTTGTTTGGGGAGCAAAAGTCAGGACTCTCTATTGTAACTACATATGCCTGAGTTTTTGAAATCCCTGTTTTGCAACTGCATGCTATCCCTTCTGATCATCAAACTTCTTTTTTTCTCTACCAGCTTGAAAGATGCAACCTACAGTACATCTTCCTCCAGTGACAAAAGCTACTCTTAGCTGAAATGCTTTTCTAATGTCTAGATGAAGGCAACCATTTGCACAGTCTTTCCTTCTCCACAAAACATTACATGACTGTCTAGAGGCCATGCACCCTTTACTTCCCTGGCCCTGGTGAATGAAGAAAACAGACAAACGAGAATCATCTCAGTCTTCACATTTAGCCTTAAAATTGACCTATGGTACATCTTACCTCACAGTGAGAACACTTATTGTCAGATATGACAAAGTACTGTGTACAACCTGGAAAATCTCCTGGTAACACTGTCCACTTACATAGTACATATTTTATTACAGTAACAGTCATGACTGGAATACAAGACTACTGATATGTGCATATATATTGGTCATAACTGTTGAGCGAGGTATGTGAACCCTGATAATTGGAGCTGCTTCTGTGATTTAATATCTCAAAAAAAAAAAAAAAAAAAAAAAAAAGTTAATTCTGATGTGAAAATATGCCATGCTGTATCTATAGAGATCAAGAATATCAACACAGACTAGGACGCTGATGGGCTCATTTGCATGGCAGTTCACACTCATTGCATTTAGCAGAAAGAAAAATAAGGCTTTCCCTGTATAAGGTCCTTTATAAGGTCCAGTCTCCAGTAGGGTAAATGAGATTCAAAATATTCCTTCTCCCCATACTACAGATGCACTGAGTAGCTCCCAGCACCAGTGTGAGAGATGTGCGTGGAGGGAAACGTAAAATCCCATTTAAAAATTGGTTTCTGATTGCTGCAGAAATCATGACAGCTGAATGAAGATGTTCCATAGGCATTTCAGCAGAACCACAAGAGGCAGCAAGATGTTGCGTTTTGATTCTCTTCCCTGGTTTGGTTTTGTTTTCTTAATACTTGTTTGATAACCCACAAACCATTCTCAGGCTATAGCAACAAATTATTTCTTTGAAGGTCTTCCTCATTTCCTGGCTACGAAAGGCGTAGATCAAGGGATCAATCACTGAGTTGCACATAATGAGAATGAGGTACATGTTGAAGTGAGACATGAAGCAAACACAATAGAGGTTTTGAGGGCAGGAGATCATCAGGATGAGATGAAGGAAGAATGGAGCCCAGCAAACAATGAAGATGCCAAGAAGCATAGTCAGAGTGATGGCTCCTTTCATGCTGGTTCTTTGACGGACAGAGTGGTACCCAGGCAAAGCAGCTATTTTCTTCACGTGAGTACGAGCCAGGAGGAACATATGGATATACAGCGAGACCATGAGGAACAACATGGTAAAAAACATAGTGATGAGACAAATGATCACGTAAGTTGATTCATAATAAAGAATGAAGATAATGCCACAGCCCGTGCAAAAGGTCCAGATGCATGCAATAATAAGCCCTGATCTTTTCACTGTCATGATGTTGTGATAACGAAGGGCATAGAAGATCGTGATATACCTGTCTACTGCTATAGCCAGCAAACTGCACATGGAAGCCACCACAGATATGCAGATCATTGAATCAAAGACATTGTCTATATGACGGACAAAGGCATCTTCCATAATTACATGCCTATTGTTTATTAAGTATATCGTTATTGTCTCCCAAGCATTAGACACACTGACCAGCATGTCAGCCACTGCTAAACTGCAAACAAAAAAATACATGGGTGAATGCAAGTTCTTGTTCTTAATTATTGCACATATAACTAAGATATTTTCAAGGAGGCTTACAATGCCCAGAGTTAGGAACACCTCAGCTGAAATGACCACTTGCTCACATGGCGACGACTTGCTCTTGACAGTAGGCACAGTAAAGTTGCTGCCAAAGGCACTCAGGTTTAGCTCAGAAACATACAGTTGAGAGGAGGTGTTCATCTCTGGAAGCAAACAGGTACTGTTCTTTCTGAGGGACTTGCCAGGGAGTGCGGTAAATGCATTTTCCAAAAGGCAAAACAACCTGCCAAAAAAAATACAGCATGACAAGAACAGGCAGAAGTTGACAAAACAAATATCACCCATTTCTGTTTAATTTGGCTTGTACATCTCCTGCCTCTTCCACACTATATTCCTCTACTGATTCTAAATTAACCTCCGATTGACTCAGAGTTTTTCTACCCATCCTTACTGAAAAATAGAACCACAAACTACTGAAGAGATTTGAGTGCTCTTCACTCATAGTTTTGTTTATTCTATTCAGTCTCCAGAAGTGAACACAATGTCCTGGAAATTCTGCTGAACACAAAACAACAAACAGTTTTCTGAGTTTCAGTTCTCAGAGCCCAAAAATGCAGGAGAATATAGTATCAGGTTCAGCAAAACCTGCTCACTTGAATACAACATATAAAAGTTTGAATTATTACCACAATTAAGAATGAAACATTTTCAATAAAATATCAAATGCTTTCCTGACCTTTGTACTTAAATTTGCATGAACTGTGTCATAAACAGCTTATCTGTGTAGTACTAACTTGATCACTTAAGAGAATAGTATTAAACCTATAACCAAGGCAAATCCATACATTTCAAGATTACTAAGGTTACAGAATCAGTATGAGTGGAATGCTGTCATAAAAATATTTTTTCTGTTCTAGATCATGAGTATTTTATTGAATGTTCTTTCGGTAAACAGAATATTCAGGGCAAGCTGTAAGCCATTGGATTCATAGGAAGGGGAACGCTTAAAGCTGATTGTCAATGACTTGTTGCAAATAAAGTTCAATGCTTATCAACCTAAATAATTTTCAGTTTTTAAAATATTTTAAAGGGAACCTTTTGTTTGAAATCAAGAATTAACTGTACCTATTTACGAGAGCTGCTCCTTCAGCTGCTCCTCCTCTTCATCGTCTGCAACCTTTCCTCCAGAGAGCAGAAGTTCCAGCCCCCCTCCTCACCCGATATCTGGGGCTGGGGACTCCTTGGTGGGAATGGATGACAAAAATAGAGGAAAAGGAATTAATAAATCCATAGAGTCAAGGCTGGCCACGTACAGATTACTTACTGTGCAACTACCTTTTTATAGACTCCAAGCAACAACGACTTCAGTATTCAAACGGTGGCTCCTCCTCCCCTTCTTTGCCCCTCTGAACTTCTCTTTTCACAGACGTTGTTAGCAAAGGCTCGGGTTTTTACCACCATCTAGTGGTCTTCTCTTGTCTTTCTAAGTGAGCAGTGATTCTGATCTGAAATTCATAATGAGCTTTTTTAAATAGTAAAGGAGGAGATGCACTAGGCATGCTCCTTTCCAAAAAACATTTCTCTTGTGTTTATTTCTCTGCTGTTGCTAGTACTGACAATAAGTTCATATTGCTACAATACTCCAAAAGAGGTGAGAGCAGAAGACTGTTATTGAAGGGGCAGGCTTGTGACATTTATAAGCATTTGTCTTATATTCACAATTATCATTTTGGAAGAATAACAACCATGCTGTTACAAAGCTCAGAAAACGTACAGTCAAGCCCATCACACCATTAATAGAAGATATAACTAAAGTAAATTTTGTGGAAAAAAAATAGAAAAAATAAACAGTCGCATTCTGGTGCCCTTGTTAGTGTACAGATTTTGATGCAGATGTGGGAGGAATACACAGCACACGGTGCTGGGAGCCAGAGCTTTCTGAAACAGATGTGAGTTCCTCCAGATCTCACAAGGCCTAAAAGCTGGGAAAGTCAATGCTCAGAAGTGTGATGCCTGAAGTCCCTCTGTGAGACTATCAGCCAGGCAGCCCATGTTCGTTCTGGGCCCTGTCCAAAAAGGTGCAAAATCAATCTTTTCTTTAGCAAATGGGCTCTGCCTCTACATGCAGACTGAGGAATGCAAAGCATACACCTTCCTGACACTACCAAATGCCCTTTGTGTTATTAGCTAACCTGCCAGTCAAATGCCATGCAGGATTTGAAGTCAGCTTGAGATAAAAAGTCTCTGCTTCTCCAAATCACCACCCTTCCACAAATTAAGGGTTTGAGTTTTTTTTCACCGTATATAACAGCTTCAAATGCATTTTTCTTAGAGAATCACCACCACCAAACACAAACTTTATTGCTGCATCCTGTGCCATTTTTGTGTTTTCAGTGTTTTCAGACAGAGTTTATTGTTATAATGCAGCTAAATCCGTATTTCTGAAGATTATATTCCACAGAAGCTTCCTCTGTTGTTACTGCTAGCTTCACTCTAGGGGCGCTTAAAGACAAACAAACCCTGCACCAAAGGAGACGGTGAAGAGCATTTTCATTCATTTGGCTCCTATACCATTATGCAGTTATAGTCTGGAGATCAATTTTGCATGCCCCTTCTCCCCATTACAGGAAAGATAATTTAGATTCTCACAAAATGGAGATAGCAAACAATGCTCAAGTGCAGCTGTAGATCTGAGCAGATAATGCCAGCTAGTGAACAGCAACACTCTCTGTTGTGTCTAACCCATCTGTGCACTAAATCTGAGCTCATAGTTCTTTGCTATGCCCAAAACAATAGAGGATGGCCATTTGCTGTTTTCTTTCTGGTCTTTAATGTACAGCAAGTTTTAGTTATCCTGGGTTATTTTTAGGTAAATTTTCTTAGTTATCTTTGGCTATCTATCTCTTGGATAGTTCTGATTTTCTCATTGCACACCCTGGAAATCATATACCTGAAAGTAAAATTTTACTTCTTTCACTGTCCCTATATCTACCAAGAATTGTGCAGTCTCTGTGCTATTTCCACTTCCAATTATTTCTCTTCCAATATCCTATTTTTTGTTTATTACAATCTCTCCTTAAATTCTGTTCCTTCTTCCCACTTACAAATCCCTTTCTGTGTTCAGTTTAATAGAATTCTTTGCAGTCCAGCTTAGCTGCCTTTACAAAAGTTCTCACTGTACCAGGTAGGATTCAGTGGACCAGCTGATTACAAGAAACAAATCACACATCAGACTGGATGGCTTGGCTGTTATTCCTTAGAGCAACACCAGGTCTCTCACATATAAATTATGAATCAGCTTCTGGATTCTTCTTCCACAACCAGGTGTAAACCCTGGTACAAGTGACTATGTTGGACAAAGAAACTGCCTCACTTATAAAGCTTGCAGAAAAATTACCTGCCTGGAAATTGGGGTGGTGTTTCGGTTAGAGAATGAGGGAGATTTTTATCATTATATCACTGCAGCAAGCAGCTATAAGCATTACAGTTTGAGTAGCAAGTAGCTGAAGTGCCATCCAATTACAGAACCACAGAACGGTTGGGGTGGAAGGGACCTCTGGAGATCATCTAGTCCAACCCACCTGCTAAAGCAGGTTCACCTAACCTGTACTGATGCCTGGGGTTATTCTGCCCTAGGTGCAGGACCCTACACTTGCCCTTGTTGAATCTCATCTGATTCTTCTCTGCCCAGTCCTCCAGCCTGTCCAGGTCCCGCTGAATGGCAGCACAGCCTTCTGCTGCATCAACCATTCCTCCCAGTTTGGTATCATCAGCAAACTTGCAGAGGGTGCACTCAGCCTCTTCATTCAGATCATTGAGGAATAGGTTGAACAGTTTTGGACCCAGTACTGATCCCTGGGGAACACCGCTAGCTACAGGCCTCCAACCAGACTCTGCACTGTTCATCACAACCCTCTAAGCTCTGCCATTCAGCCAGTTCTCAACCCAACTCACTGTCTCAGGAAGAATCCAAGAGTGGCTTCACCTCCCATCTGGAGGACTCCTGACTGAATAGACTGGTCTTGCAGATGTTCACGATCTTGCTGTTGGGCTCCCTTATTTTTTCAGTTAAATAAAGTCTCTGTCTCTACAGATGGGCTGGTGCTCAGTGTTTTCCGAAACCACAAACATCATGTCTGGACTATCAGTATGGGTGAACTGTACCGTGCACCATAAAGCCTGCATTGACATTTAGCTATTTTATTTTATTTAGCTACCAACACAGCACAGGACCTGACCCCTTGCATACACACAGAGTAAGGGACCCTGAAAAGCACACAGAAGCCTCTGTCTTGTCTTCAAACCACAATTTTCTTTCTACCAATGGAAAGAGGAAGGGAGGCTGATCTCAGTGCTTTGAGTGTGGGTACACAGGACTCCCTGTAGCCTAGAAACAAACACAGCTGGGTCATACATCAAGGAACCTGGACCTGGAGCTCTCAGGAGGGCTCCTGAGGTCCATAGTCATGCCAAAAGGGGTGCTAAAGTGTATCTTTAGGAAAAGGTGTTTTGTTCCGTACTTCATGGAACATCTTACCTGGCATAAGAAAAATGCTACCTGTTTCAAGTCCCTGTTTCACTGAACTCACAAAGAGTTTGCCTGGGGCTCCAGGCAAAAAGATGAAAAGTGCCCCAGAAGGACATCAGTGAACATGATGCCAACAAAGAAAGAAATGTCAAGGCCTATTTCAGTCCCATGCCATTGCTTACCTTTGTGAAGTGGTGAGAAAGAGCAGAAAGCTGCTTCAGCCCCATATTTGCCTCTCAGGCTACATCAGTGACCAGAGCAGGAGCTGTGACAACATCACTGGCAGAAACACCCAGTCCCTTGACTGTCACCAGCACCACTAGTCATCATGCTAAAACATGTCACCACCACACCTGCTGTGACAGGGAAGGTTGTGTCCACCCTGACTCATAGGCCAAGTTACACCATGTCAAAAACAGCAGGGATTTACATGCCACTGTCATGACAGCAAGATACTGATTTTGTCAATGAATGCATAAAAGAGATCAGCAGTACAATGTGCCCCCGAAGAAGTGTCTGTAAGAAGAGCTCCAATGCATTCTGGTATTAATCTGTGCTAATCCTAGCAGGTTCAGAGAAGAGGTTTACTGAAGCTGATACAACATAACCAACTTTCCTAGTGCTACTACATTGAAGCAATTTAATTCCAGTGTCCTGTAGCTATTTTTATCTGTTCGACAAAAATATACTTGTCCTTCGTAACGTAGCTTTGGATTGGTGCCCTTGGCCTATTTACAAAATCTCTCTTCTGTCTAGTCCTTGTCTATGCTGTCAGTGACATAGAATTTCAGAGCCCCAGGGTATCCTCTCAGACTGCATTCTGTTCTAAGAGATGGGTCCAGGGCAAAAGTGAAGACTGTGGCCTTCTCTGTGCATGAATATATAATCACATAACAAATCTTCTTTAACTTCTGAGACTGAGAAAAATGTTTCTCTTGACCTCTGACTTGAGTAGCTTTGGCTGAACCCCATCAAGGTCCCCACCGTTACCTCCCCAGCGTTACCATCCAGTTAGCCTTTAATAAAGACAAGCAATTAATCCAGACCAAAAATAAAAAGCATCAGTCCTTCCTGTCTTTAAATAAAAAAGCTGGACAAAGTGTCAACAGTTCAGTCCCTTCCTCTGTCCAGAAGGCAACTGAAAGCCTAAAAGTTAGAGTTTTGAGGTAAGCAGTGGTATGGTTAGTATATTGTTTTCCACATGGCCTTAATCCTCAACACTTTAATGCTTTTTGCAGGAAGAATCACAGAAAAGCAAGACTGAAAAGAAGACATCAAAACATCATGTAAACTGTGCCCTGTCAAAGGGTGGGATCAGCCATACTTAGTATGACTGCACTAACGCTTCTAACCACCACACCTTTAATCTGAGTGCTTCAAAAATGGTTTGGTATAATCTCTGGTCACTCTCAGCTAGTACCTATCAGCCGTGCACCTTGTATCAGAGCAGGAAGCTGTGAAAGATGCAATACAGTATAAAAGGCATTTTAGAAAGACATATCCTAATAACCTAAACTGAACAATGTCATAACTAGCACCCTAAACTGTAAAAGGGTAATAAGAGGCTTAGTAACTATCATTTTTATGTGCCTTCTAATGAGAGCCAATACTAGTATTGAATCATCCCCTGACATTTTGTTAGAGCATGGGTCAGCAGTACAGACGTGATGAATCACAAAGACATGCTGGTTAGAAACTCAAAAAAACATAGATGAGCAGTGAAAGACTGTCGAAACTGTCTGACAGACGGGGGGAAAAAAATCCATTCTATAATGGACAAACAGACTGAGGCGGCGGGGGGGGGGGGGAAAGGCAGCAAACCTTCTATATCCTATGCATTGTGCTTATGTCACCCTTCCTTGGGAGTTGCCTGCATGTCCATCTGAGTATAAAAAG
Source organism: Patagioenas fasciata (assembly GCF_037038585.1). Lineage (NCBI taxonomy): Eukaryota > Metazoa > Chordata > Aves > Columbiformes > Columbidae > Patagioenas > Patagioenas fasciata. Next base: position 57,330,748 of record NC_092521.1, on the reverse strand, counting down.
CCACCTATTCATCAGAAAGACTGAAAGAAAAAAAAAATCCTATTTCTGGAGTTTTATAAATTTCTAATCTAAAGAGAAACTCTGAACAGCTGCTCACTTCCCTCTTCCCTTCTGTCAGATGAACACGGGACCACAGCATGAACCTTCCTCCCCTGGGAGCCTTGTGCTCCTCATCCTGGGCTGCTGCTTGGTTTGAGCACAGATCTCTGACAACCCAGTGTCATTCTGTCCTGTGCTGTCTCTGTAGACAGGTGCTGGCATTTTATTCTAACATGGGTATGACAAACAAGATGAAGGACAACTTCGAGAAGATGTACAGTGAGAATAATAAAGAATTCACTACAGCCACAAAGAGACATTTGCTACACACACAAAGTGCAGATGCAGCAATATATGCATGCAGTTCCTATCTAGGCAAGTGCAAATGTCTCTCATTCAATACATATGATGACTAAACATAAATATACACGCTACCGGTGCAATTTTCAAGAATTCTATGACAGCAATATCAACATTTCTCTCTTTAGAAGTAGTTTTCAGTGCTACTACTAATACCTCTGTACTGATACACAGGTTCTTTCCTCACTCTCTGTTCATGTTAGCAAAAAAATGCAGTTACTTCCTACTTAATGAGGGGTCTAAATGCACCAGAAATTAGAATTAAACAATAACCATTTAGCTCAGAACTGAATTTTTTTGCCTTACTACACTACTTTTTCTGAGCTTTCCTACAACACAGGTTTGCAATTTACAGTATATTTTTTAATGTCAGGATGTTTATTGAATCACTGTATCCTGAGAAAAAATGAAAACAAAACCAAACACACGCATTATTTCTGGAGTAGGAATCATTTCTATTCTAGCATCCACCTGCTAAGGAGTGAAAATGTGGAGTTTTGCTATGACTGAAACCAAAGATGTAAAAATTTAAAAGGCTAATTATTTTGGCCAGAAACAAACAGATTTGCAGAAAGGAAAGAAGTCCAGTATTGTGTCTGAGCCCAGAACTTTATCTTCCATACTGATGTAACCAGTGAATTCAGTTTTGCTAACAAGAACCTACATGGGTTTACACTAAAGCATTGTCCTCAATAGCAAGCTGTTTGTTGATATACAAAAACCAAGTAACTCTCATGAGACCCTCAAATTCATAGCATTTAAAATTTCAAGCACCATTAATCCCTCACAAAAGCAGCCATCATGTGCCCTACTGTATCTAGTGTCTAAGCCAGTGTTAAGAATGAAACAGAATCTGAGAAAATTCTTGTCATATTAGTTTGGTGAAGCTGCCTATAAGCTGCAGTTTTCTGCCTTTCCTGGGCATACAAAGTGCCTGATTACAAAAACAAAATCTTTTTGGCAGGTCTTGAAACATGAACCAAAAAAAAATTTCTTCCTCCCTTCCTTCCTTCCTTCCTTCCTTCCTTCCTTCCTTCCTTCCTTCCTTCCTTCCTTCCTTCCTTCCTCCCTCCTTCCCTCCCTTCCTCCCTCCCTTCCTCCCTCCCTTCCTCCCTCCCTTCCTCCCTCCCTCCCTTCCTCCCTCCCTTCTTCCCTCCCTTCCTCCCTCCCTTCCTCCCTCCCTTCCTCCCTTCCTCCCTCCCTTCCTCCCTTCCTCCCTCCCTTCCTCCCTCCCTCCCTTCCTTCCTCCCTCCCTCCTTTCCTCCCTTCCTTCCTTCCTTCCTCCCTCCCTCCCTCCCTCCCTCCTTTCCTCCCTCCCTTCCTCCCTCCCTCCCTTCCTTCCTTCCTCCCTCCCTCCCTCCTTTCCTCCCTCCCTCCCTTCCTCCCTCCCTTCCTCCCTCCCTTCCTCCCTTCCTCCCTCCCTTCCTCCCTCCCTCCCTTCCTTCCTCCCTCCCTCCCTCCCTTCCTTCCTTCCTTCCTTCCTTCCTTCCTTCCTTCCTTCCTTCCTTCCTTCCTTCCTTTTCTTTATTTTTCTTTCTCCTCAAAGAAACAACCAAAGAAACCCAGTATGATTACAGATGGAGGGCAGCCTTCAGAGCAAGTTCTGGTTCTAGTGAAAATATCCCAGAAAGTCCAATGAATGGGTTAATCATTCAGGGTAAAAGGGATGGCAGATTTGTGTCTCCAAGAAATCTGTTCCTATTGGATCTATTGGGAAATCAATTTCTGTCAGAGCTAAGCTGGACTATGCTACAGTTTCTCAACTGAATTACATTTCTTCATGCCATCTCTAACTGCAGATAAATAAGAAAAAATTGTTTGGCATCTATGATCTTTCCTACTTCCTCTTGCTGAACTCCTCGGTTATTGCAGTGTGGCGGTCAATACTGCTGAACATCACAGCCTTCAAAATGGAGAAAAGCTGCATCTTTGAAAAGTGGTCTTCATGATTATTAAAGATGCTGAATGCCTAAAATGCACCTCAAACTCTACAGCTAGTTGAAAGCTGGGTTTGAAATATTTCCATTTGGGAGATGAAAAACAGACACTTCAAAATTCTGGGGAGACAAAAAAAAAAAGCTTTAATCTCAAGGAAAAATTGAACTACATTTTTCCTGTGAATCTGTATTTATAGAGTTGCCAGCCTTCAAGGGCTCCAGGGCTGACAGGCAGAAAGCTTGAGCACTCTCCAAGAAAATCAGTGAGGAGCCAGGAGGGCAGATGCGGTTGTGCAGACCTTACAGCAGAACAACACCGTGACAGGAGTTCCTGTTCCACATGTCCATTTAAGACACATTGATGGAGCAGCAGTTTGATACCACAAAAATACCAGGGCCCTCTAATTCTAGTGACTGTACTCCTTGTACTCTCCTGTGGATGTACAGAGCCACCACCAGTGTGGTTACAGAAGCTTAAACCACAAAGATTGTGCTCATTATTGTAACTCCATTAATGTCAGTAGTGTCCCGCAGCTACAGAACATGGCACTGATTCACAAAACCAAGTCTATTTTTACTGGTGTGCCCTGGTCTGCCAATGACCAGCTCATATGAAAAATTCCCTGAAAGCCAGCAGGGAGCAATCAAGGTCTGAACACCTACTTAAAAATGCAGAAAGGAACAGCAAGGAGTTAATTTTGGTTTCAGGAAAAACAGTAGCAGTGTAGGCAGCTTATATATATGCTAATATTTTTTATTCAAGAGAAGGGGACAAACGAGTTTAATCCAAAGTTTCAGAACACAACAGAGGGAAATCATGAGTCTTCTGACTTTTCTCCAGAGAATAAATGTGCGGGTAGAGCAGGTTCACAGGCACTTATTCAAAGAATAGGATGAAAAAAGGGGGGCTAATTTCCAGCAGTTAGAAAGAAATACAATTGGTTAGCATACATCTCCATTTTAGTAGCAGAATTAATATTGACCTGCATTACCAACATTATCAAATTAAATGATATCATCACTTCTGAAAACCAGGAAACACAAAGTACACTTCCCAATACAGCCTGATTTCAGCCTTAGCAGCAGGACAGTCAGAGCTTTATCTTAATACATAATGAGAAGCATACTAGAGAAAATTGATTATCTCATTGAGAATGTTCAGTTAATTGGAAGTTTGCAACCGAGTACTGTTTTTGGTGTTGAGAGTTAAAATTAACTAATGCGATGACAATAATAGTGAGTAAACAAAACTTAAAGCAAGACACAGTTTTCTTTTTCAGATTTATAGAAGCCTATTCTCAACTAAACAAGACTACAAAAACATCGCAGTGCTTTTCAGCTATAAATAATACAATTGATCAAAATACAAAGGCAAATGAAAGTTTAATATTATTATAGAATTGATAATATAAGAGAGATAATTTAATCAACTAATGAAATTTCCACCTCTTCATCTTCATTTAAGTGTTGCTAAAAGACAGTAAATTTGTCAGTAACTAGATGCTTCTTTTTAACGTCTTATTACATTATTTTAGATTAACATAGCGAGCTTATAAAGTACCAGATAATAACAGGATGGTCATGAGAATTTCTTACAAAGACATGGTCCTGTGAGTTAGAGGATGCAGTAAGAAAAAATTCTGAATACTTGATTCAGCAGAAGTGATACTTCTATCCTAAAGATTTGTGCTGGATTTAGCAAACAATATAGAGTTTATGCCCTGCAATGGGATGATCAATGCCTGACCTAACACAGAGTTAGCATGGGGTGCACAGGCAATTTAAGCACTGCCATAAAGCATGCCAGTATCAAGTTAATCCATCAAAATTGTTTAAAGAAATTTGAGCCATTCAAATGAGCCTGTATTGCATCAGAGCTTTACATCACACCCACATTTCTAACAGGATTGGAAAATTAACTTTACTGTCGTGTAAAACCACAGATTCTACATCCCTTACAGTTGAGGTCCTTGCCAGTTTTAATACTGCAGGCTGACATGCCAACTCCTCACAATCACAATAACAAGCTTTTTGCCATGTGAATATGTGTTCACTACACATGGTAAATAAAACCAAAACACATTGGATCTTTATACTTTAGCCCTCTATAATGATTTTTCTTCCTATTCTTTCAGCCCATTTTTTATTTTATTCCTAACTTCTGTTTATTTGTATCCAGAGGTTGTCCTATTCAATCATTGGATTATTTTTTTCTTCCAAAATACATTCTAGAACAAATTTTCATTAACAGCAGAATGATAATTACTTTTGAAAGTCAGGACATATGTTTGGGTCATTAAGTATTGACTTAAAGGCTAACTCTAGGCACAGTCTTTACAAGACCTTGCACTATATAGTCCCCAGTCTAGAGTTATGAAAATATATTCGGAGCTTCAGGTTTGGGGGTTTGGTTTTTTCTTTGATTTAGGGGTAGGATTGGCATCTTTGCTATGTCTTGGGCATAATTAATGTTATTGGAAGTATCTGAAAATTACCATTAGCAAATAAACACTGGAAAATGAAACCATGAAAGAAGCACTAACACAGTTTGATATAAGTGGAAATCCATGTATTTCTACACTTGTGGACTTCACTTCCCTCACTTTCCACACTGGTCGCGCCAGCAGGAGCACTTGGAAGCTACACGGTAAACAGGAACAGGGAACAGTTCTGGGTTGATAAAAAGTAGCCACTTAAAAGGACGATTATTCTTGTGTTAAATTTGGGCTCTGGTCTGTATATCTACAAGTAGAATTGTGCAATACAAGTGGGAGGAAAAAGTGGTAAACTGGAGACAGAAACTGTTGCAGTCAGCAGAACTGTCAAAGGAAATATTTGCCCAACTACAGCCTTAGAAACCGTAATTTTTCTGCTAGCTTCAATGTTTTTCACATGCAAATAAATAAAACTGACCTTAGTTGTTGATCTGTTTCTGCTGACAAACTAAATCTGTTAACAGGAATACAAATGCATACCAAATGGATTTTGTATTTACTGAAGTACAACACAATTAACAAGGCGGTGAGCTAGCTCAGAAAGAAACTTAGCTGAGGGAGCCAATTAGTAGATGAAAGGAGGGAGACACCTCACTCAGCAAAAACATAATAATGATACCTGCCTGTTCCTCCTCTCATGATCCAGACCAAGTCACAGCCTTTATCTGCCTGAAAGACCACATATTCATTTGAGAGGAAGGTGAGTTGAGTGCTCTGAGGGTTATAGAATAGAACGAAATAGTTTGAGTTGCTGTTTCTAATCCAACAACAGAAAATACTTTGTCTAGGGAGCAAGGTCTAAAATACTAGATTCTCCTTTCTCGGGGGGGGGTCCTATTGACCAGCTACTGTTCAGAAATCACAGTTTCCTCTTGTTTAATCCTTTTTCAGCTCCCAAGGGCTCACTTCATTGTAGCTTCAGCAAAAGATTGTCTCTGAGAGTTGTTCTGTGGTCAAACAAGCAAGTCTTTTTCCTTGGGACGTGAGGTTGATACCCATGCCTCCAAGGGGGGCTGTGATGGAAGCACCACTGCCTTGAGTGAGGACTTGGGTCCCAAAGCTGTTCAATAAGTGGTAGGCATCTCTTTGAACACATTGCTCAAGGCTGTAGTTACGGGCCTCAAGTTCAGCCTGATGTAATATTTATTTCACCTACAGCAATGCCAAGTTCAGTAGAACCGTTATAGAAAATCTGTCAGACAGGACGTAATGGTTAAAAAGACAAGTTCTGTCTTCGCTTCTCATAACAGGACACAGGGCATCACTCACCAAGTGAGCAATGTTGGCAGAGCAGGAGTGAGACCAGGAATGCCAAGCTCTAAATACCATACCAGTGCATCAATATGTTTCCACAAAGTTGGAAATACACACACTTATGTTCAGGAAGATCAAATTCCAATTAAACTTTCTTCATTTGGTTAAGAAAAAATGCATAAGGTAGAGGTGCGATATCTTCACAAGGATAGTTTCACCCAGCACAACTTGCTGTACCTGAATGGGTAGAGAGGTTTCTGTGTATAACATCTGCCTCTTTGCATCAGTAAACAGGTTGTAACAGTACAACTACATCTCCAGTGACGAGCTGTACCACTTTCACGTAACTTGTGGCAGTGATGCAAAACATCTGCTGTCTATAGGAAAGCCCCACAGAATCACAGAATCACAGAATGTTGGGGATTGGAAGGGACCTCGAAAGACCAACTAGTCCAATCCCTCTGCTGGAGCAGGAACACCTAGATGAGGTTACACAGGAAGGCGTCCAGGCGGGTTTTGAATGTCTCCAGAGAAGGAGACTCCACAACCCCCCTGGGCAGCCTGTTCCAGTGCTCTGTCACCCTCACTGAGAAGAAATTTCTTCTCAAATTGAAGTGGAACCTCCTGTGTTCCAGTTTGAACCCACTACCCCTTGTCTTATCATTGGTTGTCACCGAGAAGAGCCTGACTCCATCCTCGTGACACACACCCTTCATATATTTGTAAACATTAGTGAGGTCACTTCTCAGTCTCCTCTAAGCTAAAGAGACCCAGCTCCCTCAGCCTTTCCTCATAAGGGAGATGCTCCACTTCCTTAATCATCTTTGTTGCCCCCAGATGAAACTGAGCATTTGGATGCTTGCACACAATCCTTGAACAAATATGCCTATTTCTATTTGCTGCCTGAAAAAAAAAGCTAGAGCAACTACGTCAGCAAGATACTCTGTGCCCTTGTTACAGAGTACAGAAACCTTCTTTTAGGCCTGATGCTGAAATCTTGATTAAATTACACCATCCTTGTGCTTTTTTGAAGAAGCCGTGCTCTGTCATTTTCCTCTGAAATCAACTGCTATATCTAAATAACTTTTTGCGTGAACATTTCCTTTTAGTACTAACTGCAGTTGATTTGCTGTTTGAAAAAACAAACAAACAAACAGACAAACAAAACAAAGCAACATTGCTATTAACAGCAAAGAATAATCCATGAATTCACAACTGTGCATAGCTTTAAATAGGCTTGCCTGGGGCAACTTTTATTTCTTTCAGATTTGTTTTAATGTTTTTACTTTAAAGGAGATTAGTGAATTTTCTTTGATTAAAGAATAAATATTGTTCTGAAGCAGTGGTATACCCAGAGTCATGTCGATGGCAGTCAGATAACAGACTTCAGACAAAGAGTGTTTGAAGATTACCTTTCTGTGCAAGGACCAGATTCCAGTCTTTGCAATGAAATGCTATCCAGGCATGAGGAAATTCCATCCGCTCTTTTGCTAGCACAGAATGCCCTGGTGATCAAAACCTCCAGCTCCTGCAGCAACAAGTAGGAAGACATGAAAAATGCTGCCAAGTTTGGGTGCAATGGAGCTGAGCGATGGCAGCCAAGTGAGTCTCCTTACCTAGGTCTCCATCTTCGCCAGCAAATATTCCTTTCAAGTGCTTCTTCCTGACAGCCAAAGGCTTTGATGTCCCTGGCATCCTCCTGTAGCACTAGATTTATTCACATGAGATTCGATCACTGTGTAAGAGACACAAGGAATTGAAGCTCACTGAGGAGCGGATTTTCATCTCAGTGCCAGCCAGGGCAGGCGTACAGCGAGGCTATAGCACTCACTGTACCATCCGACGCTATGGACATCAGTCTGTGGTCCAGAGCAGCAGGGAGAAAGCTGTGGGCATAAAGCTTCCATTATGATACAGAACAGGGATGTGTTCGGAAAAAAAACAGTTGAACTTTGCCACTGATTCTGGAAATCAGACTTCTTGAGCTAAAGACAACAGCTTTTCACTATGCTTTGATTGCTCCTGTATTAGATTTCACCTGCCACATAAGATGTTACTTTTGATGTTCTTAATACCTTAGCTACTATGTTATAAATCTTTGGTTGATAAATCTGATTGCAGAATGAAAACCCCTGTGGAATAAGGTCTACTAGCATAACTGTGGTATAAATTAATCCTTTACCTCTTTTCAGAGTAATCCTTTAATGCAGACAAGCCTTAAAGATATGGGGCCTGTGTTTTCAAACAATGTGTTGATTGAACCCTTCTGATAAGAACAACTGCTTTTCTTCCCAGCTTCCCCCAATATACACCCACAAATTTGTGGCTTGGATAGTACACACTCTCAGGTCATGACATGGTACTCTGCACATCCACAGCATGTCTTGGTTTTCAATTAGAATTTTTCTCTTATGCAGACATTTCTCAATTAAGATCTAATTTTCCCCATCGCAGTGAAAGACTCACCATGGCCACCCAACAGCACCTGTGGCTCATCCCAGACAGCAGAGGTGCAGGTAAAGGCACACGCTCCTGGGGGCTGCAGTCACGTGCACGGTGTTTTCAGCTCACCAGCAGTTTATTCTCCAGGTAAGATATGAAAGGAGAATAAGAAGTAAAGGGCTGTATTTGTGTAAGGAGGAGGCAGGCACATTGAGAACTGATCATCAGGGTGTCCTGGAGACAATTCTCAGGCAGCGGAGCTGGAGCAGGAGAAGGCAGGAATCCCCCGGGTACACGGTCACTAAGAGGATCACTTGTCTTCCTCTGGCAGTGGTAAGAAGTTAAAGGAGGTCATGCAAATACATTCTACTAACCCCAGTTTTCTTTCATTGGTCCAAATTTAAAAGTTATTTTATGAATAATTTCTTTCTCAAGTAGCACTTGCGAAGCCAGTGCCATCTGCCTGATCCATAAGATAAGTAGGCTTTTTTTCTTAGTAATGAGATCAGTAAACTAACAGTATTTTGCAAATTCCAAGCTTCCCATTAGATGATACTCTGACATTTGCTTTCAGACAGGAGATAAAATATCATATTTAGCTATCATATTTAAGATTAAAGTAGCTTCTTTTTTTTTAAAGTCACAAAAGTCATGATGGGATTTTACCATTAAAATCAAGTAAAAAAAATGAGAAGACTTTCAGGGAAATTTTGATGAGCAATGTAAGACAGACATATTTCTGAATACATTGACTTAATAGCATGTCCAGTTCAGCTGTTACTGACAGAGAAGGCACAGTGACCTATCCTCACACACAGAAATACTGATTGATTTTAAAGAAAACATTGAGAGCTCTCCAAATATCAATAGGGCATGGCTTGAATGAAAATTCCAGCCTTCAGCTTTTCACAGGGGCACTCTAACCAATTTTTAAAACGCATAATGGTAAATTTGGCCATAAGTAGTTCAAAGCAATTTGTTTTCTAATATGACTTTTTCTCTTCAAGGGCATTTTGACCACAGATTAGGAAATTGTGGAAGTTTCAACGAACAGATTCAAACAGATGGGAGCTGAATGTTGCAATAAACAGGCTGGTGTGACTTTCAGGTATCTGGAATATCACTCCTTTGACTCTCCCCATTCCTTTTGTATTATTAAAGGTCACTACAGCAGTATTTTACCCACTGAAGTTATTGGAAGTCACCTTGGCCATCAGTTGTAGAAAGTTACATATTGATGATTTAGGGTTTGATATCCTTGAATACGTGTGCTGCCATTATTGCGATGTGGAAGTTCAAAATCAGATATTCTCTTTAGTGATAGGTTGTATTACTGATGTTGCAGAGGTAAGACAGATTGCCTTCCTCATCTCCTTTTAAGGTCATACAATTCAGTGATTTTCTGCACAGTATTTTCTAATGGATACAAAAATGCGAAAGAAAAATAATGGCTGCTGCTTCTTTCTCTTAGTTCCTTTTTTTCTTTTCTCTTTTCTTTTCTTTTCTTTTCTTTTCTTTTCTTTTCTTTTCTTTTCTTTTCTTTTCTTTTCTTTTCTTTTCTTTTCTTTTCCGTTTCTGGAAATGTAAAAAATACAAAAGTAAATAAAAAGCTATCCCAGTCTGGCCAAAAAACTGCTTCTTACGGAGTCAGCGGGAAATAAAGGATCGTAAATATTGCACTTCTATAGCTGAAGTTGGAAGAGTAATGAGTAAAGTGGTATTGAAGAAAAATGTACTACAAAACTGGCTACTCCTCGGAGGCTAGCACTGCACCCACATTGCCAAAATGCCAAAATCCATCTAGGTTCTTCTGTAAAGACCCTCTGCACTGATCTAACTTAGCAAAGGCAAGTGAGTAGGTACTGCCTCGCGACCAGCCACAGTAATTGGCACCTTCCCCATCCACTGCTAACTGTCAGCACAAAAATAAGCGTCATGATCATGTTGCACTCCAGCTCTGTCACTTGGTTACACTAATTGTGTACCAGATTTTGAAACTTAAAATGATACAGTGATAAACAACCTTTAATATTCAACACAAGTGTTTAATTGGGTTTCAAGGAGGCAGAAAATTATGTTGCGTATTTGTCATGAAGTAGACCACTGTGATGTTTACACGAACTTGAGAGAAGACAAGATTACAGAAGCTGTGAAAGTTCACATTATATTCAATTAAATAGACGGAGCACAAATACATAACACAAAGGCAGACACCAGTAATAATTTTTCTTATAGCCCTGTAATTTATTATTTTGTCATCAGAAGGAAGAGGATCATAAATCCCTAAACTTTCTCATCTTACTACCTTGTTACTTTTGTTATATATACACACTGACACTCAAACATCAGTGCACACAAATCATTCTAGCAGCTAATGAGAATGTCCCTATATACTCATTATTACATGTAGAATATTCTAAGAAAGATTTTGCATGCCCAGTCATAAGGATCTGCTTTTCTAAGACAGTTGAACCAGTCAACTTTAAAAAAATCAGATCCTTTGATATTGTTTTCAGTAAAGTGACTTAAAACATTGTTTTTTGTAGTGTGGTGGCTTGACCCCAGCCAAAACCCAAACATCCACCCTACTAGTCACTTCACTACTTCAAAAGAAGTACTCCTTGATTAGGTTAAACAAGGGACCAGGTAAATGTGCTGTGTTGAAATCTAGGCACTATTACACGACAGGTTGCTTGCGATGATATGCAGACAGATCTGAATTACAATTCTGCTGCTCTGCAGCAGAAAAACACAACATAAAGAGGGAACAATTATACATCAAATATGCAAAAATACCTGGAAAGGAGCCAAGAAGGAGCTTTCTATTGAAGCACTGTCTTGGAGACATTTAGGACTGAAAGAAGCAACCCCTATTTGATTGGTAGACAAAGGTAGCAACCTTTGTCAGCAAAACAGGACATTCTGGGATCTTTTGGTGAATAAGGAGGACTTGTTCAGTGTTAGGATCCTGGCAGTGTAGAACAAATCTTACAAGCTCCTCCCTCAGGACTCAACAAATAGGAAGAACAGCTTTCTTCATTGTGCTTTACTGTTTCCGTCACCACTTTACTTACTCAGAGACTCAGAGTGAAGTCCAGTTAATACTTTGAATCTTCTTACATCAGAGAATTGGTTTCCTACATAGTCACCAAAGATCCTGAATATGGCTTCAACTGTGCCTTTGCAATGCAACTTATACCTTTGTATGCTATAGTTGAGGATATACTGTGAAGACAAGGCAAAAGCACAGGTCAGCTAATTTGTCCTCGTATTGGGTTTGCGTGGCAAGGTTTTGATAGCAGGGGGGCTATAGGGGTGGCTTCTGTGAGAAGATACCAGAACCTTCCCCTACGTCCAACACAGTCAATGCCAGCCAGCTCCAACAGGGACCTGCCACTGGCCAAGGCCAAGCCCATCAGCAATGGTGGTAGTGCCTTTGGAAAATATAGTTAAGAAGGAGGGGCGAAAAAAAAAACAGACCTGTGCAACTGCAGCCAAAGAAAGGTGTGAGAATACATGAAACAGCCCTGCAGACACCAAAGTCACCAGACACCTGCAGACACCAAAGAAGGAGGGACAAGAGGTGCTCCATGTGCCAGAGCAGAGATTCCCCTGTGGACCATGATGAGGCCAGCTGTCCCCCTGAAGCCCATGGGGGTCCACACTGGAGCAGATACTGATGTGCGGCCTGGGTAGAACTCCATGCCAGGGCAGGCAGATGCACCTGAATGAGGCTGTGACCTGATGAAGAGTCCATGCTGGAGCAGGCTCCTGGCAGGACCTGTGGCCCCATGGAGAGAGGAGCCCACACTGGAGCAGGTTTGCTGGCAGAACTTGTGACCCTGTTGGGGACCCATGCTGAAGTAGTCTGTTCTTGAAGGACTACACCCCACGAAAGGGACCCACGCTGAAGCAGTTCGTGAAGAACTGTATCCCGCGGGAAAGACACACATTGGAGAAGTTTGTGGATGACTGTCTCCTGTGGGAGGGACCCCACACTGGAACAGAAGTGTGTGAGGAGGAAGGAGCAGCAGAGAAAATTTGTGATGAACTGACAACAACCCCCGTTCCCTGTCCCCTTGCACTGCTGGTGGGGAGGAGGTAGAGAAAATTGGGAGCAAAGTTAAGCTTGGGAAGAAGGGAGGGGTGAGGGGAAAGTGCTTTAGGATTTGGTTTTAATGCTCATGACCCTACCCTGACTTGATTGGTAAAAAATTAAACTGATTTCCCCAAGCCAAGTCCATTTTGCCCATGATGATAACTGATGAGTGATCTCTCCCTGTCCATTTCTCAACCCACGAGCCTTTCATTGTGTTTTCTCTCCTCTGTCCAGCTGAGGAGGAGAGTGATAGAGTGGCTTTTGTAGGCACTTGACATCCAGCCAGAGTCAACACACCACAGTCCTACATGATTTTTACTCTCACTTGAGAAAAGTAAAAACTCTGTAAGACAGCTTGGTTTTCATTGCTGGAATTGTGAGGCTGGCAGCTGAGGTATCCTGCTTGTCACATGTGAATTAAAGAGTCTTAACATGGAAGTAACAAACACACAAGAAATTGCAACTCCTTGCATTCTCTATGATGCTTCTTTCAAAGTGGAGGGGCAACAGTAAGTTCTGTACAATTTCTATAGGTACCATCTTTACATTTCACCTCTTCACATTCTTGTGCAGCTGGATGCCACCCCCACTTGCCTGGTAAGGCATTCTAACCTCTGTGAGGTGTGTGAGGACTTCCTATAGGAAAAACACTCAAAGCTCTGGGTGACTTCAGGATTATGCCCTCACCTAACAGAGGTTTAGTCTGATTATAGCAAAATCTTCAGACGCAATGAATAGCACCTCTTTCTTCGTATACATCCTCTCATTAACATAACAGCCTACATGCTCACCTGTTGTGATAAAAATTGTAAAATTTGTCTGTAATTATGAGCTACTTTTTGCCTTCAGCAAGACAGTAAGTGCAATTTTCCTTCAGCTTATGCAGGTAGTATTGTTTATTTATTCTGATTATATCTGACAGAGTTCCAAGGGTTGCAATATATGTTGCAGGACTACTGCTTGCTGCAGAAAAACAATCACTACAGTCGGTATATTTACACCATCCTAACTGAAGCAGAAGATACCTTCTGAGCAGTAATGCGTAATACAGAAGGTTTAGTGGACCAAAATGCTACAGAAGCCAATCTCAGTCACTCATTACTCCTTCAGTAGCTGTCCACCCTGTGCTGGGAAGCCAATTTCTTCTTTTACTACCTGCATTTACTGGTTTTGCACATCACTGTTACTTTTTTACCACCATGTTCTGTATTAGCACAGAGCAAAAGACTCAAGGATGCTTCTGCTCCATTTGTGGGTCATCCCAAAGCGAAAGTGAGCAGAAGAACCAGGTGCTGCTCTTTGTGTGCATATCCCTTCTCCATCACCCTGCCCCTTTTCCTCTTTCTGACATCGAGGGACAACTATACTCTTGTAGCTACTCCTCAGCATTAATTCAGGTTTAAGAGGGGAACTGCAGATAGCTGTCTAAAACTCTGCACGTGGACGTTGTAGTCAATCAGTCCTGTGTGAAAAGAAAGGCAAAGAAAAGCATTAAATTGTGTGAACGATAATAGTGCCTAACTTTTGCTAGGATGGGCTTTACCACCTTGCAAGGCTATACACAGGTTTGCAAGCACTTTTTCTGCCTTGCTTAACAAGCAATCTTGGCTCTTGGAAAAATATGCTGCCCCTGCTAGTGCTCTGGATTGCTCTGAGGTTTTTGTCAGAGTCACCCTGGAGACAAGAAGTAGTTACCCTCTCTTAGGAGAATGCAGCCGCTGTCTTGGAGTCGGGCAGTATAAATCTTTGATGCAAAGCTGCTATGAGGAAAGTTGACCTTGGTCTTGGGCTGACAAAGAGCGGGCTGGATAAAAAAGAACACAGTATGTCATGGCACTCAAAGGTTAAGCATCGCTGTTTTTTCCTCCATTAAGAAACTGATAAAACTTCTTTCGGACATATGATACCACTCAAATATAAGTACCAAAAAAGGACAAATAGGACATTCGACATTCACATCTGTGTAATCATCAGGCTGCTCAGAATTTAATATGACCATATGATGACACTGAATCTTGATTACAACCTGTCCATGCAAAACCAACACCAAGGAATGAGTTGAACTGTGAACTAGCTTGAAGGAACAATTGTGCAGAAAGAAGGTACAGTGGCTCCACTAACAAGCCAAACACACTTCAGGTAGCAAAAACAGGCCACCTTCAGAACAAGAAGTCTTGATTGCATCAGTATTTCATGTGTGTTTCTTCGGTAGCACCAGAAACTGGAAAAGGCAATGACACTTCTAAACATAGCATACAAATGAGTACCAATTACAGTTTACTCTGTAACAAAACTTCTTTTCATGGTATTTTGCACCCTGCCCCTTACTGAAAAAATCAGAAGTTAAAATTTTAAAAGGAGTCTAGAAAGGCTATGGACAAAAAAAAAACCCCATAGTTTATTTTGAACGAAAGCCAGACGTCAGCTCCCTGTAGCCTCTCTGGAAATTCTCAGCCCCTGCTATTTTGGGAGCTCAAGAGAGATGTTAAGAAGATAGAAGATTGTTGCCTTAAAGAGTCTTTACACTACTATGTTAAAAACTACTGTACTCACAATACAACAGGGTAGACACACGCAAGTCTTGGTGTGCATAGTGCTGCTGTTCCTGTGCAAGGAAAAGTAGATCCAAATGCAAGTACCTGCAGCCCTTTGAATGAAATATGCTCCAGAACAGACACCAGATGATACCTGGATAGTTCTTATGATTTACACTTGAAAAATGCTAGTAAGTTTTCAAGTAATGTAGATGGCTGAAAATAATTGTGTCATCAAATGGCTAATGCAAAAAGCAGAATTTAAAGACATATTGGAAGTTAGTTTAAAGGCTGCAATGGCCAAACATGTCATCTAGTAATAAAATCTACTACAATATTGTTATTCTACCCTTCCAGTTACATCAATGCTCTGATGTGATCACAGAAATATCTCAGTTATCTTATGCTTGACTTGTTTTCCTCCATCAGGCTGTAATTTCTGTATGTCACTAACAGGTTTGTCTCTGAATGACAGCTCTGGGCAAATTCTGCTTCTCAATGTGCCTGAAATCCCCACATGATTTAGGGAAACAGTTTCCGAGTGTTGAAGTATCATTTGTTTTCTAGCAATTGACAGGGAAGTATAGGCATTGTCCAAAGAACTAAGTCAGAAACCTACAGCCTTGGGAAAGCAAGAACAAAGGCATGCCTTAATTATAGTCCATGGAGAACTAGGTCTAAGAGAAACTCTAGTAAAGTATAACATGAAATTTTACAGACACAGTATCCCATCAGTACAGTACACCAATGTAATTGAATGCATATGAAGAGGACAGAAAGACAAGAGAGTCAACCTGGATCATCTACCAAATACTGATGTTTAGAACAAGCAGACAAAATGTGTTATATACGTAGAAGCAGACAACCAGCCATTGAAAGTGAACCAAATGGCTTTTAAGTGACACCCTGACAGTGCTAGAACACTAGACAATGCCCCTGTTGCTTTCTACAAAACAGTTTCTGGCCAAATCAGTCATCTAGCCAAGACACCAGAAATATTTTTGTGTGCAATATTACCCAGAGCCTTTGCTGAGTCACTTTGCATTTTTCTGTGCCTATCAGCAGATATCAGAACTCAATGACTTATTCATGTAGTTGTATTAGCTCAGTATTTCCCAGAGTCCTGAGCTTTTGCTGGTAGCCTGCAGGTCCACCCTGCATTCATTCTGCTGCCTGCCTTACATCATTATATTAATTGGTATAATTGCCCAGCAGAGAACTACCTGGCATGTCTCATTAGCATTCTTTAAGTACAGCAGGACTGAATGGCATGTCATTTACTTGTAAAAACTATTCACTGTATAATACGAAAGTGACTGTAAACTGATCTCTAAGCTTTGGCTTCAGCTTGGACCTGACCTTTTTATAGACATCTGTACTTCATTCTGGTAGTTCATGACAACACATCCTCTTGACTAAGCTGTTGCCTGTTAACAAGCAATCTATCCTAATTCATTATCTCACATTTTATTAAGCACAGGTAAACAAGAGTCTGGGAAATTCTTTTATTGTCTCTTTGACTTGTCAGTAGATGTTAACACTAATGCAAGATATTTTCCCTCTTAGCTCCTACTTGCTGATTCCAGTGACTAAAAGGAAAATTCCATTTCAGCTGGAGTTACTTAAGTTTTGTAGTACAAATACAAACTAAGTCTGCCTCCATATTGGCCCCTCTACCCCAGCTTTCTTTCTGTCCCTTTTCTTTGCAGAAAGTGATGACAATGAAGTCCACCTGAAAAAAAATTCCTCAATGTAGTTTGAGCAAGCCAACTAGATCAGGTTTCTCAAGGACTCCACTACAGAAGAGGCAAAACTGCACTTAAATTTGGGAAATCAAGAAAAAAGGCGAGCAGGAAGAGATTTCTACAGGAATTTGGAATCTGGTAGGCAGGTAGGGAGAAATCGTCTCAAATCTAAATGCTTAAAACTCTTCACTCCAGTTTTAGAGATCTGAAACCTTTTATATTACCAGCCCTTTGCATAAACCGAGCAAAGCAAGCCAGACAACAGAATAAAGATTTGCCTCGCAGCACAAGGTTGAGTTGCATAAAGCCTGAGTTCTTAGTGAATGATCTACAAGGAACCCTGTCTTTGCTGTCTACATAAATGTCATCACCTTAGTTGATCAAACTAGATTGTGTTTCTAGATGTAACATACTTAAACCCAAAAAGCGTTTCAAGGTGGCAGAAGTAAAATAAATACTTTACTGCTTAAGCGCAGGTTGGTTTATTTCTGAAAGAAAGAAAAAAATACTATGCTCTGTAGGGAGTATATGCCATTTTCTACTTAGGCTGAGGAGAAATGCAGTTACTCTCACTAGTTGAATACAGAAATCCTGACTAGAATTAGTCTGAACACAGTCATCTTTATACTGGGTAGAGTGGGCAATATTATCACCCTAAATCTATCAGGATTTAGTTTCATGCCCACACTGGAGGTTCAGCATACTAAACGACTGGAAGGTACCACATCTGTGAAAAATTGTTTTTTTGTAAGACATGCTTCAGTGTATAGCTTCTAGATTGGCTCTAGAAAGGGCAGTTGTGAGAGGAGAAAACACAATAAGAAAAAGCACACATACTGTTGGGAGACAAGCTCATCTTCAAGAAAGGATGAAAGAAAATATTCACCTGATTTAAGTCATTAATTTAAAGTAGAAGTTGCTAAGCAAAGCACAATCTGCGCATGTTCTCTGTTCCATGAACTGCTTCTGGCTTTGAATCCACAAGCAGAATGTTCTGTTTTCCCCATTGTGGACAATTTGTAGAAAACTCCTCATGTGGTAGACCCAAAACGTTTACATTGCTTTGTAATGTGTATTTCCATCAAAATCTTGTTTGTACTGAGGTATTCATGGCCTTTTCACACCTGAAACTGAAGTGTTTAATAAAGCTAACAAGAACTGTTTATTTAAAGCAGCAACCACCTCTTACTGAGATTCAAGTAGAACAAAGAAACGGGCACTGGTTATTCTACACTAGTTCGAAGGAAATCCTGCAAAGCTGAGTAATCCATTTTGCACATAAGTGTTCTTCTTCCCAAAATATTCTTACTATAAAAGTCTCAGTTGCAGCAATTGAACTGATCAACTCTCACAGGAAAAATGAGAAACATTCTTTCAGCACAGCATTTGATAGAAGAGTAGAGAACAAGGGGGGTAAGGAAATACAGGAAATTTAAAAAAAAAAAAACCAAACTTTATCTGCTTTTTTTTTGTTTATTGCAAGGTGTGCTACCCTACTCTATACAAACCATTTTTAAAGCAAAAACCAATTAAACTAGATGCTGAGGCAAAAACTTCTACAGCAGGCTCCATCTGTAACTCACGCACAGATCCAGACACTGGAAATGCTCTTGGTTAATGCACCTAAGTAATCTTTGGAGTTCGAACAAATTCACAACAGGAATGATGACTAAAATTAAAAATTGTACTACAAAAGTAATGCCAGAATAGAATAAAGTAGTTTAATACACTGACTTCCGTCAAGCTGGCTGTAGGTGAAAGTCAGCTAACGAAAGAACATTTTAGCTGGCCTTTTAAAAGTGGTTTCTCTATAAAACTCTATTGTTTCATCTTGAGGTTCATAAATAATGCTGTGAGAATGACAGGTTATAATGCTGCAGAACTAATGGACTTCTACCAGCATGACATCCTTCCCTCTCTCCTCAGGAAAAAGGGGCATTATTTTCCTAGGCATATGAAAACACCAAAGGCAACAGCCACATTACACATTAAATTTCCATTTGCCTCAGGAGTCAACAGAAACCTCTGAACAGGAAAAACATAAGACTTTTTTTTTTGCTTCTTTTTTTCTATTTTGCTAGTGAACAGTAAAACAGTAACCCTGTCTCCACCAGCAGAGTGACTTCTTAAAACAGTGATTTTATAATTTGTATTCTGGCAGGAATGAAAGTATGGCAAGAACAAGAAAAACAGTTCAAAGATGTCAAAGTAGATATAAATAAAATATACTTTATATACAAAATTAGATTCCAGAAATAAATGGGTTATTGCACTGCTTAAGTGTCCTAGGTAGTCTTAAACCATTTGGTAGGGTCTATTTGCCTTCTGTGCATCCTCCTGTCTCAGATGTTGGATTAACAGCTGCTCCACAGGTATTTAAAATCTTGGTCTTAAGAGCTAATGTACATATTTATTGTTGTGCAATGATGCAGTCATGTGGTGACAAGAACTATGATGAAGTGTCAGGTTTTGGTACACTAATTCTGAATGTTCTTAAATATCAACAAACTATAAAATATTGTTGCTTTGCTCAAAATTCTTTAGCCTGGCTCCAGGCTCCAGGGAAGGCTCCAGGGAAGACCTTATTGTAACCTTTCAATACTTAAAGGGGGCTTATGAGAAAGATGGAGAGAGACTTTTAGCAGGGTCTGTAGCGAAAGGACAAGGTGTAATGGTTTTAAATTAAAAGAAAGTAGATTTAGATTAGATAAAAGGAAGACATTTTTTAGTATGTGGATGGTGAGACACTGGAACAGGCTGCCCAGGGAAGTTGTGGATGCCCCATCCCTGGGAGTGTCCAAGGCCAGGCTGGATGGGGCTTTGAGCAACCTGGTCTGGTGGAAGGTGTCCCTGGCCATGGCAGGGGGTTGGACTAGGTGATCTTCAAAGGTCCCTTCCAACACAAGCCATTCTATGAAATTGCTAAAATACTCTTAAAAAATTACAATGAAACATCAATTCATCTCTTCAGGCACAAAACCATGGTACTATTAAAGGCAAAGGACCCCACAGGTAGGGCAACTTTAGAAAACCATTATCTTTGGATTTAAAGACTGTTCTTCAGAGGATGAACTATTTTTTCCCGTCTGGACAGCATCTAGCATGCCAGTGCCATCACACCACGAGCAAGTGGTACAAACCACAAGTAAAATGACAAATTTAACCTAATCACTGACAGGTATGTCAATAGAGAAGCCTCAGGACTACATCTTCCTTTCAGATTGTGTTACATTTTATACAACCTTCACCTTAAACAGGCATTAGTCAAACTGCACGCTATGTAATCAGCCCCTTGGTTTTCCCAGTTGGGGTTCCATGTTTTTTCCCAAGAGACTTCTGTGGGCTCAGGCTCACAGTAACCAGCCCAGATCTCCCAGTTTCTAAGAGGTCCAACAGTCCATATCATATAGTAGTCAAGGTACAAGGGGTCCGACAGATTCTTAAGGTATCCAAATTTTAACCCAAGGCTGTTGCTAAGAGGAAGCAGTGATTTGCTTCTAGATGAAGAAACATTTAACTGAATCTTTTATGAATTATGTGAGGAAACCAACAATTTCCAGCCTGTAATTCTTATTTGTCCAGCTCACTCACAGCTCTTCTATACGGAAGCAGGCTTTTGTTCCAGCTGTTGCACAGATGTACACTGGCAGGTGTCAAAACCAAGGGAACTGAAGACAGGACTACTTGGACCAAACTGTTAACAGCACAGATCAGTCAACCTTATACGTCCAAACATCTTGCCTTGAAAGTTAACTTCAGTTACTGGTAGACACATAAAAGCAAATAAGATGACAATGTTAAGAACCAGCTTTAATGAAATGAAGAAAGGGTGACAGCTTCCATTAAAATTGCATTTATGCACCACCAGGAAACCTCTAACTTACCAAAACCTAATTCATCAAGTTAGCTTTGTCCTGCCTTACATCTGTTCTCTAAGTAACAGAAACATTCAAGGCAATACATACATCTGTGATGCTGCTGTATTAAAGGGGAGGTTAAGGAAAAGACACTTCACCAGCACCAGCTCATCCATGTAAAATGCCATGCACCAAAGCTGCAAAAAAATAAACTATATTAACAGTTTTTAGTTCAGCACTCAGTATTCATAGTCATCAGCACAAGGATTCAGATTTCAGACTTTTTTCTTTAAATCTCAAATAAGGTTTCTTGCTCAAAAACCACTCGAACACTTATCTCCGTGTCTTGCGGCACTTAAATGACCTGATTTTTGTGCTTCACACTTCAGAAAAATCAGGACGCTTATTTGCATTCATAAGTAACAAGTCAGATGCCCATTCCCTCACTTTCCCACAGATAGAGGCTCTCATCTGCAGCATACAAGGAACACTGGGGGCTGAGATTACAAGACTGCTGTTAATCCTGCTTGATATTAGACAAGTCATTTGTCCCTCCAGAAGCATTATTGCTTTGGCAATAAGTGGATTATAAAAGTGGATTTATTATCAGCCCCGTGATTACTCTGCAGATGTTTTAAATTTATTGCTACCCAGCTTGATGTTCCCTATATTAGCTGTTTTCAAAGTCTTCAAAAACACAGTTTAGCAATTAGAATACAGCTTATAATTACCCTTTTTAACAAAAAAAAAAAAAAAAAAAAACAAAACCACATTAGGAGAGTGCTTCATTAAATAACTGTGACTCAAAAGAAAAGCACATTTAGTCAAAGGACAGAGAAGTTCATTATGTAAATTAAACTATTCAAATGTTGTAACAGTACTATGTGTAAGATTTGCAGCAAGTCTACCTTAAAGTCAAATACATTCCACCAGGCAACACATCACCTTAAGCATTTGCTTAAAACTTAGGCACAAACCACAGCACATGCTTAAGTGCCTTCCAGTAATTTCTCCCACAGTGGTGTGTAATTCACAGAAGTGAACTCATACAATATAGCACTGATACAACAGTAACGTACCAAAGCATGACACATTTTACTGCACAAACACAGTATCTGTTATTTTCACTGTAAGACTGCGGAATATCCTAAGCCCCACAAGGATTAATTACCTGTACTAACAGTGCTTGTGTTGCCTCATAACCTCAGCTACAGGACAAGGAAACAAAATACATACAGCTCCTTCTTTCAAAAGCAAAGAAAGGGCAGATTGCCACTGGCAGCCAAGTACTCTTATTTTGAACAAGTCTTCCATCCTTACCTCAACAAATACATCTTTCATGAGCACAGAATCCATCTTAAATAGAAAGGGCTGGTGATCAGTGGCACAAAGTCTAGTTGGAGGTCACGAATTAACATGTATCCTAGGGGTCAATAGTGGATTTAATCTTGTTCAACATCCTGGAGCACCTCTCATATGAGATGCTGGGACTGGAACATCTCTTACATGAGGAAAGGCTGAAGAGATGTTCCCTCCAAACATCAGGAACCATTTTTTCCCTGTGAGGGTGACTGAGCACTGGCACTGGTTGTCCAGGGCAACCATGGAGTCTCTGTCCCTGGAGATATTAAAAAGCCACATGGACACAGCCCTGGGCAACCAGCTGTAGGTAAACATGTGTGAGCAGAGGAGTTGGACCAGATGACTGCCAGTGGGTCTCTTCCAACCTCAACATTTATGTAATTGTGTGATATGTTGAAATTTGTTTAAAACAGGAAAGACACTCCACTGTATTTCTCCTCTTTTTATTATTCTGATTTCTTCCAAAAATAGCATAACAATGTACTTTCAAATGAAATTTCATACAAGAAATCTAACAAAACTAGTGTTGACACACACAAATTTCAGTGAAACACTTCAGCATTTCTAAAGTGTCAGTGTTTTTCAGTTAGTTTCACAAGTACTAATTCTAGCAGACAAGGGAGTCTTGTTTTCTTAATTTCAGCAGCAGAACAGACTGGGATTCTGCTGCGTTGATGAAGCTGCAGGTGTTCTTCTATACAATAAACAAACAAAAAAATCAGGACTCATGGAGGAAGGAGTATGACCTCATTACAGGGTGAAGGCAACACAACTACAAACTCAAGTAATGTGAATGCTTAACTCTGTAACAGAAATGTTCTTTCCTAGGTTTATCATAACTTTTCAGAATACTCGTGTACCCTCAGCTTTGCATCATTTCATCTCTATGTAAACTATACTAACCAACAGCAGTAAACAGGTACTGTTAGCCCAAGAAGGGAGGAAAACTCATGAAGTACCCATGCCCTCCCATTATTGGGTGGCTACAAGCATGTGGAAAGCATAGCAAACACCATGTCAGAAATCCCTAAACCAGCTCTAAGACACTTGACAGGAAGTTAAGATGGTACCTAGAAACCATTCTGCCTACTAATATCATTAGATTACATTCCCAAACAAAATATTTGGCTCTAATTTGGGGATTGTTATCCACATGCAACAGAGTGTGTACAAACATATGCAGCCTTCTCTCCCAGAGTGAACTTCTCACATCTTCAAATGTTACACAGGCTCCGCTTCTAGTTCATGATCCAGTACGCTGACCACGTTTCTAATGCCTTAAGGATTGCAATGAGGTCCCATCACCACCTCATCCTTCTGCTGAGCCCATTTGGAACTTTACAAAACAAGAAACACATCCTAAGATCTGTCTAATAAGCTACAGGAGACATTAAAACTACCAAAATTCAGGAGAGTCTTTAATACAATAGAAAATGTTCAGTAATCTAAGTTCAGCAGTTGTTATTGGTTACCGCACAGTCATATTTGGAAAAACAACACAGATTTAAAACTCTAGAAATTGAATTCTTTCAGAGCAGTTTTGTATAGAACAAACCCATTTAATCTTGAAAGCACCATGAAGTGACACTACATATCGGCAAGCACAAAAAACAAGATCATGGGACTTTACCATGTAAACTACACCTTGATTCCCACTAAGGTAGATTTACACTGCAGGCTTGAGCACAGCACAGAGGTACTCAAATTGACTCAGGTATTATCAGCCACTTAGCTCTGCATGCAATGTAGACATACCCTATATGTCTGAATATATCTCATTATGAATTAACTGAGCTCTGTGGTACAATACTTAGGCCCTCATTCTGCACCACCAAAGTCGACAGTCATTTTTCCATCAGCTTCGGAAAGTGCAGGGTCAGGCTTTAAACACAAACATATTTCTACTAACAAAACATTTGTTTCTAACATAAAGTTGTGTCAAGTTCAAACATGAGTTTTGCGAGCATGCAGATTGCTTACAAATGCTTAAAAAGACTGGTTCAGAATCTTTCTTATATATACACACACAAGTCCATCTGTCACAGACAGGCAATGTAACTCATGAGCTTGCTCTAGTTTTTGGTAGTGTCCTGCACACTTCTGATCATTAAAAAATAAAAAAATAGTTGCCACAATGGATTTCTGACCATTCCAACTTGCACATGGATATGATCTCTTCTTGCTGCAGCCAGTACGCAAAGTTTCACAGTTGCTTCTCAAATGCAAATACCAAGTAAATACCTAAAAAAGAAAATGAAGTATTTAAAGTTTCAGCTTCCTCTGCCACTTGATTAAGTTTTCAAGATGCATACAAGTTGATACTCTGCCCACACAACCTGTTAGCAGATTACTGAAATAATAAAAACTGCTACGGTTTCCCAATTAGTAACTCTAGTTCTCAACTCCAGTATGGTTTTAGACATGTTTTCCCAGTAGAGCTAAGAATGCACAAAAGCAAACTATTCTAAGTACTGCTGATATAGTTAATGCAAAACTGATTTCAGTTAATGATACTACTGAAATGTGAATGTAATTCATAAATTACTATGCCACTCTACGTAAAATTAACATTCACTGGTGCATAAAAAGTCATATGCAACTAAATTTAAAGACTCCATACACACAGTAATGGACAATTAGGGGTGAAATTATGAACTCCATTTTTAATTAAAAAGTGAATAAATTCATGGTACAGAATTATAAATTTTCCTCCTGTAAAATACCACAGACAAAGAAAAAATATTTACAAACGCTACACAGTATTTTCTCAACTCCAGAACAGTATGATATAGAAATGGATACACCCATACAGTCTACACCAGCACCCCTGGGAAACACTTACTTGGCATATAATCAATGCTGCTATGCCAGATGTTCATATGCTTCATACCAAACAGATATTTTAAACAAGCTTCCTGAGACCATGAGTCTAACTACACATTTATGGATTTCCACTTCACTTTTATTTTACTGGATGAGGTGCAATAGCTACACTGAAAATTCAAGACAAGCCTATTGTATATTCCTCAGCAACTAAGCAAAGTGAAGTTCCATGTAACATGCAAGCTGTGCTTATATCCTATCAGAAGCTCTGTGGTCCAAATCTCTCTGAAAAAAAAGAATCTACGTAGAAAACACAGTCACCACCGAACTTTTAAAGGTACAAAAAGCCCCTCTCAAATAGATAGCTTACATCTTACTTCTACATTGCTGGAATTAATGCCTATCTTTAAAAAATAGATAATTTAAGAAAGCAAACAGTTTAACTAAAGTTTTTTTCATTTGTGAATTGAACAGCATTTTTATTTTAAACCAGTAACACAACCACTATAATGGTCTGCAAAAATGCAGATGCTGGTTGACTGTGGCTACACAGACTTAAGCAACAATCTCTCTAGGAATATTTTTTTTTTATTCTTAGAATTCTCAGTCCATTATATCCAAGTTTTACTAATCTCAACACTGGAAAAACCTGATGTCAAAAGTTTTCTATGGCACACACAACATTTCAAAACACATTTAACAATAGCATATCCTTTTCGATGTCTGAGGCATCACCTTTTTTCTCCTCCCTTTATAATACATCCAAATACCTCTTCACCATCCATGTTTTAATTGCATCTTCCTGAAACACACATTACTAGAGCCAAAGAGTAAAGCTCCAGCCTGTCTTCCCAAAAGAGATTTGTATTATTTTTTATGAATGTATGTCCCAACTGAGTTTGTTTTCCAGTTGACTGGTAACAGTATAATATCCAAGTGTACAGACCAGAGGTATAGTATTTAATTCTCTAACACTAGCAAAATAACATTGGCATCCTCTTTTCATACATCCTAACTAAGGCTTCCCCAAATTATTTTAGCTCAAATATTTGTGTGCTAGAAGCTACTCAAATAAAGCAAAATTTCAACCTAGTTTATGCATTTCCCTCCCAAATTCTTGAGTCATGTGCACCACACAATCTGGACACAGGCATTTGAATAACATATGTAATAAAATCCTGTCATATTTAAAATTTGGATCTTCTTCCATAACCAACAGGCTCTTTTACAGACTTTCCATAGCCACCATTCAGTCAGTACTAAGTTTTCAAAATGATACTTACTTGTTGCTTCCCATTCAGATTTACTCAAGGTTCCCTAGAAGGAGATAAAAAAAAAAAAAATATGAAAAAACATCCTGCCTTGCAGCCTAGGAAACCTGAGAGTAGTGGCTGGCATGCCAGAAGCGAGACCTGGACAGGTTGGAAAGTTGGGCAGGGAAAAATGTAATGAATATAACAAAGGCAAGTGTAGAGTCTTGCATCTGGGCAGGAACAACCCCAGGTTCCAGTATAAGCTGGGGAATGACCTGTTAGAGAGCAGTGTAGGGGAAAGGGACCTGGGGGTCCTGGTAGACAGCAGGATGACCATGAGCCAGCACTGTGCCCTTGTGGCCAGGAAGGCCAATGGCATCCTGGGGTGTATTAGAAGGGGCTGGTTTTAGGTCAAGAGAGGTTCTCCTCCGCTCTACTCTGCCCTGGTGAGACCACACCTGGAATATTGTGTCCAGTTCTGGGCCCCTAAGTTCAAGAAGGACAGGGAACTGCTGGAGAGAGTCCAGCACAGGGCAACAAAGATGATTAAGAGAGTGGAGCATCTCCCTTATGAGGAAAGGCTGAGGGAGCTGGGTCTCTTCAGCTTGGAGGAGACTGAGGGGTGACCTCATTAATATTTACAGATATATAAAGGGTGAGCGTCACGAGGATGGAGCCAGGCTCTTCTCAATGACAACCAATGATAAGACAAGGGGTAATGGGTGCAAACTGGAACACAGGAGGTTCCACTTCAATTTGAGAAGAAACTTCTTCTCAGTGAGGGTGACAGAACACTGGAACAGGCTGCTCAGGGAAATTGTGGAGTCTCCTTCTCTGGAGACATTCAAAATCCACCTGGACAGGCGTCCAGGTGTAACCTCATCTATATGTTCCTGCTCTGACAGGGGGATTGGACTAGATTATCTTTCGAGGTCCCTTCCAATCCCTAAAGGTCTGTGATTCTCTGATACCCCTAGCTCACCCTGTCAGATGAAAGCAGGGCAAGTACACAAGTAAAAAGCTGCTGCCATTTATCCTACCAAATAAGAAGCACGAGGAAATAAGATGGTTTTCTGTTCTGTCAACTCCAACCCCTTCCAGTGAGTCCTCACTAGGGGCATGACTTATCCTATATGCTATCAACTGACCAATCCTGACCAAATGATTCATCTTTTAAGAGGCTAGAAAAAAAGGCCTGTTCAGATTTCTTCTTTTCCAGGTGACACAGCAGCAGGCAAAAGAGGTCTTTAGTCTAACTCTATCATTCTCTATTGCTTAAAAGAAGCTATTTTCTTTTTAAAATTTTTAGATTTCAAATACAGAATGCAGGTTTCTTTTTCCTGTCGATGTAGGATTTTTTTATATACAGTAAAAGGAATAAATCCTCAAGAATTCAGAACACGAACAGCAGATAAACCAAAGACGAAAGAAAGAAAATCCAAGTGGAAAAACTTCAAACTGACCAGCCTAATGCTATATGTAGGACAATGAAATAGGATGCCACCTATCAGTAAGTGCACATGATTTCACTAAAACTATGATTTTTACTCAAGCTAGTCTACAATTTTGGTTCTCTCTTGTCAAAGAGCCTCAACACATAAAAAAGACCTAAAGTTCAGGCTGAAAGAGTCAACATTGTTGGTCAGGAACCATGCAGCATGAACAGTTAGGTTAAAACAAGCCTGATTCCCCAAAGGCACAGACAAAAGCAATCACACAGCTCTTTGCACTCCTGAATAGCTAGCCTGGATACAGATGGAGAGCAAATAGCCAAATGGTAGCAGTTCCTGGGGGAAAATGACAGCAGGCCTCCTGTCCTCCTGCTCGCTTCCCAGGAATAGCAGCTGTGCAGGCTCCAGTCCATCACGCACCCAACTCTGAGATCAATACAGAAGAATTAAAGGCTGGGAGAGGACCAGCTGCAGACGACTACAACATTGCCATGTACGGCTATGACTACGGAAGAAAGAAAAACCCTTTATAAAACATGAGAAAGACAGCAAGCTCTGAAATGCAGTATGCAAATTATAAGACAGGACTAGAAGCAGAAAAAAAACCCCATATTTAATTGTACTACTAATCTAAAATCTAATATGACCCCCATTAAAGATGGTTCAATATTTTTGTTTCTGAAGCCACAAATCAAGCTGCCAAAACAGGAGAAACACAGAAACATATATGAGGCAGAAGAGCTGACTAAGTTTTGTACAAGGTAAGATCATGATCATCACGAAGTAAGTTTCTTTTACTTGCAGAATGTGAACAGAGTATCTTATTTAATGAAATTGAGGGAGGAAATATATGAATTTAGTTTTATGCATGTAGGACTAGCCTAATTTCAGCAGCTCAGTTATAACAAAAAAAAAAAAAGAAGGCATAGTAGATTTTAAAAAATAGCATTTATAGAACTTTAATAAAATTGGCTGACAAGGAAGCTAGAACATCTTTACCCAAAAAGACAATAGAAAAACAATGTTTAAGATTTCAAATGCATATAGTATTATGAATAAGTTTTCAACTCTCCCATCAGAGGATTAAAAGAAGAAAACTAAAACTTTAGATCTGTAGTGTGAAGATCCACAAACACAAGAAAATTCTTCAGATTAAGATGAGTTATTTTAGAACACCCGCCAAAGAAGATGGCAAAATATCCTTTCCCTTTTGCATTTATACAAATTTCTTAATAGCTACAAAATTAAGTTAATTTGATTATTTGAGTATGGGGCATATGAACTCCTCAGTCCTGCAGCTCTATGATTTTTCACAGGCACAGAGATGTTCATACAAACTTCGACAGCTAAAATGAAGGAGGCACCACATGTTCAAAAGACCAGAACCTCAATTTCAGACACCTTTTGGTCTAGTGAAGCAATAAAGAACTTACCAGTGGTAACTTTGCCTTGCCATCTTTGATGAACTCTTTTGCATGCTCATAATCATCAGGTTTATCAGAAACAAGCCTGGAATCACCAAATGTAGAATATGGCTGGAGAACGTAAAGAAACAAATAAATATTAATTGCATAGTAAGATACATTAATCACATCAGTCGAGGGTTTATCACAACATAGCCCAGAACTGAGGTCAGTAATTATTATGAGGATCTTAAATTTCCTCTCCTTTATAGCACCTACAAGATCAGGTCTGATATTCCCTACTTCCCATAAAATCTGACACCCAGCATTAATAAATTAACTTTTATCCTTATGTCTCCAACACAGGGGAAACAAAATAACTATAAAAATTATTCTTGGTGTATAGCTCATTATAACCTAGAGATACCCTCTTTTAGAACAGCAACTGAATAATCCGGCATCTCTTAAGCAGAAGTACTAAGAAATGAGCGACAAAGATTTCAAGCAGAATGCTTAAAATGCTTCAATAACACAAAGGAGCTGTAACAGAAGTATACAACTGAATCTTCAAAACTAAAATATACTTATTGAGTATCCCAGTTACTGCATAATGGTCTGTAGTTAACAATGCAGTCCCTCAATTTCAAGTGGCCACTAATTTAAGACAACTATCTCTTTTTGAAGAACGAAGCTGGTATGTCAAAGACTGTGTCACCATGCTACTGCCAATATGAGCCCATGCAAAGCACTGTTCCTTCCAGACTCCACAAGGACAGTCACGTTCACTTGCAGCCCATGTCACTCAGTTTAATAAGTCACCAAATCATTTTATGCTGAAAAATTCTACTGTTTGAGGGAGGAGGGAAACACAGAACTGTAAAACCAAAGCATCAGAAAGGGACCCATGTTGGAGCAGGGGAAAAGTGTGAGGAGCAACAAGTGGCCGAGACAAAATGTTAGGGAATGACCACAACGCCCATTCCTGGTCTCTCTGCGCTGTGGGGCAGGGAGAGGAGGTGGAAAGGTTAGAAGTGAAGGAGAGAACTGGAGCCTGGGAACGAGTGGATGGGGAAAAAGTGCTTTTAGTTTCCTTTCTTTCTCACCATCCTACTATTTTAACATATTAAATTAATCTTCTCTAAGTTTAGTCTGTTTTGCCCATGACGGTAACTTTTACGCAATCTCCCTGTCATTATCTTGACCCATAAGTTTTTATTGTATTTTCTCCCCTTGTCTCATTGGGAAGAGGGAGTGAGAGCATGTCAGCGAGTGTCTGGCAGCCAGTCAAGGTCAGACTATCACAAGTGTCAGAGTTTAGTTCTTCTGTTGGTAGTCTTCAATTCATTGCACAAAGTTCACAACAGGAGTTTCAATTATTGCATAAATAATTAACAGGATGTAAAATACTATTTAAATGAAACAAGTTAACTCCATATTTACCTCCAAGGCCTGCATTCTCCTTAACAGCATTTTATGCTCGCCATTCTTGATTTTTTCTTCATAGAATTCTCTAAATGTCATTTTGTAGACCAGTTTCATACCATGCTTCTTTGCCATTCTGAAAAACAATACGATTAATTAGGGAACCTGCAAAATTATTGCAGTTTTATTTCAAAGGAACCGTTTTATGCTACAGTGACATCTTATGGTATTCATTAGGATTACACTCTTTTTTTTATTAAGATGAAAAAAAAATGCACCACCACCACAAACTCTATTTTTTTTAATTATGACAACAGAACTCCACACAGAAGTCATAACAAACATTTCAATAGAAAAATGTCTCCCAATACACAGAAGTTTGTAAGTTCCATTTGAACTTTTAGATAGACTACACTATTTTCCATGCAGTATCATCACCCTGCCATGTCAGCTATCACGGATGTATTACAAGAACCTCTTTGTATGACATTTGGTGCCTTACACCTCAATTATAGTAGAAACTGTGGTCATACAATACTGGAGTTACAGGTGTCAGTGACAGATCCTGGTATTTTTCAGAGAGAACTACAAATGAAGTGTGTGAAAACATACAGGTTTGAATGGAAAGCTTAATAGTGTTTAACAACCATGCTGAACTTGAATGGCAAGAAAAACCCCAACATGGAAACATTTGTCTGTACCTCAGGACACAGGCTGGGAAAGGCAAATCTGAATTCACACAGAGGTAACAGCAAAATGTATGCTCACAGATGAAGAAGATATACAGAAAGAAAATATAAGCCATAGGAAAAATCCTAGAATATCCAAAGAAAGCTGGATAAGACAAGAAAGAAACACCATGATGAAGAGGACTTGCTGAAGGACTAATGAAAGGTAGAATGAAACCCCCAAAAAAGTTGAGATTAAAGAAGAGTAAGTTGACAGCGCTAAAGGTTTGCTGACACATCTAACACATCAGATACATTCTTGTGTGAGAGCTAGTTTAACTCTTCACAGCTGCTGACCAGAACACCTGCAACTGAGTGCAATGGACAGATTATAGTTGTGGATGGAAATGCAAGAAACCTCCTTATTTGGAGCAACAATAAAAAAAATGAAGAACTGAAAACTATAGTAAGAAAGACAAAATATAATTTTCTGCAAGTATTATGTGATCACACACAAGCTAAACAAATGCTTATTATGTTTCATAGCTTTTATTGTACAATGAATTCAAAACTTAACTTACTCTTCCAGTAATGGAAAGTAAACCAGGAACTCAGGGACATCAACCACTTCTTCCAAGTGGAAATCATACTTGCACCCAAACAAGGGATATTCTCCCTTCTTTTCGAATTTTACACGGTATACCTCATTCCCAAATGAATTTGTTTCTGAAGCTTCAAGTCGCTTTCTATAAAAGGAGACATAAACAAATATTAATTGACCAATTTTTTAATTTTACAGGCAGAGAAAGCTATATGTAAGAGGCCTGAAAATGTTTCTCCCAGAACTACAGCATTCAGTCATCTCTGTAGTTTCTCACATCCCTTATTAGATAAGGCAATGAAACAATGAAATGAAGAGAAGCAGCATACTAGATTTTAACAGCTTATCATTCCTGTACAACATACCAAGGACTTAATGGACCTAGGAAATTAACCTTTAGCCCAGACACAGTCTACATGGACAAGTCAGGCATCTTAGAACAACCACAGCAAAAGTCTGACAGTTATTGCCCAGGCTATGGTTATTCTGTCACTATCTAAGTTGCTACAGAGGGTTTATGTATGAAGATCCAGAAGAGCCATGAGTACAAAAGACAAGGGTCAGTACAGATTTACATATTTGAGTCAAGCTAATGAGTGAGATTTTCTTGTCTAGAATCCAAAATTGTTGCAAAAAAACCACCTGCTTTTGTTTGCACAAACCTATCAGAGCACTGCAAGAATGACTCTCACTTAACAATGCTTCACAAACTTTGTAAAGACTAATAGAATATAAAAGTACTTACACGAGTTCAAAGCTATTTGGAGTTGTGCCAATGAAATACCCTCCAGGAGAGAGGTTCCCACAAGCGTTTTTAAGCATCATGTCTGCCTGCTCATATGTCTCAAATGAGTAATGATAAACAAACTGGCAGCTGCAAATGTCAAAGCGCATATCTGGATCACTGTATTTGGAAGACAAGAGATCCTGAAACAGATTAAAAAGTAAAAAGAAAGCTTGAAACAAAAGCTACAGAAACAATCATGATTCACTTAAATCTTCCAACCTATATGCTACTCCCATAATTCTTTGTAGTTTTTCCTTTCAGCCTTCATCCCTTCACAAGTTCAACTAGAACAAGATGAAAAAGTTAAGAGTAAGAAAAAGTTCTCTGCTACAGAGAAAACAATACACAACATTTAGGAACAACAAGAATGCATATTAACATTTCAAAGTTTACGTGTCCTTAAATTCCTTTCATGTTGGCGAGTAACATCACTACGCCTGGAAGGCCAAAACCCCAGGTTAGTTACCTAAGAGTGTCCAGAGATATTTTACTGCTGAGGGTTTATAATCAGCCACTGTTTGGCTAGAAACAACTATTATAATAAAATGAATTTTCAGTTTACTAAGTCTCTGTAATGAGAACTGACCCATTGAACATACAATTGAAAGGAGGGGTTGTTTTAAATATGTCAACTCGCCTGCCCACCAAGTTGTATTTGTCTGTATTCTCACACACATGTATGAACACACTCTTCCACACCCCAGACCAACCAAGCAGTAACTCTGAAGAACCTGGAGCCCTTGGAATTTGCCAGGTTAAAGCTTGCCACAGTTTGACCCTGTACTCATCAGTTCTCTAACTCTTCTTGATCAGGCTTCTTTTATACAATACCAATAGCCATCATAAATAACATAGGAGTACACAAGTTCTTCTCAAGGCTCACGATATGCATTCCATACTCAAAATATTTCTTACTTAGCAGTTCCCCCCAACTTCCTACCCACTCACTCACTCCCAGTCCATGCCACATGCTGTCAACATTCTGTATGTGGTAAGACAAAAGCAGACACTTCACATACCCATAGCAATTTCACCTGTCCATTTACTCCCCTTCTACTTTCCAGAAAGAGAGATACAGGAAACTAAGAAACAAATATGGGTGGAATTGGACAAGTTGTGAGATTTTATCATCTATGTTGTATATAATGTACAGAAACAAAGTCAGGGAGATGAGCATTTGTATGCATGGACAGACAGAACATGCAACAGAAAATACATGTGTATATAACACTGAGCTGTAACAGCAACCTGAAACTATCCCCAGCCAAGGTCTCTCCTCTTTACCCAGACTGTAGTTGTGAGACAAGGGAGATGACCTGGAACCTGCAACAGACTGTATTCTTGAGGAGAGGCAACCAAGAATTCAAGCCAACAACCTTTCCTGCAAGGCTCGAACCAGGTAGGTTCTGTCCCTCAGCCTGCATTTCCAGGAAGCAAATGCAGTGCTGGTTACAAGACTATCTTCTAAGCCTCAGCAATATATTCAATATCACCTCCAGACAGTCTCAGAAAACTGCTCTATCACACAAGTTTTGAGAATACGTATTGTAGTAACTACAATGCCGCTACAAAAAAAATACTAGGATAAATAAACTGTGTAAGTGAAATCAGAAAAAATGTCCCTTATTCATTCTAGCATAAAAAGCACACATTCACAAAGTTTCCAACATCCCACGCTGGTTCCCAGAACTACAGAAGTAAGTAGTCATTCCCTTCCCTTTGTCAAGAGAAAGAAACTGAAAGTACCAGATTTATTATCTGGAAAAGACATTCAGGCTTCAAGAATGTCACACCTCTAACCATGTATGGTTGACTCTCCTGATAGTACAACAATGTGGTCTTAAAAATATACAGCACTACCATCACTTCCCATACTTGCTTAACACAAGAATGTTACATCTCCAAAATATTATAAAGCATGGGAACTGTACCTTGGTACTATCTGCTTGTATAAATTCTGCATCAAATATATGCTCATTATAACGACATCGGGCTTTCATGTCTTCATATCGCTGCTTGCACTGTTGCACAGAAATGTCAGCAATATCTATAAAAAGAGAAATTTTTAAAACAAAAAGTGTAAACTGCTCCCCAAACAAGAAAACTCACAATTACTGGGATACAGCAGATCCATTATGCAGGGATAAAAGTTGATCTTCGATTATACTTCGATGGGAACAAACACTTTTATTTCGAATGCTTAGGAAATTAATTTAATTTGCAGGAGGTGTTTGGGATTATAACACTGTCATTTTCAGGTCTTAACTTCAGAGAAAAGTTGTAATCTGAAGATTTTAAAAAGCCCCCATCCCCAAAAGGGCAAAGCAAGCCTCCAAAAGTTCAAGTGATGGATACCACAGTGATTGATATCAAGTGCTGTCAGTATTAAGTGTTTAGTATGCATTAGCTAAAACAGTTCAGCTCCCAAAGCTTTTCCAACAGTACTGAAAGCTCTTCATCTTCATACAAGTATACAAGACATTAAAATGCAATTATTTATTATATATGGTACTATATTGCACCATGGGAGTTTTTTTAAGACTGTTCCTCTGTCAGGCATAGTGTTTCAACTAAATAATACTAAAACTAATGACATGCAATAAATTTACATAAGAACTTTGTAAACAAATTCATTAACTGTATTTGAAGACTGCCAACTGAAAAAGAGAAGCAAGACAGAATCATAAAATGTAGAATAACCAGAATAATTCCCACAAAAGCAAGTTCATGAAATTTTAGTATCTATTGAATCTGAAGTAATGTTTCCTTGCATTATCCTTGGCATGCTTTTTGGGAGAAGGGAAGATGGTATCTCCTTCCCAACATCTAAACAAACTATTTAAACCAAATATTATTTAATCAGCTTTCAGCTCTTCCACTTTCTGACTCTGAAAATCTTTGGCTGACTATAACATGCAAGACTATTTTTTGTTAAAACACTGTGGGGTTTGCTTGATTTTTTAAATGCAATTCTTATGTGCGTATTTTCAGAACAGTTAAAATACAGGAGATTAGATGTGGGAGAAAATACATAAAACAAAATATGTCAATCTTTTCCCCAGTGTTACACTTGCCTAAAACAATCTGTGGTAACTGTATGTTTCTTTACTGATAGCAGCTTTTATTTACGAGTTGAACTGAAATCTCATGACACAGAACATCAATGGTTCTTATATTTACGCTGGCAATCAAGGTGATGTCTTCAGGTTAAAAGAGAAAAGACAACTTTTTGACAGAATGTGTACCATTAGATTTTTGGGCTTACTAAAAACATGAAATAATAAAAAACAGGAAATGTGCTTGTTTTTCCCATAAAACAGTGTACTTTCCCCAGAAAGTTATTGTGTCTTCTTACCAGTACAGACAAGTTTTTTAATTCTTCCTTTTTTCCATTTCAGTAAGTCTCCACCTTTGCCACATCCTAGATCCAAAACAGTTATATCATTCTTTTTCCGTCGTACCCTGTCTATAAATTCACCTAGAAAAATAAGAAGAGAGAATGCATATCATGGTATCTCTAATTCACTTGTACTGTAGAGATCCCTAAAGGACCAAAAGGATTTGAGAATTTTAAAACATCTCAGAACTTCCTTTACCTGTAAGTCTTCTTAAAATCACAGACTTAAATTTCTTTTTCTAGAAATGACTAATGATGAAAGGAACCACAAACTTATAAAACAATGGAGAAGATAATGAATATTTTCTGTACTTGATGTGCTTTGCATGTAATGTGACTGGAGCTCTGAAATGTTTCCCTGGCAGACATAGGCTAAACAACCACACTGTGCATAAGTGGGGAAACAGGGCTCCCTTTCATTACCATTATAATGAAGGTAGGTGTTATTTGAAAGTATGAGAAAGCCTTTTGCAAAAGAGAAAAAGTCAATTAAATGAATCAGCTACAACTTTTCCTTGTAGTCACATTACAAATGTGCATAATGGTCTCAGCCTCTACTTGCAAGAACACTAGCTACTTATTTACTATCTTTTTACCCTATATATACAGATTTCATTTTCTAGTCTATCTCCACTCTGTCTAGGCTATCTTTGCTCTGACTGATGTTGACATATTATGCAAACATATGAGCATGCTAGCAACTCTTCTTCACAGTAAGAGACCTGAAATATGCTTGGATACAACTGCTGTAACACCACACTACCAAAATTCATCATAACTGAAAGGCTTCAACACTGGTTCCAGGAACAGCTTTATGTAAACTGAAATATTGCTTCTAACTGCTCTGATACAACAAAAAGCAGCATGCTAAGACAAATGGTGACAACATCTCCTGGCACAGCTCCTTCTTCATGAATCTGTGGTGCTCTGCCAGTAATTCTTTTCTTCGTTTGCAGATACCTCATGGTTTTGTTCCCTCACTTTTGAATTAGTTTGTGGGATAGCAGACTTTGTCTTTTATTAAAAGCTGCTGGTTCTTAAAGGTCTATATCCTCTAGTTTTTCCTATTTTTAAGCCATTGACTATGGGTAATGAAATATTCATGTATTCAAGTTTCCTACAGAATTGCATAATCTAGACCTGAGGACAGACTGCTTTGGAAAATGGTTATGAAATCATTTGAGATAGATTTAAATAACTAGAATAGCTCAATCTAACAAAGAAATTCTTTATGATTTAAAGCTGTACCTTTCTCTTTTAAAATGTCACAAAGAAGAACAGTTTCCAGTATGAACCTTTTCTATTTTTCAGGTCAGCTGATCTTTATGCATGTATTTAGCATTCCAACAATACAAAACATTATCACAAAGACTCAAAATAAAAACAGATACTCTGTTGCACTTGAAAATCTCACTATGTAATAAGAGACAAAATGCCATCAAGAATATCAGAAAGCAGAAAAAAAGGTTATATTTTTATACAAAAATTAGTTACATTTTATTAAAGTCTAAGCAATCAATTAAGGAACCTTACCAATGAGGACACTCTTTGTCCAATTATTAAAGTTTCGGAGGTAGAATATACGAGACTGGCTACGTTTTTCTAGCCCAACTTCTTGAAGTTCATTATAATGTGCAGCTACAGCTTGCCCATGGCCTATCTCACGCTGTAGAAATGAAAGAAGGAACATATTCAAGCAGTGAATTATTTTTATTACTTTTTCATTTAATCAAAGACATGTTCACTATAAGGATTTAAGAAAGCAAACAAGTAATGCTATGAAAAGCACCATTACTTTATATATAGAATCATTGCCCATATCTGTCCTGGTACTGACGTCAGTACTTCAATTATCACAGAGACAACTCCCTTAAAAAATCAATCCCCTTTTCAGTTGGTCAAAGTCATTTCTGATGGATGCCCAGCACCTTTCCTTCACAGAAATACTTAACCTTTAGTTCTCTAATACTCTCACCATTCTCAAAGAGTCGATTTCATTCCCCTTAAGCCTGGGATTGAAGAGGATATTCCTTCTCAAGGAGTATTATTTCAGCTTTAAGTTTCTTCAAATATTCTGATGCAGAAATTCAGCATTTACATCTAACAGAAGTCTATAAACAGCAAATTTAACCAAAACGCCAACTAGCTGACGTTGCATAAAACCATAGGAAGGTGATCATACTGCCAGAGCTTTAAATGGACCACGGTAAAGGAGAGCAATGACTTTACAACAGTATCCCTTCAAATGCTTAACAGTAAGCTGTAGAAAGGTCTCTGTTTTAGCCTTAAGTGTAAATAGTCCAAGAGATTTCTGTCACCTGTGACACAGAGCAGTCTACAGGCAGATATTACGCTCTTAAAATCTCTTCACCTTGAAAAAAAAAATCTTCAATTATATGTATGAAATTAAAATAACAGAATATGGAGAACGGACACAAATTCTGTGAGGCATAAGCGTTTGACATAACAGTACAAACTAGAATGAAGGATTCTCAGCTAAAACCCACCAACATGCTACAAAGCCCCAGCCAGTACGAACTTACACAGCAACTAAAAGCATTCCCAACAGCTGACTACAAATGTCAACATCCCATTATCTTATTATTCAAATTGCAGTTCTTCAAGGGAAAAGAAGGTTTGACTGACTTAATATACTACATGAAATCTTCAGTGTTTCATATACTTTTGGTAACCTTCAGAAAGACCAGAGACACTTGTCTAGAATCACTATGCCCCATCATCTGTTTAGTATCACACTCAGCTGATTGATACTAACAAATATTTTTACTATTTCTAGTCTTTTCTAGAGTAAGCACAGATGGCTCCCTGAATGGCCGCTGAAGGTGACAGAAGTTAGAACAGCTGAATTTGACAAGTGCAGGGAACATATTCATACAATCCCTTAACAGCTGCTGCAAGCACAGTTGCAAAGAGCCATCAGCAATTACACCTAGATGCTGGCAGCTGTGTTCAATGCAATCACCTCTCTACACCCTTAAGCTAGAAATACTCTTATTCTAGAAATACCTTATTAAAAAGATGAAAGGGTTAACAATGTTTCTACCACATCAAAGGGCCCCCTTTATTTCAGCAGATTGCTTAGCCATAAATTAACATCCTGGAAAGATTCTGAACAGAGAAATAAAACATTATGTCAAAAATATTTTCAAATTATACTTACATATCCAAAAAGGTCAAAATTAGACTGGGTATTACAACACCAGTTTCTACATGCCTATACATAATAAATGACAGCGTCACATATAACATTACCCTTTTCAACCTCCCAGTCAAAAGGATATTTTATGCTACTCTTGCAGTCTTTAAAAAAAGAACAAAAAAGTATCTGTAAACCTTTCAGTACTTCACTTTCCTAACAAGTCATACTGAAATTATACCACAGAGGATGCAGTTTGTTGAATTTTCTAAATTATATAACACCTTACTGAGAAAACTAAAGGACAAAATTATCCTATGGAAGAACCTCCCATGCACAGATAACAATGCTAACAGACAGGATAACAACATACAAAACATACCAATTCAAGACACATGACTTAGACTAATGCCAGTAAACCCTACACTAGACTACCAGATTGCTACCACATAGACAGTGATGGAACAATGATCTTAGGATCAGAATAAGCATGTGCTGAGATCAGTTTTGTTAACATTCTAATTACCAGTCCTCCTTCTCTTCCAATAAGCCAAACATAACTTCAGCACCTGTAACTTTGCTAGAAAACTACCCGTGCACTTTGACATTTGGTGTTTCATGCTGGTTCATAGATGTTTAGCACAAATATTTTCAATCTTTTCTTTAGCTAAGGCTTTGAAACAGGTATTTGAACATGGCTCAAAACAAATGATACTCACTACTTTCTTAGGAGGTTCATCTTCAGGATCTAAATTCTTCCTTTTTGCTCTTCTGTCCTTATTACCAGTGTCATCTTCTTTTTCATTTTCAGTGGAGTGCACTGTACCTGAAGTTGAACTGTCGCCTTCCTGACCAATACCTGAATCTGCCTCTAAAGGATGAGGTGTTTTCTCCACTTCTTCATCCAAACTTTTCTCTATTGCCTGTTCTTCTGTCTTGGTTACATCAGCCATTTTTGACAGGTTAGTCTCCTTGTCCATTGATCAGAAGGGCAACCTATAGGGGAAAAAAACAAAACAAAACAAAACACCAACCATTTTCAGTTTTGTATTTCACTTACTTGTGGTTACAGTCAAGACTTTCAGTGATAATACTGGCATTATAGAAACATAACACGCTTTTGCCCCAATGAACATATAGGCTTCAAATTTGACTGGTTATTTAATAAAGATAGCACAATATGTGGAATTTTAAAGTACTCTCCTTATAATTAGGATAAAACTTTACTCTTCATGTTTGAGTCTTTCTTAGATATCTTTATTGACTCAACTGCAAAGTGTCATTGTTTTTGAGGCTGCAATCTCCCTTTTCTCCTCCTCATAACAAGTAACCTACAAAACACAGAATCATTTTACTTGGAAGAGACCAAGATCAAGATCATTGAGTCCAACCATAGCCTAACTCTAGCACTAAACCGTGTCCCCATGTCAACTATGTGTCATTAAACACGTCCAGGGATGGTGAATCAACCACTTCCCTGGGCAGCTTGTTCCAATGCCTGACAACACTTTCTGTGAATAAATTTTTTTTAACCTTCTCTGGCACAACTTGAAGCTGTTTCCTCTCATCCTATCACTTTACATTTAGAAACACAAGCTGATTGAGTATATTTTCAAATGGATATCCTCAAACAAAAAATAAAGGTGGTTTTTAAGAGCAAATTTTCATATCAATTGTGGATTTCAAGCTTGCCAAGAATACCCACTATGCCTCATGATTCATTAATATTCTTCAGCTGCCACTGCATCTCTGTATCTATATATTTTATACATTTAATCACTGCTACAAAACTCATTTAATCTCCAGCACATT
Organism: Patagioenas fasciata; assembly: GCF_037038585.1. Lineage (NCBI taxonomy): Eukaryota > Metazoa > Chordata > Aves > Columbiformes > Columbidae > Patagioenas > Patagioenas fasciata. Next base: position 57,289,850 of record NC_092521.1, on the reverse strand, counting down.
CTAACCTTCATATAATCATTGGGAAACAGAGTGCTCCAAGACCAGCAAAATTCAGAAACTATCAAAATTTCAGACCCAACGATGTCAACCAAGCTGCTGGCTTTCAGAGCCAGTGATGGCAACCAGGGGTCAGCTTTTTCAGCAGAAAAGCTGGAGAATTCAAAGCGCCGGGGGCGGGGAGTATATGGGGGACAGGAAGGACGGGACAGGACGGGACGAAATGCAAAGAAACAACAGACGCTGTAGCAGCAACCCCCACCCACCCTGTTAATAGCCTTGACACTCAAGATTCCCTCACGGGGGGCTGCGCAGACCGGGCGCTCCCGCGGGCCGGCCTCCGTGGCCCAGGCCGTTTCTAAGGCCTCCAGGAGCCCGCCGAAGCTCGGCCCACCACAGCAACGAACAAAGCGCGCGCCGCCGCCGCACCACCCAGGAGTCCCGGCGCGGCCGCAGCCGATTGGCGATGGCCGGTCCCGCAGCGCAACCACCCTTCTCACATGCTCGCGAGGCCGAGGGCCCGGGGCCCGCCTCCCGCACGCCCCGCACCGCCACTCTGCCCGGCCTGGCCCGGCCCGGCCCCGCCCCACCCCCATGTCCCCACCGGCGGGCCGCCCGGGAGGGCGCGCAGCACTCACCCAGCCCAGCACTCCGACATCTTGTTTGCGGAAGTGACGCCCTCGCAGCGCGGCGGGCAAGAGAGGTGGCGTCACGTCCGGGGAAGGGAGAGGGAAAGGCGACACTTCGCACGCGTGAAACGTGACGGGACCCGGCGCCCGGGCCTGGCCTGCGGGAGGAGAGGACTACGAGCCCCAGAGGGCCGCGCGGCGGCGTGCGGTGCGCGCCTGCGCAGTCGGGCCCCGCCGGGCCTCAAGGTGATGGTGGGGACGGGCGTTCCTGCACGTTGCCCTGCCGCGCGCGCGGGGCCGGTAGGGGGAGGTGGCGGGCGCGGCGCGCGCGGGCAGGGGCCGTTGGTCAACCGCCGCCCGGTGCGACTCTGCATTGCTCGGCGCCCGTGAGGAGGAGCGGTAGCCACAAGGTACCTGCCTGGTGGGGCCGAGGGGGAAGGGCCGCCGCCCGGCAGCAGACGAAGGAAGGTGTGGGCACCTCCTTAAGCCCTTCGGGGAGTGCGGCGGCCGGAAGGCGCGGCTGGTGGGGAGCGACGGGACCTGCGGGCGTCAAGCAGGTTCCCCAGCCGCGCAGGGGTGTCCCCGCCACTGGCTGCTTTTGCTATCGCAGCCCTGGGAGATGGGGCTCCCTGACCGGCAGCCGCCCAGAGACACTGGAGCAGAATGCTTCCTTGGAGTTCTGTGCCTTCCTCTTGCTGTTTTCCCTTTTGCAAACTCCGGGCCGTTTTGTGTGGCATGAAAAATGTCGGCCGCGGGTCTCTGACGGTTGTACCGTTAAAGGGCCGCGGATAGGTTGCGCTCCTTAGGATGTTCCTTTCCCGAGGCGACTGATTCTGCGCGTGTTTTGACTTTTTAGACTACTTGAAACGGCTGTACAAATATTTTCTTGTCTAATAAATGTTTTGCGTGGGTTTTGGTGACTCACTTGTGGCACGTGACAAATTCCGAGCAAAGGGCTGGTTTCTCTTAGTAGGAGAATCTCAAAACTGAGAAATCTGATTTTTGCTTCTCTTGACTGTTTACTGGTATAAGTTACGTTTTCTTGCTCACCTTGAGCTTTCAGCACTTTTTTCTCTTATGTTTTGTATGGACTAGCTTTGGTGGTCTCTGAAGCAATAGAAGGCAGTGGCTGGCTGAACAAGACACAACCCTCGTGGCAAAGTTGCATAGAGTTATGATTCTCATTAGCAATCTGCTTCTCGTAATTAACTATGGGAGCTATCCAGTGAGCCAGACTGAGAATTCTTAAGAATTTTTTTTAAGGCTGTTTCATCAAATGTGGATTTATGTCTGATATTGCAAACTACATGTTCACCCTCTTCTATGTCCATTTCTGAAATGCTTTCTACAAACTGGCCCAAAAAATAAAACCTTAATTTGGACAGTAGTACATGAAATGTCCTAGAATTCTTTACCAAAACTAATTATTAAGCATACTTCAACTGTAAGCGTTCCTTAATGTACCTAACCCTCAAGATGTTATTGCTGTTAGAAGTATATAAATGTAAAATGATTTGCCAAAGTTTTCCTACTTTAGGGAGAGGTAGGGAACAGGTTCCTCGTTTGGAATGTGACTTGCTGCCTGTGCCGCTAGCTTATAGGACTTGCAGCTGCTTCTGTGTGGGAAATGCATGCACAGAGGATAATGTGTCCTCGCCATTTATCTCCTCCTATGGGATTGACAGTAGGTGTTTATCTCCTCTTTTCTGTTCAAGGGCTGTTTGAGGTAAGAGGAGTATGACTGGCCTCTATGGCAGCAGCATTGAATTGCACTTACTGTTTGAGAAGCACTTCCATCCGTGGGAGGAGGGGGGGGGGGGGGGCGCGGAATTATTCAGGTGGGTGGATATCAGGTGGCTTGCATGTAGCAAAAACTGAGTAGGCAAATTCAGACTGTTGAAAGAGTATGTAAGGAATATGAGAAGATTTGTCTAGCATGACTGTCTACAGATTTACTTCACAGACTATAGCAGCTGATAAGAAAAGGCTTGATCTCATTTAGGTTTTTTAAAGGATCCGTGTAATTCTCCTGCTGTAGATTATCTTTTCTCCAGACAAACTGACCTAGCCCTATGTGTATGCTTATAGGCATCACTAGGAAACTGAAGTCGGCTTTTGCAAGACAGTGTTCCTGATGCCACCTTATCCCAGATAACAGCCCTTAGTTTGCATCTCAACACATTTCTGAATGTGTAGGGAGTTCTGATTGGTCTTGAAGATAAGGCCACAACAAATTTAAAGAGAAAAGCAGAAAGGGCACTGATCTTTACAATGTAAAACTGCTAGTTAAATCAGTAACATTCCTTGCAAACAGCTAGTTTTGCAGATTGTTTTTGTTGGTGTTGATACACTGAACCCAGATAGTTGAAGCTGAACTTGTTTTGAAAATTAGTTGCTGAAGCAAATTAAACATCAATCAGCAATATTTCAGTATTAAGAGTGGAATAAAACCAATAGAACTGAGGCCTGGGCACAAAGTATGATTGAAGTCTTCTGAACAGTAAGATACCATGACAATAGATCATAAGGCTTTTATCTTGATACTATGATGGGTAACTACCTAGTTCCATCACTTTAGATCAAGGCTCAGGGTCAGGGATTCTTAACGGCTGTAAAGTACTTCAACTAGATTCTTTGACTGGAGACAAAGGGATTGTGCAGTATGACAACAACAAAAAAGAATAGTGCTCAAGTTACAGCATTTTTTCTTAATTTAAGTCTTGGGTCACTATACTCTAAAAAACACAGATTAAAACCGCAGATTGTTCTTCATGTCCCTGTCCTTATAATAAAATTACAGTAAAATCAGAAAGTTGTTATTCAGTTAAAAAAGCCTAATCTATTGTGAGAATACCTTCCTAAATTCAGTTATCATGAAGATAGCGGTACAGGTGTGTTAAGTGCAGCATAATTTTCTTCATAGTAAGGCAAGAATCTATTGCTTCAAACTGTCAGAAAAGTGGTGGCTTAACTAGGTTTTAGGAGGCCAAACTGGTGTGTCTAATTTTGTCAGTCATCCCACCTTTTGTCCATATTAGTAAGCAAGTAGTTAAGGACAGAAGTAATTTCTCCTCTTTAAGTCACTGGGATTATACAATAGGGCTTTACCCTGGTTGGTGTCTAGACTTTTCTGCAGCACTAGTGGTAATAATCGGTTTCTTCTGAACAGCTCAAATCCTTTCTGCTCCAGTGCCTTTCATCACTCAGTTCTCCTCTCATCATCTTCAAACTAGCTACCCATAGTATTATTCAATTAAAAAAAAATATGTGTTGTGTTTCCAGACATGCTATGGTACTGCTCCTTCTAAACAAAGACTTGTGAATGATAAAACTAGGTCTTAGTCTGTGCACTTCAGAAAAATGAAAATGCACTTAGCTGGGCTGTACATTTTAATGCCATGGATCTGCTATTTGATCTTGTCCAAAACCTGACCTTGGCCATGTGTAGCGGTTCTTATATAAACAAAACAAGAAGTTGCCTGTCTGTGATTGTGACTCTGTTGTAGCAGACAATCCCCCGTGGCTCTCTAGAACTTGTGTAATCTGTACTTGCAGAGTGGGATGAGGGAAGGGAATGGGGAATAATACAGTCAGGTACTCATGAACAAATTATAAAACAGAGGAGTAGGTTTTTTTCAGATGGATGGATTTTTTTTTTTTTATTCTAAATAAAAATATCTGAGTGGCTTTATACAAGTTCTGAAAGTCTGTTCCAAAAGGGGCTGACAGAAGAGTTGATTAGAACATGAAAACAAGTGTATTTTAACTGTAATGGTAGTGTTTAGCACCATGTGCCAGGTAGTTAACTATTTGCTCTTAATATTTTGTGGATTTAAAAGGTGATTTTACCGATGTTAAAATTGGATGGCATCTTTTACTTCCTGCTCTCTCAGGCCACAGGATAGTACTTCCTGATGGAGGGATGTTTCTGCACTGAAACACAAGCCTTGGGCTTTGTTGATCATGTCTCGTAGAATGCAGTGTGCTTTCAAATGTTGCAGTGTCACAGTCACAGGATTCCTTTCTCAATCTGAATACTGAAATGTAGTAAATCTGCTGCTTCAGACTGAGCCGGAGCATTATTAGTGTCCTATTACTGAAGTCCCATCAGAGTTTCTTCTGGTGTAAAGGCACACCTCTCTGAGTCTAATGCTATTTTGGACACTTGAAGATGGTGTAATTTTTATTGTTTGCATGGCTGGCAATATTAGCAATCATCTCCTCTAAGGAAAAGATGCTGTGTAAGGCATTAAATTGAATGCTGAGCAAGAAAGTTTATCTGCTCAGGTATCAAGACCTTAATAAAAATAATACTTGTTTCATAAGAACTGTTCATACTCATTTGTAGAGATGTGGAGGACAGCGCTTCCTAAAAATTAGAAGAAGAAAGTGGTTTTGAGCACATGTGTGTTCTGTAAATGTTGTGATCAGCCTCTTCACACAATTTTTCAAGATGTTTTGATTGATACTACACGTATTTCCCTGTAGGACAAGTTTGAATTCACAACAGAGAATCCAGCACTTTGAATATTTAGAAAAGGTTTATACTGGAAGTGGATGTCTGCCAACAATAATTTTGCTGAAAGATGAACATTCTGTATTTTTTTCTGGGAAAAATGACAGCTTTTCTTTGTTTAAAAATGTGAAATAAATGTGGTGAGAGAACAAAAAAAAAAAAAATCTTGAACTTAATGATGCTTCCAGTGTGAATTCTGTTCTTAGTGAGGTTGATTTGATTTTTTTTTTTTTCAGTTTGGGGCTGGTTTAGATTTATCCCTACTTTGTTTCTAATTGTAAGACTTCAGAGTTTTTCTTTGAGCATATTTTTTTGAAAGTCTTAAAAGTACTTCAGGTGAATTCTATGGGTAAAAAGACTTTCTGCTTAGTAAGGGTGGCTGTGTTAAGTGTTTTGTAAAATTGTTACATAATATAATTTGCATTAAAATATTATTGCAGCCAATACTGTTGATTATGTTTGGGTTATAAAAGGAGAGACAAGGAACGATGAGACATGTGAAGATCAAAGGTGGCAAAAATGATAAACAGTTTTGGTAGTCACAAAGCAAGAGGAGTCAGAAGGCTGTACGAGGTTGATGCAAAGATCTAAGTTTAAGTGCATTCCTAATAAATGCTGTTTATAATTAATGAAGAGAAAGTATTTGAATACCTAAGGTCTTATTCTATGATCTGGTCAAAAAGACTGAACTTCATTTGGGTTAACAGCATTTGTTTTAGTGAAGTCACAATATCTGCAGTGTGTTTCCAGTTGTTTCAGTAGACCTTTCATGGATAAATAGTTATCATTCCAAGAGCTGTTTAAATTAAATATTATTATCTAAATTTTATATATCACAGAAGTCTTGAGTGATCAGAAAGATTATGAATGAAAAAATGAGCTTGGCTACTAGAATCCAAATTATGAAGAGCAGGAAGTCTTGAGCAAGCTGGAGTTCAGCAGTCAAAAGGTTGCAGGCAAAACTGTTGATTGCTCCATTATTGAAAGGAGGTGTGCACAGCAGTTCTGAACTCCAAAGAGAGGTAGCAGTACTTCACAAAAGAAATAACTATGAACAGTCATGTTTCTAATGTCTTCCAGCATGTGTTGAAATGTAGAGTCAGAATTTTTGAGATGCTTAGTGAAAGCTGAAAGATGTGAGGAATCTGCCAATTTAAAGTTCAATGAACTATTGAAAGGGAAGATCCTAAGAGATTCTCAAACAGTGTTTCAGTAAAGTGTAGAAAATTGATCTGTGTGTTTGTGTTTTAGCATCTAATCTTCACCAATTCAGTTGCGGCTTTCTTCTGAGGGAGTTCAAAGCCATATGCAGGAAACTGCTGACATGAGCCTTGCTTATGTGAATTACCTTTTGCAGCCCCTTTTAGTTATTTAGTAGAAACTTTGTAAACTGCACCACCACACACACCCCACATGCACCTCTGTGTTAACAGCCCTCTGGTTGAAAACTCTGACAGGAAAACACAAGTGTTTTGAGGGGAATTAACTAATTATAGATTGGGAGATAAAAAGACAAAAGAGGCTCTTGGGGGTTGCTTGAGTAGATTAATACATAAGAGTGGAATAGAAAGGACACTGAACTAGATTTTATTTTGATGATTTGATTAAAATAATGTGCAGAGGAGCAAAATAATAAGCAGATAAGTACAATCCCTACTTTGAACTAATGGGGGGTTTTAACCTTTTTAGCATAGATGTATATGCTTATTTTTAAGCTTAGTTAACCTCTAAAAGCATCACTTTTCTAACTTACTTATTGCAGACATGCCTGGAGTGACAACTGGACAAAAAAAATCAAATCAGATAGTAAAGTTTTTTTTCTTCCCTAGTGGAGCACTGGAACAGGCTTCCCAGAGAGGTGTCATGGCCCCAAGCCTGACAGTATTCAAGAAGAACCTGGACAATGCCCTCAGATACATGGTGTGAACTGTGGAGTTGTCATACACAGGGACAGGAGTTGGACTCGATGATCCACGTGGGTGCCTTTCCAACTCAGGACATTCTATGATTCATTCTGCGACATGTGTCTGTTATTTTGGGGGGCTCTGGAACCAACATAGAAGATGATGCATCAAACTTAGACTTCCTGGGAGGAATCATGGAGAGTAGAGACCTTTTGTAGTACTAGTGTAAGGGGTGTACTTACAGAAAAATTCGGTAGAGGGCAGAATTAAACTTCGGAATGAAGGAACCTAGTGAAGCCGTTTAGCACTGCAAAGCAGGAAAAGGGAGTGAAAAGGTGTAATAGTGCCTGGTATTAAAAACAGTTCTGAAGATCAGAAAGCACTGCAAATGATGGTGATACTTTCTTTTAGAAGACTTTGAGAGAGAACATTCACACTTTTATATAATGCTTAGCTACATGCAGGCTTAAGATCTAATGCCTTCCAACAGAGGGAAATTGGGATAGCACTGTCATATTGACTGGATGCAGACCAGCTGCTAAGTCTCTTGTTTAGCATTCCAAATCTGTAACTCAACACACAGACATTGCATTAGGTTCTCCTGTTTTATTTGCCTTCTGAATCCAATGTTCAGATTTTATAGATGTCTACAAGAGCTTTTATTCTTCCTAAAGCCAGTTTTTGTTGGGCTTTCTAATATTTAAGTTTCAGGAGATAGTAGTAGTGGAGATTGCTGTGTGTAAGGGACCCTATGAGGGTTTATTCTGCTTTCTTGACTTCACTAAGTTTGTTTTAACAAGAATAAGAATAGTTTAGCTAAAATAAGGGTTAGAAAGTGCTTGGCTTGTCTCCACTTATATCAGTATTGAACTATAGTAATATGATCAATTTAAAAATTATAGCATGGCATTGACTAAGTGAAAATATTATAGAGATTAGACATGATGGAGGTGGTATGGGGATAATGTCTTAGGATAATATGTCTGTGAGTTTATTCTTACATTTGCTTTAGTGTGATCATTTTTCCCTAAGATTTTAATGAATTTCACCATTACTTAATTTGCATTACTCCCTCTAACCCAAAATGTGGTGTTATATTTTTTAGACAGCCCAAAATGGTAGACAGACAGCTAGTGATGCCAAAATTTCAAATCATAACCAAGTTCAGTTTAGAATGAATAACAGATTGTATCAGGGACACTGCAAAAGTAGTAAAAGTCAAAAATACGAATTTTTTAAATGCTCATTCATACACTCTGAAATTACTAATACAAAAAATAACAAGTCTCTATATGCTGTTATTTTCCCATCCATGGATAGTGACTGTATTCTGTGCTGAACCATTGCAGTTACTAGGAGAAACAATGATGCTTTGCATGTATTGCAGTATTATTGCAATGATTTTTAAATGTATTCCCAGCTTTTTAGGCAACCCACATATGTTTTCTGTTCAGTTGTGTTATTCTTAATTTGGTTTATTAGCTTGGCAAGATGCTTTTAAAAATTATATTGTCAATAAGTTCTTGAAAAGAATAATCTAAATCTGAAAAAAAAAAATCTGAAAAGTTTTGTTTGTGGGTTTTTTTGTTTTGTTTATTTTTTTAATTGTATTTAGTAAAAATGTAAGCAATACAGTAAGGGTTTTTATTAAACTAAGCTGTTTGAATGAGAGCACTGAATATTTGCTTCTCATGTAATCTGAAAGGTGAGCTGGAAAGGATTTCTGAAAACTTGGTTTGTCCCCTTTCAAAATTCTTCTGTATACACAACACACAATCTTCAAAGTTTGCTTGATGCAAAAATGACAAGGATGTAAATTAATTCTCTGGTTTCATAGAAAGGTACCTTGGGAGTGGAAGAAGCTCATGGATTTTCATTGGGAACTCTCCTGTGGTATAATTAATGTTCTTTTTTTAAACAGTAACAGAACAAGGAAAAATGCTTTAAATTCATCCATATTTGCATATTGTGTCCAGAGTGTTTCTGGTAGAACTGAGAAAATAAACCAGTGTAGTATATATATATTGCACCCACAATTCCCTCCGATGCCTTCTGACCTCTTTTACAAAAGAACTTCTGCTAAAGTTTTTGCCATCTTACACCCCACCCCCATTCTTGTATTTTAATTTCTCTGGTAGCTCAAAAAGAAATAATTTTAACAAGGTAACTTTTTATACAAATTATCCTGATGAAAGTTCCATCTGACAACATCTCTGACATGATTTTTCTTTCCAACAGCAGATATCCACAGCAGCCTTTGCTGAACCTGTGTTGGCCTGGCTTGTTACTTCTGTGTCTCCCAATGATCACCTGGGGTATTTTTGCATGACATGTTAGCAGACATCTAAAACTATTAATTTGTGGTAGTCACATAGAGCAACTCTGTGACATTAAAAGATCCTCAGGAAAAAAATCACTTTTGATGTCTATTTCCTAGTGATCACTGGAAGGCAAAGATTTAGCAGAGCAAATGCAAGAGATGGGATACTCCTGCAGTGCATCAGGTTTATGCCGAAGCTGATCTAAATTATAACAGAAGTACGAAAGTTTGCTAAACAAAACCTCTAACACTGTAATGAGAAGTTGATCTGAACTGTTCCTCAAGAGGTCACTAGAGCACTCCCTTTGTGTCAGAGGGCTTGTTAATAACTTGCCATGAGACAGACATGCCTTCAAGGACCTAAATGTATGTCCAAGAATCCCAACCAGGAGTATGTCTTGAACAGCCAAGATTTCTTCAGCTCAGTTTACAGCTGGCTGGAGATACTACTAAATAGCCAGAATATGACAGCACTGAGGAGGAGACCTTTTCCTAGAAGAGTCTGTGTATCGTTTCATAGTTTATCATACTACTATCTATTCAGTCACTGGTCACACAAGATTCTTACAGCAGAGAACAGCTGTATTTGTCCTTAGACATCTCCATACTTTTTTTTTTTATTTGTGGCATTCTTAAGAAAAAAATTAATGTAGAAATCGTAAGAACCTTTAAAATACCTTCTGCCCCACATCTCCCCCCCTCAAAATTGTCATGCCAGAGACCAGCTGCTTTTCCACCTTGATGTCTGATGCTTCTAGCATCTCTACTTTTCTGTGCCTTTGCACCATCATTCTACAGCATGAAAAAAATGAAGTACACTAAAATGAAGAAGCAACTTTTGAAAAGTCACTAGGTGCAGTTGTAGATAACATTTAAGTTACTGTCCTGACTTCCTTAGAATCTGAGTGGTTTTAACAACCTAAAGTTGCAGGGGCAATTGTATAGCTTTTATAGCTCCAGCAATTTATTCAAGAAAAGTGTTTGTTTACAGAATAAAATTGTCTCGCATCTGTAGGCTGACACGCTTTATCTAACTGCCTGTTGAGTGCACAAGGTAACAGGAACTTCCTTTTGCAAATTACATCATAAAGGAGAAATTTCTCTATATTCATCTTGTGATTTAGAGGGATGAAACAACTACAGTTTTGTGTTTCTTTGGACTTCTAACCATATTTTTTGTGCACTTTGAGTTGTCTGTCCTGTTTAAGATTTGTTTGTAATGTTGACCCAAGTAATTATAATATTACAATTGAGCAGCTGCACCTATCACTCCTTTAACGATATTTATTTATTTAAAACCAATTCATTAAGTATATGCTCTTATTTTACTCATTTGCCTGTGTTACATGCTCCTGTAGCCATTATAATATTTCCCTCATTTAGTTTTGTCCTCAACTTACTTACACTTCAAAAGTCTCTCCTTTCTTCATTTAGACAAGTAAAATAAAGCACATACCTATGAAACACAGCAGGAATGTTAGGAAAATTCCAACCTTGTTTTGAAAAAAATGTAAGCACTATCATATCTAAGGCTTTGCTTATATATAAAGAAGAGGAGCAAAGCATAAGCTGTTTCACAGAGTATTAACTAGAACCATGCTATCATCTGTGCTTACAAGTTTCAGGACCCTTTCAGGATCTACCCTAGATGGTTAGAGAACCTTCCCTCTGACCAGTCAGTTCTTGCGTCATGAAAAAAACCCCTTTAGTTAATGAGTTCCAAGTCCATCTGGGGATATAGGAACAAAAAAAGTGGCATGACAAGTCCTATCAGTGGCCCAGGTAGTTATCCTGCTTTAAAGCCATCAGTGTCATTATATTTTTAAGTCTTATACGGTGAGCAGAGGCCTTGAAACCCTTTTACTAGTCACAACTGTGTTAGCTACTGACTGATGAGTGTTGAACACATAGTAGTGATGGATTGCTTCTTAACATAAGGAGGATTCTGACCCCCTGGAAGCTATTGCATACCCCAGTGTTCTGTGGCCATTGCAGTGAATCAGGGATGTGGTATGGCGTTTGTGCTGTCAGGAGGTGCTGGACAGCAAAACCTAGAAATGATGTTCTGAGAAATGCTACTATATATACACTACATAGAATGGGAAAATTCAGAATTACTTGTTCAGTTTCTTCTTCTGTACAAAAGAATGATCTCCTTCCAAGACTGTTGGAATGCAGAATCCTGATAATAACATTAATGAACTAAAATCAGAGTGCTGAACGTGGTTTCCCTCATGCTGTATGGTGGCACTTTTAAAAGCTTGTTTGGAACAGCTACTTTTTCAATAGGGTACCAGCCACTGCAAATAGATGAACAGCAAAAGACTGACGCAAAAGCTTGCAGATTCCCATAGATGGATAGGTATCCTTTGCTGAGTCTTCTGGGTGGCTATTGTGAAATTCTACTGAGGGCAGATGCTAAATGTTGTGTACTGTTGGTGAGAGGGAAAAACAGTTCTATGTGGAGTGTTGTCCCTCAGGAGAGAAGTGGCAATAGGCAAGCAACATAGTTGTCTTCCAGTTGTTATAATTTCTATAAATCAGTGAGGTTGTTTGTATATGACAGAGCGCCATCTTAATACTTTAGTTTTACTGAGTGTTTTCACTACATTTTTGTTTTGAGAAGCAATTGCATTTGGATCTAAGAAGTCAGCAATAATCTCTACTTTTCATAAAACACAGAGACAGCACAAGCAGTTTCTATTTCCAGTGAGTTCTTACAGAAGACTGACTTGTTGAGATGCAGTACCTGTAGCTGATTTACTGCTCTGTAAGCAGCAGTACTTCTTGGCTCCCACCGAGTTCATAGCTCAACAGGAGTGAGAGACAAGAGTTCCCTTTTCCCCTATTGATGCAATACCTCCTGTTAGTATGAGTTCAGCAAAAGTGGGTGTCTGTGCTTCATATGCAATGTAGAGGTTCACAGGGAGCCTGAAACCATTCATCCAGTCTTTTCCCCACATCAAACGTTGTAATTCTATTAATTGCAATTAATTCAAGCACAACAATAACCTAAAAATACTGAGAAAACGTATAGACAGGAATGATCCAACAGATGCATTTGGGTTATGAAACCTTTCTCTTTTGGAAGGAATCAGTAAGTCACAGTGGAACTTCTAAGTTCCACAGAAAAATATCTCCCATTAGCATGTCAGTATCCAAAGGGCAATTTATACCAATAACTTCTTCAGGAAGGTAGGTTTCAGGCTGACTAAAAATCTTCACAGTATCACAGTATCACAGTATGTTTGGGATTGGAAGGGACCTCAAAAGATCATCTAGTCCAATCCCCCTGCTGGAGCAGGAACGCCTAGGTGAGGTCGCACAGGAATGTGTCCAGGCGGGCTTTGAATGTCTCCAGGGAAGGAGACTCCACAACCTCCCTGGGTAGCCTGTTCCAGTGCTCTGTTACCCTCACTGAGAAGAAGTTCTTTCTCAAATTTAAGTGGAACCTCTTGTGTTCCAGCTTGATCCCATTGCCCCTTGTCCTATCATTGTTTGCCACTGAGAAGAGCCTGACTCCATCCTCGTGGCACTCACCCTTTATATATTTATAAACATTAATAAGGTCACCCCTCAGTCTCCTCTTCTCCAAACTAAAGAGCCCCAGCTCCCTCAGCCTGCCTTCATAAGGGAGATGCTCCACTCCCTTAATCATCTTTGTTGCCCTACGCTGGACCCTCTCCAGCAGTTCCCTGTCCTTCTTGAACTGAGGGACCCAGAACTGGACACAATATTCCAGATGGGGTCTCACCAGGGTGGAGTAGAGGGGAAGGAGGACCTCTCTCGATCTACTGACCACCCCCCTTGTAATACACCCAAGGATGCCATTAGCCTTCCTGGCCACAAGGGCACAGTGCTGGCTCATGGTCATCCTGTTGTCCACCAGGACCCTCAGGTCCCTTTCCCCTACACTACTCTCTAATAGGTCATGCCCCAACCTATACTGGAACTTGGGATTGTTCCTGCCCAGATGCAGGACTCTACACTTTCCCTTGTTAAATTCCATCAGGTTATCCCCCGCCCAACTCTCCAGCCTGTCCAGGTCCCGCTGGATGGCAGCACAGCCTTCTGGCGTGTCAGCCACTCCTCCCAGCTTAGTGTCATCAGCAAACTTGCCGATAGTACACTCAATTCCCTCGTCTAAATCAGTAATGAATATATTGAATAATATTGGCCCCAGTACTGACCCCTGAGGCACTCCACTAGATACTGGCCTCCAACTGGACTCCGCACCATTGACCACCACTCTCTGGCTTCTCTCTTTAAGCCAGTTTGCAACCCACCTCACTACTCTGTTGTCTAGACCACACCTCCTCAATTTAGCTGTGAGGATGCTGTGAGGGACTGTGTCAAAGGCTTTACTGAAGTCAAGGTAGACCACATCCACCGCTCTGCCATCATCCATCCACCTTGTTACATTCTCATAAAAGGCTATGAGGTTGGTCAAGCATGACTTACCCTTGGTAAAGCCATGCTGACTGCCCCTAATGACCCTCTTATCCCTGATGTGCCTTGAGATGACACCAAGGATAAGCTGTTCCATTGCTTTCCCAGGGACAGAGGTGAGGCTGACCAGTCTATAATTACCCAGGTCCTCCTTCTTGCCCTTTTTAAAGACTGGAGTGACATTTGCTTTCCTCCAATCCTCGGGCACCTCTCCCGTTTCCCAAGACTTGGCAAAAATGATGGATAGCGGTCTAGCAATGACCTCAGCCAGCTCCCTCAGCACCCGCGGGTGCATCCCATCTGGACCCATGGATTTATGGATGTCCAGACTACTTAATTGTTCCCTAACCCAGTCCTCATTGACTAAAGCAAACTCCTCCATTAACCTGGCTTCATCCGGGGTCTCAGGGGTACAGGGTTCCCCAGGACAGCCTCCAATGGAGTAGACAGAGACAAAGAAGGCATTCAGCAATTCTGCCTTCTCTGTGTCTTCTGCCACCAGGGCACCCACCTCATTCATCAGTGGGCCTACATTGCCTCTGGTATTAGTTTTATCTGCTATGTATTTGAAAAAGTTCTTCTTGCTGTCCTTGACCCCTCTCGCCAGCTGTAATTCTAAGGAGGCCTTGGCTACCCTAGCTGCCTTCCTGCATCCTCTAACAGCAGCCTTATATTCCTCCCAAGTGGCCAGTCCCTGCTTGCATGACCTGTGAACTCGCCTCTTCTGCTTGAGCATACCCAACAGATCCCTATTCAACCACGCAGGCCTTCTGGCTCCCTTCCTCGACTTCCTACGTGTGGGGATGCTCTGATCCTGAGCATGGAAGAAGCAATCTCTGAATCCAGTCCAGCTCTCTTGGGCCCCTTTTCCTTCAAGCAGTCTTGCCCATGGGATTTCCCCCAGCAATTGCTTGAAAAGGCCGAAGTTAGCCCTGCTAAAGTCCAGGGTTGCAATTCTACCTGCTATTCTGTTCCTGCCACACGAGATGCTGAACTCCACCATCTCGTGGTCACTGCAACCCAGGCAGCCCCCAACCTTTACTGCTTTGACCAGACCCTCTTTGTTAGTGAGGATGATATCCAGCAGTGTACCTCTCCTGGTCGGCTCCTCCACCATCTGCATGAGGAAGTTATCATCAATGCACTGGAGGAACCTCCTGGACTGTGGCTGGCTGGCTGAATGGTCCTTCCAGCAAACATCAGGGAAGTTAAAATCACCCACAACAACCAGGGCCTGTGACTGTGAGGCCACTCTCAGCTGCGCATAGAAGGCCTCATCAACTTCCTCAGCCTGATCTGGTGGCCTGTAATAGACACCTACAACAGTATCACCCCTGCCAGCCTGTCCCTTGATCCTGACCCATACACTCTCAACTCGTTCCTCATCCGCTCCTGGGCAGAATTTAGTACATTGCAGTTGCTCTCTCACATAGAGAGCAACTCCACCACCACGCCTGGCTGGCCTGTCTTTCCTGAAAAGGGCGTAGCCATCCATGACCACATTCCAGTCATGTGAACTGTCCCACCATGTTTCTGTAATTGCCACCAGATGTTAGTTTGCTGTTGTTGCTATTTCTCTAAATGTGCCTTTTATCTATTTTAGGAGGCTCATCAGTATGTTCAGGACATATATTTAAAAGGTGGGGAACTAGCAGAAGAGTTGCACCTTTTTGAAGATACAAACCTTATCATACTTTTCTTGTTGCATATCTGGAAAGTAATAAAGGGTATGTGTGGCTTCATTTTTTTTAACTGCTGCCAATGTTATGAAGTATTGATCATTTTCAGCAGCCTAGACAAATTCACTATCAAAACACCTGATTGAAATATATCTAAGGCTATAGGTGAAGAGGAAGCAGACATGAAGACAACAGTGGATTTTCAGTTAAACATGAGTGATTTCTAGTTTGAATTAAGAATTGTTATGATAACTAAAAATGAAACAGCATCAGAAAGATTTGAAAGTTGTTAATGTAACTGACTTAAATGGCATTTGTTACATGAAATAAATAATTGACACCTTTTTGGAGGGAAGGAAAATTAGTTCTGTAACTTGCAGTCTTTGTATAAAGGAGAGAGTTAGTATTTCATTTACTAGTTCAAAGCATGCATTTGAGGGAGCGGGGGCGAGGAGGAAATGACTTATTTATGTCTATACATGCCGAACACAAATCCTCTCATCTTCTGTGAGGAATCTCTCAATGGTTCTTTTGAACTTTCAGGAGTAAATGTTAAGTATCGAAAATCATAAAGTTAACTGACCTATCCACAGTTTTAAAGTATTCTTTGCTATTGTAATATTTCTGAAGTTGAAGTTCAATTTTGCTCTTATTAATACATGACATTCAACAAGACCATCCCCCATTTTAACAGATGTATGCAGTCTGGGTGTTGTGTTTAGGTTTGTTACTATTAAGGTTATTGATTATTGATCGATTATTAATGATTATTATCATTGTTGGGTTTTTTATTGTATTAAATTTTAAATTATTTGCTTAATTCTGGAAGGTAACCTTTTCTGTAAAGCAAGATAAGGAAAACTTTTTGAAGGAGAAGAACAGAAAGTAATTTAAAATTTGAGAATTTCAAGTGGTATTAGAGCAAATAGAAGTCAGATTATTTAAATGCAATTTACTTACTCTTCTTTTTTCCTCTCTATAGAAACCTCAGCCACACTTCATCAAAATGCAGCGGAGTCTGTTACATACTGCATCTCAGCTGGCCCATGGGACATGTTTGGTTTTTCCTCGTACTAGTATATTTCAGTGCTTAAAAGGACAATCAATGGTGTCTCATGTTGGATGCAAAGTCATTTTGGCACTGGACCCTCCTAAACGATGTCTTCATGCAGGTACAGCACGCTTTGCCTCAAAGAAAAGTGCGCTTTCATCGCAGCCAGCAGACACTCCTCACAAAGTACCAGAAGAGAGAAAACCTTTGACTTCAACCACTGATAAACCCAAGCAAAGCCCTGTAGGGTCAAATTCTTCAGATCCTGATCCATTACAAGACAAATCAATTAGTCTTGTTCAGAGATTCAAGAAAACTTTTAAACAGTATGGAAAAGTCATGATTCCAGTGCATCTTGTGACTTCCACTGTATGGGTTGGAGTGTTTTACTATGCAGCCATGAAGTAAGTTGATATTTTGTTGCAGTACCCAGTGCTGTTGCTGAATAGAACTTGACTTTCATGTGTAAAAGAGCATATAAATTATTATTACATGTCAAAAAGTGCATCTATATGTAATAGGGAAATAAGGCTACATTTTTAAGTGAAGCATATGATTTCATATCGAAAGTATATAGGATTCATGAGAGTGTCATGTATGTACTGTTATTATGCAGTTATTGTTGTGTGCCAGATGTGTTACTAACATTTGAAGGAATGCTCTTCTCTCCAAAGTATGCATGTATGTAAACAGCATTGAAATTATTAGTAGCCTCTTACAAGGTAAATATAGAGATTTGGAATCCTGATTATAAATTGCTCAGTGACTTCTTTGTAGACCTGTTCTTTTGTTTTTTCTGTTGTACTTCAGAGGTATTTCAGCACTTCTTCCTCCCTTCATCCTCAGTCCTCCCTCATTGGATTTTCATGTTATTCACTCATTCTGAGCTCCTTGCAAACCATGTGTATCTTTTTGTTTCCTGTCTTTCCTGCCTTCCACTGAATTGCTACTGTAGGCCAGATTTTTTTTCATTGGAAATTACATATTTGAGTGTCAAAAAAAAAGTATTCTAATTGTAGTTTCTTTCAGATATATTGTGTGCCAGATACTGTTCTGGAAAATTGTGTTTATTAGAAAAAAAACTACTATATCAAATATGAGCTGCTAGTTCAGATGAAAGAGGTTTTATATATCTGCAGATTGTTTGCTAAATATGAGTAAATATTTATCTCTGGATTGCTAGTGTTGTATATTTAATAATAGAAAGCATGAAACAAGGACAGTTTGTGGTGGCAAGGATGGGGCTCTGGCATCAGAATGCCTTACCGCACAACTGTTTGTTTTAGTTACTCTAACCAGCTGGCATAATTGCCCTTTCTAGGAGCTATAGATCCAAATGTCATTCTAAATTTAGCTCATGTCAGAGTAATAAAGGTCTTGAGCTATACAAATATTTTGCTTTGGGTGAATTTAGCGTGATGCTTACATCTAGACGTTTCAGATTGAGAGAAGACTACTTTTCTTGAAACACTAAAGTTAGCTGCTAAAACAGGTATTTGGAAGATGAAAATAATGAAAATATTTAGCTAGACACTAATTATTTATCAGCCTCTTGAAGTGGAAAAATAACTTCCAGAGTGAGTGCTAATGATAAGACGCTAAACCATGATGGTTTATGAAATAGAGAGGGTTAATGCTGTCTTTCAAATCTTACCAGGTCTCCAATTTCTACTCTGGGGATAGACCTTCAGATTGTGAGTTCTAGTAACTGTTAGCAAATTAGTGCCTGTTGTTGTTTCTGATGCTAAAGTGATCATGTGCACAGAAGAATGCTTACAATATTAGGTAGAAATGGATAATGATACTTAATAATAAACATCTCTAAGTGTATGAAAGTCAAGTTTTCTATAACTGCATGTAGCTTTCTACTGTAAAGTATAGATGGGATGACTTTTTTTTTTTTTTTGGTGCTGATGTTGGCTTCCCTGGTTTTCAAATAGAAAGAAATTGTGACAGGAGCTCACTCCAGTCACCTTGCCACCTTATGTTGGCAAAGTAGAACAACTTGGCACAAACCCCTTGAAGTCTTGTGCAATATAACGTGTTTCTTCCTGTTCTTTTGCCACATTGAATTTGTTAGATATATTTAAGAGTGAATGGAGGACATTGAAATGTGGATTTTGTGATTCTGGGCATGCTGCAGATTAGTCTGAAATTTTTAAAAGAAAAAGAAGTAATTTCAGGCAAAACAGAGCATGAAGATGAACCTGCACAACTGGAGTCTATGTAACTGTCTTACAACCATTGTATATACTTACCTCAAAACATAATAAACCGGGACACAGGTAAGTTAGTAGCTGCTCAGCCCAACAGGGATAATATCAATGAGCTACCTCTTGGTGGAATGCTGAAAAGAAAGTTAATTTACCTGTATGTACAGAAATATAAAGCCTGTAACTATATTGCTTAGATGAAAAATTACTTTGCTAATGATTTACGAAGTTTGTACTATGGAATTAAAGAATGGAAATGATACTACAAATCACTGCTCAGGTTTCAAATTCCAATTCAAGTTTCAATTTTTATTTCTTTTTTCTAGAGGAGTGAATGTTGTTCCATTCCTAGAGTTGATGGGCTTACCGGACAGCATAGTGGGCATCCTGAAAAATTCCGAGAGTGGAAATGCACTAACTGCATATGCATTGTACAAAGTAAGTATAGTTTGTAAATAAGTTCTAAATCCTGCCTGGTGAACTAAACAGTTTATTTGTTTATATCAGAAAGAATTAATGCTGTTTTCTCTCTTTGACAGTTACACATACTTGAGCATTCATTTCTGTAGTAAAAATAGTCACATGCAAGTTGAGATGGGTTATGTGCGCCTTTAAGGAGTCTGTGTATTTCTAGAATAACTTCTTTGTTTGCTGAGGAATTATTGTCTGCCCTTGGAGACTTAATTATAATTAAGTTGTTTCTCTGTATCCCTGACATAATCAATGGTCATAAAGAGGTAAAGTTTAAATACGTCATGATTTCCAGATAAATTACAGTTCTTTTTATTGTAGAGAATTCACTAGTTTGTCTTCCTGCCTTAGTTGTCCATCATTGTCAAGTACTTTTATTGTCCATTTGAATCACATTCTGGTTTGGGTCTCTCTCTCTTACTTTAGATGTGCACAATGAATGTTTGGGAAACTTGAAACGTGTCAGATCATGTGAAAACAAAGCACTGTATTCATTTTGAATGCCACTCATCTGCTTTGTTTCAAAATGTGATCTGCTTCTTATCTGTTATTTAAAGGGGTTATTTTCCCGAATAAAATGTGAAAGCACCACTCTTGCCAATTATTCCTGTGTCCAAAAGAGACCAATAAGTAAATGTGATTAAATACAAAGATTTTATTATAGGTGGAAGATCTGACAGTGCTGGAAGAAACTTTCAAGGTGTGGAAGCACTAGAATAGGTTGCAAAGGCAAGATTGTGCAGGCTTTATCTTTGAAGTTCTGAAAGAACAGGTTAGTTTCTCTAGAATAGCAGACCTGGTTTGCTGTGTCTTGGATTAGCTGACCTCTTAAGGTGTCTTTTAGCTCGAGTTTTCTATGTGTGGGTCTGAGTTTTGAACACAAAGTTAGACACCTATATTCTTGTGAATTTTAGAATTTAAAGTATATCCTGTTGTCAGTATTTCCTCTTCGCTTATATGGCTCAGTGTTCACATACTAGCTGTTCTGCATGGCATTCTAAGACACCTTATGCTTGTCCCACAGGCTGCACAGGGAGGTTTAAATCCAATGCCTGTTTTGTCAAAAGGAGACTTTAAGTAAAAGGTACACATTTCTGGGGGATGTACTGTAAATTGTCTCTTTTCCGTATAAATAGAAGATCTTTTTAGTATCTGACACTGGCCAAAATGAGTTCTCAATGTTAAAAATACCCTTTGCTAGGTAATATTGTCTTATTTTATTGATATGGTGTGTTCTTTGGTTTCTTTAAGATTGCAACTCCTGCCAGATACACTGTGACTTTGGGAGGAACATCCATCACTGTTAAATATCTGCGTAAGCATGGCTACATGTCGACACCACCACCAGTAAAGGAATATCTACAAGATAGGATGGAGGAAACAAAAGATAAAATCACAGAGAAGATGGAGGAAACAAAAGATAAAATCACAGAGAAGATGGAGGAAACAAAAGATAAAATTACAGAGAAGATACAAGAAACGAAAGACAAAGTTTCATTTAAAAAAATAAAAGACTAGGGCAGATGCTTATTTTTGGATATATCAAACTAAGCACTTTAACCCTTTGTGAGGCAGGAGATACAAAGTGCACTTCTGAGCTTGTTTTTTCTTTTCTTTTGCCCTTCTTGTCTGGAGACTACAATTGCGCTGTGGATTTAAAAATTCTGTATATTCACCAAGGTTAAACATCCCTGGGGGAGAGTAGTTGTTGCAAAATTTCAATTTACAAAAGGAAAAATGAATATAAAATTAGAAGTTTGTATGTCCAGTGGTAATAATGTTAACAGTTACTGTTTCCTCTTTTTTTTAATTTTCCCCCTCTCCCAAATGCAGACAGTTTCTTCCGAAAGCTACTACTTTATTCTTCTTCCATTGTAGTGCACAGCCATTATTCCATTAGACTGAATCTTCCATTAAATGAGAATTAAGATTTCTCTACTGGGGAAGGCAACCTGTTTTGGTTTTTGGAGTATGCAGACCCAGGCCTCTTCAGTCGTGATCATCTCTCAATTTGGAGGAAGACTATTATCGCCGATACTGCACATGAAGGCACTGATGGATTAGCTGCTCAGTCTGAATGTATTATAATGGCTACACTGACTTCAGCTGAGCTGTGACAGTTTACAGGTTGAGACTGAATCTTTCTTGGACAGTGCATTTGTTCAGAAACCTCAACTGAAAGCTACAGGAAGATGAGTTAACCACAGCAGCCATATTGTCAAGTATACTTTGTTCCCTAAAGTTGATTTACAGTAGAAAGTTATTAAATTAATCAATAATTGTATATTAAAAACTAGGATTTTTTTCTTATGTTAAAGCTTACAGAGTTGTTCTATTTCATTTTTGGAACAAATTCTGAAAGAGAAGTTTACTTGAGAAACATGTATACTAAGGGGCTTTTTAAATACATGCAAAGTTAATGTTAAACCAAAAAGTTCTTCCTTCTATTCAGGAATCCCTCAGACTTCAGTAGAACAATTTAACTAAAAAAAAAAAAAAAAAGATAATTTCTGAGATAGTCATTACAGTCTATCCAGACTTTTTTTCCCTAATTTTCTTAGATTAAGAAAATACTTAGTCATAGCTGAAGGCTGAAATGCTGTCTCAGAGATGTCCTGAAGGACTAAGGTTGAAACTGTTCTATTTGGCTGGGCAGGCAAACATCTCTTGTGATTTTATTAAAATTTAGGCTACATTGAAGGGTTTTTTTTCCTACTTCTATTACAACTTTCACTTTGTAGCAACTGTCTGCATATGTATCTTGTTTAACAAGGGTGGTTTTTTGCAGAGGGAATGTGGGTAAGCAGTGGAGTTGGACCCTGAGCATTGTAGTTGACTGGAGTAAAAGAATATAGCTGATAAAGTATCAGCTCTGCCCCACTCTTATGTTTTCAATCAAGCTATTGAGGGCCTCTCCATGTTTAAGTGAGTTGAACTTCATTAACTTAATTGTGTAGTATTGATTACATACTTCTCTGCCGCTGTCTGTCTGTCAAATAGTAGTGGCAATCTAATGCCTAACTCACAGGGATGTTGTGAGGAATAATCATTGTATATTCAGTGCCCCAAAGATGTAAAGTGCCATGTTTCTGATAAATATTATTAAAAAATAATTCTGTGAAGTCTTATGCTGCTGAGATGAGCTCTGCTGTAGGATTTGAGTTAATAGATGCTTTTCTTCTTTCTTTCTATTTTAGTGTAGCTTTCCTTTCTGTCCCCTTACTGGCATTTGTTCTGGTTTTCCATTTTTGTGGGCAGTGTTGCCCATGTCCCCCAGCACCCTGCAGAGCCTGAAGTCTGCCTCCGTAATACTGCATGGTCATCCTCAATCTGGGACCAAATCTGGGAAGCTCTTGGTGCAGCTCACAGGTTCCATCTCTTCTTTGCACATGGCAGGGGTTGCACAGGGGCACCTTGGTGTCCTAGGATGGATCTGTAACCTCAAGGTGTTAGAATTTGTTCATTATGCAGATGCACCGTTTTGGTAGCCCCATCTTCTTACCCTTCCCCATGTCCAGCTAGGGTGTGACCACTCCAGCACTTGGATGATCTGTGACTACCAATGCTAAGTACAAAAGATGTCCTCTCTTAACTACATGCAGTAGACTGTCCCGTGGGACTATTTCTGCATCTGCAGTCAACAATCACAGCCCAAGATGGGGCCAGAAGCAACGTCAGCCTGACATAGGGGTGGGCTGAAGTCAGGGCCTGGCATCAGACGGGAGATGAAGTCTTAGTCCAGGAGGAGGCCAGGGCTGAAATTGTGGCCTTGAACAAGGGCTGGAGCCAAAGCAATGGCTGAAAATGGGGCCAGTCAAAATAATGAACAAGGACCAGGGCCAGTTGTCGTTTATGTTAGTGGCAGAGCTGAAGGTGCAGCCCAAAGACGGGCTGGAGCCAAAACAATGGCCCAAGATGGGGCTGGAGCAAAAGCTAGAACACATTTTTCCGATTGTGTCCCCTTCGTTCTCCACTTGTCCTTGTTTGTCACTTACCATCACCAACACTAACAGTCAGAGAATTGTAATTATCCCTTGGTAATTGTCTGGCTGTTTTGATGAAGGCGTTCTTCTTAACTAGAAAGAATACATCTTGATTTCATATGCCTGCAGGGCAACATAGAGCATGAGGGTTGTGCTTGAGTTAGGTGAATTGATTGGACAATCACAGAGACGGGAACACAGGAGGATATATACACACACACACATATAGATATATAGATAGATAGAGATATATATATATATATACACACACATATATATATGAGAGAGATAGAGAGGCTTGTTTAGGCATAGGAGAGAAAAAGAAAAAACAACCAAACAACAAAGCCCCCAAAACCAAATAACAACAACAAAAAAACCCCAACAAAACAGACCTAATACAATGTGAAGAGCTTCATAAAGAGACGTAATTAAAGAATGATTTCTAGCTGCTTCTGGACCTGACCAGGTGGCCAATAAGAGTCTAAACTGCAACCACAGGAGACCCTATCTCTCCAGCACTGTTTTTGAAAAGTTTTTAAGTTTATTTTTTTCAAGATATTGTTTGGTATAACTAGAAGCTGCTCAGTGCTTTGCAGGTCCCAGATGGAAAGCATCCATCCTTGGGTTGGAAGGTTAGCGAGTCATCTAGTGCAACCCCCCTGCAATGGGCATGGACATCTTCAACTAGATCAGGTTGTTCAGAGCCTCTCAGTTGGCACCAACCAGCATGTCCCAGCAGTATATCAGTACCAACAGCACTGCTCTTTGTCCAGGCTGATGTGGGGTGCCTCCACCCCCAAAAGCAGGCGTCTGCACACAGCTATAGGGTTCACCCACTTCTCAGAGGTGGCAGCTGTGTTTTAATGCAGGAGACATTTCAGAAGAACTATAATGGGGGAAGGGAAATTTCTTAGCCTTGGCTGACTGATGGGTAATGCTTCTGTTCACCAAATACCAGCCTTTTTTGTTTGTATGTTTGTTTTTTAATCACAGATTAGCTAAGCCATGAAGATAAACACACTCCAATTTTATATAAGGAATACTCTAAGCTCTGCCTAGCATCACTAACAACAATGTATTTCACATCATTACTGGATTGTTGTGCAGTAGTCCTCTGAACACTTTGCACGTCAGCCCTTGAACTACGGCTGCATGAGTTACTCTTCAATACAATTGTACCACAGACAAGCACTTTATATCTTCTTACTGACACTGATTTTTTTAGTGTACCTGATACCATTTTCCTGACAGACCATAATTTTACAGGAAAGTGTTTGTTTCCCCTAGCATATGGCTGGTGGTGGCACGCATATTTTGTTGTCTACAGCTACAATATCAGCAGAATATACAGTATAATTTTTAAAAGGTGAAAGGGCTTGCATGTTGCAGAGCTAATGTAGTTATCACTCAGCCATAGGGCTTTTAACATGTGCCAATGCACCCTTTGCTGAGAAGCTGTGACACCTAATAATGCACCTGTGACTTTCCAAAACAAACACAGGTAAAGTAACTATCAGCACCTTTGACCTGCAGAAGAGAGGAGGCCAAAGGAACCAGACTGACTTTGCAGTCGGTCAAGCCTTACCTGTTAGACTTTTCCTGACAAAACATGAGTGAACGTTAACAGCTCATTGGCTTTTTCCCCGAGAGCTATAAAGTTTGCAGCTGTAAGCAAATTTTATAGCGCTTACTTACAATCCGAACAATGCCATTGTCATGAAATAAATAGTTCCTATATGTTTTGCTGTTGCCATAAACCCTGCTGAACGGCTATGCAAGCACATTCGTGCTTTTATATTTGACTTATATGGCTTCTTCCTCAAGCAAAGCCAACTAGGGCAAACTTGGCTCAGCTTATGAAATATTCACAGCCTTGTAACACAGTTATGGGTGTATGCGCAGACACAGGGGCATGTAATAAGCTGGAACATTCTCACTGCTTTGTGATGAAAATTACTTTTTTTTTTTTCTTTTTTCCCCTAAGAGTTTCTTGCTGCCCAGGGTTAAATGTAGGTCAAGCTGTCTGAGCCCGTGTCTGTGGCACACAGAATGGGATTAAACCAGAATTTTCCACTCAACTCGACTGTCAATCACTGTAATGTCTGCAAATGTTAAATTAATCTGGAGTGATCTGGTGCTGGCACTGAAGGGAGCTTCTGGGGCTCAAGGATGGCATTTTGGCCTCCATAAAGAAGCTGCCCTGTTTCCTCTGGACATGGGATGGCTATGTTCTGGCTGATTGCTTAAACCCCCTGCCATGATCAGCTAAACACAGAAACCAGCTCTGTACGAGACAGCAGCACATGCACGTGAGAAGCGAGCAGGGAGAAACTACGCCTCGCGGGTGGCGGCACTGAAGGCGGTGGCGATGGGAAGGTTATTTCCAGCACCGCCACAGATTGCGCTGAGACCCACCATGTCCTTCTTCATGCTTGTTTCCTCAGCTTTAAAATAGTATTGGCACCTTTTGGCTACTATTTTGCAAAGTGCTTCACAGTGGAAAGTATGAAGGGTACAACCTATTTCACAGTAAGCAACTTCTGGTTTACATATTTGTCCCTTTATTAAGGAGAGCGAACCTTCAAAATGGGTAGTGGCTGTAGTGAGTAGGTCCACTGGCATCCCAGCAAAGCTGCCTTTGGCTTAGCATGTGATGGACATCACTGAGAGGGATCATGCAGTCCTGCCAACTTAAATAATATATTCAGGCCATTTGGAACACCTAAGGTAAGCAGAAATAGGCAGTTAAATAGTAGCAAGCACAGCACATAGTTTCTTCTTATGTTTCGAAACATTCTGGGGACAAGTACTATACAGAATACCAAAAAACTCAGCTCATCAGTTTTACCACATGCAAAAGAATTCAGTATCTCAGCTCTAATCCCCCCACTCTCAGGAGCAATCATTTGGCAGTCAGTCTGGAAAAATAATGCAGAAAACAAGAAAAAAAAAAGAAAATCGTGCAAGTTTTTATCCTAATCAGTGCTAGACTTCTGTAAAAGTGGCACAATGCAAACCGCATAAAAGCAGGGCATTGCCACAGCAGAAGCGACCTATTAGAATAGGATTCAGCAGTAAGGTTTTTTAAATGTGCATTTTAATTAGAACTCATTTAAAGCACAGCTGATCAAAACAGTGATAATGAGAGAAGCCTAATTAATTTTTGTCTAAGTAACGAAGTCTCATTATGGAGTGGGCTTTGGAAGAAAAGGGTTTGGGATGTTAAAAACAGGGTGTTTGTATTTAAGACGCAATACTGCTGGGAGCCTGGAAGCCAGACCTAGAGGATTCACAGGACTGCAGCAGCCACTGTATTAATCTTTCAACAGGAAAGAGTAACCCTACTGAGATGAGACATCCCATTTATAGCTGAGTTCTGAGCTGCAACCATTGGCAGAGATATTAAAACACAATCAAACAGAATGGCATATTATAAAACAAATATAAATACAATTAAAACCAGATTAAGATCAAAGCAGGCTCAAGAAAAAAAGGAAAAAAGGCAGTTTCCAGGGAGTTCAGGGTTCAGACAGAAGAGAAGGAACAAGAGCTTGGAGGTTTGAAGCACTTCTAAGGGCAAAGGAACTAGTGATTTTCCAAGTACTAAAGAAGAATTAGAATGCTATAGATGGGGGAGAGCTAACCCAGGGTGGTCATAGGAGAAGAAAATGGTTACTGTTGAACCCAAAATAAGTATTGTAGCATTTAAAGAACCAAGCCATTTGAAAAGAACAGCAGCAAGGGGGACACACCCTGGTTCCTACCTGAGGCCAATATAAAGGCTGCTCTGCAAGGAGGGTGTCGGAAATGGGCTGGGACTGTGGCTCCCACAGATGATGCCTCTTTCTTGAAAAGAGCTGCAAGGAAGCCCCAGGTTTGAACCAGTACCTCCCTCTAAGCATCACATCTCAGCAACAGAGAGATCAAGCTCCAGCAAGCACAGGTATAAAATACAAGAGAATAAGTAAGTTCATTAATAAGCATGCTAAATCAAGCAGCACATTATACTTACACATAAACAAAAATGAACTGCTCTGTAAAAAAAAATCTTCCCTAGTTTCGTTAAGCTTTAGTATGGTAAAGGGACAGGTATCAGCCATGGATAGCTTGATCTACCTTGGAAAGATCTGTATTGCCAATGACAAATGTCTTCCATGGGACCCTTTTGTCTAGTTTCTTACGAAGTGTATCATCCCCTTCTCCCCATCATGCTGGACCACAACTGCTCCTGTTTGAAGCACTGGCCAAAGCATATCCCAGGTTTCTCAAACCAGGTTGTTCTTCCCCTTCCCATGAGCCGTATCTTTGTATGTTCATTTTTTTAACCAATTTTTGCAGCTCAGCGATTTGGGGCCAGTGCTTATCCCCCCGCGGTCAGTCAGCGCTGATGTGCCAGAGGCAGCCACCAACACCCAGAGTGTTAACTGAGGCTGAGGTGGGGTTGTTGTCTTAAAAGGAATCGAAACAATGAGTCTCTTAGACAAGAGTGCTTGGGCTTAACTCCAGTGGGTGACAGGCAGGTGCTCTCCTGCCCATCCTGTGGTAGAATCACCTGAAATCATCCCGGTATTCATCACCAAAGGTCACAGCACCGACACAAAATCCTCATCAGATGCTCATTTCCCAGAACCCTCCCACGTGCTCCAAGGGCTGAGTCCACGCTCTGATTCCTCAACGATCAGCAGCAAACCAGCAAGGGAACACAAGAAGTACTTGTCTTACAGAAAGCCACTCCGGTGTGTCACCCTTTTTTTTCCCCCCACTGAAAATAAAAAATAAACTCAACAGGAGACAAATGCATTTCATGATTTTTAATAATTTTGTGCCATGGTTTAACCACAGCATATTAAGAACAAGCATAAAATCTGTATTTAAAACTAACAACAGCACTTAGAGCAACATCTTCCTTTAAAAGTATTGCAATAAACAGACCTTAGGTCTAAAAACTAGGACATCACCATTTGCTCAATTAAAAGAGTCAGATACACAACAGTTGAAGTCTTTTCCTGTATATAACTGGGAGTTATGGTGGAAAATAAGCAACAAATAAATTGTGTTAAAAGGAAAATAACATTTAAAAAAAAATTAAAGCAAGTCAGGTTTGTCATAGCATCACATGAACAGCTATTGAGAAATTCCAATACAGTTGTAAAGACTTACTGCTTTTAATAGCTTTGTTTTAACAACAATAAAATTTAAAAGAAAGATTAAATATTGTTGATAGTGCTGTACATATTTTAGAATAGCTTGAAACAAAATGGACAAAAGTAAGAGATGTGCTGGAAATGTGATCCTGAAAGCCACAATGTTGGAAATACAAAAAGAAGAACAAATCCATATAGCTATAAAGCATTTTACATTGTAAAACAACTAGCAAGAAACAACAAAGGAAGGGTCAACACTTTAAAAACCAGCATTTGATGGTTAAAGTGTAACAGGCTGACTGATGTAGATACCATCATGAAATCCTCTGAGCACAGCAGCACTGGGCAGCTGAGCGCTGTACTAAGATAAAACCCCTATTGCCGCTTATGTAGCCTTGGTACTATAAGTAGAAAAGCTTTGTTAAAGAAAACTAAATTGAATTATTATTTTTGCTGTCCAGGTCTACGAGGCCTGAGGCTCTCATAACTTCTGCTTACTTTATGCTTCTTTTAAAGTCTTGGCTGCCTGCTGCGTTCTGTGGTGAACGGAAAAACGTGAACACAGCTGTGAATACACTTAATAGATGGTCTGCTCTTTCCACTGCAGCTTCAAAGCAAATTAGTGCCTCTCACAGCAGACACGCTCATGTTTGGTCCACTCAATATGCAAGTTTTGTTATGATAAATCCTACCCTAGATTCCTCCAGCGGGAGGTTTGCTCTGTACAGAGTCTTCCTAGTCAAGGCCTGGGGGGGGTTTTTTGTCTGTTTTTCTCCCTTCATGCACGTAAGTGGTACTGCAGTGCAAACAGAAAGGTGGCCAGGCAAGGCATAACTCCAAAACAATTACGTCCTGACAAACAATAAATGAGTTAACAAATGACAGCCACGAAATATGCGTGTTTCCCTATGGTACATGCTCGCTGACAAAACAGCTCAATATGCAGACGGATGGATACAAGCTGCCTGTAAGGGCTTCACGGTGCAGAACTGGCCATAAAAAGAAAACCAAAAGTTACACACTTTTTTAAAACAAAAAAACAAAACAGAACAACCATGATCAATGTTCAGATACAGGATTCCTGTGAGAGGGCTTTAAAAAATTTATATATTTACAGACAAACAGCGTAGCTGAAGTTTCAGGTGTACAGAGAAGTCATGAAGGACTGTGCTCCAAGGCACCACCCTCCAGCATGACGGACCGGACCCAGCGCCTGCTCAGACCAGAGGCCTCACCATCAGCTTCACGGGGCCCCAGGTAAGGCCCCATGAGTTTCAGCAAAGCGTTTACTACTCATCTGAAAAACCAAATGGAAACGCCACCTTCAAACATATCCCAACACGTTGCTACCTTCCATCTGTGGTTAAAGCCTGACAAGTATAAAAAAGCTACATACAGACACGAGTATCTACGGAAATATTAGTCGGGATCCATCTGTGAGAGGACTAAGTCTGTCTCGGACCAATAAACTTTTTAATCATCTACCATCCTGGGATAGTTAGATAGTTTAGAAAAATAAGTACAGCATCTGTGAGTCTCTACACTAGAACTTCATGTTGAGTTTTCCTGAGGTATTTGCTTTAATGAAGAGCCCCGGGCGGGGGCACGGGGAGGGACACCCAAACACCCAGAGACACCAGAGGGGGAACCAAACTGTCAAGGGAGCCTGGCAGAAAGTTAGAAGCCTTGAATTACTTTCCACATTGGGTCTGAACAGGTCTAGGCATTCCTCCATCACCCTAAAATACAAACCTGGGTTAAGCCGCTGCTGTCAAGAGGCCGATGCAGCAGCGCTGCCGACTCAAAGCTGACGCTCAAACCCGGAATCCAGCTCACTGTCAAACCGCGGATTTTGTCACTGACCCTCGAGCTGGTACCCCTGCAGCTGTATGGGTCCCCAGCGAGCCCCGGCTAACCCCCAAGCCCGAGGAGAGTTTTTGCCACAGCAGGACCAGCGGTGGGCAGAGTGCAAGGGCTGGCTGTTGTCACAAAGCTCTCGTTGGCTTGGGTTTGATTTTTGCAGGGACGGTTTGGGTCAGTTCCCACTTGTCTGAGCTTCACTGCAAATCCAGGATGTGGATAAAAAGATTCCGAAAGTTTGAGCCCATTAAAAAACAAAAAAGTAATCAAGAATAATAATAAATAACGTATCTGCTGGAGAAGCAGTAACTAATACTGGTCCAACTCAGCAATAGCAAGGCAACAACCAATACGAGAAGCATCTATTGTAGTTGCAAGGTTAAAGCTGTGGAGGTTTTGTGTTTTGTCCTTTTTCTTAAAGTGACACATTAAAAAAAAAAAGAACAAATCTTCACAGCAAAGATGCATCAAACGACCAATCACTATACACGAGCTAGTCAAAAAGGATTTGTTCAAATTTTTTCCCTTATGATATTATATTGATATTTAATAGGAAAATAAAGTACATAGATTTTTTTGTCATTTGTATGCATTCATTTGCAAATTTTCTTAAAAAAAGGACCAAGCACAGAAGCTGGCATTCACAAAGTCTATGCCATTTTTGTGTGTGTTAAAATTGGTATCGTCTATACATTATCTTACAGTATTAACAACATCTATTTGTTTTTCTATGTTTGTTTGTTCTACCCATTGGGTAGGATATGTGCATAATACGTTCAAGTTATACACAGCACCATACAAAGAAAAAAAAAAGAAAAAAGAAAAAAAGACAAACAACTGGAAAAGCACCATTTTAAGTGAGGCACAACAAAGGTGGGAGCTCAAGGCCTGATCCAAAGCCCCCTGAAGTCGGCAAGAGTCCTCCTCCCAACTTCAGCGGGCTTTGGATCAGGCCCTCTCGAGTGCAAGGGGATTCCTATCTGATCAGACCTGAACATGAGGCACCTTAGTTGCTTACCAACTATTGACATGCAAACCTCCTCCAAATTATATCTAATACGGACAGATATCATTTACTAATAACCCTATCACAGCAAACAGACGAGCACAGAGAGAAAGAAAGAAGATGACTGCTTCCTCACCCACGAGATCCTACACACACCATGTTGTTCCAGAAAGCTCGCGTACCAAACCATGTAAAACAGCAGCAGCAAATATAGCAGAAAAATGACAAGAGTCATCTCGGGCAGTAAATCACACAAGGGGTGGCTGTCGGAGGGAAGTATCGAGGTTACAAGTTTGTTTCTTTGTAAGTTAAGCTTTTTATAGCAGGAAAGCGATGCTAGCGATACCTGGGTGGCTTGTGCCCAGTCTGGTTATGGAAGAGAGGGCAGCAAGGCAGAAGTAAGAGCCAAGAGAGTTTGCAACACTTGTCCATATAAAATCGTGCTCAGTTTTCCCCTTTCGAAAGCAGAAGAAATGCAGGGAGTAGTTACAAAAACAGCATTAGTGGCCCCGAAATATATTTAATGCAAATAGTTGCGATTTCAAGGAAACACCAGCAGACTGTGCCACTGTGTGTCTGTGGTACTTGGCCATGTGGCAAAGCCCTCGGTGGAGGCTGAGCCATCACCTGCACTGGGGTTTGCTGGAAAGAGGTGCCATAGGGCTGATGTTGGTAATTTACACTCTGAATAATGAGCATAGGCTGGCAAATAATACATTAAGTATTAAAAAAAAAATAAATCATCTTACCAACCAACATTTTCAGCTGGGCCACTCTCAAAACTTCAATTTCCTAATGAAACATACAGAACAGAGTCTTTGGACAGGAAACCTCTGTAAGTTTAAGACATCCTCATAAAGGACTTTTCCATCCTCTAAAAGGCATCAACAGGTCTCAGACAATTCAGCAAGATTGCCTCTTTCCAGGGATTTAAACAACTGACACATTCAGGGCTGGTTTAGGAGAAAAGTTGCAATTGTGCTGGTTGGCAAACAGGCGACACGGTGTGAGAAAAGATCAGATATGTGTAATTAAATTACTTGCAACAGCCTTCATCTAAAAAACAAAGATGTAACCAAAAGCCAGCCTTCATCTGAACCTGCCGTACAAACAGATCACTCAGTTCTCAGCATCAGCTAGGTGTGAAAAAATGTGCTTCTGAGATAACCATCCTTTCTGCACATCAGTACACGAGGTCTACATTAGGTTGTCCCAAAAGCACGAGCATTTTTCAAACCTCAGCCAAAAGGAGAGAGTTGTTGGATGGAAGATGCACCAGGTCATGGGCAAGAATTTGCAGAGCAAGAAACTCCCCTACTGGTAAGAATGGAGCCGTGACATTTACAGGACTGAAAAAGTAAATTAAATATTCCTCACACCTCCAGCTGTTTGACAAAAGACCTGTCATTGTTCCTGAGAACACAATATATAGTCATTTAGCACTTCTGGAAGGTGATTCTGGAATAGTAACTAATATACAGGTAATCAAAGGGTAGGATACAGGCACAAGTTTGCAGGCACATATGTATAGACATACACATGCTTGGACAGGACTTAATGGTAATGACCAGAGAGAACTTCTGAATAATCCTAAATACCTTCAAATGTACCAGCAAACCTACTGTTTACCCTTGGGGGAAGGAAAAAAAAAGCAAAGAACAATTTTGGAGCATATCTATTTTCATCAGCATACTATTTTCTTTTCCTTTGCTTATGAAATCAGGCTACCTTAGTTACAATGAGCATTAACGGCTCAAGAGCCAGAGTAATATATCTTCTCTAAACCATCCAAACATTCTCGCAGATGAAGAACGTCAGTTTTAAGGTCCAATACCTCACTACCTGGCCGGGCTACAAATGACCACCTCAGACAGCCGACACACGGGGACACTCCAGCAGGACAAGGCTTTCTTCCCTATGGCAAAGAAAGTGCTTTCTTTTCCAAAACAATGTCATTGCTCTTCCCTGAACCACATTCATGGGGAAAAATGGGGAAAAAAAAAAAAAATCAACTCAGCAACTTTATTTCTTTAATTTCTGCAACACAAAAATTCAGAGATTGGGGATAACAGAAGCAGCTTCCAGCCGGGACAAACTGGTGGAAGAAGTGGTCAAGCAATAATAATAAAAAAAAGCCAAAGGAGCACAGCTTGACCCCCGGTTCCTGCAAATTCCACAGCTGCAGGAACATAAATACCTGCCTCACTGGCCATCAAGACCTGGTACATGGGGCATGTGCCCCCGTTTTTCTACTTACAAGGAAAAAGCACGCTGTAATAAAGTGACATCAGACTGAGACTGTGCTGAGCACAGAGTTCACCAGTGACAAGATTAGGAGCAGCTCAAGCAGGTCCTCCCTGACAAAAATCAACCTGTTATGCAAAGTACCGTGAATTCTGCACGTGCCACACGCTACAGGACAGGGATCTGAACGCTGCCCCATTGACCGGGTGCTGGTCGTCATATTCCTCACTCATCTCTGGAAAGCAGCATCACCCGCACAGAGCCTGCTCATGCAGCACCCACATGGACCCAACCACAACCAGGCTACGCGTACATCCAGAATCACAGCCAAGCGCTCCCTTGGGAAACTTCAGGAGAAACCTCTTTTCCATGGCTAAACCCCCTGCCTCTTCCAGCCCTGAAAGACCACAGAAAAACATCAAATACAGGATGTATTTAACACCAAGAAGGGAGCCGTGCCAAGCCACGTAAGGGAAAAATCAACCTTGGTCATAATGCTTTATTTCTTAAAGGTACATTTAAAAAAACAGATCGGTTAACTGGGCAAAGGTCAGAAGATGCAACCACAACTCACGCTAATATGATCCATCACACAGAAAACTCCACACACATATGATGTGAGTTTTGTGCATGAAACACATAAACCAAAACACCAGTATTGAGGTATAATCTATGTAATTAAATCTACAATGTTTGAAGAAATCTTTTAGGATTTACAAAGCTTCATTTGAGTGGCTGTGGAAAACAGTTCATTAATTCTTGGTATTTTCAAAGGGATTTTTCCATAAAAGCTTCATAGAATTACCTATCTTCTGAGAGCGCCAATTTCTAAGCCTGTAAAGATCGACAGTGCTATCTAATTCTGGTATTACTCCTTTTACCATTCTGTTCTGTTAGGAAGAGCGTATTTTCTCTCACTGCAACAAAAGAAAAAACAGGAAAACATGTACTGTTGCAACCTTACACTATTGGTAGCATTCCCATGGGAGATCACTAATATTCATCAGAAAATACCATATTTACTCCTGTAAGAGGCCCCAGATTGCAAGCTCACCTATAGCAAACAACAGGTGACAACATTTTCAGAGCTGACAAGTATTCTGGTTGCACATGAGCTTAGGGCAGCAGAATATGATGAGAAGGCGAAGATGCAAGAGGAAATGCAGCCATTAGGTGAGCAAATACTAAGGTCTTCCCAAACAAATCTTTTCTACAGAACTGAAACAGGTAACATTTTCCACATAAAGAAAAATTAAAGAGACAACAGTGCACGCATCGTATCGGGTAACGTTAATGGTAAGCGCGTAAATGCACCGGCATGCAGAGATGGCGAGAGATGGCAAAGGGCTGTCTTCAAAGCGAGCACGTTCCCAAGAGGTGACTTTGGAGGCAACTTCAAGGTTCACTGCACTGAGATTGTGCACAGGGAAGAGCTGGTACTGAACCCAGGGCCCAGTGCAGGTGTGCTCTGCCATGACAACTGAGTTCCAGCTGTTCTTGCCTAAAGGCTAAACAACCCTCATTCAAAGAACAGCACAGTATCTGTGTACGTGCACACACATTCTCTGATTTAAAAACTCACTTCTGAAGGACACCAAAAGTCATTGAAGACCAAACTCAACATGTTCTGGTTTTGCTTTTAAAAAAAAAAAAAAAAACCCTAAGAATTATGTACATAGGTTGTTTGCAAAAATCTAATTTCACAGCTTTTATTCCCAGGAAGCAGACATGACAAGAGCCCTAGCTGACTGACAGCCACCTAGTCATCTCCTAAACACCTGTCCTGTGAGTCTGAGTGTAAAAAAGAAAAGCAAATTCCATCATACAATCTGTCTCACCCTTCAAATAACACACAAATTAAAAGGCAGCTTTACTCCGCATTACCAGCGTGACTCAGACCAAAAAAACAAACAGAGAGACAAATGAGGCCGCATATTCAGACTAACAGTTACACAAACATGTTCTAAACTAGAATAAAACCAAATTACCTTATGAAGTAAACAATCTACACCGAGGCCCATAACACACACTCACAGAGACACGCATACTGTTTTGGCATTAAAACTCTGCATAGATCGAAGATGCACTTCAGCGATCAGAGCCCCCGGTGCACAGAAGTCCTGCAGAAATCCAGCCTTCAGCCACAGGACTGCTGCCCTAACCAAGCACAGGGCTTGAGAAAACAGGAAAAAAATAGGTGAAAGATCTTAAAGTGAGAAGGTCTATGACACACTCATACACATATATATTAGAAGCTATTCAAGCTAAGACTCTAAACGTTCTTACTTTAAGTCTGTTTCCCAAACGCATTTTAAGTGCAAGTTGTGCTTTTTCATGTGCTTGTGATGCCACTGTCACCATTTGTCACCCGCTGCCCAGCGCTGCGCATGCTTCTGCACAGAAGCGGCCGGGCAAGGGACACCCCACTTGCCCCTTCACAGCCAGGTAACACTTTCCAACCACTCTTCGGACCAGTGTGGCAAAACCAGGGCTTACAGACACTTCGTTAATACGCAAGTCACCTTTACCCACAAGCATCGGCCCTGTTGGCGTCAACCGAGCGACACGCACGGAGGAGGGTTTTCCGCAACATGGCCCAGAGCAAAATGGTTTGCGGTGGGAATAACTGGTGCTCCCACGCTGCTGCAGAAGCCGCAGCATCGCCGTCACGGACGCTCTCGGAACTGCTGCGGAAAGTCCATGGGGGAATGGGGGGGGTTACAGCTACAAAGGCCCCTTCGCTTCACCAGGATGGATCTCCAGGACTGAACTTCAGCACGTGAAGGATGAAACGGAGAGTGAAAAGCACAACAGAGTCTCACGTATTTTAACAGCATCGCAGGGGAGAAAACCCACCTTGCGTTTTTAAACAATTTATTGCATAATGTCATGATATGTGACTAAATACATTTCAGGCTACAGTGAGGACAAAAATCTCTAAAACCATAAGTACTGGCGATACTGCGTTATGATAAGGAAAAGAATGGCAGCACTTAGTTAGAATCAATACAAATTAACACATCTGGGATTTTGTTTTGCCATTTACGAAACAAATAATCTACACTGCAAAACAGCTAAACCCTAAGTGATGGAAAATGCTGGGATTTCTTATTTGCCTTCTTCCATCCAAAAGTCTCCAAGACACTTCATGGACGCACTGTTATTTGAATGCAAATTATTGCAAAGACGAGTTAAGTGTCCCTGTATTTCTTGATTTGTAAAAGTCAAGAGATGTTAGGCTAAGTCCTGTCCCCTTTTTCTAGCAAACCCAGGGGGAGGGGGGCAAACTCCTCCAGATTACTTCTGGGGCTCTATCATCATTCCACAGGTGAAAAGACAACATATAGAAGAACTTCACATAAAATAGTTCCCTCATATATATTTTTTTAGAACATTAAGATAGTGCAACTTTTTAAAACACATTTATCACAACACAAATTAATTCCTTGCATTCATCTAAGTTCTCAACTTTATACCTTGGCACACAAAACAGGAATTTTGTTTCATATTAAAAAAAAAAAAAATCCACACCCTGGGAGAAAAGGAAAAAAAAAGCAAACTGGCCAATTCTTCCCCCGTTTATCCGGCAAATCCACCTTCTTCCTTCTGCCATTCAGTGAGTATAAAACAGGCCATACAAGCCTCATTTCTGTGCTAAGTTAACTTTTAGAATTAAATAATTGAAATAGTTTATTAAAAAAAAATAATATATCCCTCCCCCTCTCCCCTGAAACACTGCTTGTAGACAAACTGAATGGAAGTTTGTATTTCTTTCGATCTGCTTTGCATGCAATTCCCCTGAAAAGGAATCAGAAACAAAGAACTGGTTTGCACGTTTGGTTTTACTAAGTTGTACCACGTGAAACGTTAACAACACTGTGCACCGGAGCATGGGGGTCTTCCTCCACCGCCCTGCTTCAACCTCTCATCTTCAGTTCAAATGAACCTGGGCGAGTATCTCAGACCAGGTTTCCCGGTTTTCGGTCTTGGCCTTTGCTGGGGACTATTGTGCTCTCTGAATTGTTCTGCTGAAACTGAAGTCTGCTCCCCCTCTGCGAGGAAGGAGGCGCATTGCTGTGCTGGTGATGGAAAAAAGAGGAGCCTGGGTAATGCCCCATGACCTCGCTGTATGTCGGGGGTGGTCCTTCCATCCTTCCGTTACTGCTATAGTTGGTTGCACTTATGCCCGAATTGCTGCTTGGTGGGCAGGGGCCCCCATTGTACATTGAGATGTCTATCAAGTCGCTATCAAAAATGGTTCGGTTGGGTGGTGCCCTGACAGATTCCCGGTTGAGCTCCATCTGCTGTTCTGGGTCCCGGAGCTGCAGGGTGCACGGACCTTGGTACGGCGGTGGCTCTTCCCCATCGGAGAGGGAGATGGTCGGAGGAAGGTCAATCTCATGCTGCATGTAAGGGTAAGTGGGCTGGAAGCGACTGAAACGGTCCCGCTGCATAAAAGATGGGGCAGTAAACCTGTCCCTGGACCTTGGAGCATACATGATCTGAAATGGGAAGAGAGAGACACGTGACTCCACATCTGAGCAAAGCACTGGGGTGGCTCCGTATTTAAATGCTTCTCTTTGCCACCCATCTGAAAAGGTTAAACCCAGCAGATACTGTGCACACGTGCTCCCACACACATGCATGTGAACAGAAGAGGTAGGAGCTGCAGGAAGGATCTAGCACAACATACTTGAGAACAGCTTCACAAAGTAAGACCGAGACCTCACACAGCTCTGTCTGACATTAAAACATGCAGAGCTGAAAGAAAACTGTTCTGTTCTTGTACATAGGAAACACTTTCTTTCTAGTCTTGACAATTAACTAGTTCTACAATAATGCCCCAATACCGAATTTCAGCTGCAGTCTGAGCCTCTCCGTCCTACTCAGAGTTAATGTAATACCCCGTGCACAACCAAAGAATTCAGATGGTCATTTTAGTACGTTTTGCAAAGGCCCAGTATATCTCGCGCCCTCACTACCAGCGTGTATCAGGTGTCCTCCCCCTCAGTTCTCAGACAGAACTCAGCCTCTGGGGAGGACCTGCAAAACTTCTGCACCACGAGTGGAAAAAATGTCCCCGGCATATTAAGCCCTGGAGAAGGTCCAGCTTTACAAGAGGAAGAGTTCAAGACACTGTGTAAGAAGCTATTGCTCCTCACTTGGACTATGTCAGATCTAGAGAGACATACCAGCTCATATGTCTAGACCTATCAAACCGCTCTTCTCATTTTTGCATCCATGCAGGGTCTTTAGCCCCTGACCCTCACAGATTCAAGGTCAGTCACCAGGAGGTGTCACTGTTTGACACAGGAGAGCTGTAGCAACACACTCACAAGCTATCACCCCAGTCAGGGATCTGTGCTAACCTGAAGGAGGGAAACACTGGTGAAAGGATTTGTGTTGTAAATTCAGGAAAAACACAGGGAGAAGAACAACTGGTCTCCCAGATTCAAGTGAATACTCAGATCACTGAGCCACTGCATGAGAGAGATGAGAGGGACAGCTCTACCACTTACCTGTGAATGCCTATTATGATACAGGTACCTGCAGAGATGAGGTGTCAGGTAGGTAAAACTTCATTCTTTTAATGAAAAGGTCTTAAGCATTTATGAAATGGGAGATAAGGCAAGCTCAGACATCCACATGAACCTGGCTCTTGGTCTACACTGAAAAAGCTTTATCTTCTAAATAGATGCATGCTTCTGGGGGGAGTGAAACTGACATAACAAGAAAGAAGAAAATACATTTGTGAAGATAATATGAAATTCATACCTCTGAAGCACCCTGGCGCGAAACAGAGCTTTCTGAAGGCCACAAGCACCCTTCCTGGAATGCAGAAAGACACAAGAGAAAAATTAATAGATCAAATCACCATCCTACCTCAAATACCATGACTTTTCAGAGCAGTCAACTTCTAAGGACCGGCTGTCTCCACCTCTACCTAGAGAAAAGTGATAAACAAGCCAAGTCCCACTCCTTGCTTTCCAAAATCAGAGCAAACAGCAGTTCTGCAACCAAGCAAGTCAAACTTGGTCCATGTTGCAGGTGCTGAGATGCCACCCATGGCACCCAGCCTCACAGGCCGTCAGGACACAGCAAGCCAGTCGCAGAGACGAGCACACGGCAATGCGCAGGTGTGACAGGAGACACTTCGGCACTTGGGTGCTGAGTGGGTGCCCTTCATCTCCCACCCCGTGACAAGGCCACGTCAGCACTGTCAGCAGGTCTGAAGAAGCTGACCTGCCAGCCAGGATCTCGATTACACACCGGAGCCAAACAGTTCATAGCGAAACCTGGCATCTGCAATCTCGGTGAAGTGACAGACGCTCTAAACCCAGGCAACTTCTGGTCAAAACTGCCAGTTGCCCAATTCCCACCATCAACAGTAATTAAGCAGCTGAGGTTTCAGGCACCAGTTCCCCTCTGCAACCACTTCCCCAAACACCTTCTCAGGCCAAGGTATTTTCTCTGTCACGCCACGAATGCCTGTTCTGACACTGTGCCAGTACTCAGGGCAGAATAAAAGGGTGAAGAACATGTAAATAAGGAAAACCAGTTTAAGGCGTATAATCATTTTTTCAGTTAATTGTTTAGAGTAGCAGCAACTACTGCAATGGATTTATTTTACTGGAAAATCTCAAAGCTGTAAAGGACACATCAGAGCTGCTATAAAGCACAGAATTTCAATCTTGGTGTAACAAGAGCAAATCAAAACATTGCACGGTCATGACATTCCCTTGGTGCTAATTCAAGTTTTATGATTTTATAGGCATAAGAAACTTCAGGAACAGGAAGGGAAAAATGCACACTGTACCCAAAATTTTTACCATGTATAGACTACTTTCAAATCCTACTGTACTTCTTCTTTTCACCATAGCATCTTTCAACACATTTCAGATATAAAAATAGACCTAACTAGATGTGCATCATGACACTCAGAGACCAGAAGCCGTCTGTGATCTTGTCAAGAGAGTCCACCGCAAAGCAAAGCTGCTCTAAGAGGAATCTCCCACAGGATTCAGCTGCTCAGGGAAATGCTTTGAATAACAAAACTGGTCAATCACTTCTCTCCTGTAGCTGTAGAGAGCAGAGAGAGAGGGAGACTGACAACTGCAATTATTTACAACTTCCCTTTGCATGTATCCCCACTTGCAAAGGCCTGATATGAAAGATAAATCTTAGGTAGATTCACGTATTTCAGTGCCTATAGAAGGTTTTGTCAGTAGAATAAATTGTAACTATGTAACTGTATATATACTTGTATATACATATTTATGCACACCTTCCTTTACACCCCTCCATCACCCAGATTCCCTCATTTTGAAATATCTGAGGGTATATTTCCACAACTAAAGACAATCAGGTTGTCAGCAGCTGGCCCAGCAGGCTCCAAGCCTGTTGCAATTGTTAAGTAAAACTTATTAGTCAATGCTAAAGTGCTTAATTAACTGCCCATGAACTACAAGCCACACACAGCCCAACAGCACATTCCTGAGTGATGGTTTGAAGAACGCGATAGTGTGTAGCTTTATGCTTAGTGCAACTGTCTCGGTGTCTCCTTTAATGTGTTCAGGCTCAGAAGGGTGGGAAAAAGGCAAAACCAATGACCCAGCCCACGAAGGAATTCAATCTACCACCACTGCTTACGTTACTCAAACTCCCTTATGAAAGAGAGTTTCCAGTGTGGAAATGGAAATTACGCTCCCATGCTAGGACCAATCTCCCCTACGGCAAGAGAATAAGAAGTGCTGAGGGAGATGGTGCAGTATATGGGGGAAAAAAAACCTCCTCACTCTGGGATGGAGCAGGACCTGGATGCTGAGCCTGGGCACAAAGACCTGGTACCAGCAATGCCTAGCAGAACTCACTGGAAGAGTGGAACTGCCTGTTATTCTACTGCTGATCCCTGAATGCCAGTACGGCTGCTGCAGGGACCACACAGAGTGCAACCAGGGTGCTGCGACAGGTGACCAAGATGATGAGACCGAAGGAGCCCAAGGCTCTCCCTACTCTGGGCTAACTATTCAAGGAGGTAGGCAGCTTGGAATGCAGCTGAACTCCAAGGTTGTGAGATCCTTAAGACACAAGGATGTATAACAACATGGCCTCTGTGACAGTGTCCCCTACAGCCCACCTCTACCTACTCCCATCCCTAAGGTTTCCTCTGGAGAGAGCAGCAAGCTGAATAAATGGTTTGGCAGCAGCCAAGCCCCAGTAAGATCTCTGTCCCAGGAGCTAAAGGAACTCGCCAAGCAGATGGTTGAGTACCACGTGCTCACATGACCACACTTGGAAAATACCAACCCTACCATGGTCAGTCCAGTGCCACAGTACAGGATTGCCTTGTCCTCACTAGAGTAAGCCCAGACTAACTGGCCCAACATAAGGAAAGGCACTACACTCTTACTTAGTGCATGGACAAGTCTTAAAATGGACAGCAGAAGAGGCAAGGAGAAAGGGAAGGAGCTGACAGACAACTGAGTTTCCTGCACTCAGCTATAGAGGAATCCTTGAATCCTTCTAGGACACAAACTTATTGTATAGTGACCTGCAATGACAAATACAAAAATGTAGAGGGTCTTTTTAAACGTTGAGAGCAGTATGACACCGTTGAAGAAGAATACAGAGAGGAGGAAAAGAAAGAGATAACGGACAGCATGCCAGTGCTTAATTACGAATGCCTCTATGAGGTTTATATTTACAACTATTTGAGGCATACAAAAGAACAGGACAATCATTTCTACTTAATGTCACGCACTAGATACCCCTTGTCCTCTTACACAGCACATACTTCATCAGGTGCCTCTGCGTCAGACACAGTAGCTCACTGCTGAGCTGTGCAGCTCCCATGTCAGGGCTGGCCCAGGAACGGCC
The DNA here is from genome assembly GCF_037038585.1 of Patagioenas fasciata. Taxonomy (NCBI): domain Eukaryota; kingdom Metazoa; phylum Chordata; class Aves; order Columbiformes; family Columbidae; genus Patagioenas; species Patagioenas fasciata. The sequence goes on along the minus strand of NC_092521.1, from coordinate 57,247,507 downwards.
AGCTTGGAGCAAAGGCAGACTCTGCCCGAGTCTCCAGCCACTTCAGCTGTGCCCTTCTGCCAGTATCCCAAGGCTAAGAGAAAAGTTAGGAAATTAATAAGAATTTAACACACTGAAGTGCTTTGCTGAATCTTGACCTGAAATGCTACAGGGGTTTTCTGTGCTTTGCCTTCTGTAGATAAATCCCATCTCCTCTACAGAAGGTGGCATCTGTCTGGAACAAGAGAACTGCACCCAAACACGTACCTGCCCCGTCTTCCCAATTTTGGTCTTTTCAGCCATTGTGCCTTCCTGGAATTTCTGCATCCACCAGAGCAGACTTCCTACCCACCTTTCTCAAGACAGGGAGATGCTCCCTCCCTTGCACTAGGTAGATACAATCACACCCAAGGGTTGGTGCCCACCAGCCCCACTGTTCCCGGGGTGATGGCAAGAGGTTGAGAGGAGAAAAAAGGAAAAACCTCAGTGTTGCAGAAGGAAAATACCCCCGTGACTTTTTTCCACCCCTCCCCTAAAATGTAAATGTAACATACAACATGCTGGCAGCATCACAAACAATCTGGGGTGATTTACACAGAGGTGAGGTGTTATTTCTTGTTCTCTTCTTGTCCTACTTACTGACCTTCTTTTGACCACTAAAATGTTTCCCTATGCTCAGATCAGTGAAAATCAGGTAAGAACTGACAGCATTTGTATTTATACTCCCTCATATTGTTTTGTCCCTTACAATTCAAAATACCAAGGCAGATTGGCCTAATGACAAAAAAATTACTTTCAACTTCGTTTCACTCGGTTACTCCTTATCCCATGAGCGGGACAATATCAGGCACAGGCAATACAGCTCTGAAAAAGAGTTGAGCAGCCGCCAAGCCTGGCACAAACCTGCAGCCCCAGTACCGCTGACAGGCACCTCCCAGCAAGCAAATCCAGTACTGGCAGCATGCCCGATGGACGCCCCTTCACAGCAAATACCCAGGGATTTGTACAAGTACCTCTCGGGTATGTATAATCAAGGTTAAACCTCAGCAAATGCAATTTACTCTTTTTTTTTTTTCTCTGCAGACAATATATCATTTACCTGCTTCTTACTGATTCTCAAGAACCAGCCAATTCGACTGGCGGCTTCTTAAACAGACTGGAGGTCTTCAGCTGTGAGCTTCAATACTCAAAAGGAAGAGCGATAGAAAGCTTATGCATTCACTCCCTGTATCATCTTCATTTTTAACACTGTTAGGTTTTGGGATGAAAAACCCTGAGTCTCCATGGTAAATCCTAGCTCCTACAACTAACGCCAAAGCAAAAAAAACTTACAGATCTAGCCATGTCTTTTACTGACCTTAGTCATTCCTAGGTCTCATAATAATTTACAGAAATTAATTTTGTGATTAGGTTTTGAAATAACAGCATCATTTAATAAATTCAGCTGGGTGGTTACCTAATTATCTTAAGGTGATGATTATTTAACTCAATATTTAGAGCTTAGGAGACTGGATAAGCCTAAGATAATTTGTCTGATTCGTATTTTATAAAGGTTAAGGGCCTCTAGTATTAAACAGTTTAGTAAGATGACATTTTAAGACCATTTTTACACACTGTGCTTCCTGGAGCACAGTGTCATCCAACTATCTTGGCTGAGCATCAGCACATTGACAGAGAGTAGGAAAGAAATTTACTGGAAGAGGGATTTTTAATTCAGGATAAATTGCAGGTAAAAATTTATGCTCATTAAGAAAAATTCGATGAAGCAAGAGCATCCCTGTGCTGGTTTTGGCTGGAATAATTTTCTTCACAGTAGCTCATATGGGGCTATGTTTTGGATTTGTGCTGGCAACAGTGTTGATAATACTGGGATGTTTTAGTTACTACTGAGCAGAGCTTACACAGAGTCAGGGTCTTTTCTGCTTTTTACCCCACCAGCGAGTAGGTTGGGGGTGCACAAGTAGCTGGGAGGGGACACAGATGGGACAGGCAACCCCAATTGCCAAAGAGACATTCCATAACATATGACCGCATGCTCAGCATATATAGCTGGGGAGAGGAGAATGAAGGGGTGACATTCGGAGTGATGGTATTTGTCTTCCCAAGTAACATTACGCGTGATGAAGCCCAGCTTTCCTGGAGATGGCTGAACACCTGCCTGCCGAAGGGAAGCAGCGACTGAATTCCTTGGTTTGCTTTGCTAGTGCATATGGTTTTTGCTTTAGTTATTAAACTGTCTTTATCTCCACACAAAAGCTTTCTCTTTTACCCTTCCAATTCTCTCCCCCACCTCACTGGAGAGGAGTGAGCAAGTGGCTGTGTGGTGCTTAGTTCCTGGCTGGGGTTAAACCACAACAATCCCATATAACTCAAACTTTGCTTTTTACTGACTCTTAAGGAGATTTTCAGGTTTTCTCCACTTTCCAATTTCTGAGAATTAGAACTCTGCCTGAAATTGTACTTCCTGAGAAACAAAATTCAGTTTTTCACTTTCTGAAATGCAGTACACGTATTAAGAACGTCCTTCTTTTTCCCTCGACTAAACTCAGACTTCTATACACACGTCTTTTGCAAATGAAGCAACTCCGACAGCGGTGTAATTGCTAATTCTGGCCCTAGGTGGCAGTGATACATTGCACTACATTAAAGCAGCGGCTTCCTCAAAACGCTCCGGGAAGGCAGAGGGGCTCGTTCCTCTCTGTCTCCTCCAGGGTGACACAGACCATCGCAACTCTTAGCATTGCAACACTCCCCGGCTCAACACAAGCAAAGCCAAACTATTGCATTGACCCCGAGAGAATGACGAGTATTCCAGCAGGATTGCTCTTCCCTTTAGAAGCCGCGTTTCCCAAGGGCAGGAAAGGTTACAGCATCTGGCAGAGCAGCCCGTGGTACCAAGAAGTACTAGGGAGAGGTAACTATGGAGAACACCAAACCTCTCACTTCTAGTCCACCTCCCTACACTTACAGTCATTATTTCTGCTACTTAATGCTTTAAAGCTTTTATTTCCCCAGCTCCACAGCACTTTACCACTTCTACGTAATCGTCATTTCATTCAAGTGAAGGAAATAAGTACTAGTATCCTTTCCCCTTTATTTGGAGATGAAGCAAGTTGCTCAAGGTGACACACTGAGTCAGGAGTCAGACGAAGCTTCTCATCCTACCTGCAGATTTCCTGGATGATCCTGCCCTTATTAACCATGTTCTGACTTTATTGTGGTAGACTTCAAAGAGTGGCAGCCAGTGCACACTGTCCCTCCTGGCAGCACACCATGAGGACAGGCAGCTCTGTGTACCTCACATGGGCAGCAGGGGAACACCACACACCTCCAGCGCCTGCCAAATGCTGCCTGGTGCAAAGGAAAAGGTTTGGCAAAGCAGGGTGGTCTACAGCACTCACACTCTCTCCCAGCTATAGACTGGGTTCTTGTTCCCACCTGGATTTTCTTTTACCGACAAATCCCTGGAGCTGTCGATAGTATTTTGTATTTTCCATCACTCTCCTGATGTCCCCCTTTTATTCTGAAATAGCTGTTCCAAGAAGGAGGGCAATATTTTTACAGCTTGGCATTCAAGATGGGCATTATCAATGCAGGTCCTAATGCAAGCTGACTAGCCCTAGCAGCGATGCTGCCCTTGGTGCAGGGAGGCTAGGGCCGGTCAGGCTGAGCATCTTGTGTGATGGATGCAGGGGCTTTGCTGCCAGGAGTGGACCTAGGGCAGTCGAAGTATTCAGTACTCCTTGCACATTCACTTTATAAAAGACGTGAAGACAGAAGCAACCAGGATGGGGAGAAGGAATTAATTTAGGAACATCAGAAGCTCACTAAGTACCTCCCTGTAAGTCACTTAGTTAATCTCTTTTTCTCCTCAACGCCTGGAAATCACTGGTGATGACACTAAGAGTTAATCATCAGAAAGCAAGATTTATCTTGGTTTTATCCCAGCAAACAGCAGAGTGCCATGGCAGCTGCTCAGACGCAGCTACCTGCATTCCACCAGGATGATTTTGGTTACCAGAAACACCACCCTCCCAATACAACGTCAGTCCTCTCAAGGCACAGCCAGCAACACACCCCTCCCCTGGGACTTTAGACACACATACCCTGTGCACGAACGTGCCTTTCCCCATCTGGCGCATGGCTTTGCCCTGAAACCCCCCAGCATCATCAGTCGCTCCCACGGGACAGGTTGTGGTGTTGTCCCAGCACAGCAGTCCTGGGCATGCTCCTGGTACACTCCAACCCTACAGTCTTCACAGCCCCCTCAGATGCTCTGCAAACCTGGGCTGGCTCCCAGCTGTGAAGGCAAACACTGCTGATGGATCGATCCACCAGCAGCAAGAAACATTCAAGGTTTTATCCATCATAATACGGACACCGTTCAGTACCATGCATGCTCACTTCAGGATGCTGCTCATGCCGACACAGATGCCACTCAGAATCGTTCCACCTATCACAGTTATGACCCCAAACCCCCTATTTCTGCTACTGTTAAAACAGGATTTGAATGTTTTAATATCCACACTATGGGAGGGCATGGTTTGCCATGGGACAGCAGGCAGCATCCTCAGCAGCTCTGCTGCAGAAAGACTCCTGAGCACGCAAGCATTCTCCTGTCCCTGCTGTGACCTGTTTAAAGCCTCAGCACACTGACCAAGGTAATAAAACGACAAAAGACCAGTGGAAATATCAGAAGATGAGCCAGTGGGGATGAAAAGGAAAAAATAAAATTAAAAAAAAAAAAAGGAAATAAAAAAGATAAACATGGACTGGTGGTCATACAGGAAAGCATGTTTTCAGAACAGGAATGCAACAACTACTTTTCAGCATGTACTTGTCAAAGACTTTTTTTTCTGGGATCGGTCCCTTTTCTGCTCTTCAAGTATTACTAATACTTGAGATTCCCGTGATGATTCATTGTCTTTTTAATAGTCTGATTTCTGGACTTTGAATTTCAACTTCCAGGCTTTTTTTTTTTTTTTTTAAACATGAGGGAAGTTCAGCCAGACAAAAAAGAAACCCACAAATACCTTTTATTTCATTATTTTGGAGGCCTGACCCCCATGAGTTTTACAGGTGTGATGTTGGCAATAAAGGCAGTAATTTATCTGTTCAATTCTATTACACTTTCTAGAAGAACCAGAATGAGAGAGATCATCTGTTCGATAGCTGGTCTTTACAGGACAGAAATCTGTGCAATTCAGCCACAGCACAGCTGTTGGAAGGCATGATTACCCAGAAATAGGACAGGCTTGAATAAAAGGAAAATCAAAGGTAACAAAAGGATTTTTAAAAAGGCCCATCAGAGTAGGCAATGCATGATTCTGCATCTTGATATACCTCTGCTACCTCAGTTACGTGAACAGGGTTCGCTTCATAGTTCACTACAGGAACTAGTTAACGGTCAATTAATTTCATTTACCATTTTAAGAAATGTCTAAACTTCCTCTATTTCCATTCAGTATTCCTCCTCCAACAGAAGGCCTGAGTCAGAATGGTATTTTCATCAGACATTAGTACTTCATAAATATTTAAATCTGTTTTCAGAGTCTACATACCATTAAAAAAAAAAAAAAAAAAAAAGAAAAGAATATCCTAGTCAGTAGCATTTCAACACAGAACAAGGCTTGCCTGGTTAAAAAGAAATAAAATTAAAAGCGTATCATCTAACCTGCGTCTTACTGCTCACACTATTTACCTTGTGCAACTGACTCTGCAGTGGACAAGGAGAACAGACTGATCATTTCTAGTTTCACATCTGAGAAGAAATGCTTTAGTTTCCCAACCCTCATGCACCACATTCTGCTTTTAAGGATTGCATTGCGAGCAGCACACAATCAGTTTCAAACAGCATTTCCTTCTAACACCTGAGAGATAGGAAAATTCAAACATATAAGACATTTGACCTCGGAGACCTCCAAAGTCCCGTTCCCTGCAAGTATGACCTTCTTTTAAGAACAGCTTCGGCTTATCAGAGATCCAGATGAGTAATAGTGGTGACAAGCCTACACCAGAGTTTTCAGAAGAATTAGTAACCAGTTCTTGCCAATCAATCACCAATTCCCATGAAGTGCTCACTTGGCTGTGATTATCATTACTTATGAAGGTTCCATCAAATTGAAACTAAGTCAGTGTTGTTAAAATTATTTAAGAGCAGTTCTGGATACTAAAGCAGCTCCCAAGTCCCCACTGCCAAATTACATGTTCTTCTTCTTCTCAAGAAAGTGATGCTTCCTCCCTCACGTCCAAGAGAAAAGGCACCACTTGCTCTGATAACAGACAATGCTAACGAACCAGACAAAGGAAATAATGGGTTACTTCATGCATTTGACAGCTTAATGCAGTTCTAAAAGATTTGTGATGATAAAAATGTGTTTCCTTTATCGGAAATTATATCATTTTAGGTACTTGTAGCAATTATAGCTAGCGCTTTTCGGACAGAAGTGTAGTTCTTGAATTACAGCATCCATCTCAAAGCAACACTCAAATTAATATACCCAATTTTTCCAGCCCTGAAGTCCACAAGGTTAAGGTTTGACAAGTTCCAGTTTCATCCGTAACCAAATTATAGCTAAATACTCCTACGCTACTGAAGTGCTGGGGAATGGGGCAACCTCCCCTTGAGGAGACAGCTCCTTTCCTCCCCACGTAGCCTCCAAGGCAAGAGTTGTTCAACCCAGCAAAAGGGTGCGGGCGACGTGCCAAGCGAGAGCTTGGGGAATCCTGCATTCGTCACGTTTTATGGCTGGCTTTTGGGAGAGAGCTGCTGACTGTCAGGGGTGGAGCTCCACAGCAGCTGCTCAGGTCCAGCCCTGGCTGCAGCATCCCTGTCTCCTCCCCTGCCCGGGCACTGCATTCCCTGATCTGGCTGAAATCTGAGAGAAAAACAAATAAACAAACACACACACCCAAACCACAACAACAAAAACCCCCTAATGATTAATGTTCAGCCAGATCAGCCCCGAAGCCTCTCACCATGACCTTGGCAGTTCTCTAAGGAGCACAAAGAAAGAGGAAACACAGGACCAGGACACAAAGATGAGATCGTGAACTTACAACCGGTGAAAACCACTATGGTTTGCACCTTCCAGTTACAATCACGCAAAATGAAATGCAATGAAGCTGTGAACTCAGTGTTGTTTCCAGGAACTGAATGCATCAAAAGGCTCCCCTCACAAACAGCTCCTTAGCCAGCACAGTGAGCAAAGAGGCCAAAGGCACTACTCCAAGAACATCAAAAAAGCACATCAGAAAAAGGACCTCCCTGCAACATCACAATATACTGTGTGGCTTCTGGGAGATGTCTCAAGGTCAGGGACACCCTATGGTTAACCCTCACAAGGAAGCAGTTGGGTTGACTAAAGGCAGCCTTAATATGTCTCGACTGAGATTCCCTCTTAAGCCTTTGGCTCTGTAACAACACATCTTAACTCCAAGTCCTTGGACAGATTAGAAGGCACCCTGCTGGACCTGTTGTTTGTGGACAAAGAAGAACTTGTGAGCAATGTGATGGTTGGAGGCCATCTTGGGCATAGCGATCATGAAACAATCAAGTTTGATTCTTGGAGAAGGAAGGGGGTCAGCAGAACTGCTACCTTGGACTTCCAAAGAGCATACTTTGGCCTGTTTAGAAGGCTGGTTGGCAGAGTCCCTTGGGAGGCAGTCCTGAAGGGCAAAGGAGTCCAGGAAGGTTGAACACTCTTCAAGTAAAAAATCTTCAAGGCTCAGGAGAGCAGGGCATCCTCACATGCTGAAAGACAAGCCAGCAGGGAAGAAGACTGGCTTGGCTGAAGAGAGAATTTCTGCTGGAACTCAGAAGAAAGCGCTTACAACCTTCGCAAGAAGGGCAGGCAACTCAGGACTACAAGGATGTTGTGAGGTTAGGTAGGGAGAAAATTAGAAGGGTCAAAGCCTAACTAGAACTTCATCTGGCTACTGCATGAAAGGCAGTTAAAAAATATTTCTATAAATACAGCAGCAACAGAAGGAGGGCTAAGGAATCTCCATCCTTTACTGGATGTGGAAGGAAACAAAGTGACAAAGAATGAGGAAAAGGCTGAGGTACTTAATTCCTTCTTTGCCTCAGTCTTTAATAGAAACACTAGTTGTTCTCCACATACTCAGCCCTCCAAGCTGGTAACACAGACAGGGAGCAGAATGAAGCTCCCGTAATCCAAGAGGAAATGGTTAGCAACCTGCTACATCACTTAATGATGTCTGTGGGGCCAGATGGGATCCACCCAAGGGTTCTGAGGGCGTTGACAGATGTGTTCACCAAGCCACTTTCCTTCATTTATCAGCAGCCCTGGCTAACTGGGAAGGTCCCAGTTGACTGGAAGTTGGCAGACGTGACACTCATCAACAAAAAGGGCCCAAAGAAGGACCCAGGGAACTACAGGCCTGTCAGTCTGACCTCAGTGCCAGGGAAGGTTAAAGAGCAGATCATCTTGAGTGCCATCACGCAGCACATGCAGTACAACCAAGCAAACAGGCTGAGTCAGCATGGGTTTATGAAAGCCAGGTCCTGCTTGACCAACCTGATCTCCTTCTGTGGCAAGGTGACCTGCTTAGTGGATGAGGGAAAGGTTGTGAATGTTGTCTACCTAGACTTTAGTAAGCATTTGACACCAAATCCCAGAGCATTCTCCTGGAGAAGCTGGCAGCTCATGGCCTGGATGGCTGTACTCAGCAATCGATGAAGAACTGGCTGGATGGTCAGGCCCAAACAGTTGTGGTGAATGGAGCCAAATCCAGTCGGCGGCCGGTCACAAGTGATGTACCCCAGGCCAGTTCTGTTTAATCTCTTTATCACTGATCCGAACAAGGGGATTGAGTGCACCCTCAGTAAGTTTGCAGACACCACTTTGGGTGGGAGTGTTGACCTGCTGGGGAGTAGGAAGGCCATACAGAGGGATCTGGACCAGCTGGATCATTGGGTTGAGGCCAACTGTATGAGAGTCAACAAGGCCAAGCGCCAGGTCCTGCACTTGGGTCACAACAACCCCAGGCAGCGCTACATGCTCAAGGAAGAGTGGCTGGAAAGCTGTCTGGCAGAAAGGGATCTGGGAGTGTTGACTGACAGCCAGCTGAATATGAGCCAGCAGTGTGCTCAGGTGACCAAAATGGCCAACAGCATCCTGGCTTGTGTCAGAAATAGTGTGGCCAGCAGGTCTAGCAAAGTAATCATTCCTATGTACTTGTTCCTGGTGAGGCCACACCTCAAATGCTGTGTTCAGTTTGGGGCCCCTCACTACAAGAACGACATTAAGGTGCTGGAGCAATTTCAGAGAAGGGCAACAAAGCTGGTAAGGGGTCTGGAGCACAAGTCTGATGAGGAGTAGCTGAGGGAACTGAGGCTGTTTAGCCTGGAGAAAAGGAGGCTGAGGGTAGACCTTATTGCTGTCTACAACTACATGAAAGGAGGCTGTAGCATGGAGGGGGTTGGTCTGCTCTCCCAACTTACAAGCAATGAGACACGAGGAAATGACTTCATGTTGCACTAGAGCAGGTTGACTGGATATTAGAAAAAAAATGCTTCATGGAAAGGGTTGTCAGGCATTGGAACAGGCTGCCCAGGGAAGTGGTTGAGTCACCATCACTGGAGGTGTTTAAAAGACATGGTGCTTAGAGACACAGTTTAATGGTAGACATGACAGTGTTGGACTCTCTGATATCAAAGGTCTTTTCTGACCAAAACAACTCTGATTTTCATATTTGCTTGCTGTTTGAGTGGAACAAATATTACATTTTCCTGGGCCAGTGCCTTGGATCCAGAAAACAGTTACTGCTGCTTCACAAAACAGTCACAGTTCAAAAACTATAGGATATTAGTAAATATACGGAAAGTCACAACAACATGTATTTCAAACCTTTGTGCCCCAGGTGCTGTCCATTCACCCTCCCTCCACTCCCTTCAAATTTGAGCAGCAGCAAACAGAATGTTGCATCTGAACCTCCAAACACAAAATGAAAATAGGCTACCTAAAACACAGCAGGGTTTAAAAATACTCAAAGACAGTATATCTTATATTTATGTTCTGACTTTTTTAACTGACAAATATAACTTCAGCAAAAGACCTAACTACAAGCAGTATTAAAAGTGACATCAGAAGTTTTTCCAAGAGTTGCATGTAACAGGGCTCCTCAGGAGGCTTTGCTGCAGACCCATGCAGCACAAGGGGAAGGAATTTGGTGGTGCATACTCACCGCCTGCAAAGTTTCTTCCTGTCTTCTGCTTTGGCTCTGACGGTTGATAAAGGAGCGTGTCGAGAGTTTGTAATGGTTCAACAAGCAGATGATCACTACCACCATAACAGTTATAACCACAATTATAATGATGATTTGAACAAACTCCAGTTCAGCTAAAACAAAGAAAAAAAGAGAGAACAATATGTTAATCACATACACAACATTATCCATGAAAGCAATAACATGAAAAACCCTCAGTATTTCATCAAGATTGATCTGGAGTAAGATGTTAACTGCTGTCCATTTTGCAAAGTTTTGTGAAGAAAACTGTTCTAAAAAGGTATGAAAGTTATTTCTTTTTTGGCACTGCCCATAAATTGATACGTGTGGCTGCAGTCAAAGCTGAGAAACTTCTTAACTTCTTAGTGATTCTTCTTTGCAGCCTTCACATGTAAAATTCTTCAGCGTAAATACCATAGACAAACCTTTTGGATAATACAATACAATTTCACTTGGGGGGGGTGTGCAGAAAACCACCACGCAAAACACACTCTATTTTAATAGTCATCTGCAATGCTAATAGAGTCCAGAAGGCTCCATAAGCTTCAAAGCAGAGGCCATGGAGAGAGAAATCAGGACAGTGTATCTAGTAAATTATGCTTAATTTTTTTAATCAGCTATATATAGCATGAAAGCTACCTAAATCAAGCAGAAAACAACCTTTTCCTATCGATTCTACAGGCAATGTCTTTCTCAGTTACTTACTTCTCTCCAACTAGAGTTAAATTAACTTTTCTAGGACATTCCCATTCAGGTAAAAATCTAAAAAGAGATCTGGTACTCTAAACCGAGACATGTTCCACTATGGTTAAAAATGAAACTGGGGCCTTGGCTGTTGCAAGAGATACAATTACAATGAACACCATCAGAGCACATCATCTTATCTGAAGTCCTGCCTATACCACAAATATTAAGTATATTTAGGAATGAGTCACTCTTGTACCCTTTGGGCTATACTGGAGCAGCAAGGATGAGCAACGTAAGGGGAGAAATTGCCCTTTGGAGTTACACAGTTGCTGATATTTCTATGGAAACTGTATTGCTCACAGGGGATGCTCTCATCTTGAAAGACAACTCCAGTTAATGGGAGGAGGTCTTTGGTTGCTAGGCTGGTAGAAAAGCAAAGAAGCAGCACAAGTTGCTCAATTTAAGCACTTTCCAAAAATGGCACTACTTTTGGGCGCCAAAATGCAAACTTTGGGGAACAGATATTAAACTTCTGTTTTAAAGAGTCAATGAGAAAATGAAGATAAAAGTAAAAGAACACAGAGAAAACAAGCTTTTCCCCCCCTCATGTCTTTCATTTGTCATCACCCTCAGCCTTCTGTGTAACAGCAACACACTTACACAAACACAACACAATTATAAAGCTGAGCTAGAAAAACAATTTGTACATAAAAATCCAAAACAAACTGCAGCAGAACCAAAGGAAACACAAGGCTGTTTCATTATTATAAGATCCCTTGCAAACAAAACCTAAGACTATGGGAGCTGTAAGTGCACTGGTGCCCAGTGGAGGCTGGTACTGAGGTCCAGTGTTTTCTCACGAGTGACCAGTGGGCATGAACACACCAGCATCTGAGTGCTGAGGTTCTGCAATCATCTCGGTAGGAGTAACCAAACTTATTTATGGCTAAGGAAAGAGTAATGGGTAACAATACATCTATCATATAATTTTTCCTCCGCTGTTTAGTACCCTCCATTCATTATTAAGACCACCAACATTTTCAGAAAGATTGATTAGTGAGTACTTTGCTCTGGTTTTGCTACCAATTCCATATACAGCTCTTTTGAGTCATTGAAGCTAACAGTGTTGGCACCAAAAGATCAAAAAGTAGGAAGCATAAAAGTAATTAAAAAACAAACCCACCAAGATCATGCTTAAGTAAAAAGTCAATTTTTCTTGGCTCAGAATTGAAGAATACAGACTTGACACACTTGACAACTGCTACAATTCACATTCTGCAGCTACTAAATATTGAAGGGTTTGTTACTCTTTTTTTTTTTTTTTTTTTGTTCATGTAATACTTTAAACTGGAAATTGAGAGACTGTTGCTAAAGGGCGACACGCAAAACAAGCAATGTTGATTTAAGCTTTCCTAGAATGCAAAGATCACTGGAATGACACATTACTTCTCTATCTGCCAAGGGCAGAGTCTTCTAAATTTATCAAGGTCCCAGCATTTCAGTGGCAGGGGATGGAACCTCTTCTTTAGAAATAAAGGATTGGGACTGCGAGCATTTACCTTAGGGAGAATCATTTGGACTAAAACATAGCCACATAATAAAAACAAAAAATTAAAAAACAAACAAACAAAAATACAGCACACCAGCATGAGCACACAGGATCTTTACATCGCAAACACTAAAATACAACACCCTGCTGATGCTCAAGAGGATTTCCTCACTGCAAAGCAGAGAGAAGGGAAAGAGGAAGGTGATTTTTAGTACCTTTTTCCTCCTGACTGGCTCTCCTGCTACTTGCGAGGTTATTAACACAAAAAAGAAAGGAGTCAAGAGCTGCGGCAGCAGTCTCTATTTACCGGCACTGCTCAAGGGAGTGTGAGTAGATTTTGGCAGCTGCTGACAAGACGGGGTGACCCCGACCCCCACCTCCTGCACCGCTGCAGCACCGCCCTCCAGCCGGGCATCTCCTCCTGCCCACTCTTCCTATCGATTAGCTGGGAAAGAGACGGGGGATGAGAAGTGACACGGTTTTACCTCCCCAAGTCTCTCCATCACACTCAAGTATACTTCACATGTAGAAAGTAATATTTATAATACATTTTTTCCCAGGAGAGTGTTTTTCACGGTAAACGCACAACACGGTAACTATATATTGAATGAAAAAGTCTTCACACAAGAGTATGGAAAAAAGAGGAAACTATTTATAACCCTATCAACGACCGCGCAAGCAAAAGCGTCTGTGCCATCACCCTAGATCCTCCTCCGCAGACAGGCTCTCCCTGCGCCCCACGGCTCCGCAGCGATCGCTCCCCGAGCCGGCTGGGCTGTAACGCGGGTTTCGCTCCGGTCCCCGAGCCGGCAGCGGCCCTACCCGTGCAGACACACCGGACGGACGGACAAACGGGTACCTCTTTCCAACAACAGGTCTTTTAACCGCGCATCCTTCACCGCTGTCCTGTTAAGCTGCTCACTGGACATGCTCGCCTCCGGCGGGTGGGGGGCTCAAGCCGCTCCGCCAGCACCCCCAGCGGCCACCGCATCACCGGCGGCCCCGGGATCTATCCAGCGAGGGGACACCGTCCTGGGGCTGCCCGCTCAGCCCTAAGCGGGGACTAACACACAAGCTTCCCGCTTGCCTGTCTGTCCCTGTCCCCAGCGCACCGGCGGGGCCCGGCCCCGGCGCTCACACCGCGGCTACCGCCCCCCGCGCCGCGGGAGCGGGCAGGGCAGGGCCGGCACCGGCCGCTCGCACCGGCCGCTCTCACCGCCCCCGCTCCGTGCCCCCCGCCGCGCGTGTGCGCGCACGCACTGACACGAGAGACGCCTCCGGGCTCCTCACGGCGGGGCTTTGTCTGGAGCAAAATTAATTAAAGGCGAGAGGAAAAAAAAAAAAAAAAAAAAGAAGGAAGAAAAACAAACAAAAAAAAACCTCAGGGCGCCCCGCTCCTCCCCGCGCCCCGCCGCGGGGCCTGGGCGGGCCGGAGGGAGGAAGGTGCGTAGCTTACCCGCGCCGCCGCCCCGCCGCTCTTTAAGCCCGGCCCGGCCCGGCGGGCGCTCGGGGCGCCCCGGCTCTTCCGCCTGCCCCGGCCCCGCCGCGCCTGCGCCGCCGCCGGCCCCGCCCCCTTCGCACGTGCCCGCGCCCCGCCCCGCCGTCACGCGCCCGCCCCGGGCGCCACCGCCGGCCCCAGCCCGGAGCCCCCGCGGGAACCCAGAGGGGAAGCGAAACGCCTTCCCCGGGGAGCTGAACCGTGCAGGCGCAGTGTCCGCCCGGTTCCGCTCGCTTGAAAAGGCACCGGCAGCGAAATCTCACCCCCAGGTCCCCGTCCCGCGCCGCAGGGACACAACCGGCAAAAGTGACCAGAGAAACCTTCACAGCTGCGATTTTATCAGGCAGCGGTTATAGGGAGACGCGTTCTGGTGCTTTACTGCAAAGCAATAACCACCAGAAGAAATAACGCCTATAACCCCAAGCAATCCACACGCCCAAGTTCGAAAGGAACATCTAGAAGGGGACGGGAAAGGAAAACATGGGAGATTTTGAGACTTGGGCTCCACTCACTCGCTTCTTTGGCAGAACTCCCGGCTACGGCGGCATCTGCTTTCCCCTTAACCCCTCTGCCCGCCCCAGCCCTGCCACAGTGCCAGCCTTTCTGGCTTGGCTGTTCTTCAGGCAGATGGGTTTCCCATCCCAAACCCAACCCGCACCCACAGGCGGAACACCGCAATGGAGGCCAGTGGGGGCAGGCTGCCCCCACCGCTGGTCCTCAAAGGAGCAGCACAGCCCCACAGGAGTCCATGCCACGCTAGGAAGCCTCGTTAGCACCACATCCCTCACCGTTACGTCCCTCAACTCCCAGGTTGTTCCTCCTATACCTGCTTCCCAGCATGGCCAAGCCCTCCTCCCGTTTCTAATTATTTCTCTGGATTATGGTAGCATCCCCAAAGCACCGGCTAAAACCACTGTGTGTCTACATGGGCAAGAAATGAGTGTTTGTCACCCTCAGGTCTTAGGAGCAGCCGAAGGCTGAGCTGGGCCGCAGTGCTGGCCAGGCTCCATGTCCCGCTTCCAGCAGGCTGGCTGGCTCTGCACAGCCCCACAGCAGCACTGCTCCCCCCGTCACAGCACGGCCACAATGGTCCAAGCCCTCAGGACACACTCTGGGGCTGATGATGGAGATAGACCTGCTGCTCCCCATGCCTTGTGGGTCTGCAAATCCCATGGACCTGTCTCAAAAAAACCCAACAAACTACAGATCCCTTGACTCAAAGTTAAGAAGCAAAAGCCAAGAGGAGAGGGAAGCTGAGAGGAGTGGTCCTTCTTGTGGTCACCCATCAAGCTAGCACTAAGAAGGGTCAAGGGGTTTAAAATATTAGGGAAACACATCCTGACATAAATATCCATGGGACACAGCAGGGCCTTCTTGTTTGGTTACAGGCTATCCCCACTGTCTGGATTTATTAAACCATTGTTGATGTTTAGCTCAATACTGCAAGGTCTAAGGCCCCAATCCAAACTACAGTCAAGCCAGGAGACAGTGACTGTGGACTGTAAATAGAATTATAGAGTAATTTCGGTTGGAAGGGACCTTCCAAGGTCATCTAGTCCAGCCCCCTGCCATGAGCAGGGACATCTTCAACTAGATCAGGTTGCTCAGAGCCCCGTCCAGCCTGGCCTTGAATGTCTCCAGGGATGGGGCATCTACCACCTCTCTGGGCAATCTGGGCCAGTGTTTCAGCACCCTCACTGTAAAAAATCTCTTCCTCATGTGTAGCCTGAATCTCCCCTCCTTTAGTTTAAAACCATTACCCCCTGTCCTGTCGTAACAGGCCCTGCTAAAAAGTCTGTCCCTATCTTTCTTAAAGGTCGCTTTTAAGGGGGAATATTTTAAATAAATATCCTTTGAGAGTTCCTAGAAGAGCAGAAAGACTTTAAATCACATGTCAATGGAATGCTTTTGTGCAAGCAGAGTATTAACTGACTACAGCACCATTACCACCAGAGGGAAATAAATCAGTACAGACAGCATATGTGGAACACCTTGAAAACTATAATCTTATCACCCCTAGACTACTTTGAAAACAATTAATTCAACAGACCAGCCTTTTAAACATGGCTGTTGTATGGGCATGACCTGCTTTGTATGTACAGTTGCTGCTGAGGCTGATTATCTATCTTCCTGTTGCACATTCTCCATTGTCAAGAACTGAAGTGTGTAACAAAGTTTCTGAGACAAAGATTGACCCACCTACACCATTAACAAAACTCATGTTTGAAATGAGAAGTTGGTTTCAGATAAGTGTAAAGACTATAAGAAGAAAACAAAATAAAATGAACATATATATTAGTACCAATGCTGCTCCTTTACTTTGGTGTCCTACAATTGAAGCCTGGATGTTCAGAGTCTTTTTGGTTCCGGAAGGGCATTAACCTACAGCATAAACCAGCTGCTTTTCCACAACTGAGAATTGGTGCATAGAGAGATTGATACATTACACACTTTACTCTCTCTTTAGCCCACTAATTCTCTACCCATCAAAACTTGTTTAATATGACTGTACCAAGTCCAGGCACAATGACTGCAAAATGGTTACAGACTGCTGCATCCACAAGCAATACACCTGATAAGCATCCTCAAGAACAATATTTGGCTCATTACCTATTTATTAAGAATTTATCATCATGTTTTTAATGTGAATCAAGCTCTTTAGGGGCTGAACAATTGCGCAGCAAGTACAGATAGCCCATAAAAGCTGCTCTGTCAGCAAGGATGGAGGACTGGGTTCCTTTTAAAATTCCTCTCCCAGTAGCAGGTTCCACCACAACCTCTAAGCAGGATGGCTGCTCTGGTGACAGGGCTGAAGCTCCCTGAGCAGGCTTTGGCACACCGAGTCATAATATTCCTCCACAAGCCATTACAAGTCTAGCAGATTAATGATAAAGCCAAGGGCTAGCTACACTTGGTAACATTTAGGTGAATTTTTATGAAGGACGTGGTTACTGATCTGTCTCTTCAGTCCTGACTGGGAAAACAAAAAACTCATTCTGGAACCCACAAGAACAAAACCTGATTTTTTTTGTTTTACTCATAGTAAAGATATTAATCTCTTAAGTGTAAGAAAACACAGTCATGCTCTGGTGACCAAAACGGGACAGATGCTGCTTTCTCAATATGACACTCACATTTCCACGACTTATCTCGCGCTTTTTTTTGTC
Source organism: Patagioenas fasciata (assembly GCF_037038585.1). Taxonomy (NCBI): domain Eukaryota; kingdom Metazoa; phylum Chordata; class Aves; order Columbiformes; family Columbidae; genus Patagioenas; species Patagioenas fasciata. The sequence continues at coordinate 57,230,376 of NC_092521.1, read as the reverse complement.
TCTGCTTCTCTAAAGTCGTTACTGACTGTGGGCAGGCTCTTGGCCAGCCTGTACTATGAAGAGTAAGAAGAATCAGTCTTGAAACTGGAAAATGAGGGGGTGTTTCCTCCTGCCTGCTCTGAGCCCTTTGGGGACACTCATCTGGGGAACCTGGACCGTGGGGGGGTAGTGCGTGGAGGTGCTTCCCCCTCCCTGTGCTGTGACTTCAGCCCACAAAACCATCTGAGACGGACACAAATCTACGACCATTAACGCTTCACGCAGGGCCACATGTCCTTATGTGCCTCCTCCAAGCAGCACCAGGTCGATGCTTCATGGCCAAAGCCACGTTGGGGCGACACGAGCCCATCGTGCAGAAGCATTTTGGCACAACAGCCCCCTAGGTCTGTGGGACCACCCAGATAACCACCGCACATGCATCCACTGAATGCACCACGCCCCCGCCTCTCAAACTGCCACCTCCTGGGGTAAATTTTCATCTTTTCGGTTAAATCTGAGTTAGCAGGTTTTGTCAGAAAAAGATACTGAGGAATGGCACCACCCCAGGGAAAAGAAAAGTGCTTTTCTCATTGGCAGTGAATTCAGGTAACTTATTTGCCAGCAGGTGCATATGTTGTCGTGTCCAATGTGATTAGGTGCAAAAAACAAGCAGACGGAGCATTGTGGAGAGGTTAGCAACACAACCGAAAAGAAGTTTGGTGGAGGAATTCAATGCAGAAGAGGACATTGTTTAAGGCCTCCAAATTAACTCCCTGTTAAAGCTATTATTTACTCTGCATTAATAGGAAGGATTATGCAACTATTTATTTGTTTGTTTATTTTAAAATGTAAACATCTTTTGCAATCCTCAGTTAAAGAGCTCCTTCCAACTCTCATTTCCTAGAAGAATAAATCCGTCCCTCATACGCATAGTTAGCTGCACAGCCTGCGTGGTCCGTGTGCTGGCCACACGTGCGTTGGTTTGTTTTCCTGTGCTGGAAGAAGGGTTCAATCTGGGACACTGAATTATAACGTGCTGGTTTAAAAGTAATCACCATTTCAGACGTGACTAGCCCTAGCTCTGTTTACACTAACGAGTGAGAAAATCTACTCATGAATTATCCCAATTGCAGTTCTATTAGTCCTCACACGCCGGCTCGACGCTGGCAATTTACAGTTGTCTCCTCCAGCAGGGTTAAATGGTACAGTGAGAATAATGTGCTGGCCCTGTTCACCTGGGAGATAGTGCTGCTGGTAACTTCAATGCTCCCCTGCCACTGCTGAAAAACAGGTACAGAATTTCCTACTGCTGATGCATAAGGAATGAGAAACTCTAGGCACGGAAAGGCAGCTGTAAATCTAAGGGTGATAATCAGCTTTAGGCTACGCAGACCATGAAAATATCCCTAAAGGGACGAAGCAGCCAGGTGGCTGAGAACCAAAATTTCACATGGGTATCCATTATGCTGAACACTGTTAGACAGTGGCTTCCACTTATTTTTAATCATTGATCCTCCATTCAGTCCTCCATTTAGTTCTTTTAAAAAATCAGCTGCACTGAAAATACTGCAATTCTTCCATCCTTCATTGTGACCATATTCCATAGCTTTTGGCTTATTTTGAGCACAAATCTAGTCAGCCATTTAGGTAAGAGAAAAGGCAAGAAAGGATCACAATGTATTTTTGTTTAATTCTGGTGTTATTCAGAGTTCTCCCAGCAGTAATTGCAATTATCACCTGGTACTAGACTCCATGGAGTCTCGGTGGTTGCAGCATGACTACCCTGCGTAAACTCCCCGTGGTTTCCAGGCGATTCCCAGCAAGTACAGGGAAGAATCATCCCTCATTATTAATATTTTTTTGTTAGCCCATTCAAACAGGAGCCAGAAGACATGCACTAAGGACCACATTAAAAAGCTGAGAGATCACATCATGCATTATCCTACCATAGAAACAGATGAAAGTCAAATGAGAGACAGAATTAGAATGGGTGCTAGAATATATGCATATGCAAGAATCCACCTCCAACACAAAACCGAAAGCCCTGTTGTAGAAATATAGGTTGCTAAACAAACTATTAAGCGGTATTTTACGCACAAAAAGGAATGTTCATTCTTCCACTAAAAAACACTCTTCAGAGTTAGAGTCTCCTGCCAGGTGGATTATTCACTCCATAAATCTCAATCGCCAACAAACTCCTTGGCAGCCAGGAAAAGAAAACAATGGGCATCTGACTGCAGATCAACAGACTATCAAGGTATTTTAGTCCCTTCTAACTAGGTTGTGTGGAAAGACTTCAAAAGCTGGACTGTGCAGAAACCTCTCAAGATCACAAGAAAATCCAGCAACCCTGATCTAAAAAAGAAACCTAAGGGCAAGACATAGAACGGAGATAAGAAGGGAAAGCAGAAAAAGCATTACAATAAGGTACTAAAAATACAAGTAGAATGTGAAGAGCTGTATTTTATTTCTGACATTAATATAATCAGCTGGTTGAGAGACACAAAGCTCTGCCTCACTGATGGTGCTGTCTAGTACCTGGAAGTAAAGGATGAAGAGAGGAATCTAGAAAATGTATCCAATGAGATACGAGTGAGAAAAGGAATAAATGTAACACAAAATCTGAGCTCAGTGATGACTGAAAAATAATGCGTTTAAAGACCTACAATGCCAATGTAAGCTAGTACTAACATTTAAAAAGGAGCAAGGGAAATACATGGATACTGAAAAATGGGATCTACAAGCAAAACAAAGGAATTTTCTTTGTTTTCTTTTATCCTAGAGTTTTGTCATTATTTGTCTTGCAGCATTTACATACACTCTGTCTGGATGTGTAATCATGAGGGAAATTAACCCCAGATAACCCCATGCTGCAGCACGTTTACAGAAATTGCTCTAGAGAAAACAACTCTAGGAATAAAATGGGGGATGTTCAAACCATCGGAAATCAAGTGAGTCACAGACATGATGGGTCTGAAGGATGGGAAAATCTCTTTATGAGAACATGCCATTAAACATTACAATCAAGTATAAAATTGCTCTGCCACAGTATTTTGTTTTATTTGCATTGTTAAATTTCTTCTCCTAACAATAATGGATAGTTTATAGCACTAATGATTTATACAAAGGAGCTGCGTAAATGCATCCCAAATGGGCGGCTTCTTTCTTAAGAATTGTAGACTCAGTTTCCTTCAGCTTGATCGCAAATCAGTGACTCACACAAATTTCACATGTGCCTCAGGATACAATGGTGCAGCTTCTAACGAGGTTTCATGATGGATTAAGTTCCTATGGTGCAAGAGACGTGTAAAAATTTATGCTATTTAAAAAAGCACACTGCATTTCCACAAATTGCCGCGGTGCAAAAACTATAGATGCTTTGCCATTAACAACTGCTATCACTGAATCCTTCTGCACGGCTATTTTACTGAGCTCATTACTTCTGGCTTCTGCAGTCCCACTTAAAATAAAACACATTGTCTGTATACAATTTGTGTATGCACAGGTACACAAGCACAAATTGTCCCCAGTAAATCAACGTAATTGATCAGGAGAAGGGGGGCACAGCTTAAGAGCATTTAAATTGGTCTGCCAAACACATTTCCCTTGCTTCCAGTACAACCCCAAAAAGTGATGGGGACTGAGATGTTTGACATGCAAAAAGATTTGGATTTTTTTACAGTTTATAACCCACTTCATGATATAACAGAGTATTTTATTCCCAATCCCCAGCATTCCAAAACTGTTAAATCAGGCTCCCTCAAATCAGAAATCAGAAGAACGGCATAAAACATTTTGAGATACAATTTGATCACATCTTTCCAGTGTTTCTTTGACCTTTACATCAAAATGAAGGTATTTGTCAACTCCCTTGATTCCAGCAGTTGACAAGACTGGCAATTAGAATCAGAATCTAGTCAAGACTTCTTAGGCCAGCAAGAAAAACTGCAGACATAATGTACTCAGCTCATGGGGAAGCATCAGGAAGTTTCTAATGTACTTCATTTCTGACTAATGGCCTAAGTCACCGTGTAAACAAAAATCCTGATGTAGGAAGATGTCACGAGGAGATGGGAGAAAAAGTCCACAGAGAACGTTGGTCGTTGGATGCTTCCTGCAGTTTTTCCATAACCACTTACCGGGAGCCAGTTTTAACGCATCATCACAGGCATTCCTCGGCAAGCAGCGGCATTTCTGCCGCTTCCTTCAGACTGGCAAAGGAGTAAGACTTCCCAAAAATACATTCTCCAGAGAAGAGGGAATGAGGCAAGTGAGATCAGCGCTCAATGGGAATCGGATGTCTCACTGCTGCTTGTGAAAAGCGGACGTCTGAGTAAACCACCAGCAAAATGGCAACCACGCTGCAGAAGCCACCAGGCTATTTTTGCCAAAGCAGAATATGTTATATTTTCATTTTGTATAAAGGCAATAAAAATTCATAAGATTCATGTTCTGCATATGAAGAGAAAAGCTTGGTAATACAGCACTCAGACCACATGGTTTTTAACATTACCACGACCGGTCTATGCTCTTCAGTCTCTTGATTTGTTCACAGGGATGGTGTTTACGCTGACTCGTTCATAGTACATCATATCACATTTTAATGATTCAGTTCGGCTCTGACAAAAGGAAACATCTGCCATAATTTCTTCTTTCGTGAACTTTATCAAAATTAAAAATCTGACGTTTCACCAGCCTGCATGCCAACCGAGAAGCACGCCAAGTTCGGCACTTGCCGATACACACAAATGCGTGCGGCGTGAACAGCTAGTACCAACAGCACCGAGCCATCACTGACTTGTCAGTTCCCACCGCAAAAGAAAAAAAAAAGATCACAGTTTGTGGGCACTAATTTCATAATCTTGATCTGGTTTCCATATGACAGTGCAAGAGAGAGAAAGCAGGAAAAAAAAAAAAAGCATGCTTCACAGTTCTGTGTGATGACAACATAAAATTTCTCTCTTGCCCTATTGCAGCCAGAAAAGCATTAAAGCAGCATGTCAAAACTGGCGTAGCTTCTTAAAAAATGTTTTCCAAATACCACTTGATGGACAGCGCCCTAGCAACTCGATACAAAACTTAAATCCGCATCTACTTTACATTAAATGAGGCCAGTCCCACCCAATGCAATGACAGTATTCTTGTTTTCAGCAGAACTGATGGTATCTACAGACTCAAACCACTTCTGAGACACTGCACATGTGACAGGAAGGCAGCTTGACCATTTACCAGGAAGACCACCAACTTCTTGTACCTGACCGAAGGCTGTGGTAACTCTTGTACCTCTAGGTAGTTCCAATGGCACGATCAATTCAGGGTAGAAGCCAAGAGGCAAAAACAAAACCAGAAGCCTAAGGGTACAAGCAACGTGGTGCTGCTTCATACACGGTGTAGCAGGGTCGCACTGCTTGGTGGGCTGTGATGTTACCAAGCCCAGGCACTGGGGGGGAATGGGTGTTTCTGAAGAGACTCCAGGACAGAGCTGGGATCTCAGTGAGGGTTGAGGGGTGCTTTCGAACATGGCTGCTCCACTTTTTCTGTACTACCAGCATGATACTGGATCAGGTAGGATACATTTAAACTTAAGTGTCTCATAGGAGGACTTCAGGGACTGAGAAAGAAAAGTAAAAATGACCTCGCATACAGAGCATACAAGACTGCGCCAAGTGTATGGGACAGGAGATGTTTAAGGAGATGCGTGGTCTACTAGCTACAAGATCAGACTGAACTTCAGTTTCAATCCCCACCTCTACCACAGACCTGCCAGTGAACTAAGGGAACTCCTGTCAGCTGTCCCTGCCCATCCCTGCTCTTCTCTCTCTTGGTTCCACAGCAGCACCCATGCAGCGCTACGGCAGAGCACGGCCTCGTTCCCCGCACACCTCACACACAGCCTGGTACCAGCGCCGTACGGAATTTGGGCTGCTAAGCCACTTCTGAAGATGACATGTGAGCACTTCAATCACAAAGGTGCATTTTCAAAATCTGCCCAGTGGTCAGTGGATGGGTGCCCTGTCCCAATGAGCAAAAGGTCAACCCCAAACAGCTGCAATAGCATTTTTCTGTGCGCGTGACTGCAAAAATAAACAAAATTTGCCTGAAATCTCACCAGACACACTGGCAACTGACAGCTAATGTACCTTACAGTTGTTTGGCTGGTATTTTTGGATGGGAGGCTGCATTTCAAACTACTTCATCCTGTGTTCCCACTCTGTGCAACTGTACTTGTGACACTGCACTGACTCACCCCTAGCATCTTGGTGTAGCCCACTGAAGAGATACTGTTACACCCCATTTGGGTGGGGTGGGACTTTCTGGGTGAATCTCCTTGTTGGAGAGGAAGTTTTGAGAGCAAGATACTAATTTTAAGGGTTACAGGTGTGGGGTTTTTTTACAGTTTTTTTTTTTCTTTTTTAATGAGTAATAGCAAAGAACATTAATAACACCTGATTTCTAGAAGAGTATTCAAGATTATAATATTCAAGAAGTGACTGGACAACGCCCTCAGACACACGGTGTGAACTGTGGAGTTGTCATATGCAGGGACAGAAGTCGGACTCTATGATCCTTGTGGGTCCCTTCCAACTCAGGACATTCTATGATTCTACAGAGAAACCGTGGGAATCTGTGCACACAGAGCAGGAAAAGCACGTTCACCCCCTCTCATTTCTCCACGTTACCCCATTGGGGTAGCAAAACCCCAAATTTGGCGTGGTTCTAATTTTTAATAAAAAACATGGTTTTCATTACAATTGAGGCGAAGGGTTAAAACGAAATTCTCTTCAGATTCCAGAACGAGAGGACTGTGCTTCCCACCTGGCCTAGGAGGGGACGCTGCCTGCACAGCACAACTTCCAGACTGTCCCCAGGCAAGCAGTCTTCTGGAAAAGCGAAGGGCAGAGAGATCTTTCCATCATCCCTTTCGGCCTGAGGTCAGGGGTCTCTGCCCTACTTCTGATCCTCTGAGTTTTAAGCCAAAGCTGCAGCGAACCGGCCTGAACCAGGCAAGCGCTTTGCAATGCAGCTTTGTGATCCCCTCAAACCGGGACCGCTTCATGCGTTTGTGCAGCGATTCACGAAACAGCCTTGACTGCTCACCCATTAACTGTGGGACGTGAGTCAGGTCTGCAATGCTGGGAGACGGGCTATTTTTACCACGCTTAGGATGTGCTGTCGCAACGGTAAATCCCAGTTGCAGATTTACCAAAGGCGCTAAGGGGATTTGTCTGGGATTTCAGGACGCCCGGCATCCTGATCTGCATAGCAGCTCAGACCGGGCTTTTTGCCATTCAGAAGTCCCCGAAAAACGACTCATGAGAGCGTGTGGTTTGCCAGCGCAGTGCGTATTTGGCAAGCGTGAGGGGTCTGGGATGTGTCTGACATCAGAGGCACATGTTGGCCACCTGCACACAGCATCCAGCCTCCCCCGCACACCATGCACCAGACTTCATCAAACACCTACGTGTGCACGTGTACCCTCTCTCCTGTCCGCAATGCCTGGGCACACCAGACCACGAGGACCATGGAGACTAACTCCCTGTGGCATGTGGCAAAGGCTTGGCCACGCAGCCCCTGCCGTCAGGCACGGCAGCATATATTCCCCGTACATCCCATGCTGCTCCTGTTTCTGAAGTTTCAACCAAGTGCAGTGCAAACTTAGAGTCACAGAATGGTTTGGGTTGGAAGGGACCTTAAAGATCATCTAGTTCCAACCCCCTTGCCATGGGCAGGGACACTTTCCACTAGACCAGACTGCACAAAGCCCCATCCAGCCTGGCCTTGAACACTCACAGGGATGGGGCATCCACAGCTTCTCTGGGCAGCCTGTTCTAGTGCCTCACCACCCTCACAGTGAAGAATTTCTTCCTTATATCTAATCTAAATCTACCCTCTTTCAGTTTAAAGCCATTACCTCTTGTCCTGTCACTACATGCCCTTGTAAAAAGTCCCTCTCCAGCTTTCTTGTAGGTCACCTTTAGGTACTGGAAGGCTGCTGTAAGGTCTCCCTCGAGCCTTCGCTTCTCCAGGCGGAACAACCCCAACTCTCTCAGCCTGTTTTCATAGGCGAGGTGCTCCAGCCCTCTGATCATCTTCATGGCTCTCCTCTGGACTCACCCTAACAGGTCTATGTCCTTCTTATGTTGGGGCCCCCACAGCTGGACACAGGACTCCAGATGGGGTCTCTCCAGAGCAGAGCAGAGGGGGATGATCACCTCCCTCGACCTGCTGGTCATGGTGCTTTTGGTGCAGGCCAGGATACAGCTGGCTTTCCGGGCTGCGAGCTCACATTGCCAGCTCATGTTGAGCTTTCATCAACAAACCCCAAGTCCTTCTCCTCAGGGCTGCTCTCAATCCATTCTCCACCCAGCCTGTATTTATGTTTGGGATTTCCCTGACCCATGTGCAGGACCTTGCACTTGATCTTCTTGAACTTCATGAGGTTCACATGGGTTCACCTCTCAAGGCTGTCAAGGTCCCTCTGGATGGCATCCCTTCCCTCCAGCATGTTGACCACACCACACAGCTTGGTGTTCTCTGCAAACTTGCCGAGGGTGCACTCAATCCCACTATCCATGTTGCCAGAACTTGCAATTACTTCCCTCAAAAAGTTTACAGTCTGCAACAAGAGCCCACCTCTGTTCTCAAGGCTGTGCTCCTCTGGCTGCAGTAACTCCCCAAAAGTGGGAGAAGTGTCAGTGCACCCATCACTGATGGCTTTTGGATGAAGTCTGAGAAATGTTGCTATATGACATTAAGGACGGTGAGGCTGAGTTGCTGCTCATACCTCACCTGCCATGTTTCCTGCCTTGGAAGCTGTGTGTCACCATATTAGCACAGCTTTGCTAAATTAATTAGAAAAGGCACACCCATTCCACTCCTCATCCTGGTTTTTTTAGACATGTTGAATAACTTTACCTAGCTGTCAATGTATCTGATTTCTGTTTTACACACAAAAGATGGGAAGAAGGGCAATTGCTCAAGCCAAGGTTGTATACATCTAGAGAACACGAATCTGCCATACAACCCAAACTGGCTCACAGCTTCAATCTATCTGGTTTTGGGCAGACAGCGTGGACATTTTGATTTTAAAAGGACTCTGGCATTTTTCCTTCATGTCCTCGCATTTTTCTTGCTCTGAAAGTTCAGCCTAGGACTTTTGTTCCTTATAGTTGTCTTCCTCAAAGCCAGCTTAAACCTGAACAGCTCCAAAAAATTTCAGGAAGGTGTCTTTTTTGTTGTTTTTTACTTTGAGAGGTAAGAACCGTGGTTCCCAGTGTCAAATCACAAAAATTTGATGGTCTGTTTTTTCTGCTAAAAAAAAAAAAAAGGTTTCTTTTTTTTTTTTTTAGCACAGTGTGAACTTCTGTCGCATAAAGAACTGTCAGAGCCCCAGTTTCCAAAATGTTCGTATTTCATCTTTTCTGCTGTATTTCTGCAGTTAATACTTTACAATTCTGCCTGAAACTGAAGTAGTTTTAGTTTCTCTATTGCCTACACATTTTGTCATTTTTAACACGACAGTACTGTAACCCGCTTGTTTTCTCAGTGCATCTTTCAGCATCTCTTGTACTTCACAGTGCAGATGTCTAATGTAGATCAAGGCAGGCGCTGCAGTATATTCTGTTCCAAAAGATATCCCCACCTCCTCATTTGTTTTGCAACATGGCTATCAAAGCATTACATAAATAACATAATAGTTAGCATATATCCATTGTTTTACATATTTTGAATGGTTTATAGATCTTACTGAATTTCTTCACATGCTGCTCCTGTGCAGTAGATGCAGAGGTTATCATTTTTATATGAATTGCAGCTACAAAGCAAGTCAATAGCTAAACTAAATAATCAGATCGACAGCCCTTTCTCAGCTTCTGAGGCCAGAATAAATCACATTTATAAGGAAGAAACAGCAAAAAAAAATTGCAGACCACTTCCTGCAAACAAATGAAATGTAGGCTAACCTGGATCACAGCTTTTTCTCCCTGAGCCTCTAGCCCAAATCTGAAGCCCAAGTTCTCTCCTTTAAAGCTCAGACCAAGAAGCACAGCTCACTGGTCACTGCAACCTTCAAAGTTTCCCATCTTGAACAATTTACTTTCAGGAACAAAGCCTGGAAAAGGTCCAAAAGCCCCATGTGGGCTGGCAGCAGCTCAGGATGCCGTCTAGGTGTGTCTGGCTTGCCCAACTAACAACTCTTCCCACTTCCCCCGTTCAGAGCACACTTGTGTTTCTCCATACTGCATCCAGCCACCCGTTAACTTCCATTCCTTCACTTTTGAAAAGGCTACGCCGGTTTCTCCCACTAGATCCCCAGCTTTATGTGCTGTCAGACACATTGGGTTTTAGCTGGTGGCTGAGAATTCCACAGCACGTGTACAGTTTAGGATTTACGGCTGGGAAAACAATCTCCCAAAATATCTGTACGAACGCAACGCAGAAATATGCTGCACTATAGCAGCGAGTATTCTTTCTCAAAATGGAAGCATTAAACTTCAAGCACAGCTCTGTGCCTGAGATGAGCCAAGAAACTTCTGAAATGAGAACCAGGCCTTGCTCAGCACCCTGTGGGCAAATGAGCCCCCCTCCTTCCCGCTCTTCTTCCCCCTCCAGATAGCCCTGGTAGGGTCAAGATTTGTTTCTCAGCCTTGCTTTAAGCAAAACTCCCCTCAATACTGATACCAGGACAGTGTTTCCTAGCTGTGACCCTCAAATTGTTAAATCCCGAAATGGGTCCTTCTGAAGGTTATTAGAATCATAGAATCATTTAGGTTGGAAAAGACCATGAAGATCATCGAGTCCAAACTTAAACTAATTTTTCTTGTACTGAAACACAGAGGGAAATAAACACTAATATTAACCTATTTAAACAGCAATAAGTGCGCCTCCTCGCCCCACCACCAGCCCCACCTTAAAACTACAAAAATTAAATCCATAAAGGCATTTATAGAGAACGTCTCATTTCAGGAAAAAAAAACCCAAAAACAAAAACAAAAGTGACTGACACAGTTATTTGTCACTGCTGGTAAATAAATTTGTGCGGCTCACGATGTTTACCCTGGAGTACGGCTGAAAGATCCATTCGTGCTGCATTAGAAACCCGCCTCAATGACAAACTTCAGCTCCCTGCTCCAGCAAAGCTGATGTATTGACTAGACAGGTAGATATTAGGTGCTCCGACTGTCTGGATGCTATGGAAATCACGCCGCACGCATCTGACCGCTGTCAGCGGCAGAAGACAAGCGCCGTCCTCATTCTTATTCTAGCCAGGAAAAAGGCCTCGTCTGCATTAGCCTTTTTACTGAAAGGCTGCCATATTTGTCAGTTCAGACGCATGTAAGATAAGCTCTTTCCCCGTTATCTAATATTTCACCAGGCAGTGGAAAGGAAGGATAAGCAGAACCTAATAGTCTATGTGGGCAGGAGATCTTGAATGCTGTCAAGCTCAGCGCAAGGCCTGGATGCCCTAGACAAGGGGGAGTTTGCAGCAGAAGTTAATCACTTCATTTTGAAGAAAAACGCACAGGGATTTGGAGAAACGGTTATGACTTATCCTGGCTATGCAGAAAGCAAGGAGACGTGTAAAACCCTTAGTGCAGCATTACAGTCGGTGCCTGTCCCTCCCTGTAATGTAGGTATCGCTCAGCTAAAACTGCAGTCCAGTCAAAGGGGATTAAAGAAGGCAGCTGTAAAACCGCTGCTTTCCCTAAACAGCTGGAGGAAACAGAAGGATAGGCAGGGAGAAGCAAAATGAAAACCCAAATTCTGCATTCTTGAAATGTCCTGGGCCGATCAGTCCCTTGCACAGCTGCAGCCTGGTTTACCTGTACTCCTCCCCTCTAAAACTTCCCAGTTCTCACAGAGAGCTGCTAGCAACTTGGCAAGCAGATCAGAAAGGTTCTTGCTCAGTCACAGAGCTCCCATGCAAGCATGTATCTAACAGGCTTTTATGCTGCCTGATGTGCATACAACAGTGGTAAGTGAATTCTGCATAAAATTAAGATAGCCTGTCTCAGAGCTCACAGACTAAGTCCGATTTAACAGCATGTCTGCTTAACAGATACACCATCTTAAACAGTAGTGACTATATGGTCACACTACTGCATTTTAATGCACTGACATGAGAATTGAACTGTATTTGCACAGGAGTGCAGCCCCAGGTATAAGCTTTCAACCGTGTTTTGGCCCACCTAGAATGGCCAAGCTACGCCCAAACATAGAATCATAGAACCATTTTGGTTGGAAGAGACCCTCAGGATCACAGAGTCCAACCATGTTGTGGTTTGTTGTGTTGTCTCTTCTTTTCATCTGGCAAAAGTGGAATTTTTGGGCATAACTTTTAATAGGTGCCCTGCCAAAATGTAAGTGACAGCCTCTGAGAGAAGGGTTACAACATGTGCATGGGATGTGGTGCATCCAGCATCCCTCTGCTACCCCTTCCTGATCCACAGCCCACATTTGAAACCCCTGCGTCAGTGACACGGCCAATTGTGTCATGTGCATGGACTTCTAATGTCAGCTCTGCACTTAATACCTCATCCGGTCACTAACAGTAATTTTGATCCTCCCTGCAGTCAACAACGCCTTGGCTGTCCGTAGCAACAGTCCCAGGACAGCTGCTGTCAGCAGCACCGCATCGCCCGTGCCTGCACGTGACGGCAGCTCTGCCACATCCCCGTCATCCCCCGTGCAGAAAGTCACAAGAAACCTATTCCCAGGGAGTCAAGTGCTCCTCAGCGTCAGCACTCACCATCCTTGTGGAATAGGCCAGCTGGGAGAAGATCGTGTGCAGCATGTGAGCCTGCAAGGAAAACAAAGCCTAGCCTGCATCTAATTTTAGGCTTGGCAGCCTTAAGGATGTTCTGGGCCATCTTTATCTTTGGCTGGCTCTTCCAACTCTTCTTCCTTTAAGGTCATACCCTTAAAAGCAGTTGTGCTGCCTCTTGCCTCAGGTGTCTTCCCTTCCCCACATAAGCCCGGTCAGACGGTGCAGCAGTGTGGAAGCCCTGACCTCCCAAAAAGCCCTCCTTTCTGGGAACCCACAAACCGCCCGCAACCTGCTGGGACAGGTGAGACAGAGAAAAGATGATCCCTCGCACTTTATCTCATCACCAGCCAGCTGCACGGGCTTCTAAATCACCTTTGTCCTCAGGTTGGTCAAAAGCTTCTCTGCCTTTTCTCACACCAACTTGCGGTGTATTTTTTTTTTTAATTGTGTACATTAATCACTTCATTTAAGACTATCAATTTCACATGTTTAGGGAGTGTAGAAACGCAAAACAGAGAGAAAGGCGACAGTGGCTTTTAAAAATGATTCAGTTTTGCTGTTAATTTCCTAAAACGCAGCAGGGTTTTATTTAAAAACTGGAAGAAAAATGTAATAACCCAGTGGCGCTCCTTCACCCTTCACAGTATTCCACCTCTGTCAGTGTTTCCCACACCCACACCACACAGCAGATTCCCCATCATGAGAGCACAGCTTGGTCCCATCCCGAGGTACCGTACAGCTCCTGCCCACCCGTATGGGGCTGAGCAAAAATCCCAGCTCCTGGAGGAAGGTGTTCTTCATGCAGCCTTACAACACGACCTATTCCTTCTACTTCGCATTCTAGCTGCCATGCCGAAGCTTGCATAGAAATGAAAAACCTTATTTTTTCTGCTTTTTAATATTCTGGTTTGGTTTGGTTTGTTTTTCAGGGAGAAGGAGGGAAACCTTGATTAGACAGATGTGGCTACTTAAAAGAAGTCTTTACCAAGTCTATTCTCCAATGAAACAACTGGGGCAGAATGGCTCTCTGTTAATGTTACGTTTAGTCATTAAAAACGTGCATTTGCGATTCTAAAAGCTGCTAGAGGCAAAACACAACAGAGAGATACATACTCAGATTTACATCCAGTTTCCAGCCTGGTAGACTCAGTGAAACTAAAATTAACATCTCTACCTTTCATATGCATTTATGGACAAACATACACTGAGTAATAACCACCACTGCTGTACACATTTGAATTCTCTTTCAGCAGAAGACTAAATGCCTTTTGAAAAACCTAAATAATTTAGCATCATAACAGTGTGAAGTGCGTAAAGACACTCATATATATACAGTGCAGGGGGTGTTGTCATCTTAAAGCAACAACACAATGGCTTTGGGCAGGAAATACACATGGCTAATAGATAAAAGCAACAAAAATACTTGAACTGGACCGGAAAGCATCATTCAATAGTAATAATAGATAATCCAAATAAAAACAATAACAAAAAAAAAAAAAAAATTACAGTGGGATCTTTAACTATGAGGATCTACAAAGACCTTAGTTTCACATTTCATCCATGCTTGTTAAACAACATCTTGGTAAAATTAGTTCATTCTCACAATTTATTTGTATTACAGGAATATAAAGATCCTTCCATCAAGAATCACAACTGCAGTGGCCTGAGCACGGCATAATTAAAAAGACAGCTCTTACATCTACGAACTTGAGGTCTGGAACTATGACAGAAAAGATTAAATGCTTATGAAACAGGAGATGAGATTAAGGAGTAAAATGCTCCTGTCTACTGTACAAAATTCTGGATATTCTCCGCTCAACAGTTGCCCAGCCAAAAAAAAGAAGAAAACACACCAAAGAAAGCCTTTTTACGATTTTGACAGCAAATAGTATTTCCCTTATATCAGAGACCATCGACTGAACCACCAAGACAGTTTACTGCTGCACTAGGACAATCTCCCATCAAGCCACATGTAGTTAATGCACAGCCAGACTAAGGGGAGTAGCAGGAGAAATTAGCACCCATTGTATTTTCTGTATTCCAAATGCTTTCTGCTCCTTTTGTTTTTCCTTTTTTTTTTTCCTGAGCAGTAAAAGAAACTGTGAAAACAAGGTCCAGATACTAAGTGAAATAAAGCCATTTCCTATCTTCCTATTACCTATCTTTTAGTATTTTTGGCATCTCAGAAAACAACACACACTGGGAAATAATTACAGGTTTAAAAGAACAAAACAGAACAAACCCCCAAAGCAAAAAGGCAATCTGAAAGGTTCAATTTAAGTAAAAACAAAGGAACTAGACGGACACACAGTTCAAATGCTGTGGCCATACTACCCAAGACTCTATCTCCACCAGCAGCTGGAAAAAAACCAAAGTTGTTCAATTTTTGTTCTATCTCTTTAACTTTGCTTCCAGACTGTGGAGACCAGGAATAGAAAGCTATATCTGGTTTGTGACAGCCCGCAAATTTCAAAGCCCCCTTCAAATAACTTCGGGCAGGCTTTTTGTTGTTGCTGTTTGGTTTTGGTTTGGTTTTCTTTTCTTCCCACAGTTCCTTGGAGCAGACAACCTTTAGAAATTTCCTCCTGCAGTGCCAAGCAGAATGCCAAAATGAAAAAAAAAGAGAAAAAAAGGAAAAGCCACAGAGGTATGCAGAGAAGAATCAGTGACAAACTAAGCTTCAATGTAAAAAGTGGAGGGGGGGGGAAACACAGCAAAACCAAATTAAGGGACATAAGAAATGAAGTGGGCGAGATGCGATGGGCGCCCACGCAGGTGCTGAGAAGCGATGATCTAATGGCCTCCTATGATTTCACAGCTGAGGAGCTCCTGGCACAGCACGACCCGTCTGCAGCATCCGCGCTGGGAAGAAAAGTCTCCATCTACAACTCGTGTGTCAAAAAGTGCCTCTTTAGGCTATCGTAAGACAATAATTTACAATGCCTAGATTCACTCTGTGCTTTGTTGCTGAGGAGGGCAGAAAAAAAACGCAACACAAACGTACTGTTCCTCTTGTACAGTGGTTTAAAAGCACAGCGCAATTTCAAGGGCAGATCAAAGTTAGACTAATTATTTCCTTTCTGCATATCCTATAACTGAATGTAACAGGTCACTAGGGAAGCGTGAAACAAAAGATGAATGTATTTGCACACACTAACAACAAATACTAAGAAAAAAGGACATTATTTATATAATAAAAAGATGCATAAGGGAAAACATCAAAGCTTGTATGAAATATACAAACCCACAAATATATCACCAATGGTGCCTAAATAACTAGGGAAATAAACTGGCTGCTTTCTCCACAGTTCAAATTAAAAATAACTGCTGAGGCAGTTAAATCCTTCAAGAGTCTTTAGCATTACTGATCATGAAGGTTTAATAATTCTAGTATTGCCCACTTGAAGTTAATACCAAGACTGAAAAAAACACATTGCCATTGTCTTCTGTTGTTTAGAAGCATTTCAGTTTACTAAGGCCATACACCTTAAAGACTGCAGTCAGGAAGGCCCAAAACATGGTTTACTATAATTTTTTAGTGAAACTTCACATCTTTATTTATACAGTTCCAGGAATGAGAACTTTAAAATCCTGCAACTACCATGAGAACTGAAGAGTGGTCAAGAATATGATCTGCCTGTAGAAACTTGCAGAAGCAAATAGTTCCTGTTCTGCATAAATTCCTCTCTAGGAAACCTCAACAGGGATATTTTTGCTTGTGTTACTGTTCCTTTGTCCTTTTCCCAGGGTACTTCATCTGCTAGCTGAGAAACCACAAGCTTTTTGGGGAGAAAAACAGCACATAGCTCTGGAGTTTTGTCCATCCGCCAGCAACTACAAAACCGTTCTCCATGGCATACCCTTAAGTGTTCCTATTTTGACCATGGCTTCAAAGTACCTATGCAGGGTAAGATGACCCCAGCGTACGGGGACTCCTCCAGACAGCACATGACACAACGCAGCATCTGTCCGGGCTCAGGCAACTCGTCAACTTTTGTGAAGACCCCATTAAACTCTCCAAGATTCAAGAGAGCTTTTGGTATTGGAGCAATTGTTTTGAGATCTTCCCCTGAAAACCATGTTCTTAGACAATAGGCTTATTTTTTTTTTCCCCCTCAAAGGGCAAAAGAGGTTCACTGGAATAAGAGGAGAAAAGAGAGTGGGTCTTTCCAAGGCAGAGAGCCAAGGGTCTTCAGAGAAGCCCTTTAGAACAGAAAGGTGACACAGAGGGAAGGCACCTGAGCAGGACAGAGGGATGGTCAAAGAGCACAAGGCCACCGCCGTCACCTGGGCCTCCAGAAGTGGCAAAGCGTGCAGCCCCGTGGGAATAATACTTTGCATATTTATTGCTCTTTTCTTTCATTCCCGAAGCCGCAGGGAAGGCTGTTGCCTGGCTCGCATCCAGGAAAGGTTGCAGGGATCAGACCAAATGCTGACAGAGGATGAGGGCCTGGCACGCAGAAGTCTGAGTGGCACACCTAAGCTTCTACAGTAAAGCCAGGAGCAGCCCCAAACTCCCTCTTCATTTCTAGACACAAATAAAGGGCCTTTTATTTGCTTGACAGTGCTCTTTATTTTTTTTTAATGTGTGCCCTTTTACTGTTTCTTGACGAAGAGTACATATACAGGCATTTCTCACCCACACAGTACTCAAATGACTTTCAAACCTTTGTGTTAGCTTGTCATTTTTGGTAGCTTTCACACCCCTATGGAAACAAAGCTTAGACAAACCCTGAAAACTAAGGATCTCTCCAGACATGTCTAGACTCTTGGTTCAACAAGGTACAATATTTTTGAACTCTCTAACCTTTATGGGAGGTGACCAAAGCCAGCTCAGACAGACTAAACTGACACACCGCCAGCTAATACCCTGAACACCTTAAAATGCAAATAGCTCTAATCTTATTAAAAATGATGCAATTCGCCCTACCGCAACAGCAAGAGGGGGGAGGGAACCAAAAAATACCGTTGATAGCATAGACTACCATTCTCATCAGACAAACCAAGCTGGAACATTTATTAATTATTTCCATTTGCAGTTAAAGAAGCCGAAGAATTAGGATATTTTTTTCTTTTTTTTTTTTATATCCACATTGAGCCCGGTAAAAGACTATGTCTAGGTATGCGTGGGAAGTGAAGAACTGCCACCATCTCCCAAAGACATGACTAATACAAGATTTGGTAAGTCAGGAAGACAATGCCAAGTCTTTCCTCATACTGCACAACTTGGATAAAAGCACGTATGTAGGATGGTAGCTGGAGCACAGCAGTGTAGGCTCATGCTGTACCCATCACTATCAAACAGGTACCTCATTCACTTAGGTGCAGGAAACAATGCAGAAATAGGAAAAAAGTAGCTCTTTGCAAGCCAGAGATGTCATGTTATCCCCCCTCCTACGTCCAGTCTGGGACAGAAGGAAACCTGCTCCCCATATAATGGAGGAGCTGGGCAGCTGCCATTCAGTTCTTCTTGGAAGAGGAATTGTGCCATTAATGCAGTGAGACTCACACAGCACCTGACTCAAGTTGCCGAAAACCTGCTCATTTACAACCTGTTAAAGTACGGTCTCGATTTCCACTCCTACATGGTTCATGCTCTTAATATAAGGTCAATGAGGACTGGTGAAGTGTTCCTTAGTCTGATGGGTACTTGCATCCAGTATCCTGGAAAAAATAACACTGCCTTGCATTTCCATAGGCCCTTCAAGCGAAGGATTTTCAAATTCCTCCCAAAGACTTCCAAGTCCTAAGTCTGGCCCTCAGTGGAAATGCCTCACATGAGGCTGCCCAACCCCAAGGTTGTGGTTGCTCCCATTTCCAGACATCCAATTCACTCCTTTTCCAGAAGCAGAAAGGTACGACCAGCCAGGGCGCTCCAAGTCTCAAAAAAGACACTGGCGGTAAACTGGTTTCTACCATGCAGTATCAGCAGACAAGCTGTGCTGCAGTAGCACAAAAGCCTTTTGGCCATGCTAAGAAGCAAAGGCATATGGGAGAGAGGACTGCTGGAGCTTTGGAAGCTATTTACTGTGGTAAGCTGCAACTGGTGTAGAGCAGTGTGTACAGAAGCAGTGTGGCAAGCTGACAGACAGCAAGTAGCAAGCTGCTTTGGTTTTATTGAGGCTTCGCTCAGCTGGGTTGCCTTATGCAACCACCACAGGAGCAAATTCACCATGGGAGGCAGGAGGAAAACAAGACTGATTCATCTTAAACCCTGTAGAGCTTCTTCATTCTCAGTTTTGCAAAGAGTGCAGTCCCAAAGCACAGATCCTATCACATGAAAGGCCTGTCAAAAATAAAAAGCTAATCGTTCTATAAACAATAGGGCACCAACAAACATACATTTGCCTACAGATCACGGATCATTGTTAAATTAGAACAAATCTCTTTTCAAGCGACATCTCAAAGTAAAACAAAACCAACCATACCACTCAAAATCGAATGAACCAAAAGCCCTACAGGTTAATATCCCAACCAGATGCACGCTGACCCGCATTTCTGTCTGTTTTGGATCATAAGAGCATAACTATGAACCTATTCTCAGGCGAGTATTCCCAGGCCATTAAAAAAATTGCTAATCAATCTTCAATACTGAAAACCCTGGTCAAGTCACAAAAGAAAAGATGGAAGAGTCCCTGAAAGTGAGCTGGGTCTTCCTACTCTTCTGATGGATTTGAGATGAAGGATCTGGTGACAGTCTGCCAATCAGACAAGGGCCAGCAAAAATGTTAGCAATTAAGTGAGACCTTAAACACGAAACAGAATCACAAAACACATAAATTCTATTAACAATAAAAACAAAATTCTGCCACTGTGAGGCACTTTGAGGAATACCTACAGCATGGTTTGTTTTTCCTGCTTACGCAAGGGTCCAGCTGACCAGAAATGCAACTTCACAGAATCACAGAATCGCAGAATGTCAGGGATTGGAAGGGACCTCAAAAGATCATCCAGTCCAATCCCCCTGCTGGAGCAGGAACACCTAGATGAGGTTACACAGAAAGGTTTGAATGCCTCCAGAGAAGGAGACTCCACAACCTCCCTGGGCAGCCTGTTCCAGTGCTCTGTTACCCTTACTGAGAAGAAGTTTCTTCTCAAATTTAAGTGGAACCTCTTGTGTTCCAGTTTGAACCCATTACCCCTTGTCCTACCATTGGCTGTCACCAAGAAGAGCCTGGCTCCATCCTCCTGACACTCACCCTTGATATATCTGTAAACATTAATGAGGTCACCCCTCAGTCTCCTCTTCTCCAAACTAAAAAGACCAAGCTCCCTCAGCCTTTCCTCATATAGGAGAGAGAACTTTGCATGGCTACTGCTAGTTCAATGCTATCAACTCCAGACTTTCACAGTCTCCAAATTACTGATGAGTGTCTTTGAAGTCCAAAAATAAGCCACCATTTCCGCTACCATTCAGACAGCTTTGCAGAACCTTTTCCTGCAGGATCTGAGTGTTCCTGCAGAACGTGCTGGGTCTTTTCATTTGTTTTAGTCTCAGAATGAGCTGGCAAACAAAATGGGAAATCTGAGTGCACAGTGGAGCCCTGGGACAGCAAAATGAGAGTTCTGGGATTTTCTTCAGAGCACTGCAGACTCCACAAAATTTAAACACAGCTCAAATGGCACCACTGTTGGAACAGGATAGTGTAAAAAAGAGGGAACAGGAGGGCTTCCAGTTACAAGCCCCACCTTCAAATTGCTAGAAAGACTTGGGTCAGTCATTCCAAGTCAATAACCTAAGACCCTTAGTGCACAGCTTCACCCAAGGGAAGAATTTTGCTCACGTCTTTTGCTCCTCACTTGGCTCCAACCCCAGTACGGCACTGCTGACTGTCTGGCTCCCATGGTCTGGCATGTAGAGACAGGAAACCGGAGAGGCACCATGCTACTGGGAACATTGGTGCTGCCAGCACGGTGACAAAGAAGCAGGAGATGAGAGATCTCCTCTGTAACCTCCCACGACCACGCTCAGCAAATCCACGTGGACGATCGCCTCTGTGCCACAGAGAAGGAAAAGATCCAAAATGAAAATCTTCCAAACACTGAAAGAGTGATTGGGAAATTTTGTGCCATTTTCCTTCCCACTGCTAGCTCATTGGGGTTACTGAGCGCGAGGGAGGGATGGTAGATGGAGCACAGCTGTTCTACATGACATGCACCGCTGCATGTCAAAGATATATCATCAGAAAAGCAACAGGAACTGTAACAACACTGAGAGTTTAATGGCGCTGTTACTGCTAGCTCTTCACCTTCAAAACCTGCCAGGGATGGCAAAGAGCATAGGCACCCTAATGATCACCAGATGAAGCAGAAGAGAGATCCGGGCACTCAGAAAGCATCTACGATACAAAAGATTTTTTTTTTTTTTGGTCCATTCAAGCAATTATTTTATTGGATCACCTATGAAGGCTACACAAGTCATTCTTACGCATACAGCACTTGCTGCACCAGAGCCCACGAACTGGCACAGCCCTGCTCAGAGCCAGAGGATCCCTCAGGCCGGAGCAGCCCTGGGAGGTGCCTCATCCCACGCTGTGCCCAAAGCCAGGTCAGCACTTGAACCCGGCTCAGGTTCCAACTTACATTCTGCTGATCGTGACTGTGAGAAATGCCCTTTAATTCATCGGGACAAGGAGGGAACTCCGCTAACTTAAATGAATTCACTTCTAAAAAGACATTAAATTGGCGTTTCTTGTGTCTACGTAAGGCCGGCAAGGGTTTCTGAAAACAGGCCATCTTGGCGACAAGAAATGTTTCTTCTAGCATGAGAGCACTTAATGGAGTTCATACAGTTACAAAGGTAATTGTATCTTAAACCTACAAAGCCGATATGAGAAAAGAACCCCTCATACAGTATAGTTTAAACCTGTCTCTTGGAAGGAACAAGCTACACCAGCAAAATAATATTTATTTATTTTTTAAAAAATAATTTCATCTACCTTCTAGTTTCTGCTGGCACAGCTGAATGTGTTAGGAGAGTGATTTATGCACAACCCTCGCTGACGTACCATTTTCTAGTGCAGACTAAGCTGCAGTCATTAACTAAAAGAACTTCAGTGTAAGACAAGTTTAAAGGAGCTCCCCAACCAGTTCAGAAATACATGTCAAGCAATTTTTAGGATTATAGCAAACAAGTCACTGATAATCTTTCCTTTACAAATGACACTTGTCTTTCAAAAGGTTGAACGCAATCATTGCGGTCAATTTTGGAAAAGCACCTTGTGACATTTAAGATTACCCAAAACAAACAGTGCTGGAGGAGGAGCGAGACAAAATTTTAGCAGCAAAATGCCAAGTACATATCTTTTACCCTTGAGTTTGCTTTAACATTGTGTGTGTACTACCACTACGAGCTGATTTGACACCTGAAAAACTCTCCAGGTAATTTAAAAGCACATTTTCAGACATGCCAGCACTGTAACAGCTCTGCTATGGACCACACGCTGACAGTGACAAAAGAGTGAATAGGAAAACTTTCTCTTTGTTTAACTTCAACAGAAAAGTTCTCAAATTAGTCAGCGAGTTATGCTTGCGCTACCAAGGTAAGCAATTTTCCAAACACACCCGGTTCAAAGCTGCAACTGCCCTACACGCAGGATTTCTGAAACCTCACTGGAGCACTACATTTTTTTACAAAATAATTACATGTGCTTTCTTTCTTTTCCTTACTCTGCTCTCACTCTGATTCCAGAGGGTTTGTTTTCCCTTGCCCCAAATGACCCATTGCTGCTACCACAAGCTAAAATTACACATAGCTGGCACTTACACTGAGAAATATGAAGAATCATTTTTAATGTGATTTGCTTTTAAAGGCAAACCAGCAGTTACAAATCAGTTGACCTATTTCTGCTCTAATTTACCATACTTAAACACACAACCCCAAAAACCTTCTTCATAAATGAAAAACCACCTCAAAAATTTAATTGGGGAAGAGAAAGAGGTAAAGATGCCATTACCTACTGAATTCCTCAGGGGGAAGACAATTGGTACTCAGAAATAAGATTTACTGTAATAAAAAGAAGAAAGGAAAAGCTTAGGGAAAAGATCCAGGTCATAAGGATGGTATTTCCAAATATTTTAAAGCTCCAGTGCAACAGTCCCAAGCTGAGGAAAAGACGTTCCCTGCCCACAGGGCAACCCTGGCACAGAAATGCCAGTGGCCGTGGATCTCCTCTTCCAGTTCTTCATGTCCCACACCTCCAAGTGACTCCTCCAACCGGGTGCCAAGCATCTCGCACGTCTGAAGGACGACTGGCAGAACTAAAGACATCGCTTCAAAACACAGAATCGTTTTGGTTGGAAGAGACCCTCAAGATCATTGAGTCCAACCATAACTTAACTCTGGCACTAAACCATGTCCCTAAAAACCTTGTCTATAAGTCTTCTAAACACCTCCAGTGATGGTGAGTCAACCATGTGTCCCTAGGGGTATTGCCAAGTGTGTCTATTTTAATAGTATTGTGGGGTTATCTGTTGTTTTTTTTTCTTTTTAAAGAAAAACCCAACACTTTCTCCTTGAGTAGGCCATAGAAAGAGCCTAGTAGGTTTCCTTTTCCTTTGCTGGCACAAATCCTGGTCCCAGTGCCGGGGCTGGCGAGATGCCGATGGATTTCAGTGGGAAGAGGATCAGGCCCGGTCCTGCAGATGTTACTCACGCAGGCACTCGGTTCCACCCTTCGTTTCTCACATTGCTCGGTGCTCTACGACTTAAAAACCAGGGACAAATGGGAATGATGGAGCCTGGCATGCAGTGCTTGGCCTCTCAGGCCTTCTCGCTGCCATTATGTGCTGCCCCTCAGAGCCCTTTGTCACCGCTCAGCTGGGGACGGGTAACACATAGCACTTTGCACCTACGACTGCCAACGTCAGGCCATTCACAAGCATCAGGACCATCATCTTTGTTTGTCAAGGACCAAGGGTCTTCTGGGCTGTGAGAAAGTCAGAAGTCAAGACAACTGCCTCAAATATTGCAGCATTTGCTCTTTTTTTTCTTAAAGGCCCAGTTCCTGGAGTCGTGTTTCTTCTTGAGAAACTTGGCTTTTGTTTAAACGCTAATCCTTCCGGGTTCCTGTAATTGCAGAGGATAGCCTGAAAATCTGGCTTCGGAGTTCCCCAAAAGGAATTAAAAAGCCAGTAAACAAACAAAAAGAACTGGAAGATTTTCTTGGGTGGATGTCATTTGCTGATTTTTTCCTTATCACTTTTTTTTTAGTGTTTTGGCAAATTATTTTTGAATGCTTCAGAATGGCAATTTGCTCTGAGCTAAATCCTGATTCAGATTGCCATCACTGAAGATGAAAAAAAAAGTTTCTTCACTTGTTTGTTAGTATTATCCAATATTCATTAATTATATTTTTATATCTATTCTTTTATAGTAATGCTTTAAACCTCTTTATTGGATTAGAGAGGAACTTGGGAAACAAAATCCATTCTCAATCCAGAAAACCCTCAAGGCAACTAAGAGACTTGGATCTCATTTTATGCTTATGAAGCTGGTGTAGGAATTGTAAATATATACCTATGAGACACTCCAGACTGGGAAAGAAAAGCTGACTGCTGCCCCTTTGCAATTGGACAATTTACGAATAAGTATGTAATTGGGCTTTAGTTGCTGACATATATAATGTGCACTATTTCAGTACTTCCAACTCAAATAAAAAGATGCTCATTAAAAAAAATGTTCAGCTTGCATTATTTCAATACTTAGAACTGCTCTTCCCTAAGCAGAACTGAAACAGGAAACATGGATGTATTTTATTTATTTATACATCTCTTTACACATGCACATAGTTTTATATTTTTTTTAAACTACACTTTCTGTCTTAGGAGAGCAAGACATACAGCTTGCGCAACTGAGATGTTTAAGTAAAAACACTTACAATGCTTAAAGAAAAGAAAGAGAATTGTGTTTGCTTAACGTCTATGTATTTGATGCACCTGTGTGCGAGAGCGTATTATCTGTAACCCCCACTCTGCATTGTTGATTTAAAAAAAAAAAAAGAGAAAAGAATGAGACTTTCAGTGCAGCTGGGTCAGCTTGTACCATGAGACGCGTATCTGGCACCGGCCTGGCCCAGCTGTGCAAAGTATCTTATGCCAATGTCACGACCCAGCTACTACAGACGAGGGCTGTTGCGTGGTGGTGGCAATCTCCAGCAGCAGGCTGGCGGGGCTGTAAATAAGCCACCCTGTCTTGTCCCCGGCCACCTGGAACCGTGCCTGGCTGAGAAAAGTTACTGCTCGCAGACTGGCACCAACCGAGATGTCGCTGCATCCCGGCGTTTATCACCCCGTGCACTTCGGCTGCTGACAATAACCTCCCTCATGAAGCGGCATCGGATGGGCTGGGCTGCCGGTGCCGGGCTCACTGGGGTGGAAATGCTTCCCCCACTCCCAGAAAGAAACCCGATGTTTCCCCCTGCTTACCCAGCCCCAGCAGCCATTCTTCGACATTACCCGCCATCATAAAACAAGCTGCTTACAGAGAAGTACTCACAAGGAGCTATTTCACATTATTTTTTAGCAGGAATTTGAGGCTGGTCTCCCCAAAACACACCCATGAAGGTCTCTGGATTGGCCTCTAATGAATTGTATCACCATATCAAAGCAAAAATGCCATTTATTTAATTTTTTTTATGCCAGAAGTGAGGGGTAGGCGGTCGCAGAAGAGATTTTCAGCAGCAAGGAATTAAACCAACAAAAAAACCCCACAATGACAGTGCAACAAGCTTTGAGAAACATTAAATATAATACGTTTCACTCCAGGTCTAGTCCTGCCGGACAAATAGGAAAACTACAAGTTATGTTGGGGAAGTCAGGCTTGGAAACCTAGGCTGGACCGTTCCACCCATCCCTCCCAACCTTCTGGGTTCTTGCTGAAGCTTTATGAATTTTGGGGAAAAAATTAGCAAGTCGGTATCCTGGACTTTTATGAGAAAAATAGCAAGGATGTGAAGAAAACGTATGTTGGTTTTGGTGCGCAGACGAGTAAGTGAGACTCAAGGACGTGTTTCTGAGAAAAATAATAGCAATATGCACTGCGCTGGCACATCAGGCGATGGAAGAACCAGCAAGAGACGCTGGAGGAGCTACCACTGCCATGAAAATGTATTATGTTGCAGACAGAGTGCCTTGGCTCCGGGAAAAGATGGGACAAGATAAAAGTACCCAGGGAACACAGGACTGACTCCAAGTTTCTACACCTGCAAAACACTCTCATGTGTTAACAGTAATTTATGAACTTTTACTTATGATTTTAATACAGAGCAAACAAACGCATGAATAAGTCATGTAAGAATCTAAAATTACCAAATCCTTTCGCTCTCAACTCTCCCCCAAGGACTTCAGGTCTAATTTAAGCATAAAAGACATCTGAGGCATTGAGACTATTTCTCAATGGTGAAACTATAACTTGGGGGCAAAACAAAGACAAATGATTGTTCTCGAAAATACCTGCTCTCTTTCAAAATGGTAGCAAAAAGTACCTGTTTGGTGTATACACAAACCCAGAAGACTGACATGTTTACAATGCAAAAAAAATAACATATCTGTTGGTGCTGAGAAGTCAGGAACTGTCAACTGACCTCACCATGACTGCACAAGGAGCGTCTTTCCCAAAGGCAAACTTCAAAGAATTTTCAGATAATGAATGTGAGTCTTCTTGTTGTGGGTTTTTTGTGTGGTGGGTTTTTGTTTTGTTTTGTTATGATGATTTATTGTGATGCAGGAAGATCTGAATAATCTTTTCCTGACTTGTTATTGAATTTTAAACTTAATGAAATCAGAAAAAAAAATCAAATCAGTCATTTTTTCCATTCCCACAGAGGACTTTTTTTCATGGGGTCTCTGGAAAATGCTGACATTTAACCAAGTGTAGCCTTTCAACCAAACATTCCCTAGGATTAAGCCAGTATTCACAACAACATGGAGAAAACGTGTACATGGAGTACAAATTCTTCCTCTAAACTGCTCAGCCTTCAGTAGGTTCAAGTACTAACAGTCTAGAGGACCAGGGGAACTGCAGGACTGTGCAGTTTTGCAAAACCCAGCAAAAATCCCCAACCAAATGTGATAAAACACTTAAAACCCTCCCTCTCATTCTTTTTTCCCCCCCTCCCTTTGTATGTTTCAGATAATCCTGATTTTTCCATGCAGAAAAATCTGAGTGTGTTCTACCACACTTCCATACCCTCTTTCAGACTCCTTTTTTTTTTTCTGCTGTAGATGTTTTTCTGGGAATATGGACCTAACTAAGGAGAGGAGAACTCTTAACGGCCATTTTCTCACATGGAAAATTGAACTCCAATTCTCATTTCTCTCAGAGTGGCTGGAGTCAACAAAAACCTCAGTGAAAACAACAGAGCTATTCTGGTGGAAAGTTCAGAGAAAAAAAATAATTAGGCTATTGCCTCACTACAGAAATAGATGAGTGATTAGGCAGTGACATTTTTCGTCCATGCACTAATAAGAATACTCGGCTTAAATATTCCACAAATTCCTTAAGATCCCGATGCCTCTTCCTGGGACTAGCTCTTTCTTAAATTTAATGACTCTTTAAACCAGAAAAGTGAAAATGTCGATACCACGTGCTAGCATGAGTGAAAGCTACCTAAGTAAATGTACAACGTGCCAAAGTATGAATGTGGGCTTGGTCCAAAAAAGTCGTACTGGAAACTTCCATGACATTTTGACATGTAGTGGGATAGTGAATATTCTCTTGAACACACAAGGGGAAAGAGAAAAAACAAAGGAAAAACAAAACAAAACAAAACAACATCACTTGCTTAAAGACAAATTCCTGTCTTCCTCTTACAGTCCTCCCCACCCCCCCAAGGCGAAAATGTGATTTACCAGAAGGAGCTCACAGTGCTGCTCTGGCTGAGAAAGTACACTGAGAACTTCACAGTGAGCCCAAAATAGCCTGAAAAGAGGAAATGGGTGGGGGTGAGGTTCTTTCTTCTGCTCACAAAGGACCTCACCAGCCGATATAGATCAAGTAAAAACAGTCCTGACATGCGGAGCGGCACTTGGTGACAGTCCTCCCCTCTTTTCCCAGTCTGGTCTATTTTAAGATCACATCACAGGAAACTTGGCAGCGACATGTTTCCGAAAGTTGCCCCTGCCACTTCCACAAGTTCAAATCGTTTGTAAGGGCACAGCTCACAGCACAGAAAATTCTGAGGGCACAGAAAAGGTACTGTCAGACTACCGAAGGCGAATCATCCAAAGAAAGATAACAACTATTGCTAATTAAATGTAGTTGAAAACATGTTCTCTTTCCAGTACTGTATTACTGTTTTTCAAAGAAATGCAACATTTACAGGAGCCATCCAAGCAGTAAGAGTACTTGTGATGGACAGCGTGTGTCTGCTCAAAGAAAGAAGTTCTCCTCATCAACAGATTCAGCTCTGTGGGCTGTACCATAACTATGGACTTTATCCTTTTCAACATTTTTCCAGAAAAATTTAATGCTGTCAATGACAAAATAAGAGCACATACAGACACAGAACCAGGAACAACACAGTTGTTGCACATGAACCTCAAGGCTGATGCCATTAAGCGTGGAATAGGATAAATGTTAATGGCACGGTCTGATTAGAGAAATTGATGATAATTAAAATACTAATGAAAATGTAAAAGCACATAAACATTGCTAATGCCTTCACCCTGCATTATAAAATCATCCATATGTACAAAAGCAGCAATGGGAGATGAAGCAGTAGTTTTCTGAAATCAGGAAAATGAACAGTAATTACAACTGAGTAATATTACTTTAAACCCCCATGTTTTTATTATTTCATAACCATACCTTTTGCAAATGCCAAAGTGTCAGGGTATCCCTTCTTCAGAGAACTAAATTTCTGAGTAATCTGAGTTCAAGAAAATTGTTGAAAAAAAAATCTGTAGGGGAAAGACATGCTATTTACGTTCAATGGATTAAAACAACCAAATAGATGTTTCTCTTCCTTTCCAGAAGTAATTTATTTCTGCTTATGGGAAGAGCATTCTCACCCCCAAAAGTCGATTTTGAGATACCTGTAAATAACTTAAAATACAGGTGCTCAAGTTCAGTCTGTACACTAATGTGGAACACTATAAATCTTGAGCAGCAATATAAAGCTATTAAAAAAATACTAATATTGTTTACAAAGAAAGAGAAGGGGTGCAAGCCATTGCCTCTTTATGATGCCTAAAACTACGCAAAAGCTTTCAGGGAATTTCATGTGGTTAGCGTTTTGTATTTTAGTGACATCTGCTTCAAAAGGAAGGCCACCAGAGGAAAGACGTGTTAGATCTCTTCTTGCAGAGCTCACTCACAGCTCCCATGCTGAATATCACTGCCCCCTCATGCGAAGGCTCTCTGTGCAGCTTCCACACACAGTCAGACAGATTAGCTTAAATTGCTGTAAATAACTCCTACTTGCTATTCTTGAGCCCTTTATTCCAGGCTGCTTTATATTCTTAAACTGTACCTGAGTCACCTTCATGTGTTATCCCCAGCGCTCTGGGAAACTCAGGGTTTAGTAAACAGGTTAAGCAAATGAAAAGATTAGTCAGTATTGTGCTACAGATGGATGCAAGATGAGATTATACCGAAAGCAAGCATATTAACGAAATTAAGAAAGAAAGGTTTCCAGAATCTTTGCGCTAATCTAACTAGCATGTACTGCACAAAAAGTAACAATCCCCAGGTTTTGTGCTTCAGTCTTTTTGACCCTGGTATTGAGGACCATTACTGACAGTACAAGCATATTGAGCAAACTGGGTTTCTGGCTGCCATACAGGTAATTCATGGACACCGCGAGTTCTCTATAACTGAGAGTAAAGAATTGGAAGCAACAGAGATGGAGGTGGCAACTAGATAATAACATTAGCTACAGAAGACAGAATAGCACAGTATACTTATATTTACTTCTCACCATGTGTTAATGTGTATCTCTACAGCAAACAGCATGAAATTCAATATACTTAAACACTCTTTTCACCACACAAAAGAGGAACTAAAGCAAGTTAAAGCAAGCTCAATGAAGAATGAATACAGACATTTAAGAAAGGCTCAAGATAGCATTTCTTAATTCATTTTTTGTGGGTTCGCTCCCCTCAAAAAAACATGCTACTGACATGAGGGAAAGCCAAGCCACCACCAGTTTGAACTCAAAGCTTACCAGGGACAAAAACATTATGTGGGAAGCAACATGATCCAACCAGTACAGCAATGGATAGAAAACCTACAGAGGCTTGGAAGCAATCCAGTCTCTTCCATTCTTCTCTGTACCTGTCACAACCCTCATACCTCCATTTTCCACTGGCCATGACATAGGCCATGACAGCTACTTCCTTCTAAAAGCACTTTACAGACAATTGAAGAAAAATTCAGTACAACAACTTCTTACCCTTGTGTTCTAAAAATAATTATTCACATGAGCTGGCTTTACAGTCTTAGTTTCTCCATGTCATATGGTCCCTCAGCATTAGCACATTCAGGATCTGTTAAGTATGCCACCATCTCAATATTGGAGGCATTGTCCATCATCTCGGATCATTAACAGATCAGCATCCTCAGAAATGAAAAGGGGAAAGGCAAGGATAGAATGATCTCTTCCCTGAAAATTACTTCTTCTGAGTAACAGTGAACATACGCTGGACTTAAATCTGATCACGCAGAACAGAAACTGGTGAAGTTTTGAGACAGAAGAACTGCAAACCAACAGAAAATGTCTGCTGACAGTATCCCCAGTAACCCAGCCCTCTAGCCATTTTCTGATAAAGCCCTTCAGCTGTGAGATAAGGTGATTATTACAATGATTCTTTACATCCACAGAGCCCAAACAGCCACAGGCAGAGCTGAAAATTTTTTTCCAATTCAGTGGCACCAAAGTAAGGGAACCCCCACACTCGTGTCACTGCAGCATGTCACCTACGAGTCCCCATGGTGCCACATGCAGCCCACACACTTCGTGAGACCACAACTAATCAAAGTTTCAGCAGATGTAAAAGGCCAAGGGTAAGCAGAGAAACAGGCACAGCAAGATGAACCCACTGTCCTGAGCACGACGTGAAGGCAAATGGCAAAGCCGAGGAGAAAAGTCAAGGCTGTGTCTACATGGCTGGAAAAGCCTGACAAGCACGATGCACCTTGCCTCGCACAGCCTGGATGCATTCCTTGCCTTCAACATCCAACACTCATTCCTTGCCTGTCCTTTCTCCCAAGTCATGCAGAACACCACAGTATCTTCTCAGCTACCTGGACTGCCACCTCTGTTGTTTTGTTGGTGGTTTTTTATCTTAAAATTATGCACAAAAATTTCATACAGTGGGCCAGGTTTTCAGAAGTTCTCAGCATCCAGAAATACTAAGCCTTAAAAGAGCTCAGCACTTCGCTTGTCCTGAGTATGTAATGACCTATCTACAGATTTGTCTTCCTCAAAAATCTAGCCTTGGTAACCTCTCTGGAGGTTACATCAATACACATAAGAAGAAGACTTGTCGAAACCCTCCCCCTCCAGTTTAAAAAAAAAAAAAAGAAGAGGCTTAAAATATTGTTGTAGCTTTTAATAACAACTAAATGTTAAAACGCAAAACCTGGAAGTCAAACAAGTGTCCCTTCACAATAAGTGCCAGTGAAATTCTCACAGGGATGCCACAAACTCAGTGTAACTTACTTTTAAGGTCTTCTTAACCTTTTCAGTCTCTTGGCTAGCTTGAGGCACACTCAGAGCTAAGCACTCTATCAGTCTAGTGTTCACATATCTACATTTCTTTTTCTTTTTTTTTTTTTCTTTTTTAAATGATAATTTTTCTATGGTATGAGGCTGCTTTTCAAAGATGCTCATCACTCTGTTTCCTGTTGACTACTCAGGAAACTGGATCCTCATCATCTCTGACAACTAGGCCATAGATGATTTCAGAGCTGAGCTGATGCTCACTGAGATGACATCTTCTGCACAGTTACAGAAGTCTTCCAAAACCAAACAACAGATCAAGGAAACAACAGCTCACTATGCCAAAATGTGAAGTACTCTGTCTACACACACACACAGAACAACAAACAAACAAACAAAATCACAACAACAACTAAAAGTCTGGCTAATTTTAATGTATTATCAGTCACATTTTACACGCTTTAAAGTGCAGTCTATTTTCCTAACGGAGAATGGTCTCAATGAGGTGAAGGATCTATTCTGCAGCTAGGAAGAGTTTATCAAGAAGAAAGCAGGCACTGCAATGGAAGACAATGAACACAGCATCTGTCCCATCGCCTCAGCCCCAGGGTATGTTGGCAGGAGCTGCAGAGGTGGCTGTTACTGAGGAGGAACACACCTGGGTCACCACCAAGAGAAGGGAGAAGGCAGGTCCTGGAGAACACCTGTGTGAGGAGACTCAGCTTCTGGAAGAGAGGAGGTGGCACCATGGGCAGCCTGATGAGCAGGAACACCACTTGCTGAGCAGGGACCAAAACAGTGGAACACAACACCAGTGGATGAGGAGCAAAGAAGAAAATCTGGCAAACTAGGATAGACACCACTGGCTCACTGCAGAGGTGGTGTCTGTCCGCTCCTCCTCAGCCTCATCTGCTTGGATTACAAGATGTAGGTCTCCTCCTCATGAAAAACAGGTGGTGAAATATGGGTCCTCCCTGCAGGCACAACTTTCTCTACTTTTTCCCCTCAGGTTGCAGGGGGGTGGTGTGGGAAGCATGTAGGTTTAGGCAGCTTGGAGAGGTAGTTGGAAAGCTTCAATGGGGGGGACAGAGAAGTGGGCTATCACATTTACATGTAAGTTTAAATCAAATTATTAATTTCTTTATTAGTGGAATTTAATTTATGTTTATTTATCCCCAAAGTGATGGTTCATCCCTCCCTCTTTCCCTGAACCTAGAAAACAACTTCTTATCTTCCCGGCTGCTGCGGGCAGCCCTTGCAAAAGCCGCTAGCCCCCCTCAGGGAGCAGGGGCAGCCCGGGGGCGGGTACACCGGGGCGAGGACGCCCAAATGTGGCGGTTCGGGCGCTCAACCCGCCGGTGGCGAGCGGGGAGGCCGCTCCCCAGCGCCGGGGACACCTGCCGGCCAGCGGCCGCCAAGGCGGGAGCGCCCCGCAGCCCGGGGGTGGCTTTTTCTGGAAACATGACAGCCGGGCCTGGGGGAGCCGGGGTGAGCGGGGGCAGGACGCGAAGGCGCGACATGGCGACGGTTGTTAAGGGAGTGACAACAGTGCGATCAACAGGGCGGCCGGCGCTTGGGGAGGTGTGACGCCGCGGGCGTTTATAGCCGCCTCATGATGTCAGCGGCCCGCGCTGGCCGCCGCGCACGGAAATAGCTGCGCCCGGCGATCCGCTGGCAGGAGCCCCGGCCAGCGGTTATTTTTGAACGGCCCGAGCGAGATAAAACTTGAATCGGGGGAGAGGAGCTGGAATACAGCCGCTTTAAGGTCAATCTGCTTCGCTACGGAAGGGTTAAAAGGCCTTTTTTTTTTTTTTTTTGCGTGCGCAGGAGAATGTCGAATGAGGGGCCTGACCGCTGTGCCGGTGTGTCCCTCCGCAGCGCCCGGCCGGCTGCTCCCAACTCACCTCCGCGGGCATCGGGTGCAGCTTTTTGGGCAGGAACCAGAGGCCCGAGCCGTCCTGCTCACAGAATAGTTGGGATTGGAAGGGACCTCTGGTGTTCATCTAGTCCAACCCACATGGTAAAGCAGGTTCACCCAGAGCAGATCACACAGCAATGTGTCCAGGCAGGTTTTGAATGTCTCCAGAGAAGGAGACTCCACAGCCTCTCTGGGCCGCCTGTTCCAGTGCTCTGGCACCCTCAAAGTAAAATACTTTCTCCTCATATTCACTGGAACCTCCTGTATTTCAGTCTGTGCCCGTTGCCCCCCATCCTATCAGGCACCACTGAAAAGAGCCCCTGCCATCCCATTTTGCCCACATTTTGCCCACGGGCCATGGCAGGCGCAGGTCACCAGCCCTGCGAGAGGAGGTGGTAGCACCTTGGGCTGCAAAAGTGGCTTTGAGCTTTCCAGCCTCGCTGCAGAAATTCAGGGCTGCATCTGTTCCGAAAGCTGCTTTGCCTGTTCAAATCGGGCCTTCTGGCCAAAGCTCTGTACCTGGACCGCAAGGATGTGTAAGAAAGCCTGGCTTGCTTAAGCTTGTGCCACCACACCGTGCCTTAGGAAGACATAGAATCCCGGTCACAAAAATTAATGTGCTGAACTACAGCAAAAGCCTTGGAGATCGAACTTCTGTTCCAACGGAGCAGTAACAGTACTCTACTGCTGTGACAAGGTCCTGAGTCATATTGTATTTATGCATTTTTCTCTTGTTAAAAAAGGAAAAATAAAAGAATCAAGAATATGTACTAAGCTTTCAGAGGAGCAAAAGACTGGATACCTTTAAAAAGTAACAGTATTTCAATGCAAATGTAAACTTATCATAAGCTTCCTAACGCGCACACAGCGTAAAGACAGCATCGCTGCAAAGAAGTTATCTGCTTTCAAGGGGATTTGCATTCTCATCGAATGCTGGACCAGGTCCAGACCAGCCGGAGGATAACCACCCTCTAACCTCCCTGCGGAGACTTACAGAGACGAGACTGAAGCAGTATCATTTCTGACAGAAATCAAATCCTGGCTACTGCACTGCTGGGAGCACTACAGACAAGAAGGAGGAAAAAGAAAAACGAGGGAGGAATTGAAATTAAAACAATTATGTGGAGCTCATTTAGATAATACCTTGTCAAAGGACCTGATATGGGAACACATTATATATGTACTAAATGCATGCAAAAGTTAAGTGTCTGCTAGCATTAAATTTAATTTTAACAAATAGGAACGTACAAATGTTAAAGCTGACCAGTAATAAAACACCTCAGTGGCATGTTCAAGTTAATGAAACTAAATAATAAGTCTAGTCAAGTCATACATAAAACCATGGAGAGCATTCAAAAAATACAATTTGTTCAAATTTCCATCAGTTCATATTTCAGCACTAGCATCTCAGAGGACAGGATAATTTCTAGCAATATGCCTCCAAAGATTCCAAACCAAGTGACCTTAATGGAAGCTTATGAACATGCGGATATTGCATGATGAGTGCTGAGTTCATATTCAGTTCTTCTTCCTTGATATAATGCACCCAGGGACACATAGAAGAAAATCCCAGGACAGACTGATGAACAGCTTCTAGGTGTTCCCCATTTTGCCATACGCATCCTGCTGTAGTGGTAGAAACCTTTGACCAGCCACGCAGCAAAGTGGATCAGAAAATTGATAAGCAATTCTTGAGTGCCAGCAAAGCACAGAAGGCAGCATGAGAATGGCAGCAAAGTGACGGCACAAGGCAGCAACCGCTCAGACAGTTTTGCCAATATGGCTGTTAAATGGACAATCTTCATATATTGTTTTCAGGGCCAGTGAGCTCTAAGATTGTCCCAAAAGTAGCAGCATCTGAATTTTGTTGGACCTACAGAGATCCTGAGCCATGGTTGGACTGTTTGTGAAAATATGTCTAAATTACAAGAAAATGTAATGTTTTAAAATGTCGTAGTCGGCCCATTTTAGCTGCAATGCTGGCAATCCAAATTATGGATATGCCAAACCAAAACGATAGTCAAATATAAAATTGCGACATTAAAAAATATTAGGTACCATTTCTTTTTCAACTGATACCTTAATTTGTACTTCAAGCCACAGTTTAAAATATGGTTGCCATTAAAATCTTTGGTTTGCTGCTTTGTAGCATTTGTAGCAGAAATATTAAGATTGGTTGAAGAACGTATGAACAGAAATGTCTGCTGGTAAAAGCATTTGGAAAGTGATAGAGCAAAGTTATTTAAAAAAAAAAAAACACAAAAAACCCACCAAAGAACACCAAACCCACAACATTTTGATAACCATGGACACGACTGACAGCAAACAGGTAAGCACCAAGAAATGTGGTGTCTGCATCAGGACCAGGAAACTCGTGCCCTAGGAAGCCGCAGCATGGATTAGAAGAAGTCCTCTGCCCTGACAGGAGAAGGACAGCAGCGAGGTTGCACCATGCTGTATGTGCCATTCCTGTTTTCCCAACAGGGAAGCCGACTGTACCCATGAAGACAGCCACAGTGAGCAAACCTAGGAAACAGGCAGCAAACTGAGATTCACCTAGGCTGAGGTACACAAGATTTGGAAGCAGAAAGACACACCATAATAACATGCTTGACTGCCAAAAGACAGAGGAGATCTACCCCAAAAACAGGCCATTGCAAGTGCAGAAGTCACGCGATGTGGTGAGAGCTTGGTGAATGATGTTCCTTGTCCTCCAGGTGCACACAGCTGATCCCGGCCAGATCACTTCCTGGGCACATACCCCTTTGAGCTTAAAAGCATGGAGGCTGTGAGAGTGGGCATGAAATTGGTTAGAGAACAAGTGTGGGATGAATCAGCTTTGTTTAAAACAGGTATCGCCTTCTCTTTCCATAATGTCTCACTGAGGGGTTTTCTGCATTAATTTCCTTGTCGCTATGTTACAATTAAAGCTGAGATTCTCAGAGATAATCACTAGAACCTCAGAGTTGAAACTTGCAGAAAACTGTGGAATATGCAACAGAATCACGAGGCAAGCAGGCAATACTGCAAATAAAATACCTTAACACACTAGCACATAAAAATGGCCAAGCCAGTGATGGAGAATGCTACTGCTGTTTATTTTATTTTACCTAGTTTAACAATTTTTGTAGTTTGTTCTATAAAAGCATTTTAAGAGTGTTTTCTAAAAACAAACAAACACCAAAAAAACTCCACAAAACCCCACTTTCTTCCATGTTTTTAAATGCCCCCCTGGTGCTCCGGAAGTTCCATCAGCAGTGCAAGTTAGACTAGATTTAGAGTCTGAATTTATTTTAATATTTGCGTAGAGACAAACCTTGCTGAAGGGAAAAGTGAAAGAATATACAGTAATTGTGGCCTGCCTCTAAAAATGGGACAGAAGTACCAGAGGGAACAGTACTCATAGAATCAAGAGACCTGTCAGTGCTAGTGCTTTGCCATCGCATGTCTGTTTGGGTTCTTTCTCTGCCACCACATCCACACAAATCTAGGGATGTTTGCCTAGGCAAGGCAATGCTTAATCTCATAGAGAATTCAGGAGGTAATGCGGTTTACTATTAGTATTTGAGTCAAACATTAGGAAAGGCAAGAAAAGGAAAAACAGAAAGGAACAGGGCAATCTTGTAGGAGAGACAACCTGAAGCTATTCTAGATGTCCAGTTTCCTCTCAGAATTAAAGCAAATACTTATCTGAAAATAAATTTTACTTTTATGCAGAAATGAATTGCTCTCACAGATTTTGGGGGGGTGTCACATCAATACAGCTACAGCTGGGTAACCACTCTGCTAATGTTATACTGGGAATCCTCCCAGTACAGACTAGCTCTAAGATTTGGTCTGTTGTTTCTGCTCAAGTAACACTTGATTCAGTTATAGGTGTGATTCTTACCTAAACAGTTCGCACCAACACATCTATAATGGTACAGAAGTTTCTCTGTGATGCTGCTATAGCTGTTCCCAGATGGGAACGCTCTGATACTGGACAGAATACACCAATACTGGAATAAAACTATTTCAAATTATTTTCAAAATAATTTGTTGCTGCAGTGCTGCAGAGTGCCTGCTTCTGAATGCCGGTTGCTCTTCAAGCACCAGTTGCTGTTTTCTGTGATTTATGACTGAAAGGATTAAAACCAAAGAAAACGAAAACAGATCTCCAAAAGATATTAATAGCTCCGTCAAGCTCTGTCACATTCCAGATCTTATTATTACAGAAAAATATTCCTAAGGTAATAGCTACAGCTTCCTCAATTTCATTTTTTTTTTTCCAAAAAGTAAATTTTAACTCATTATGCAAATATCCAATGTCCCAAACACAGCCATCCATGCAAATGATAACTGGGTGATCATTTGCCCCATTTGTAGATATATTTGAAGTGCAGCTGAAAATTCGGGCCACTGTAAATGCTGCTGTTTTGCAAACATAGGACTAATGCCCTGGAAACACTGAAATGCCCAAGGGCATCAGTGGGAATTGAGGGCTCTGAGCATTTGGCAGAACTGAACCTTTCTTATGTATGGGTATAAACACATTTGCTCACACATAGAGAGGTTTCGAATAAAACGCAGATGGTGGGCAGTAATTTCCTATTAGTCTGGACATTCTGTGAGATGACATTCCTGACTATAGTTTTAACATCAGAAATTAAGATTTGGTAGTTCATTTAAACATAGTTCATTTATTTTCTAAAGATCCTGGTTCTTAGCAAATGAAGAAAACACATTCCCATGAAGCTGGCAGACCAATCATTATTTTAACCCTCTCATGCTTGCAGATAACCTTTAAGGAAGCTTTAACTATTTATATCACAATCATGAAAATATCCAAGAAGCATATTAATTGTAATAATAAAAAAATAAAGCCTTCAGTCATGTGTTCCATTCAATCACTTACACCATATATTTTTAAAATGAACAAAATACATTTGCAGTTTGCCGGGGAATTATTTTAAGGTCTTGGTGTCCCTTAGAATCTCTTCTCACGTCTTTAGATGTCTGCCTTTCACTCGCACAGACTGAAATGTCTAGACATCCAAATTAAGGAGTGACCAATCACCAACAGACCGATCCCTCTGCGTACAAGGTCAGCACTACTGAAGAACACACACATGCACACATACTTGCAGCCGGCACTGTGCAGTAGACCTTTATTTGTGCACAAAAATATTGATGTTGCTAAGTGATATGCAGGCGGTCACCAGCCCTAAGCCTTCCTGTTTGTTTATTACTGTGTCTTCTTCCCTGAGTAAACAATGCAACGGTGATGCAGAGACAGAAGAACCCGTATGAACTAAAACAGCTATGGGACCTAATATGTCTGTATGATATCAACCTATTATTTTTTTTCCCCCCAATTTTGTTCTGCTAAGTCAGAAGGAAAAAATTTAGGAGGAACTTGAAAACACACATGCCATGAACGGTCGCAATCATCCTACTTCCCTTCAGTCAAATAATAAAAAACTATTTATTTGCAAAGGTCCCTCTGCATCTTAAGCTTGCTGGCACCAGATTTAAGGGCATTTTTTTGAAGTTAAAGTAATGGTTCTGTATTGAAGTCATGTGTCTAGTCAATTGGAATAAGCGGCAACCTGAAAATACTATCTCTTGACACCACATCTCAAATTTTATAAACTGTATCTTTGGTGGTACACTAGGAGTAGGTTTCTGGAAATACAAGTGTTTATGACATGGGTCCCATTTGGAGTTTTCAAAATAAATTGCCTTTCTTGACCTCAGGGAAAGCAGAGTGTCGAGAAGGTGCATTTCCATCGTCACCTCCCTTGGTTACCCTTCAAAGCTTCTGGGGTGCCTCAGCAGTGCCACAGACCCCTAAACTCGTGAGCCCTCCTGCTCCAACACAGCCCCCCAGGTGAGGTGCCCAGGTAGGATGGCATGGAGCCCTGCAAATGCGGGTCTCCAGAGGTCGCCTCCCTGGCTGCAGGCATGCTGGGAGGAAATCAGCGCCATCTCCTCCTGGAAGCTTCCAGATTTCCAGAAATTTTTACGGGCAATGTCGCAGACTATTTGACTGCAAGTCTTTTTTTTTTTTCAACAGAAAAATATTTCATAGAGCTTTGCCATGTCATAACAGAGACGCCACTGGAGTGAGGCCACTCTCCCCATCACCTACATGTATCACTACCGACACCTGGAACTTAAATAGAACATACTATTAGGAAAATAGTGAGTGTATTTTTACTTTATTTGATGTTATTTTAGCAGTGAGGTACAAACATGACTACCAATGGCAACTGGCTGTGGCAAACACAGCTTGAGGAACATTTCAGAACCTTTTATACACTACCTGAACAGCAAAAGCCTGCACAGCAATATAAAGATGAAAATGAACTGGCAACTAATATAAAACAGTAATTCAGGTAACTTGGTTTTGCTCTAGGTCACTAGAAGTCCTGTAATAAATCACAAGACAGGTGTAAACTTCTGATTTTAATTATCATGTACATGCAAGCTCCTCCCAAACTCTGTTTCTCTCCTGCTGAAACAACAGCCAAGTTTACAAAAGCAATATTCTGCCAAGTGACTACATTTTGGAAGTCCTGATACACAGGCATACCCAAAACAGCAGCTGCTCCAAATCCTCTGCTGTTCAGTCGGCCGAATCAGGCGCAGCAGCATTAGGTCCAGCAGGAGCCTGGAGAAAGAGGACACCTCAGTCCCTTCCTCCCTGCACCAGTAATTTGCTGAATGAGTCACTGCCCCTCTCTGTCTCTGTCTGTCCATCTGTACAATGTTAATAGTAACGATACATTCCAAGCAAAAAGCACTGCTTTAAATTCCAAGATCAAAGAGCAGAAAAGTTGCCGTTACAGACAAAAGCAATACTTTGCCTCATTCTCCAGCTGCTTGCACAGCCAGCACTGGGAGCAGACCATTCCTGCAGTAATAATGAGGTAAACTTACCAACCCTTATGCACCAAATCAATACTTTCCATTAGAGCATTATTTCTGCAGATGTACTTTGGACAAATATTTTAGTTGTGGGGTGGAGAAAGAAGAGGGAAACGAGGACATAAATAGAACACGTTTTCCTCAGAGAAGCTGTGTGTTAATTAAAAATATTGTTTTCCAACAAACTTCTATTTGCAGGAAGAATGAGATGCTGCAGACAACAGGCCTTAACAGTAATGGCACCGCTTCAAAGGACCTGACTTGCCTTCAACTACAACGTGACTTCTCAGGCAATCAACACACCTTGTGAAGAGCACATAGCTTAATCACATGTGAACTTACATTTTACTTCTTCCTCTTTTCTTAAAAAGCGTTTTACGACTCACTAAAAACCTAATTGGCCTACTGAAAGTATAAACTTCTGATTTTGCCTGTCTAGAGGAGAAAGCTTATTCACAAATAAAACCTTGCAGGATGGAAAAATGACAAGGAAGAAAATACCAAGTCAGACAAGTATGACTGGAAACTCAGATGTAAAGAATTCAAGTATTTCAGAAGATGTCTTGATAGGTGTATTCCCACCTCATTCCAAGCAAATAAGATGAGCACGTATTATTGCGAATTTTATGCCTCAGAAGAAGGCCCTAATTATATTTCACACTGCTCTGAAGATTCCTGTAATATACACACATCT
Organism: Patagioenas fasciata; assembly: GCF_037038585.1. Lineage (NCBI taxonomy): Eukaryota > Metazoa > Chordata > Aves > Columbiformes > Columbidae > Patagioenas > Patagioenas fasciata. The sequence continues at coordinate 57,189,448 of NC_092521.1, read as the reverse complement.
TTAATGTGGAATTTTATACTCTATTTATAGCATATAGTCTCTTTTTGATATTATTACTTTTCTATGAAAGTTCCTTTGAAGTCAGGCAATTACCTTAAGCGAAATACTTAACCTGTTGTGAGAGCTGAACTATGAGATTTGTGTAGAACAAATAAATCATCATGTAGCCCAGTATAAAGGTTTCCGAGCCACAAGTGGGGCCAGAACATTAATTACAAAGACAAAACCAAGAATGCATTTAAAAAGTCATTTAAAGTGAGAGCTGATAAATCTGTATTGTACTACATCTTGCTTCATGCATGCCCCTAAAAACTATTTGAGCTAAGCACTAAAGAGTGTAAAATTATTTCATTACTAGTTACTACCCTTAGTGAAGCCACAGACTGAAGTTACCACAGACTGACCAGAGTCAGGCTATAACTGTGAAGAGGTCAGGAGGAGTTACTAAAATGGCTAATAATGATCTGCAGGAACTTCTCCCCAGCCAGAAATGTTGCATCATTAAAGACGTGCAAATCTGGATTCTTCCCATGCTGGAAGAAAGCGTGTTTCTTTCTCTGCAAAACTATGAATCTCTCTAGTGGGACAGATAACCTATGTCTACCATATCAATATCCAAAATTATGTCATTTTTATACTGCATTCTGAGCTAGGACCAAACCATGACCATTTTGTGTCTGATGGCAGCATTTTCAAGAAAAGTCAGTTGTAGTGAGAAGTCACAGGTAGGTCTCCTCTCCACCTCCTCAGACACAGTTCCTTGAAGCTACCTAAAAGTACAAAATGTTAAAGCACCATGCCATATAAACCCACAGTTTGTCACACAGTTGTTATCCCTCATATGCAATGCATAACGTAACACATCAAAACTTCAAGATGTAACAGAGCTACACATATGCATGCACAAAAGGTGAGTCAACCAATGCAGGACCACAAAACCAATTCATTATGATTTTTCATAGATGGAACAAATTCACCTAGTTTAGAGCACCCAGAAAGGTTGTTCCAACTGTATCCACTTCAATAATCTGAGAATTTAAACTGCTGTTTCTATTATATTTTTTGCGTAAGCAGAAGTCTACCTTCTTATTAAGAATGCTTAATAAAACCAACACACATTAAAAACAGTCAGCAGGGAGTGTTGCAATTAGATGCTTGTACGATGCTTCCCTCTGCGCTTTCATGCAAATATTCTTCATCTTATACAGACTTTCAGAAACTTCATCATGTTGCTACAGTAAGAAAGACCTCTACCCTTTTTCTTTCTGTGAGATGTTAGGTCACCCATGGCACATCACCATTATTTATAGAATAAACGAAAATTACTTGTAAATTACCTAAAAATTTTAAGTGTCCCGTCATGCCGTCCCCCCCACTGCCACCCCAGGACCTAATTACAGCCTTCCTGAAGACACCAATACTGCAGTTTCATCCCCAAAATATTAGAGGTGGAGGAGAGACTAGGACTAAAAAGGCAGATGAGCTATGAATCAATAGGAAGTAAAAAGCTGGAAGAACTACATTGAAGATGACTGAAGTATCTACATTGATTATATGAAATGTTTTCCTTTGCAGAATATCGAAATGCTGTTGAATATGTTCTTTTCTGGAAGGGTGAAAATGTTTGGACTAATAAGGGCAATCACAGGGAGGGCAGGCTTACAATTAATCTCTGTCGAGTTAGTCAGATGCAAAATTCACTCTGATTGCTGTGGGATTCTCTACATAGTAAAGCCGAAGTCTACAGAGTCTACAGACTGCTGCCTGCTCTCAGCATAATTCCTTCCAAATGAATGATGCTCACTGGTTTATAGGAGGCACTCCTCCATCTTGTAAAATCAGCTGAACATAAATCCATAACAACCTCTGCAATTCTCTTGCTTAAGACTCTTCCTTCCTGGAGTAACTGCTATGGGGACTGCAGCACATACGTGAAAGAAACCAAACCAGCAGGAGGAAACTTTGGGAGAGAATAGGAGGAAGGAGGAATCACAGGCTCACAGAAGGGCTGAGATGGGAAGGGACCTCTGGATGTTGTCTTGTCCAACCCTCCTGCTCAAGCAGGGCCACCCAGAGCCGGTTGCCCAGGACTGTGTCTGGTTCCTTCCAGCCTTACTGCGGTGAGTGAGAGGCTCTGGTCGAGGTGAGGAACTGCAGCCATCTCACCTGACCCCAGAGGTGCTACAGGACACAGTCTTCCTCTAAACAAATCCCACAGCCTATCTCTTGCAAAATGTTCAACCTTTCTGGAAAGGCTTCCAGTTGAAGCCTGGCACTGTTTGACATCAGCTGGCAGCTCTTCTGACGCCCCTGTCTGACAAAGGCGGCTTCCATTTTGTCAGAGCTTTGTTCCCCACTGCTGCATCCTAGCCTGCAAGAGTAGCAAAATGTCTCTACCAGAAGTGAGTCTGCAGACAAACAAAAATATATTGCAAAAATATTCAGTGTGAAGGAAAGCCACACCCATCATCTAGGTCTGTCCAAGTCTGTCTTTTCACCATATTTACATTCTAATGTTCCAGGTTTGTTGGTTTATTAATTGCAAATTTGTCTTTGCAAGTTTCTTGCACATTCATTACGGTCTTCATGAAGATATTCCTTGCAAATGCCTTGAGGTCACACTTAAAACCACGGTGTGAACTATGCCAGACATGGAATTTGTGAAAGAGCTTCTTCCGGGACCGTGTGTGACGTCTGTCTCTCTGTGCAGAGCAATTCAGGAACGAGGTGCAACTACCGCGGGCCTTTCCCCGCCGCTTCGCAGCCACCATGTCTCCTCTCGGTCATGACCGATTCCCACAAGATGGCACGGCACAATTTAATCTGAGCTTCATCTGAGATTTTAAACGATGACTCCTTTACTGACGCAAAAGCCTGCCAGTGCACTGCCTCGCTACACACCTCTCACCAACCACTTCTCTCACCAAGCGTCTTCGCAATTTTCCCTGAATCAAAACATCGCCCTTCTCTCCCCACTGACAGGAGAGCATTGTTTCTTTACAGCTCCTCTGGAAAACAAAGCTTCAGTAACCTGAAAATAAAGGTAGTTTTAGGTCGCGTGATCTACCTGAAACACCACTGAGGCAGTGAAATATTGAAATAGGAAGGAGTTGAAAACAAAAGACATAAATGAAGAGTGTGTTCTGGTTTTGGTTTAAGATTTTTCAGCTCTGGTGGTTGTTAGTTCTACTAGGGTTTGGGTTTAAATGACTCCTAAAACATACTTTGCCTTAATCTTTAAGAAGAAGTTTAAACTGAAATGGAAAATTAACACTGGTTCAATCAGTACAACCCCTCAATTACACAAAATCTCCAGTATCAAGCTGGAAAAAGAAGAAAGAGAATGACATTTCTGGTAGCCATACAGGAAGTCAGAGAGAAAAACAGCCTTTTGCCAAAAACTACTCTTGAGTAAAGGCAGCTATTCCCCTTTTTTCCACTATCTTTATGGTTTCTACCACTTCGCCTGCCCAAGTCAATATTTCGGCTCCCTACCTGGGAGCATTTTGTGCAGAAGCTCCCACACTGCTGGATGCATCCTTGCTGGACGCATCCCTGCCTGTTTGCGGCTGGGGAGAAAACAGTTAAATTGAACAGCAAAGCGACAAGAGAGGCAGCAGCCTCCGGCAGCCATGGGAACAACAATTTCTACAGACTGGAGGCTGAAATTTCACAGGGAAATAATCCCAACTGCCGTTAGCCAGGTCAGAGAGGGGGGCCCCAATGACACTGGCTTGAGTTTTAAGGCAAAATGTTACTGTAAACGTGCATGGACCTGACTTCAGCATCCTCTAAAGGGCCGTAATAATGACAGCCACGTACCTGCACGAGGTAATAAAGCAAAGCAGGAATTTTGCCTGCACAAAGTGTAAACATCAAAACAGATGGCGCAGTTATGTTAATCAGTTAATGTTTGCAGAGTGCTTTGAAGATGCAAAGCGCTATAAAGGTACTAAATACTTACAGTCTTGTCTAGACATCATCAAGCTCATTTTCAGATTGCAACCTTTTCAGGCCAAACAGTGCCTCTCTGTATATGTCTGCACTGTGCCTTCTGTAACAAGCTCCTATCTCAAGATATATTAGTAAGGGAGGAATAACAGAAGAGAAACTCCTGGAAGTGAAAAGCACGAGCCAACAGCTCCTGCTAAAGCAGATGAAGCAGCACAGCAGAGAATCAGGCTAAATAGTATTAGAGAATCAGACGGAAGTCAAAATGTACTCTACCAGAATCAAAATAAACACATCATTTTTGTGCAGTGCAATATGTAAAACACACATTCAAATACAAAGACTATTTTTTTGGATGTTTCACCAGAGAAATGGGTAAAGACTGAAGCTGTCACAACAGATATCCCTTTACAAAACAGTTTGCTGTAATGGTGAAAAGTGTTTAATGCACTAACAAGCCAGGATGAGAAGAAACATCTTTGACAGAATAAACCATGTGTGTAGACTTAGCAGAGCTGTGAGAAGTGCAACAGCAATCATTGTCATGTGTAGCTCTAGTATGGAATTCAACAAAGCGAGTTATGAACAATGAGATCACAGGTTTTGTTGAGGTTTTGGAAAAATCCATCTAAACCATTTCAAAACACACACTTTTTATTTGCCCTAAGGAATGTGGCATGTAAATAAAAGTAAACTCCAGAGCAGCAATAAGTGAATCTTCTGTGTCAGACTGCCTTGCAACCCAAACCAAACCGTACTATTCTGATGTTCAGAAACCACAGATTTCAGAAGCCTTTTCCACTCACGTTTCCCAGTCAGCTCAGACTGTAAATGGGGAAAGAAGTCTGGCGTTACACAAAAGGTGTAGACAGCTGAAACACGTAATCCTTATTCATACCCTAAAAATAGACACAAACTGACCACCAAGTGCACAACCAGTGCCACCGAGCACAGAACTGGAGTTAAGAGATTTCAGCTCAGCTCTGGGCGAGGAGCAGAGCAGAGCTGACCTGAGGGTGAAGTCCTCTGAAATGGCTCCTCCGATCCATTTCAGGGCAGCACCAACCAGACCCACAGGGGAATGGGGTCTTTCTTTTTTTTCCCCTTTGCTTCCCCCTTTTCTTTTCCCTTTCTTTTCCCCTTTCCCCTTCCCCCTTTCCCTTTCCCTTTCTTTTTCCTTTTCCCTTTCCCTTTCCCTTGAATAGAAGCTCAGCTTTAGTCAGAGGGCTGGTAGCCAGGACAGAAAAGACTGAGAGAAGAAAGGAGTGATTGTGTTTAGAAAATCAATCCCCTTCACTCTAAAAATAAAACACCACCTTTTTTTTTCAGATCAGAAATGTGCATTCTTAAATGTAGGGGAAAAGACGGGTTTATCCCCGTTTGCACTTTCGGAGCATCCCCCAAAATCTGCCCTCCTCCTCTGCTGGGGAAGCGAGCAAAGGGTCTGCTACTAACTCACTATTCTCATGAACAGCTGTATGACAAACATCTTACGCTAGATATGTGAATAATGAGAGGTAAAATTATTTTCTTTCTTTTGCGGTTTTAACTTTTTTTCCAGCCTCTTCATTTCAGCTATTAATTTCTAAGCAGAAGAAAAGCCTTAATATCATTACATCTCTTATTTCTCAGTTTGTTCTCAAATTATTTCTGTTGCTGTCCCAAAAAGAAAACTTTAATTGGAAAAGGATTAAAATCATTTTTTAAAAGTAGTCCTTTGTACCGACAAAACACATTAAAGAGCAGTGCCAACACCATACTGACTTCTTCCTCTCCAGGGAAAGTGTTGCCCCTCCCTCTCTGTTTCAAAAACCTTGTATATATAATAAGCCAAATTTTCAGTCTCATCGTAACTGCATTACCCTTTCCTTGCCCGTCATTTTGCATATGCTCACATAATTACGGCCTGAAATCTGCAGATACAATTACTTGCTGACACACTTTGTTATTTGAATGATAAAGTATTTGATTGTATCCAATGAAAACAAGATTAAGATGTGGAAGCAAACATGTTTTAGCAAACCTAATGTACTAACTTAAGCTTCTGTTGTTTTATAGAAACATGATCCTCTAACAGCGTCTCTACACCCTGTAGTGAAGCATTGTCTAGAGACTTTGCATTAAAGGAGGATAGCCGTATCGCTGCACTACCACGTTTGCACTTGCCTGGTAAGAAATACAGCTACATAGGAACAAAAAAACCCACAACCAACCAACCAACAAAAAATGTTTGCTTGCCTAAAAATCAAGTTAACAATGGTATATTAATGGAGTCACAAAATAACTAACAAAAAGGTGCTGCTAAATTAAACTAATTTAGAATTCATTGTATCTTAATGTTTGTAAGTTCATCACATGTAATGAAACTTTCTCTTTTCTCTCCCAAACAGAATATTTCCAAAAAATGTTAAATTAGAACCCATGACAAGAAGAGCAGTTGTCAAGATACTGAACTACGAGTTTAGCAAAAGTAAGAAGATTTTGAATGAGTTTAGTTAGGTTTGTCAGCAACGTTTGAAGCTACATTTATTTCTCATTAGTTTAATGTTAGCAAAAAATTTTATTAACATTTTATTAACAACATTTCAAAGGAAATCCTTAAAACCACACATCGCATTTATGTGGGGGCTGACCCTGTCTCACTGCAGTCTGGATATTGTTCTCACAGCAGCTGATTTCCTAGTGCTCACCATAAATGCAAACTACTAACCGGAAAATCCAGATGGGGTTCAACTGTATTTCAAGAACAGTTATGACATAAGATGTACTGGATAGAGAGCACAGATGTGACGCTATGGAGATGACACTAACAACTCGTTTTGGTTGGCATCTTTTGAGAGAGGACGCAAAATAGGGGTAAGCAGCCCACTCCTTACATTTAGAGATATTATTCAGAAAATCTAAGGCCAGCAAAAAAGTTACCAATATACTCAGAGGCATGATCAATAAGATCAGGAAAGAAAAAAAGCTTTTTGTTATTCAAATTTTTATCTCTCTTTGAATATACTGTCATCAATGACAAAATAAATATCCAGAGCCTAGAGTAATTCATTTTAGGTTCTTGAAGCTGGCACTGAATAAAAACACAGCTAAACACACAGAAAGATATTTAATAAATTAATATTCTATGGAATCAATCAACATAACATGAGTTGCCACTTCAAACTATTCAGCAATTATGGCAGTGCTTGTATCAGGAGAGCTTAAAGGTTCCTTCATAGTTTTTATTTAGTTTTATCTAGTTTCAAAGCCTTCTGTGATCACATGTTTAAGCTCTTCTTTGCAACTGAGACAGAAATTAACCTTTTGTACAGTGAGACCAAAATTCTTAAGTATTTCCATAATCAGTAGCCTTAGAAGGCAAGTTTTAAAGAAAATGCAAATCAATGCATGACCATAGAGGAAGACTGCAAGAGCTGGTAACTATAATCCAGCGATGACAACACACCATAAACTGGATATTAACTTCAGAAATAATCAAACAGCGAAATTCCAGTGAAATCTTGAGCAGTGCCAGCTTCAAGTTATAATGCAGGATGTCTGCATCATGCTGGCCAAACCACGGATAAAGTGCAAGCCTACAGACAGAGGACAGGTACCACTGAGAACAGCTCGATATTTACTGCTGCATTTGACAGGGGCGTTTATATATGAGGGTCAACCTGACTTCTTTGTGTTTCCAAACCCTGAAGTGCCCATATTAAATTATCCACATATAAATACTCCAGCAGCCCAGAAGAAGCCTAGACTTCATCAGAGGTATATACAGGACACATCCTACCACCGCGTCACCCATCGCCACCAGAGAAAAGCACGCTTTTCCACATTGGCTGCCACATGTTGCTCCTAAACCCAACCTGAACTCATGTTTGTATCCCAGACTTCTGCTCCCATCAGAGCTACACAGGATCAAAAGCTGTTTACTCCTTTGGTTTAGGAGGTTCTACACCAACAAGGTTTCAGGAAAATGTGCCAAAACCGCCAATCAGGGCTTTCATGTTGTTGTTAGAGCCTAAGGAGGGATGAGACAGTGTGTTTACAGCTCTTGCAGCTCTGAACTCTCCAGGTCTCTGGGCAGGAGAAAGAATTATTGCAGTCCCCTGATTATGGCTCATGTTTTTGAAATGTTCAAATCTTTGCAGCCTTTCCATAGTATTCAGTGTGTTTAGACCATAAACTGCTCCAGAGTGCAGACAAAAACAGTTGGGAAAATATTAATCCTCTCGTTATACAGTGAGTGTAAAAATGAGGAAACACATGCTGCATTCTACATGATAAATGTCTACAAAATTCCTCTCTGATTGGATTCCCTGACTCCACCTTCGACATTCACAGGAGACAAGTTACTTTGGCACACAGAGATAAGAAACTGAGTCAGCTCGAGTTAATTTTCTACAATTATCAGAAAATGCTGGTTTGACCTTTTATAAAACATAAAATTCAGACTTTCACCCACTCTTGAAACTTAATTCTGAGTGCTGCACAACAGTTCTTGCAAGTTAGACAAGCATTTTTATTTTGGAGATGAGGAAACAAGATAAAATAGTTAAGTGACTTCCTTAAGTCATTATTAGACCTGGAGAAAATTTCGGAAGACTTGATCCTGTATCCTGCATTGTCCATTAATCAACATTGCTGACAGGGTACCTAAGCTATAGCTCTCACTACTATAAATGTTTGCATTATATCTACTAAATGGCTACATAAGTTGAATGAATTTCATTAAACTAAACTTCTCTTACTGCACTGCTTTCCTTTTGGGTCAGTATAGCAGTCCAGGTCACCACACGGCTGTAGAACTGTCACAAGGAACTGAGCAAGAATGTGTGGCTGGAGGTAGAGCAAGACCAAGTGCAGACAGAGATAAAACTAGACAGGGAAAGCAGACAGGGATCTAACAAAGTCCTCTGTTCTAGCCACAGGGTGCTGTACGGTTTTTTTTATTCATACATAAAAACATAGAAATATGGGGTTGGAGAATTCAGAGATTAACTAGTCCGACCTCCTGCTTTAAGGCAGGATCAAGTGCATGCAGATTACCTGTGACTGATGATTATCTAAGCTGTTCTCACCTCTAGTAAGGACACTGCGTTGAGCAACCCTCAGGTAGACACTGACAGTGTTTTATCATCTCAGCAGTGGAAAGGTCTTATAGACTTTTAGCCTAAATCACCTCTGTGGCATGTTAGATTGATTTCTTCGCTTCCTCTGGAAATTACGGCAAGCCATTGATCACTGTCACTTAAACACTGACATTTTGCATATCAAAGACTTATGTCCCTTCTGGTCTCCTCTTTTTGTAGACTAAGCAAACCATTTTTTTCAGGTTTTTCTCTGTGGTTACCTATTTGAAATCTCTTATAACTCAGGACTTTCTCTGCTTGAGTTTTGTCTCTCTTGAAGTGGGGGAACTCAAACCAAACTCAGTATCCCACTGATGAGAATCCATACCAAACATAGCAGAAAAACACTTCCATTGTCCAACTGTTAATTTATCTTCACATGCAATGGAAAACTAAAATATCACTGAAGATGCTGAGTGAATTCCAAGAATATATTTCTATGTGGAGAATAAAATTAAATATGATGCAAGGAAAGTCCCTACCCTACAGAGCTAGCTCATCTGTTGAAACAACATAATTACACACACATTCTCACGCACATTACAATCTGGCTAGCTGCCTGTGTGCCCTACAAATTCTACTTGTAGTTATGTACTTTAATATATTCAACAGTCTCTGTTTTTCCGAAATGCCGTGCACCCTAATCTTGCCACTACAGTCACCGGATCCAAGTAGGAGCATCCTGAGTGTGACCATAGCTGCATCCATCAATAACTGCACAGACTCTCCTTTCAGATGGATGTACCCACAGGAAGAGCTGCTGGCAAACTGCTCTCTCCAGTTTGGACACCAAGTCTATACTGGGCAAGTAACCAGTCACCTGAAGGTGCTCTTTGCCTCTCTGGCCACTTCGGAGGAGAGAAGTCAAAAAGCAAAGAGCAAGGCTCCCAGCGAACAGAAAAGACGTGGATAAAGTGCCAAAGGATCACTGCTGCAGGGAGGGAACATAAGCAGGCATTTGAGAGCAGGTCTTTCTGTTTTCATAGGATTTCCTATATTGCATGCTGCCTACGGTCAGGGGGACTCGCACACATTTTTATTTTTGGCAAGTTCATCTCTGTTTCTTTCAAAGATGAACCTGAAAGAATTGACTGAGAACTTGAAGCTGCCAGAAGAATAGGAATCTGGGGGAACACCTCTTGAAACTACTACATACATTGATTGATCAATACTGGCTATAACGATTTTAACTTTTTTTCCAAATTATTTTCTGTCAGATAAGTTCCTTGAAATAGTTCACAAAGGTCTTTGCACAGCTCAGAGTGTGAAAGACGGAGTGGAAGGCACCAGCTGAGAGTCACCAAATGTGACTCAAATGGGAAACCAGAGTCTTCAGTCCCTTTAGCCAGGCCTGAGAAATCACAAAGGAAACTGAGAAATCAGTTCAAACAACTCTACTTTTTAATCTTAAGAACATGTAAATCCATTCATATTGATTATCTGAATATTGCAAACTATGCGTTTTTTTCCTGACATACTGTAGCTACCAACATGTGTTTGGCTTCACTCAAATTGCCTCATAACTCATCTTAACACAAGCAATCTATAATGTTTTTGCACATCGTGGCAATAGATTTTCTTTAATTTCAACCAGCAGATGTTGAAGCAGACCAATAAATAACCACAGCACAGTTTCCATTGAGCTCCCAAAAAAGGCTGTAAATACATTTAACAATCTGCAGCATAAACACATCTTCTGCTTTCAACCAGCACTGAATACCTTTCAGAAAGTGTTTTTGTTATGAGTCTATATGAAGAGAAAAAAGGCTTTAAAGGACACAACTGAAATGCCTCTTTTTCCAAGGGATGTATCCACCCTCCCTGCTGCATTGCATCTCCCAGATGAAACAGTGATCCACAAATACCAGCAGCTAACCATCTTCCTGAAAATGCAGTACTCATTCTGATAAATTTACCATTTACTTATTCTAACATGAAAACTTTAACTCGGGCAACATGTGACGATGGATGGAAGTCACAGAAGCCTGTAATTGTGTCTTGATTGGCTTACGGTATTTCCATAATACACTCCCTCCATTAGTGCTTCAACTAACTCAGATTTCTGAGTAGCAGGCATGTGGCATTTGATGAATTGCTGGCTATGGCACTGAGTTGAGGTTTAGAGGGTCCCGCTCACCAAGACTCACACCACAGGCAGCCACCGCTGCTGCTTGTGCCGCCATCCTTCAAAACTCATCGTTGAATTGATCCAGCATAACAACATCCAGTACTTTTTCTTTCCCCCAGTAGTGCTGTTTTTCCACATAGATATTTTCAGTGACGGCTCAGTAGTCCAGCTCTGTCAGCAGTCCCACTGCCAAACCCTCGGTGGTGGCAGGCAGATGCACAGAGCCAGAAGGCTCTTGCACTGACTTCACCAACAAAGCCAATGTCTCAGTGAGTTACATTCTCAGGAGCCAGCAACCTCTAAAACTTCCCTTGAGCTTAGCTAAGAAATGCCACTGCAGCAGCACATACAACATGCTGAGGCAGTTTCCAACTTAAAAAACTAAACAAGTAAAAAAGAGTCAGGAAAATCATTCCAAAATATTAAAAAATGTGCTCTTGAATGAAACTTGAATTCAAAATTAAATTTTGTTTCTTTACAGCACCAGGGTACCTGATGCTTCATCAAATTTACAATTCATCAAAGTTGCACTGAATTTGTATAAAATGAAACCAATTACAGTCTTTTCCATCTTTACTAAAAATGATGGTCTTTGGTAACCATATAACCGGTGTTTGGAAGAAGAGTCCTTAAGGGGACATCTCTAGGAGAGATTTGATGCAGCCCAAGAGAGCTGGTGATGCAAGCCCCACTGCCTCCTTACCCTTGAGACCAGCCTACCGCAGCTTTTGGTTAGTTATATTAAACTATAGCCAGGCCTTTACTGTTGCTGGTGCTGAATGCCTCACATTTGGGACAAATGTTGACTGCGCCTTGAATTAAACTTCTAAAAAAAATGGTCTATACAGTACACTATATACTGTACATCCTGCCATTTCAACTTCATCTCCATCTGAGGTAAGCAGGAGTCACTAGGAAGGTATTAATGCTTTATTTCAGCCAGGACCATCCCATCAAGGATACAAAAGAAATGACTAACAAAGAAGACATCAGTTCATGCGGTGTGCTGCGTCACTGGAAAAAGCGTGGTTTTGGCTGTGTGTAAATAGACTTTTCAGTTTAAGTGTAGAGCACCTGGGCATGGCGCGGGACTTCGGGCAGGGCTAAAGTCAGGGTGGTTGGATCAGGCAGGGAGGTTCTGGCATTAATGCTCAGTTAGTTTCTGAGGAAGTCACTTTCTGCCTCTGTTTCCCTCCCCTGATCCATTTATCCCTTTCTGTTCTGCTTTGGTCTTCTGGGTGCTTGGTTTTGTTTTGTTTTGGGGTTTTTTTTGTGTGTGTTTGTTTGGTTTGTTGTGGTTTTTTGTTTAGTTGGTTTTGTGTTGTTTTTGTTTTGTTTTGGTTTGCTTTTTTCATTTCAACACTTTGAGGCAAAGACTGAAGGCGTCTGTGCAGCTGCAGGGCACGCAAGTCATTTTATGACTTTTTGTCTGTTCTACCTTGCCTTGTTTCACCACTTCTACCACTGCACAGCACTCTAGTTTCTAGAGAGCTTCTGCTCCTATTTCTAACTGCAGAACATGTAAAAGTTGCTAAGTTTTCAATATCAATAATAAATCATTATCAAAACCAGAAAAAAGAATTTGAAATGTTCTTCCTTTAAGCACAAGTAAATGACTGGGGGGTCGCTAGTGCGTGCAAAGGGTGATCAGAGAAAGCTAACAAGAAGTCCTTCCAAATTAGAGAGCACTTACTGAGCATATGGAAAGCTACCTCTGCTGCATTTGAATAAAATACTCGACTTTGAGCCTCCCTGAGCTTATGTGTTCGGCAACAGCAGCAAGTCTGCGCTCATGACTGCTGACACTTTTAAGTACCTACTCAAAGTGGAAGCTCCACCAAGCAAAGCACGAGATGGGCACCTCAGGGCAGGCAGCAGCTCCTGCTCGGGTGGGGGATGCAGGCGATCCAGCGAACTGGCAATAACTTGATTCATCTCCAGCTCCACCTCGGTGTAGGGAAAAAAATCTTCTGCTAGGCACTTCAATGCAACTCTTACGTTTTCTGCAGTTTTCGTAAGAGTTTTTCTGTAGGCTCAACTCCTCTTGACTCAGACCCAAGCCTCCTAAAGAACATTTTAATGAACTACAGCAGAATACCTTGTACTATTGTAAATGTTCAACATAGTCTGAAAACTCCACACAAACAGTAATGAATCTTGCAATCATTATTGTAACATCGTAACCAAAAAAAAAGATACTTGAAAAGAAAGGATTTTGTTACCATTTGATAAGGGGGTAAAAAAGTGCCTTAAAATCATGTTTGCCTAGTAACTACCACGGCTATCAATGAATTTCAGTGGAAACACAAGCATGCTCAGGTAAAAAAAAAAATAATGTGCTTTGCTATTGTCAGAAACCCTTCAACCAAATTCTTCGTACACTGGTGAGGAAGTCCTTTACACAGAATCACAGAATCGCAGAATGTTACGAATTGGAAGGGACCTCGAAAGATCATCTAGTCCAATCCCCCTGCCGGAGGGGTTACACAGGAAGGTGTCCAGGCGGGTTTTGAATGTCTCCAGAGAAGGAGACTCCACAACCCCCCTGGGCAGCCTGTTCCAGTGCTCTGTCACCCTCACTGAGAAGAAGTTTCTTCTCATGTTTAAGTGGAACCTCTTGTGTTCCAGTTTGAACCCATTACCCCTTGTCCTACCATTGGTTGTCACCGAGAAGAGCCTGGCTCCATCCTCGTGACACTCACCCTTGATATATCTGTAAACATTAATGAGGTCACCCCTCAGTCTCCTCCAAGCTAAAGAGACCCAGCTCCCTCAGCCTTTCCTCATAAGGGAGATGCTCCACTCCCTTTAGTTCTGCTTCAGCCAAAGGACTCTTTAAGCTGTGAAACAGTCCCAATACATGCTCCTAGAACAGTGACAGAAGGAAATCTGCGGAAAAAAAAAGTGCTTCTGACTAAGTTTCTTGATTTTATTAGCTCAGAGATTCAGCTTTTGGAAAAGATGTACAAATAACGATCCGCAGTGACATTACCTCAGCTACATATTTGTTAGAGAAGCCGAGCAGCGGAGTCTGGGAAAAGTGCAAACTATTTCCCAAAGTAACCTCTTGTCCGTCTGGCACATTTCAGGGGACAGAACGTCTGGGTCACATAGGAAAGAAGCTGGAGCCTCTGTGAACCTTGACAGAGCCATGTTGCAAGCTGCCTCAACTGCTTCAAATGAGGTAGCTAAGGCGGATGGGGGAAGTGCCACTGTAAATGTCTCACAAAAGCACTTAAAATACAGTAAGGCTTCTAGAATAAGAGACTCAGCGTTGCCAACCCTCGCGATTTAATTGCAAATCTCATGATGCTCTATTTAAAGTCGTAGTTTTTGAAAACAACTAATTACCTTGGAATCGGCTTCCATTAAAGAAAGCCTCCAGCAGAGGGTACACAGAAAAGCCTGAAAAGCCCAAGTAGGCTGCAAAGCCTCAAGAAAATTACCTGTTTATTAAAGGCTCGTGATCGTTAAGCTAATAATGATTTTGACAGACTGGCTCATGACTTTGTTTAATAGCTCGTGTTAGCAATATCAGAGAGGTGAAAAAAAACCAGCAAACCCTGCCTCAAAACTAAACCTACATGAATTCCTCAACACCGTGAGAAAATTGGCAGCAAGAATGGGAAGCTACCTCCGCATTGCCTTGCCTTGCCTTTGAAAGTCTGTTAACAAAACTAAACAAAACAAAAAAAAATCTCATACTTCACTAAATCAAAGGGTAATTTTTTTTTTTTAAAGAGAACTCCAGAAATATGTTTGGCTTATAGAGCCATTCCTGGAAGAAAAGGTAATAACAATGGAAGAGAGTGTCCGGGTTGTTGATTCCAGCACGATAGCTGGAGCCTGGCAGTCAGCTGCAAAATAGGTGCAGCAACTTCAGAAACAGGAGATGTGGGAGCTGGTGAAAAACAGATGGATGGTTTGCCTCCTGTGCCAGGGAAGGTTATTTTTTGCCGCTTCTACTTCCCTCCACATGAATTACAATATACATCCTGTGGATGTTGAGTGTGAGGGAAGTGGGGCGAGAGGATCAGGCCACAGCCACAGCAGTGGGAGAGAACTATCAACACTCATCAAAGGAGCTCGGATGGGAAAAAAACAGTCTTCAAGTAGGCCAGATCAAGATAACAGAGATGTAACGCCATGAATAAACTATCACTTCCACCTTTGCTGCATTTATCTTTTCCTTCATCGGTATTTCTCCACTCCCCCCCACCACTCCTTCAGATTTCCATTTCCAAGTACGACAGAAGATCAAGATGTGTGCTTTAATTTGAAAGAGAAGGGACAGAGGAAGACACAAAGAGATTTAAAGCAATCAGACTTATTTCTCACTTGAAAGTTTTTGTTTTCACAGGGAAGAGCCTGGCCTGTTTTCAGTAAACAGTGTTTTGCCAGGGCACCATTGCCACAAGCAGTGGAGCATCTCCAGGCAAGGGAGCAGCTGAGCTTGGTGGTGAGAGCCACGCCGGAGATGGGAGCAAAGAAAAGGGCAGGGAAGTTCTTCACATCCAGCCCACTTGGCAAATCATCACAGAAGAATGGAAACAGCGTTCTTCCTGCAAGAAGGGGGCCTGTTTACCTCTATTAGACACAGACAGGTATATTCTTTCCGCAGTCCCCTTTTCTCCAACGCAGCTTCTCTTTAAAGCTTCTACTGTGCCAAATACTGTTAACAATACAAAGCATACTCCTTCTATCTAAGATGGAAATTAAAAATAGTTATAATCATAGAAAGAATTCCTGGAGACTCCCAACCAATGCCTTTTGGGTCTATCCCTGCTAAACTTGCCGCATGGAAATAATTTAGAGGTGAAAACCCAGCCAGGCAACTCCCAGGAGACTTGTAGTCCATATTTTTCTCAATTTTGGTCGAAGTCTTGTTTCCCATTTGTTTTTAATGTACCCAGGATTCCTTCCAGACCTGCTAAGCTCTGTACCACTTTTGTTCATTCAGTTTAAAATCTGTTCCGCAGACACCAGAAACAAACAAACAGGAAAAAAAAAACACTTTGGGAAATGGAGCACAGCTGCCATTAAAACTGCATTAAACTTTCCAAAAGACAGTTTCACTGGCCCGACACACCTCTAGACAATGACCGCAAAGCAGAAGGTTAGCAAGCCCGCTCTTCCTCATCAAAGTGACCGTACATTTAAATGGTTAGAGGGAAGCACAGATGTTTTCCTTCAAATGAGGCCATGCATCCATGTGCGCATCAGCCCCAGGCCCAACAGCAGGGCCTGACTTTAGCACGGAGAAGAGCGCAGGAAGGAGCAGCGGGACTGAATCCAACCTTTCATCCGCCCGTTCTGCTGTGAGCAAAGCAAAGCGGCTCAGTGAAGAAGGGCTCGTGCCCCCACAAAACCTGTGTGAGGCAGCTACTGCCTTGTACTGGTGTTGCTAACTATTTGTGAAGCTTTGGTGGATGTTTTTCACTTTGGGCAATCCCTGTCGCAGGTCGTATGCGGCTGCTCTCCAGGGCTGGAGGGAAGGCTGCAGATGTGGAGGTTTGCAGCTGCTTCTGCAGGCTTGGCAGCTGATACGTCTGCTGTTGGAGTGCAGCTTACTAAGGCTTTTGGAAGATGTTTCTTGCTTCACTAGCAACTGCCCGAGTCAGTGGCTGGTCAAGGACAGAGAACTTTCCACTGTAGATACACCAGAGAAATTGTTAGTTTACAGGACTCTGTAGCCATTTGGAAGAACTGGGATAGGGCTGTCCTTAAGCTCTGAAGGCAGGCTGACACGTTACACGTATAGTGTACACTTATGCATTAACACTGTGTAGACTGATAAATCACTGCATGGAATGTATTTATAAGTGCCTGCTGAGATATATACTACCCTGGTGAAGACTTGCATACAAATGTAAATATTTAACAGCAAACTAGGGGTAAGTCTGTGTGTGTATCAAAATATTTTTCACTCAAGGACTTTATTTAAAACTTACTTATAGCACGCCAAATAAATATTGCTCTCTGTTTTACAGAATCTGTGGTTTGTTGGTGATGAAAAATTGTTTACTGAAAGACTGTATATACTGTTTGAAGCTGACAGTTACCAACATCTCTATATACACAATACTCCTCAGAGGAATGTACTACCCTCTTCAGCATTTCCTGAAGAGTCACAGCTCTGCCCTGTGCTGCAGAAAAGGGAAGACGAGGTGGAGGTAGGATAGAATATAGTGCAGTCACACATGGTACATACAGACATACCATGCCCTACCAAGAAGAGATAAGGCAGAAAACCATTTTCAGGTGGGTAGCTCAATACTACAGATAAAAGTACACAAACGCATGTGTTGCATAAAACTTTTCAAAGACTGTGTGTAGCTAGATACGAAATCAAATTAATGGCCAACATGATATTGTGTAAGCACAATTATCAAGATTATGGGATGTCTTAAATTAAGGAGTATTAACAGGTTCATAAATCTTGTCAGATAGATTTATCAGATTGGAATATTTTGAAAACCTCACCAAACAAGCTCTGACTTTAGAAAGAGGAAGATTAGACTCTGCTATTGCACATCTCCTACGAAAACAAAACAGAAAGGTCAAAGCAGTGTGCTTGACATAAATTGCACTTGGAAATTTCATTACGGATTGGCACACACTCTATTCAGAGCATCATCTAAAGTTACCTTCAGCCAGGAAGCAAAAGATAAGAGGCTCCTCAATATTCAACAGAATGTCAAAAATGGAAAACTGTATCTCAAGTGCAAAGCCCTCCAAAATGCTCAGTAAAACATGTTCTATCTATGAAAATTAGGCTCAAGTCAAATGAATATTTAAGGACTATTTGGCTTCCTAGCCTTCCCACAGGACCTAGTCACGCTTCCCAGGCGTAGATCATGTCCTAACTCAGCACATAGTTTCAGCTCCCATAACACATCTGCAGCTCTTTTTACTCTGAGCTACACAGACAAAATTAAGCATGCCATAACTGCAGAGATAATGGTATCAAATTAATTCTTCAGCATAATGGTAACTGTAGTTGATATAAGATTCAATTTTGTCAGTAAAGTTTCAAAGGAATTTTAGCATATCCTAGACAACGATTGAATCATTTAGTAAGAAGAGACCTTATGTCACAGACAGTTTAGGTTAACATCCACACATACTGTACTAGGACTTCTCTGATGCAAAAGATATTATTCCATTCCATGTTATGTTGTCAACAAAAATGTTTCAAGTCTTACTGCTTATAAGCTTTTAAACCACAAAAACCTGAGTGCATCATAGTTGCTACAAAATTGTGGAACATAGCAGGAACATCTACACCAATGCTGTTCTTCTAAACCTTAATCAATACAGGCAAAGGCACACTAATATGAAACAACAGGACATCCATAACCTCAAGTGAAACTTCGGCAGTCAGGGCAGTCTTGATTTAACTATTTCAATCAATTTTCCTTCCAGACATGCACTTCTTGTTCATCTACGATATTCAACAGGTTGCTAATAATTAGAATCAATCCTCTGTGAAATAGCTTGAGTCGGGTGTTTTGCGTAGTTTTAAAGAGTCCCCTGATTTGAAGTCTATCCACATCATCTAACAGACCAACAACCCTAGCTGGAAAGTGGAACCTTCTTCCACATTCTGCTAATTCCCCCTATCCTTCCTAAGCTTCACCGACACAAAACAGAGGAGTCTTCTCCTTTTCCATATGTTGTGAAGACTAATGTTCACTATTTTAGGTATGAAAAATACCAAAAAATACCATGACTGTAAGGAAGTGAATTCTAGGTGCACGGAGCCATGCCATTCTAAGACCTGGTCTGCAGTCTTTACAAATCCTGACACTCAGCAATTTACAACTCGATCAAATCTAAACCTTGGCTTACCAGGCCTTGAGAAACAGTGTTGACTGCTTTCATAAAAGGAAACACTTTCCCCTGCAATATGCAGATGACGATAGAATTGGTTTTTACAGGCTGCTGAGGGTAAGAATTTCACAAAGCGTGTGATGACATCTGTACGGATCAGAAAGCTATCCAGAGTTACAACAGTTAAAGATTCAGCAAGAATATTAAGCATCTGACTCCTGGGTTTAAGCCAATCGTGATGAGAAATCAAGCTGAAGCCTAATACGGAGCACTTGGTTTTTTTTTCCCCTGAAACATTACTCTAAAACCAGAACGGTTCACTTATGGATAACCAGGGCGCACTTCCCCTCTCATCCAGCTGTTTGGTATCTGCATGACCACATAAATGATGAGAAAGGCGAGTAGTTGGGCCAGGGACCTTCCAGAAAGAGTTTTCATCTCTACAAGACCAGCATAGCACCACTCCAGCCTGCCCCAGAATGCTAAAACTGACATGACACAAGTGCTTGGTCACCTCTCCAGCCACGGGACAAGCTCACAGCGGGAGCTTGACACCTTGTGGTTCCGGCACCCTGCAAAGAGGGTCCCACTAAATTCATAGTGGGAAGGTGGAGCACACCCCAGGGACCACGCTGGGCCATCAGGACTCACCAGCTGCTCAGTGCAAGCCCTTTGGGACCCTACGGTGCTAACTGAGGGAGGAGTGGGAGGCTTGGTTCAGAGGAGTCCAGTACACAAACACCCATGTCTTTCTGCATCCAGTCAGCCCAATGGCCACCAGGGCATATGAGCTACTCCAGTGCTGATGACAAGTGAATTGCGCTGTTGAAATAACCTGGAAAAGAGTTCAGCTCTTCTTATACTGTGATGCCTGTGAGCTAAAAAAAAATCTTTTCAAGCCAGAAGTGGCTTTGCAAGGGGAGAAAGTTCTAGTATTCCCGATTCCTCTTAATCTGCCTCACAGGGAGTTGAGATTGACTACATTTCTCAGGCTGCAGGATGCCAGTATTCCTTATCCATAAGCTATTCCCACTGCCTCGTTGCATACCCCCTCCTACTGCATTCATTGACTCAACCGTGTACTGAAATCTCCATCTTTTGTCTTCCTTTATATGCTTAAGAAAGAGCTGTACAACAAGCAACATGCTAAATGATTTACATGACCCACCAGGGATGGAGAGGGATTTACAAGGAAAAAAGTATAATTGAGCCAGACAGATGGCTGTACTGCAGGGGTTATGGCTAAGGAAAAGGCTGCAGAGCCTAATCAGAGAAGAGCGGTCCGGACTTTACAACAGACTGCCAAGCAAAGCATTTGTAGGGACTGCTGGACTGGGGCAAGAATTACAGAAGAGGCCATCCAGTTAATTTTAAGGCTGGGTCAGCTGGCAAACATGTTGGCAAAAATGCTGGAGGGGTTGCTCGTTAGATGGGGGGTTAACAGTTCCAGTGTACAAAGTCTGATGAATAAGCTTTGTTCCTGAGACGGCTGCCTGCAAAGGCTCCCTTCTTCACCTGTGTGAGCCCTGCAGTCTACGAGAACACACAAGCAGATGAATATTAAAAGAGAGCGAGAGTGCAAGGAAACCATCAGGTGGTTTAAGTCAGAATAACACCATAAGCTCATCAGTGCCAATTTTCTGCAGACACAACAGCAACGGAGACTTCTGAGATGGATACTGTGAGTGCCCAGGGGATGTTTACAGGAGCTTTCAAGAAAGAGGCGGGGTGTTGAAAGTAAAAAGCGAAGGAAAGTTTGCCCATGTCACTCTTCTAATCCTTCTACCAGTTCCTCTTCCTCTGTAACAAAATCTCTAGCACATAAATTGCTTGCCTTTGCTTTCAAGACCCATTCATTTCCTACCTATCATATCTAATTTCTCACTGAAATATCCTGTTTCTGATCAACCAGTGATGCCAGCGTTCATCACCAACTTAAGTGATGAACTAGGACAACAATCTTTGCAGAAGCATTTGCCGCAGCTATAAGCAAGACCACATTTGTCACAGCAAGACAAAAGTACACGGCGGTAGTTGAAACATGAAGCTGAACTTTAGCTAGATGAGAAGGTAGATAGAAGATGTTTGGAAAAATTTCTAATTTGTCCAAGACTCTTCTCAGACTCTTCTTGCAGCTGTAATTCCACGTAACTCTGTCCCAAAACCAAAACAAGGTTGTGTTCTGAGGCTCTTGTGACTTTCTGCAGCATTTCCTTGCTATTGGCTTCATGTGAAAAAATTCCATTGTTTTCTAAAGTAAAGTTCCATTACCCAATTAATTCTAATGAAAGGCAGCAAAACAATCACGTAGACAAAACAGAAAATTCAAAAGCTTAATAGGAGCTCCTATTAAAAAGAGTGTATTTATTGTAAATAAGGGCTTGTTTTGGTTTGACTTATACATTCCTTCACCTTTTTTCAGACGCATACTATGTATCAACTTGACCATGTTGTTTTAAGTGCAGTAGCTGCATGAGCTACAAATACACTGCGTGGAAAGAGAAAACAGAAGAATTAGTACTCATAAGTTTGGACTTCGGGTTCGAAATTAAAAAATAAGAGTTTGTGAGTAACTGAGTAATCATGATGCTATTGTTGTACATCCCAGCATGTCATATTCCATGGATCACAGACTCACAGAGTGGTTGAGGTTGGAAGGCACCTCTGGAGGTCAGCTAAGCCAAACCCTCTGCTCAAGCTGGGCCACCCAGGGTCGGTTGCTCAGGACCATTTTCAGGCAGCCTCTGCGTATCTCCAAGGATGGAGACGACTCAGTCTCCATGAACAACCTGTGCCAGTGCTCAGTCACCCTCACAGCAGACAAGTGTCTCCTGATGTTCAGATGGAATCTCCTGTGTTTGAGGTTGTACCCAGTGCCTCTGGACCTGTCACTGGGCACCACTGGAAAGAGTCTGGATCTGTCCTCCTTGCAGTTCTTAGGCTTCAGTGGCTGACTCAGATCTCAGTCTCTCTGAGAGACTTTCACTGTAATACTCATTTCACATCGGTGGTAAATTAATCCAAGACAGGCCTCAATTCCTCAAAACTGAGGAGATCAGTTCCTGAATGTGGCTGAAACACCACTCCTTGGAACTGGCCACAGCATTTCCCAACAGCCACCTGAAGGAGAGAAAACAGGTGCCAGAAGGAAAGAGAAAGGCCGATGATGAGCCTGCGTGCCCAAATGGCCTGGGCTTGGCTTGGTTACTTCATATACACGTCAGGATCTGTGGGTTTGTAGGGTTCATCATGTTGTAGATTCCCAGTTTCCATTTAGTCTACACCAACCTTTAAGTTCCACCTAGCTCCCATTGTACTGACTTCAAGAATTTATATATTCATAAGATTCATCTCAAACAGACAACTCTAAGACTACTGAAGAAAGAGTACCTGGGAGTTTGAGACATCCATAGAGCGTTTCATGTTAAAAAAAAAGAGACGTAGCACTCTGCCAGGACTAAGTAGTAATTCAAGCTATGATTTTATCAAAAAGTTCTAACACATACTAAACAGAGAGAGTGTGAGAAGCAAGCAAGAAAATCATCGTCAGCTCAGCGTAAACCACACTATACCAATAAAAGTACTTTACTTGTGGATGAGAAATTATTTACTGAAACTCTTCATACAGTCAGCAGTTTGGAGGGTTTTTTTGTTTCCCCAATCATACACATCCAATTATGATAATCACTCTAATCTGCCAGCATATTTGCCAGAATGGACCTAACACAGCAGCTATTACCAATGAAGTGCAAAGCTATCAAGTCTTTCAGGACTGGGAAGATTCTGGGTGATGATGGGTTGCCACCTAAGTTCTGTAAAACTCATCAAGACCAGGTGGGTCCATACTAATAGACAGCATTTCAGGAAGCAGAGACAAGTTTTTGCAATCCCTCTACTAAAGCTATCAGTTCTTTGATAGACTCCCAGAAAGGCAATGAGGTGCCATGGATAATGGATACACTGTAGGAATTTAGGCAGACAAATCACTGCAAGAACGGTCATCTAATTTATAGCCCAGTTTGCATATGGGCTATGTTAAAGTATAGTAAAGCATTAATATTATATTATATTAACTGCAAGAAAATAAAAGCAAATGTAAACTCATGTCTTGTTTGATAGCGGAACTGGGGGATTCATTGCGCACCACGGAAGAGCTGCTGCTTACCAAAAGGGTTTCTGGCTGGGTGGAGTGAAAGAACTTTTTAAAGTTCCTGAAGAATATGCATAGTTACTTTACTGCACGTATGCTTTTCTTTTGGATATGCAAATGAACAACTATTAAAAAAAAAAAAAGTGAAATGGGTCTATTTCTCTAGAATTTGAAGCACTTGAAAATATTGCTTACTTTACTATTTCAACTTGAAATTTCTCCTGAGACCAAATGGGAAGAAATATACCAAAAAAGCACTAATATGAGCAATCAAGTCTATAAAAATTATATGATGTTGAAAGAATGCTGCAGCCATTCCAACATTCTGTTATTGATATTTAAAGGTCGGTTTGCTGAATCTGAAGATGATCAAATTAACCAAGTATTTAATGTCGCTGCTCTGCATTCCTGGGTTAACCAAATCTGAGTGATAATTTAAACTGAGCAAAATCAAGCATGATGTGAATTAGGTAATGGATGATGAGGTACAATTAACATTACTATTCAAAATAATGGGTCAGATTCTCGTCGCTATAAAATTTCTGCTTGGTTCAGCAGGAAGGAGAGTCAGAAAAACAATTACAGCTCCCTACTTATTTGTCCAGCCTTGAAAGACAGACAAGCCTCATCTGCTTTAACATGCAGCAGAAGGAGAAACTCCTGAAAACTTACTCTCTCAGCTAAAGAGAGCTGGAGTACTTAAACCACAGCTTCTCCCTGTCTCCCCCACACTGCCTGAAGACACGTGTGTCCTAAGATATGGTGAGAATGGCATAAAGAGTAACTGTCTTGGAACAAATCACCAAGACATATCTGAGCAAAGCCCACGTAGGTAAATGTGAGGACAGGAGAGACGAGCAACTAAGACAAAAAAAAATCTAATGCATTACGTATACAAAATTATATTAACAGAAATGACTGAATTTTGTGGTGCTGCAACTATGTTGTGATGCAATTTGTGTACTTACAGAACAGCACTGCAACAGTCTGAAAACTGAAAGAAACATACCGAGGTTAATTAGGAACAAAAATCCAAGTTGTTTAAATTCAATATAAAGCAAGTAGCTGCCTCAGAAAATATTAAAAACTGGATTAAAACCATGAAATTGCAAGCTTTTCTATCTTTTGTCCTTCTTCTACTTCCAAAACCAGACTGCAACACCCTTACAGAAAAGTAAGGCACATTAGAATACAAGCGTGCATCACACCAGACAAAATTCAGCTCTGGCTGCTAAACCAAAGAGAGCTCAACAGCCCA
Source organism: Patagioenas fasciata (assembly GCF_037038585.1). Classification (NCBI taxonomy): domain Eukaryota; kingdom Metazoa; phylum Chordata; class Aves; order Columbiformes; family Columbidae; genus Patagioenas; species Patagioenas fasciata. The sequence goes on along the minus strand of NC_092521.1, from coordinate 57,165,005 downwards.
CAGACAGGTAACACAGACCTGTTCTCCTTCCCTCCTCAAGCGGTCTTCATAAACTACCATCAATAATTTTACCTGCTAAGCAACCCAAACCCAAGAAGATGTGTCTTTAATAAAATTTCTTTTATTTCCTCAAATGCAGAATAAGCAATGCCTAGCTTCTCAGTGACCTAATAAAGTGTATTGGGTGCTTTTAAACACAGCTAGTTTAAATAGAAGAAAAAACAATTCATACACACACACACACAAAGCTATTTTATACTTCTTTCGGGAGTCTCTATGTGTACAGGAGAAAACCTACAGGATAAGATCTTGGAAAAATCAAAAGACGACTACGCAACCTACATTTGAATAAGGTTTAGATTTTCAAAGCAAAGCATTTTGTACATTATTGTAATGACATACGCACACATGCTTTGCCCCTCTTCCTCTCCCCAACCATTTAGCTTTCATAATATATGCATCGGATGCATTTCTAATACACCACACTTTTCCAAACAAAAGGAAGACATCTGACTTAGAGTTAAGGTTGAGAGAACATAAATGCAGTTTAACAGGAAAAAAGAGGGAACTTAAAAAAAAGGGGGGGTGGGGACATTGTAAACAGCACCACATTTAGAAAGCACAGAAATTTAGAGATCAAGTTTGATATGAAATCTGTATGTTTAAATACTGTGGAAATGCACAGCTGGCACAACAGAAACACCTTAATTCTGTGCTGTAGGGATGCCATTTATCCTACCTCTTCCCTCCAAAAAAAGCCACACAAAAATGTAACAATCCCAAGAAATGTTTATGGAGGGCGGTGAAGCTACTTTATTCACACTAAATTCACAGAATTCTTTCTATAAAGAGAGTATGTCAAGAAGGAAATCACCCATGAACACAACTACATCATGATAAACATATACACATGGTAGAAGTGGTCAAAAACCAGTGTGATGCTCTCCCCCTCCGCTTTTTTTTAAAGCTGAGGCTGAATACTATAGATAAATCAGAGGTAGTAAGGTGTTAACCAGATTAATACTTTGGTATCTACTCTTTTAGATAACAGAGGATAAATTGTGCTAATTATCTGCATTCATTCTCAGTACAGAGCTTCTCCTGTCCAAAGGCAAGACCGCAAAATTAAAGGTGGAGGTATAAGATGCTGTAATCGCCACTCCCTCACGCTTTCCTAGACTATTGTTTTTTAACATGAACAGTCCGTACGACACTGGAAAGCCATGAAGTTGTTTTAAAAAATACATTTATCATGCAGGATACCCAGGTAGAACTGCACTTCAGTTACCTTCCTAGGCAGGAAAGGAAACCAAAAATAGGAAATTAACACTCCCAGGAACTTTCTGCATGTACCAACTTAATATCAAACAAGTTTAACAAACGTTTCATTTGCTTACTCACAGGCACCATTGAAACAGAGCTGTGGTGCAGCAAGTTACAGGGGAAGTTTGATGAAGTTCAGAAGACAGCTTGCTGCTTCATTTCCACTTGGCAATAACCAGGAACTCCCTGGGTATTCCTGGGAAAACACTGCCCTGGAAGAGAACTCAGTGCCGAGCTGCTTCTCAGCTTCCACAGCTAATTTATACATGAAAGGTCCTACATAACAGCTACTGCAGTGTTCCTGATGTGGTTTATTGCATTTCTCTTTTTGCAAATTTGATTCTAGTATTGTAATATAGAATTTAATCCCTTGTTTTGCTAGCAGAAACAAGTTCCTGGTACTAAGAACAAACTTCAAAAAACTCAACAAACTGTTTTCTAAACAACTCTTCCACATCATACCGCTTATCGATGCAGATTTGCAAACGCCTGTAACCTCGCAGGAATTTCAAATGCACAGGAACCAAGTGTGTTTCCATCGAGCTGCCATGGCCAGTCTGAAAGCTGGTACCTACACACATCACTTCTGAAGAAGCTGATCTCCTGGAACTGGCATCAAACACTTTCCTGGCAAAGAGAGGTCAGTGATATTAGATACCAACATCCAACCATCTGCAGCTGCCTCATTGTCGTCACTTGGAGGAAATGTCTGGTCTCAAGGACAACCAGCAAGGCACTGGCAGCACCCCTGAGTGACTCAGGTGGGGTTATCTGCTGCCGGCTCCTTTGGAGTTCTGCAATGTGGACCATTCCTGACCACTACTAGGAACCAGCCTTGACTGCTGCAAGAGGAATTAGTGAGCTGATGAGGGTTCAAAGGAAGAAGGAAATCCTGCTCCAGACAAAACCCTGCACTTGTCATGGACCTTGTCTGATGCCCAACATGTGCACTAGTCTCTCTCTCAACGCCTCATATGCTTGTCGTTCCAGATCGCGCGTTGCTGCACGACGTAGTGACTCTGGTTTTGCTTTTGATGATCCTTCTGCCTTGTGTCCTATCTGATACTTGTGTCTGCCAATGTCTGAATACCAGTAGGAGACCTAACCACTAAAACTGACCCACCCAGACACAGCGCAACTTGTTCCCAGCAGAAGCATCACAAGCTTATATGCTCTTACTAGCTCCGATGAGTCTGCACTAAGTAACATGCCAGGCCTGGGACTTCCAGAACAGTCCTTGAAATTCATTTGGAAAGGACGAGTTGCCAATACCAGGATAGCACACCCACATATCCAGACAGAAGTGTCTTACAGACATTTGGATCCCAGCTCTACTCAGTAATGAAGTTTCTCTTTTTCTGTGAAAATGCTGGATAATTTAAATCTGAATTGGATGGATATAGTAGCTGTCAGGGTCAACAGAGTCTGCATTGTTCATCCGTATCCACACGCATAACACTGACGTGTATCAGCATGATCATTCAGTGATTTCAAATTTCCTTTTAGTGGCTGTTTTTACTACCATCTTAATTAACAAAAAATAAATCTGAAGCAGCCAGGCATATGTCAATAAACATTTCAACCAAGAAAATTTCAAAAGAAATGTTTAGACTTATCTGTTGTTTATAGACTCACATTTTATCATCTCTCTTCTGTTTTACCAATCCACCATGTGCAAGCCACACCTCTGGACATGTGCTAGCATGATCCTTATGATCACGTAAAGGGAGGTGAGTTGTCCCTCAAGCTCTTTAAAGTCTCATATGTTACTGCAACTTGAAAACTAGACACTATAAAATCCAGCAACAAAATCCCTGTCTGAAGCATTTTGCTCCCTTTCCTTCTGAGAAGGGGAAATGCTTCCAGTTAATTGACAATGGAAGTATCTAAAATCGTCTTCACCATTCATGGTGCATTCATGATCTTCCTGGACTGCTTTCAGTGTTAAGATGCTTTTTACCCGGCATGTAGTTATGACAGAGATCACATCATCATGCCATGGGTGACTGCAGACTAGGATTTATAATATTGTGGCTAAGTGATGTAGTTTTTGTGCAGCATTGCTTTGATGAGCAAATATAAAGGAAAAGGCATGGGATATAAAGGTCTGCTATCAAACACAACTTCCATCCTTCCCTGGAACGTCAGCAACGAGGATAATTCACCATTTTACTGCTTTAGTAATCAAATTTTATTACACTTTTGGTAGCATGAATGTTTTCTAACACACTGGCATTTTGTGATTTGCAAGGTCTCTTCGTTCAGCTTTTAGCAAAAAAGAAGGTGCAAATTCTAATACCTGTTCCAATCATTCCCCTTTCCTCCCTTTCCCTGTGCCTGAGACTTTCAGAGCCTAAAACACACTTAACAAATGGAAGAAAAGTATTTGCAAGATATGGTTGCTCTGAATAGCCACACACTTATCATGTACAAACACTGGGGCCTGCAGTCCCAACACTTCGGCCCTACAGGAATGGAACCAGCTTTCTGCTTTCATAAGCAGAATATTTGTCTTCAACCCCCTGCCCCAGTCTGATGTTTGTTTTAATTGTACTTATAGAGTGAATCCTTTCAGATTTTGGCCAGGAGACTTTTCTTCAGTTCCAAAGAGCCTCAGAGGAGCCTTAAGATCTGGTATTCAAATCTGAAATTACTGAAATTCAGGCAATGTGAACCCAACTGCACAGCCGGCCACACATTTTTCATTTCATTTGCATGATGACACACCATTGTCTTCGTATAAAGAGGAGTAAATTTAAGATGCAGCCCTTCAATTAAGTAGATGTGCTAAGTCAAAAGTCAGGTTGGAAAGCAGCATGCCAATATGAGATGGTATTTTGCCTTTCCCTCTACAGAGTCTTTCCCTACTAATACGCTAACGCTTTATCGAACTGGATTTCAACACTGCATAACACATATGAAGACATAACAGTGCTCACAGTTGAATCAAGTAAGTGCATACATTAATAATGGTCTAAATAATTTTCTAATGGTTTTGCAATTAAAAGTTCTGGATTCCAACCTTAATGATGATTACTTGCAGAACACAGGAAAACACGACCTTTTAATGTATCATTCCATCTGCCATTTAAAAAAGAGGGGCAAAATTATGTCAACCCCACTTTGACAGTGTTATCACGGTAGTTAAATTGCTATTTGCGAATTATATTAAGAGCTTCAAGACAAGAAGATGTTTCAATTATTCTTGTTAAACAGTCACATTCAACACATCATCATTTGTCTGTGTATCTGCTCTGTTACACAAAGAGCAATGACTTGCACAAGGTCAAGGTGCATAAAAACTCTTGGCTTGAAATCCCAAAAAATCGCAGAAAGCTGCGAGTGACTCTTATTCACAGATACGCAAAGTCTTAGGTATGTATGGCCATCAAAACACATGCACATACCTGTATCTATGCACATGTGCTGTTTACAATGATCCCAGCACCACACAACCACTCTTAGCTACTCTCAAACGCTGCACAATACAGAAAAAATCTGCTACAGGAAGCAGCTCTATCTTCCATCGATACTAAAGTGTATGACCCTTGTCTTTGGGGAATTCATTAAACCTTCTTGTGAGCAAACAGTTTTATTTGAGCAAGGATGGTGATGGCTGGCATTCCACACACAGCTGTGTGTACATGGAGGCAGATACACACTGTGAGTAGACTGAGAAATATGAACACTTAAGGTTGTGCAAATTATTACTTATTAATTTTCCATAAATCAAAAGAGTTTATGAAAAGTATGTTCTTTTCCTTAATCTCCCACTCAACATCCACTTTTTAGTATTAATTCAATTTAGACTATTTTTAAGCATCTCTCAAGGTACATTCCATAGCCTCTTAACATCAGAAAATACAGCCCAAATAACGTCATTAATCTCCAGACTTGAAAAAACTCAGTGAGAAAAATAAAATCAACATTTTGGGCAGCCCTTTAGCAGAGAAAAATTCCCTAAGGCTGATGCCTCTTCTTTTATGCTGCATTCTTACTACTACTTTTGAAAAGGATTGCCCAGCTTTGGTTAGAGACAAAACTAACGCATGTTTCAGTAACTAACTGGGCTTTCAAAATTCTCTAAAATGGCAACTAAAAACAGGTCCTAGAAATATACACATATAAATTCTTACATGAATTAACATGACCACCTTAATGGTGAGTAAAAGCTAAGGCATTTAGTTCATACTTCTTGTTTCCTCTTTACTGTATCTAAGTATAAAGGATATTGCAAAATAAAATGCGGTATTCTGTACTGTAACATAATTTATCTAGCTATTCTGACAATTCTTAAAGCCTAAGAAAAAAACTACTAGTACAACCCTACATATTGCCCTTCAGTATTTGCATTACATAAAAACAGAATCTTTGTTTTTAACTACAAGTTACAGAAATATGAACACAAAGAAAAATCTGCAATAGATCTTGTGAAGCAAAAATCAGTTCACCAGAACTATACCTGAAACACCTTGGTAAGAAAAAAGGACACTTGGACTCTGGCATCACTTCCCCCTTCTCTTCCCTCCCAAAACCAAAGTGGCCAAAATATAAGGGTTTTTCTCCTAAATTCCCAATTCAAATCCATCTTTAATTGGTAATAACTGAAATAAATTGCCATCTTGAAGGCTCTTTGGCTTATGTTAAAGGAATCTGAGGTCCCAGTCTAGCTTCTGCAGCAAAGATGACCACAACATGGCCCATGACAACTGACTCAACTTGGCAAGTTCCTTTCCTGGCTGATTTGTAAAGACAAGAAGTAAATGGATATGAAATGGAAGCATCTTTGAGCTTTTACAGGCAGCAGCAACTCTGCCTTGTTGAAGAGCTTTGATTAAGTGTGCAGGCAAGTCTACATGGCTATTACACAAACTATTTTGCTATGGAGAGCATACAGCTCTGAAGACACCAGCGTGGCGGTATTCATCCATCCTACGTGTTCTTCAAAAGAAATGTGAAAATCACACACGGGTCTGTGAACAGTAAAACTAATGACATCTGATTTCCCAGGGCTTTCTGGTTGGATTGCTGATGTTCAGTAGGATGTAAGCACTAGAAAAAGTTCTTCGAGGAGCTGAAGCATCCATACCAACCCTATGATACCAACCTGTTCTCATAGAGACTCTGGTGCTAACTGGTCATTGGGTCTTCCTGCAGCTTTCCTTTCAATGGGCTCATTAACAAGGTCTTTCTCTTTCACCTGCTTCTCACTTCAGAAAACACCAAAACATCTCAGAGACCTGTTCCCCTTTTGGGGAACTCTTAGTTCCAAAGTTGTTGCGGAGGGGTGAGAAGCAGGTAGGCAAACAAGCAAATGAACGTCTACACATGCATGCATGCACACACAAACATACACAGAGTTCAGAGCCACTGAAGCCTTATTTCTCTGGGAATTTTAAACAGAGAAGAAATGTTTTGCAGTGGTTTTAGTACATAATAATTCTCATAGTTAATAATAATTCTCACAGGAGGTTCCATTTAAATTTGAGAAGAAACTTCTTCACAGTGAGGGTGACAGACACTGGAACAGGCTGCCCAGGGAGGTTGTGGAGTCTTCTTCTCTGCAGACATTCAAAACCCGCCTGGACACATTCCTGTGTAACCTCATCTAGGTGTTCCTGCTCCGGCAGGGGGATTGGACTAGATGATCTTTTGAGGTCCCTTCCAATCCCCAACATTCTGTGGTTCTGTGATTTACTTCTAACTGTCAGAAGCATTACCAGATGAAAATATCCAGATCTCAGCAGCATCTGGTAAACACTGCACTCTGCTAAAAAAAGTAGTTTTGAGCTTTGTGTGGAAAGAAAGTCAGCCAGAACTCCTGGCTCAGCTGAGACACACTCAGCAGCCCTGTCCCCAGGGAGAGCAGCCCAGCATCTCTGTCGGCAGCTGGAGGAACCTTCTCACACTCGCTGTCTGTGCTGGACCTCAGAGAACACTGCTGAGCACACAGCGCACCGCGGGCAATGCTGCTCCCCAATCACCAGCACCTCAGCAGCTGTGAGCCAGCTCAAAATTCAGTATGCTGAGGATCCTGCATCTTCCCCAGCAGCCCCCCAAGACCTGGATGCTGCTGGCACAGCACGGCAAGCAGAGACTCAGCAGCCTCTTCACAGAGCTGAGCTCTGCCTGTTCCACCTGTGTCTGCACAAACACACGACAATATTTAAGTTCAAGTCATTCAACAACACTAAAAAAAAATCTCTTCTCTTACAAAAGACACACAGGAAACAGTTTAGTTTTGTGTTCTAATGCAATAAGCCAAGAGACTTTGTTTATTTGGATTTGCAATTTTATCACTAAAACAATAAGGAACTAGCAAAATCAGATTACCAATATCCAAAGTAGTGTACGATCTGAACTGCTGGTAGGTAGATGACAACAGTAAGCTAAAGAACTGAAGTTACATGGCCCATCCATTTGAAAACTGCTAATGGTATCACTACTACAAAAGAAAAAAAGAAAGTTTTGCACTTAGTTTCTTCGTTATTTATTGACTGATCTGTATTTTACCTCTTTATGTAAATGAAACAGGATAGCTGTTATGTTTTAATGGCATCATATCCCAGGGTAAATATCATTATGGAGTAAGATCATAGCATTTATAAGGAAGAGGTAAAATAAACGAAAAAATCTAAGTCATGAAAACTCAGAGAGATCACAGTTCAGGGTGGGGGTGGAGGCTCAGGAGTTTATAATCATTATGTGAAAGGATACATCTGCTTAACACAGAGATCACACAACTCATTCAACAGATATAGGAGTTCAAGGCCTTTAATAATATTTATTAAAGAGGAAGTAACTTCATTTGCCACCAGGTATACAGTGCCAGCACTGTTTTGTCGTGTTGACACAGGCAGAGATTGCTGATAAGATAAAGTATCCTGGAATCTACCATACCTCCCTGTTAGCAACCTGTTGCATTTCCAATTTAGATGAAGATATAAATTGTCAGGCCAAAAGATAAGCCACAGAACAATTGTAGATCCTTCTCTTTTTTTTGAGTAGAAACAAAAATGCTTGCTAAAGAAGAGTTTTGTAACCAATGGCTTACACATTTTTTTATCTGAGCTCTGGCTTTTAAAAGGAAAATTTACTTGGGGACGTACCTAAAAAATTTTGCTCACTGTTGCACAGTCACTGGCCAAAAAGCAGCACAGGTTGTGCTGGCACTGTACATGACTACTGAAACAACATAATGCTTTCTGTCACGTCTTAAGCAATGATGTTCTTGCTTTTGCCTTAAGTGAGGAAATATTCTGAAAAAAATGAAGATTATGTTCCACTTCTGTTTTCCCTTGAGAAAAATTTGGAGAGCAGGGTCATAACCCAATGTCCATTCTTCTCATCAATGGATGACAGAATGGAAAATGCCACTTTAATTCAGAAATGAGCTACTTTTTTCTTCTTCTGTTAGTCATTCCTGCCTACAGGCACAAGGGTTGTGGAGATGACGCCTTCAAACTCATGTGTAGAGTACAAGTGCTTCTCCTATCTGACAGGCTAATGCTTGCATACTTTGATAACGTGGGCAGCTCGATCTTCCATCACACCAGTTGGCTCTGACGCTATGAAAGATGAAATTCTGAAATCAAGAAGCCAAATGACTTTTATAATTTAGCTAAAAAATAACATCCAGAAATATCTCAGTGGTCTGCTTGTCCTTTCTTAAAGAGGACAATCTGACTTTGCAAATCTTTTACTACTTTAATAACCTATCTGAAACATGTTCAAGGTCTTCAGCCTACGCCAAACTAGGCCAAATCACTAGCAACAGGAAAGTGCCCTTTTTTGACTATGTAGTATGGGAAATACAGGAACGCTCCAGAATTTGATTCTCTTTTATATGGCTGAGAAAAAAAAAAAAAAAAAAACAAACCACAAACAATTAGGTCAGAGACCTCCCCCAGATATTCTGATGAAATGCAGAACTTTGACATAGTTTACCAAGATCAAGCAAACATCCTTTTCCTTCTCTGCTCCTGAGGGCCATGAGCTGTTCCCTTGCGGAATGTCAGGACACTGCTTCCCTTTTTGCTGATGACACCACATTCAGGCTACTGTCTCTTAAAGCCTCACTATAAGATGGTGCTACTGTTTCAAGAAATTAAATTGAAATAATGACAAAGTCCTCATAAGCAAGGTTGAGCATCTGGATCCCTACTCCTTTGTGAGCTTTCTTTAACACTTCTATTCAAAATTTAATTGCCAGTAAACCAAAATGACAGCCTTACAAATTAAAACCTTCAGCTTTGTGTCAGCAATTAGGGAATGGAGAATCAGTGTCCACTTCTGTGTTTTTACGGTGTCTTTATCACTATGATTAAAAGACACAGATTTTTTATTATAAAGGTTTTCTCCTCCTTTACGACACTCAGGAGGCAGCAACTTGCTGCTGCTTATGAACAGAAGAACTCCCTTGCTGGAAAATAACCCAGCCATTAAGCAAGTCTGGTGATGGAGGACTTCACATCTCCAGTCCCCTTCCCATTTCCAGGAGAGCAATGCATGTTTCAGCAATACACTTTCTCTGAATTAGGACCAGTAACTGTGAGAAGGAGAAAAGTTAACTTCCAGAGCTTGACCACCTGGAAGAGCAGGTCCAGCAGAATCCACCTGTGTTTTGACAAGACAGAAGAAGGTGGAATACGCCAATCAGTTCAGGCCTTGTCTCCAGTTTTGCACTGTTTTCAACAGTTAAGCTGACTGCAGTTTAGAAATGCATCCACTCATCAAAACAGATGAGAAATCTACTCTATAAATACCAGCCTTGTGCAGAATAAGTTCAGATTTCTGAACATCAAAGCAGGAGAACAAAAAGCTTAATTTCACTGTGACTTTTCTCCACGTCTTCCTGAAAATATAAGCAATGGAGCCAAATGAAGAAAAAGCACAGAGGTGGCTGGGTGGCCAGCTTCATACAGGTATGACATAGAAATAGTTGGGAAAATGTTGGCATGCCAGCACAAAAGCAAAGGCATGACCTACAGACATCTGTGGCTCTTGAATGCACAAAGGTATTACTGTGAGGACTTGAACAAACCAGTAACAGTGATACTGTATTCTGGATTCCTGGAACCTTGCTATGGAAAAAGAAGTACCAGTAGCCAAGCAGGTGGAGAGCATGATGCTCTTTTAAAGGTGCTGCAGTAAAATCAACTATTGTTGTTGCTGAAGATACTTTTTCTTCCACTTTGTTGTGGTTTTTTTTCCTATTACTATTTTTATTGCTACTTGTCAGACTGCTCGTCTGAAATACACTGAGACTTAATTTTTTAAGGAATATACAGCATGCTGGGAGTCTGTGATAGAAGACACTCTACACAAGCCAACTATCATAATTATGCTATGATTTTGCACCCAGCAGGAAACTTATGATTTGCCACCCAGGAACAAAGCTAAAGAAATGATCTAAGGTAGCCAATTAAAGTTTTCATAAAGAAACCCTCATCTGTTCTCAAAACCCAAAATCTCCTTTTATAGCACAATCCTCTTAGCACTTATCTCTCCCTTCCTCATTAATCCAGTTTCACCTAGCTGGCACGGACACATGCAGAGACAGGGAGGGAGATACATATATACATGCTTTACTTTTTTTCCTTCTGTTCTTCTTGACCTTGCAGATTTGGTTCAGCATTTATCCTAGCCCACCTGTCTGGCCGATCTCCCCTGCAACGTGCCCTTCAAGATGAAAAACATAGTCTGATAATGCACGGTGACAAACCTTGCAGAGAGCAAGCGGGCGAGCAAAAGAGAGAGAAAGCGCTAAGGGAAATAGCTTCTAACCAAGATCTGCTGCTGCACAGCTAATCAGGCAGGTATTCAGTTGTTCACTCCTGCAGACTTGCTTAGCATAGAAATAGGCTGTCTGCCCAGGAAGATGAGGTAATGTCTAGGTTTAATGCCAATCTCTGTAACTGGCAGGACATATCGGGTAAATATTTCTGCTGCAGGAGACCACATTAATTTGATTTTGCTACCAATTTTCATTCTTGTTATTATTTCTATCACTATGAATATGCATGAGTTTACCTGTTAAGGCTGAGGATGGGGAGGGCAGAGGGCTCCAGGTGAGGCTGCAGCACTGCTCTCCCCCCTCGCACTCCTCCCCACACTCACTGCTGCCACCACTTTGTCCTCCCATCTTCTTTACCAAGGGATCAGGCATCTATCTCCTCACTTATCTTCTTGACTCATTTACATAGCATTAGATCCCCTTTTCCACTCACAGCATACGTTTTGTCCCTCCTTATTGCACCACAAAATCCACCTTCCGTTCAGTACTGCAGAACTGTGGTCATCCACATGTGCTCCTCACGCAGGCACTGCTTTACCTGCATATTAATACAGACAGCCATCTCTTCCATCAAACTGACCAAAAGGATCAAAACCCCCAAAACATCAAGCAAAACTTCTCACAAAACACTGCTGGGCAAATATGCAGAGGGGTCTTTTCACCCTCTTTGCTCTCTTCCCAATCAGAAGCGATCTGGAAAAGTCCAAGTGAGAACATAAATGAGAAGTGTGAGTCCATCTGTCCAGCTCGGAGCTTCATACAGACAGAGCTCTAAAACTTAAGAGATATTGAAAGTAAGTAAGCAGCATGAGAGCCCGCAATCAGCAGCAAGAGAGAAGTGGAACAATTATGCTGAACACCACTACAATGTAATGACATGGTGGCTCCAAAATAGGCCAAGATCTAGGGGGGAAAGATTTCATGACACAGGAGGACATGGACTTATGGTCTGAGAATGGGGTTGCAAACAAGGATTTCCCCAAAGTAATGCATTTGTGGCCTTAATCACTCTCTTATTTCTCTGTTGGTTAGAACAAAACCAACTATCTGTGCCTTAAAAAAAATAAATTCCCCCGAACTTTGCCCAATATACTACATTTTCAGTTTCTGTATCATTTGCTTTTGAGCCTGAGGATACAACAGTGCTCATTGTAGGCTCGTATTTGCTTAAAAACAGAGACAGGTGCAACATTGGGTTTTGGCAAATATAAAAATATTCGAAGTCTTAATGTTGCCTTTCATTAATTTTAAAAGCCTCAAATATAAATACAAACTGGTGTTTTCCTCCTTTTTTCATGAGGTGTCTCCAGAAGAGCAAATTCCAACCGCATTAATACTATCCATATTAATTTCTTTAAATCTTCAGGTATCTCAGCATAATGGCTATGGCTTTTGAAGCTACCAGGCTCTAAGATAGTTGCAGGCAAACTTACTCCAGGCTGGAAAGCCTGTGACAGCAGAGAGTGGAAGCTGAACACCCCTCCCCTCTAAGGGGGTCTGTCAGCCCTGGCTGTGGGACAGGCCCACACCACAACCCGTTCTCCCAGTCAGAACCAGTTTGCATGTCTGCATCTCGCCTTTCAAAATACTAATTAGATGTGACTGTTATGCACAATTGTATGAATGTTGGGTCAAATCAAATATGGTCATTTTCTTCTGTTCAAAAGTTTCATGTGTTTAAAACAATCTTCTCAGTCTTAAAACTAAGCAAAATCTTTTAATAGCAAATCTCTTGCATGAAAACTACTTTTTTCCTTGTCTCACCTTTCATCTCTTGAATGTCAGCACATATTTTAAGTCATATAGCATCAAAGAGGGTAAGGATATGTTTGAGTTCATTCTTTTCCCTTTGATAGCAGTATACAGACGAGCATTTCCGTTTAAGATCTTTTACCGCTTGTGATCAGCATCTACACACTGAAGACGGCACTCCAACCCTTCACTTGCCTCCTTCGTGCTTCAGGACACTGTCTTTTCAAACTGTGCTGTTCCATTTGGTTCCACCATAACCACTCCCTGCACCAGATTTAATACTGAAAATACATAGTCTACCACAGGACAGTATTAAGATTAGAGGAGCTTCCTTGGGGTCCAACCAATTCAGGGCAGACATAATGCAGACTTACCCACTTTTACTACATACACGTATTTCAATCAATTTCTTTGTAGTTGCTGCTGAAGAAACTGCTCAGGCATCACAACTGCATTACAAAGTTGTTTCTGGTTCATCACTAGCAGCAATTTGAAAACATGAAAGGAACATTTTATGTAAAGAAAGACTAATATCTACATGAAAAGGAGAGGCAGAAGGTGTCACAGTTTCTTCCAGACAGCTCTTTGTAGCAAACGAGGAGAACTGATACTGAGGAAACCTAAGTAAATTGTCTGTCCAAAGTGAGGTGTGTCTTCTTTCTTCTTATGTGTGCCGGATACCAGTGATACCTGACAAACCTTACACAGAAAATGATCCAGAGACTTTTGTCAGAACTAGAAAGGAACGTGACTCCATTTGGTAAGAACGTGGTGACTATTCCCAAGCTGACTACAAGCCAGAGCATGAAGAAATAAGCCCATATTCAGTGTTAGGGATGGGCAGGCACAGAAATCCAACTTGGAAGGAAAAAAAGGCTCCCATCACTATGAAGAAAAGCAGAGCTATAATCAAATCTGTGGACTTGGTGTTACTGGGACCAAGAAACGAGACTCTCTGCCCAGCAAACCTCAGCTACCTGGCTGACAAGACAAAGGTAATGGATGTGTTCTGCACACTGCTTTTCCTGATAGGAATAAGTTGAATATGCGTATTGCATATTCAACTGAGGTCATGCCCTGGCAAAAAAGAAAAAGACCAGCACGGATTTGACAGATGACACATTAAAATGATTTTTCAATATTTTGTATCAGAAAAACATGTTGGTTTAGAGAAAGGCTGGATATGCCTGCTGCAAAACAGTAATGGCATCCAAGTATTGTACATCACCAGATTGCACTGGATACCAAAGTGCTAACACGCATCCTCCTGTGCTTCATTTGCTGACAAAAACCCCACAAAACAGGTTCTTATCTCCAGGTCCCTCAAGCTAGCATCTTTTACAAGCGAGAATTTAGCTTTAAAATACTGGTATTATTTTTAGCAAGTCCAATTTTAAGCCATGATGTGAGCAATACACAGTAATCAAGGACAGCTGCTTTTGAGTGCCAGTGCCTTGACAGGTTGGTGACACCTCTGTTTTATTCCCTTGAGTCACTCATTCTCTCCTTCTGTATGAAAGCTCCCTCAAGAAGTTCTTAGCAGAGATTTAGCCACGTTCTGTTTCTACCCTGGAGACAAAGTCCAATGACAAGATTTAAAAGAAGCCACAACTGTTACAAGATTCCTGCTGCAACACTTGCCCTTCCCAAGGATGCCCAGGCTCTTCCAATAAATTTTCAGAATTACGTCAACGATAATATGTTTCTCTGAGTGTTTCTGATTTTATTTTTTAACAGAATGATAGCAGCTTTGTATCACTTAAAAACAAAACAGGCAGAAAGGGATGGGAAAATTACTGTCCCAGCCCTGAACCAGCTCTGTGGAGAGTTAACACTCCACACTGGGACAGGCCAATTTTGAGTCAAAACGTTGCTCGGCCAAGCAGAAAAAAGAGAACAGGGCAGATTGGTGGCTATGCCAGATTCTCCGTGACACAAAATACATGGCATATTGTGCGTGCAAGCAGGAAAGCCGTGGGTAGGCCTCTGTGACCGCTGGAGCAGCTGTGACAGTCAGAGGAGGTGGCAGACACGTGCCTGTAGGACACAGGGAAAAAAAGGCCTCTCTTCTTTGCCACTCCACGGGAACTCACAGCAGCGCTCCGCAGCCACTTTGTCACTACCAAGCTAAGGTTTTGATAACTGGAAAGGGACGTCTGGTGGATACAGCAAGGGCACGAGGAGAATTTCTTTAAAAAAAAAGCACAGACTCAAGAGGGTTTTGACAACAGGGTGTACTAAGGGCACCTACCACAAAAGTCACTCAGCACATCTCACACATACCTCTGGGCTATTGTGAACTTTTCACTCTGCCCTCCAATCTGCTGAAGAAATTCTCCCAAATCCCCTCAAGTGGTGACAAGTGCTCTTATTCCTGCTGGCTGCCAAACCTCCTTCTCCCCCCCAACCTGTTACAGTAGCGGGGCAGGAGGAGGGCAAAAGCAGAGGAAATAAAAAAAGTCTTTTACATGGCTTTCCTGAATCCCAGTCACTGAAAACCAGGTTGATGGTTCTTTTCCTAAGAGAAAAAAAAAAAAAAGCTTCTGTGTAATTGAAATATTTCTTATTTCCCGTGTTCTAATTGTGCATGATAACCGCAGGGCTAAAAAGAATATTTGGCTCGCTTTAAGTCAAACAGAAATCAGGCAGTTGAAGATAGTGATTATGTAAATAAAAAACAAAGCTTTTTTAAAAATTTATTTAGTACTTAAATTTTCTCCAACATACATAAGTAGTCTTGTAAAAATACGTGAAATTTAAAATCCTTAGAAATTCTGAAATGAAATGTTTTGACAGCTTAAAAACTGAAATACTTCCCTAAAAAATTGTTTACCAAGTTTGGCAGAGTTTTGTGACAAGATTGAGTTAGCTCTGAACTGTGTTTCTCAGCAACCTTACACCTCATCTGCTGTGTGGTTCACACTCCTGTACAGCTCAGCTTCTCACTCAATCTGCAACGGCAATTTCGCACCGGCAACTGCAGGTCAGACTGTATCAAAGTCCAGAGATCCATGCAAAAAGTTGTATCGAGATTGGCCTGTTGCTTCTCAAAGCATCAGAACATCCTCCAGTTCCCACTGATGTTAGCACAAAAATTCAAACTGTTTCTTAATGTTAGGTAACTTTGTGTTGATTATTTCAAATACCAAACACAACATATTCCCTAATTACTTCCTTCACGTTTTGTTTAATGCTGAGGTTATGCAAAAGCAAGCAAACTGATTTTCTACCCTTAAAAGTCATACTACCAGAACTATTGTCATGTATCGTTGATGACAAATGAGTGAGCTGGTTTCTCTGGAACGTTCCTGAAACAGGAGCAAGATTCCGATTTTGAAAAGGCTTCTTCACATGGGTCTACCAGGCAGATGTCCAGGACTGCTACAATTACCATTTATTCCGTCTTAAAGAAAATGTCTGGACTGCTTCCTCACCATGTGCTACCAGCCCCTCTCTGTGTTCCTCTGTTGTATCCTCTGGGTAGTAGACAAGCAGGAAAAAGCACTGCAGACATTTTCACATAGCTAATCTTTATGAACCAACAGTATTTCTGACAAGCCATTACCTACAAACGATGGCTATTACTGCAGGAAAGACATTTTTCAACTACTTATAAGGATATAGCAACAGCTTAAAAAAACCCTGACAAGAACACTGCATGCATCACTTCAGAACTTTAGGTTAGCCTATATCATCCCCCAGCAATCTTTACTCTCCAGGGAATGATTTTTCTGTAAAACCAGGCTCTCTCCAGAAGATGAACAAGTTAACTCTTTGGAAGTTGGAAGGCTAACTTTGTTTCTTAGGCTAATGAATACAAGATATTTGTTTATTGAAAACAGTAAAAAGATGTAGCAAATGATGTCCACAGTGATAAGCTACCACCAGGAAAGTACTGGCTTCAGCAAAACCAGACTGACTGATTTGGCACCATTTCACAGCTCAGTGAAAATCATATGAAGAAAAAAATATGAATTACGATTTCAACCACCCACCCGTGCCCACTCGTGACACTGTTTGCTCACACTACCCACACCGGAATGCACAGATCAGTTCCAAATTACCACCTCTAAGAGAAAGAGTTGAGTGGAAAGTTCCCCAACTTTTCCGGCACAGTACGGTTTAACATCAAAATACCTCCGCATACAACACTACCTTCCTCATTTCTAACCACATTTCTTTCCTATACAGTTATAGGCTATTTATATTTTCAGTAACAGCTCGTGATACCATCCTTTCTCTAAAATCTCATCGTATGACATTAAGATCAAGGAGATCTGTTATATTAAGGTCTAATTCAGCCTTGTGAAGGTATCACTGTTGAGTAGAGATGGCTAAAACAGAGTCGGGCTTTCATCTGCTGGAAAGGAACCAAAATTTACTCTTTAAATAGAGCACATCGTAGGCTGCTGGTAAGTCTCAGGTCTTTCACTACAATGATACCTGTTTATGAAACACGTTTTTAACACAGTGGGTTCATTAAATATTTCAATTAAAATAAAGCGGTTCCCATTGACGACAGCCTACCTTGTAATTTTGACACTCAAACTCCAGTAGCCCTTAGGACCAGAACTGAAGTCCCTTCAGCCTCTCAGATTTGGAAGGCTGTATCTGCAACATCCCCAAATAACAGATCATTGTTGTGTTTTGTTGCTGTTGTTGTGGTGGTTTTCATTGTTTGTTTGTTTGTTGTTTGGCTTTTACTTCACTTTTGGATATCCAGGAGAATACAGACAAGGGGGTTTGTTTCCCATTTTCACTGAATATACATTTTCCTGTCAGCTCAAGTGAAAGCTAACACAGTTGGAATAGAGTAAATGTCAATATTTAATCTGGCCTTTCCTTTCCAATTTTTTAAACCACAATGCATCATCTCAGCATGATTAATAACAGCTCTTCTGTTGCTTTCCCTGAACCGACCTGAGGTATTTTTGTTGCTAGGTAATGTTTTGTTGTGAGCTGTCCTCCCAACACAGGAAAGATTAAGAGATCTCAGATGGAACCAACGACGGCATGCCAGTAATCACAGCTGAAAGACGCTTGCACTTGACATCTTGAGATGGGAACAACACGTCTATTGTTCGGAGCCATCAGTCCTTCGCTATAATGCCTGACAGACAAAACCACCTACCTCGTTGAGAATTGGGAACCTTGTCAAGAAGTCATTTGTACTGATTGGATAAACAAAAGGGGAATCTGAAGAAGCAAGTTCATAAAACAAACAGAATGTCCCAGAAATGGCTTGTATTCACCATTACATTCCAGAGTAGAAAGGAGCTCTCAATCTACTTTAAGTGGTCACAGGAGGATCCAATACTCAGAAAGAAATCTTGCATTGACCTCAACCTTCCACAGCAGCTTTTATAAGAATACAGTGTGGTGCTGCCAAGGGAGCGGGTTTAGCCAGAGAAAAGAGTTTTGGCCAAGACATTCCTCCATCTGACTCATCTTTAGCTTTGCAGGAGCCTGTTAGAGCCACTGGCAGCCAATTCAAAGAACCTAACACCTTTTTTTTTGTCCTGACCTATATTAGATAATATTTCAGCAGCCCCAAATCAGGCAAAAGTGAAGTCACGTTGCACACTTCCTCCAGACTTTAACCGTTCTTTTGCCTGACCAGGGAATTTACTCTAAAACACTTTTTCTATGCAAGGATCAACATTGTTATTCAAGTATTTACAAAAATACATAGCCATATTTCCCAGTTTCCCAGCAACATCCTTGGCAGAAATAAAGGAAGCCAGACTGACAGAAAAGTTATACTCCAAGATTACTGTGCTGTATTCCTTGCCAACGGGTAATTTGTCAATGCAGTTGACAAATTGAAAAAGGGGAACATTTTTAGTGCCAGCCCCAGAAAACAACAGAAGTGAAAAACAATGCTCATTCCTTTACTGAAAACATCGCCATATAACCTATAAGATAGAGAGGGGAAATACGAGGGAAGAAAAAGAAGTCACCGCCAAGGAACCTAACTCTTTAATCTTATATTCTTCAAGACTATCTGAGTAATCAGAAATACGGTCTACTCTTCCCAGTTAACAAGCTATTTGCGCATTCTGGTTGCACCTAGGCTCCCATCAGGAGTCAGAGATCCTTTTGTGCTAGGCACTGTAAAAACACTTAGTGAAAGGACAGACAGCCCCAAAGGCTTTATTATCTAGAATAAATAAATTACCATGAATTAAGACTCAATTTTCTAGCAGTGCGGGTAATTAAACACTGAAACAGGTTGCCAGGTGGTAGACTCACTATCACAGGGAGTCTTGAAGACTCTATTTCTCTCTAAAAAATAATGCTTCCAACTAATTTACAGGAAAAACTAAATGGCTAACTCAGACAAGGAGGGTCAAGTTGAATAATTACAGTGATCAGTTCTGACCCTTGAACCCATGAATCCCCCCTATTCAATCTCTTATTGTGTTAAAGCAAAGGCAGTTAATGAATAGCACTGCACTCAGTTGCTACTAATACTTACTGTTCTGCATAAGGCATCAACAGCAACCACACTTGAGAGCTTCACCCACTGGGAATAAGGTTCTCACCTGCTGTGCATCCCTGTTTATTTTCTTCTGCATACTGGAGCAGTTCTCCAAAGCGCTATGTCACAGCAAGAGCCCCTGGATAGGATGGAACAATATTCTACGGCAACACAGAGGATTTTACTTCAGTGCCTGATCTGGTGGGTGTTATTCATCTGTACCTGCTTTTTCTGGCAGCATCTCCCCACATCTGGAGCCCCAAAGGAATTTTCCTGGAGTTGTCTAATGCCGCTTTTTCTTTCTTTTTTAGCGTAGTGTGTAAATCACAGGGTTCAAGCCCATATCTCAGCTTATTCAGATGGCCATCTTAAACATTTCATGTGACCTCCATTCTGATATTTTTTTCTGAATGTGGCATGCAACAATTTAATCCAAATAAAAACCCTGGGCTTTATATCATGGAGGGCATATGAATGAAATTCCAAGGCCTTTTAGACCCTCAAGTTAGACAATCTAGTGAAGTCCTCTGGGCTCTAAATATTGTGAAGTTGATATAATGGCTTCTCCATGGGCAAAAAGCACCCACAACATTATTTTTACCATATATAACTGATACTTTCAGTTTAATTAATACTAAACAGCTTAATCTTCATTATATATCTCATGGTGTCTATGCCGCTGCCTTGGCTACTTGGAAGCATTAAATTACTTGTCCCCAATGGCTTCTTAATGAACAGCATTGTCCTACTGCGTGTCTGGGAGCTTCTCTCCCTTTATTAGCCATGTTACAGGCCACTCTGCACAAGCAGTGTGCTACATCTATACTTAAACTCAGAAACGCACAGCAACATTAAAATAAAAGGGATTTATTCAAAACAGCTTTCTTCTCCCGCATTATCAAAAATCTCTGTGAGGTATTTCACTCCCTTAGGCCCCCGAAACCTTCCTGGACCGCAGCAAAGGGAAGTCAGCAGCAAGACCTCCAAGATTATGCTGGGTTTTGTTATTGCAGCTTTAAGAAAGCTGGCAGACTGCTCGCCACATCCCACACCCTTCCCACATCCCTGCCAGTTGTCTTGAAGAGTGAAGACAAATTAACCTTAAAAACCTGAGGTAGCCGTCCAGCAGCTGTGGAAATGCTAAAAACAAGAAATGAATGGTTGATCCAGCCAAATCACTTCATTTCCTTAAGCAACAAGAAAAAGAAAAGGGAATGGGCAAAACCTTTAGGACCTAGAGGACTCTGGGTGTATATACATTTGTGCTTGAGGATAAAGTACTCTTTTCCTGAATTACAGAAAGGAAATAGATAAGAGAAGTTGGTGCTTCAGGTTTAAAAAGAACAAACTCAAAAACCCATCACACTCAAAATTCAGCAGAATTTCCTTCTTTGCTTGAAAGTCATTGACCGAGTATGACTTTTATTATGTTCTCATTCTAGTTTGAATTCCAGACATGATTCAAAGCACAGAGAAAACAAACCCAGCCCTATCAAAGGAAAACAAAACCAAAATCGAACAACCCACATAGCCACCACTTTTCAAAAAAGCTCTGCTTATAAAACATTAAGAGAAGAATCATTTGTGTCCAAATACTGTTCGAACTGGCATCGCTGCCCAGAAATGCTGCCCAGTATAACCAATAAGACACATTCTAACCTTCAGGGATATTTTAATCATCACAGCAACCCATGGTTATCAGCTCAAATTATGTGTCCACCCATAAAACATTCTCCAAGGAGAGTTCACTGTACTGGCACTAGTTTTAGGGCATGTGTTTTATAATATAACAAGCGGCTACAAGTCTAAGAGGACCACGATGTTTCCAAAATGGCATAGACGTGCCACCCTCCTAAAAAATATAATAAAATCCATGTTAGATCAGTGCAGGGGCTAAGGCTTTATGCAGAGCAGACATCTGCCTGGTAATCCGCATCAGCACAGAGCCTGGTTGAACACTGCAGCAGGAACACGTTAGGTGCTATTTGCCCAGTGAGGTTTATGCTGGTTTCGAGCCCAAGTAAGCTCCATCAGCACGAAGAGCAGCTTTGCCTCAAAACCAAAAAAAAATGCAACTCAAAACCAATCCATTCTGCATTACTATTCAGGATAATTAACACCTGAGTTACATGGTGTCTCCCTCTAGTCTACAGAGAAGGAAGGAGCAAGGACATACAGCTCTGGAGAGGGAATCACAGAATCACACAATGCTTGGGGTTGGAAGGGACCTCTGGAGATCATCTAGTCCAACCCACCTGCTAAAGCAGAGTCACCTAGAGCAGATCGCACAGGAATGTGTCCAGGTGGGTTCTGAATGTCTCCAGAGATGGAGACTCCACAACCTCTCTGGGCAGCCTGTTCTAGGGCTCTGTCACCCCCAAAGTAAAGAAGTTTCTCCTTATATTCAGATGGAACCTTCTGTGCTTCAGTCTGTACCCAATGCTCCTCATCCTATCACTGGGCACCACTGAACAGAGTCTGGTCCTATCCTCTTGACATCCACCCTCGAGATAATTATGAACATGGATAAGAAACTTCAGGACAACCCACACCTGACGCATCTCAGGCCTGCAGCTGAGCTGCTTGTGCTGCAGTTTACTGTAAATGTCATCTTAAAAAATATGAATTAAATCAAATAAAAATTTTAAAAAAATAAAACAAAAACAAACCAAACCAAAAAGACAAAAACCTCCAAACAAAACAAAACAGAAAAAAACACCACAACAACCCAACCCAAACAAAACCCTTTTCAGTTACAAATAGGCATCATCTACTTAATATAACCATTTCACTCCTTTCCCAATTTGAGAGATGAAAGGCTTCTCTTTCAAAAAGCTGTGAGACAGCAAATTAAACATTGTGATAAAAGAAGTTTCCGATCAGCAGGTGCCTCCTGTGCTGGCAGGAGGTGAATATACTCCTGTCTGTCAGAAAACAGCGGCCCCTGAACAATGAGGGCTCCCACCTTGGGGGCTCTGCCAGAAACACTATCACCAGCACTATCAAGTAGCCAGCAGCACATGGCGTGATGCGCAGAGATCGCCCGAAGGTCACCAAACATTTACCTTATGGTTAAAAGCCAAATTGAGATTATCCCCACGGATGCCACCTAATAAACACGCACATCGGGCTGTAAGAGATGCCAACTAGTCTGGAGCGATAACCACTCGCAGGGTTGGCACTGCCTGGCAGGAGGGGAGTGTGAAGAAGGAGCTCGACATGTCTGCGCAGCCGCAGCTTGGGAGGAACTCCAGATCACAGAGTCATAGAATGTCCTGAGTTGGAAGGGACCTACAAGGATCATCAAGTCCGACTCCTGTCCCTGCATATGACAACCCCACAGTTCACACCATGTGTCTGAGGGCATTGTCCAGTCTCTTCTTGAACACTGTCAGGCTTGGGGCTGTGACACCTCCCTGGGGAGCCTGTTCCAGTGCTCCACCACCCTTTGAAGAACCCTGGACATTAGGGAAAGGTTCTTCATCCAGAGGGTGGTGGAGCAGATCTACCACCTCCCACTTTATGGCCCATTGCGTTCCATTTTGCTCTTTAAAGCCTTGTCCTGCACACAGGTCAAGCAGTGCCACCTGAACTGCCTCACTGCACCCAAAGCAGCGCTGCTGCTCCTCATCTCTCGGGGGAATTTTGTAAGGTGAGTACGTCAGCCAAATTCTGCAGACTGGCACAAGAGTTACTGCACATAAAACCTATGCAGTAGAAACCTAAAATGTGGGCAGTCCTCAGAAAAACGATGTTCCTCTGGGAGAGAGCACTGCAGATACGCTTAATTTGCACAGACTCCACAGACATTAAAAAAAAAAAGGTAAAATTAATTCCCGCAACCTAAGAGAAAGGGCTTACAGAAACTATGGGGAAAGGGCTGAAATGAGATACTTTGGTATTTTTTTAAATTTTTCACTTGCAATCATCATGTCTACAATGATGCACAAACATAAATAAATGAATAACGTGTGGGTACCACACCAAGGAGGGATATTACTTCATGGCAATTCAACAAGGTACAACAGAGTGAAACATGATGCCCTGCATATAACTGTCATAGATAAAAACATCCAGCATGCTGGCAAGGACCAAATGCTGAAGAACTCCAGGCCACAAAACCAGCTGATTTCAAATAAGGCACCATCCTGTCCTGAAACCTCCTCTGCCATCCCAATGTGTTGATATCTGAAATTCAGAGGTAGGGCAGTGACTTGGCTGCCAACAAGGAGCAGGATTTGCATCTTGAAGCACCTCCTGCTCCTCCTGCCGCCCCTTCCCATCCCCTGGGGATGGTCCTCGCTGCCTCTCCAACCAGCTGCATCCCCATCAGCCACTTCGGTAGGTGGGCACCATGCCCGTGCCTGGCCTTTGACATGGTCCGGCGCTTGACCCAGGCCAACACACTGGCTCACTGGCACTGTACTATCAATTAAGTGTAACTTTATGTAGAATAATAAGGAATACAGGGTGCTGCACTGCTCAGTATTGGGTCGTTTCTGCCTTTCTCCCCTCTTGCTTTTCCACCACCAGCTCCTCTGCTCTTCAAGGGATGCTATAAGGCCTCTTCCATCAGACGACTAGTTATAGAGCAAAAAAAGTCTTTGACTGAAGAACACGTTATTTGTGGCTAATGTTATTTGTTCATAACACAGACCACAGATACCACTGATAATTGTCCTCTCATTGTTTGCAATGCCCCGACACACATCTCGCACACATCTAACAGCTTCTACAGCCCATCTGGGGAAACACCACCAGAAAAATAAATGATCCTGCTCTGGTACCTCAGGATCAGATCAGTTAAATGTGTCAAACTGCTCCTGGGAAACCCTCTTTCTTTATGAATTATTGACAGGTAGGCTCTGAGTTGTCTAAATAACTTCAGATGTAGCCTCTGGGGTTCTCAGATGCAATCAAAAGCAGACGATACTGGTCCAAAAAAAATAGGTTAACACTTTTTAGGATCATGCCCTTACTATTAGCAAATGCCTTTTTAAAACAACTGGTGCTTTGAGTTTGTTGCCTTCACAACATCAGGAAAACAAACATCACACCTCACACCAACTAATAATGAGCTGACTTCACCTAGTCAGTGGACAGACATTTGTGTGGCCCCAAGAATATCCCACTGTTCACCCTACACCAGCAAAAGGCACCATATGGCCTACTATATTGGTGTCGTATCTAATTTCTGAAATTATGTAGGGCACTCTTTCAGAGAAGTAGGTCGCTGTGATATTTTGGACGCAAAGGTCTTCCACTCTTGGAGACCTCAATCAAACTTTCATGTAAGCACAGCGCTTGTTGCTATGACATAATTGCAAGCTTGTTTATGTTATGAATACTGTGTAATGAAGTCTGCATGCAGTCTCCTCTATTCTGGGATTGAAAGTACTTATGAGTTATGGGAAACATTTTCAGTCTGGGTATCTGCTGTCACAGAACTATTTGGAAGGCAGTGGGGCAGAAAGGCGTGCACAAGGGGAAGGTGCTCGAGGATGTGATCAAAGGGACAAGAGTACTACTCAAAAAGCAAACCCACCAAAATAAAAGAGTGCATGAGGCAGTATGTTCCTCAGATTCCTCTCTGCTTAAAGCAAGGCTATTCCTAGGGACCTCTCCACCCCTCTCCAAACTAAACTGCGAATGGTGCATGACGGTCACCAACCTGACTCAGTACGTGCATCACTCCCAAAATACACATCAATTAAATTTGAGACAATACGCCAAGTCATCGCTGTTCCTTCCTTTCCCCATGGCTGGCACAGCCACCCGGCCCTCCCAAAGGAGGGGGGTACTGCTGGGGTAAGAAACAGTGCCATGATCTTTCACAGTTCATTTGCTCTTGGACCTCAGTGCAAGAAAGAAATATTTGGGTTCCTGGGCATGTACCATAACCATAATTTCCCCACCTGATTTGGCAAAGGGAGCAGCTCTGCTCTACACAAATGCTCTGAAGTACTGATCTGAAGCTTATAGATATAAGATGGGTTAATGTTTTCTGTTCTAATTTGCATACTCCCATTCCCAGAATACACATATGAAAAAGCAGTAATTGTCCTTCTCCAGTTGATTCACTCACAAGGTCAGTAAATGTCTCAACAAGGTAGCTTCATCCAGAAGAGCCTTGAGAGAGTCTTGGCATTGTTATTGCCCACCCCTGAGCAAGGCCATTATGTCTACTATTTGCAGAGATGTCTGCAACATTATTTTGAATGAAGATTCAAAAATTGTGAACAATTTCAAGTGACTAATGGAGGAGGACCAAAAAAAGCCCTGCCAAACACCAAACAGTGAAAAAAGAGAAAGACCAAGACAGAGACTATTTAAATTTTCTTCTATAGTCTTAAGAGATAATTATTTAGGAGCATGGGAAGAACATCACTGGAGAGTGGAGTATTCAGAGCCACAGTATTAATTGCTCTACCAGAGAGCATAACAATAATTTAGCTGGGCTTCTGCTCTCAGAGTGATGCCAAAAAAAATTAATGTCATAAAACTGATCCATGGAACAAAACTACATTTCTCCTCACAAGGAAACAGTACTGATACTTTTTCCCTCCAGAGCTTCAGAAAGGAATTTTTCTTATATTTTCCTTGAGTTTGTAACAAAAGGCCACGGAACTAAATATACACTCTATGTGGGAAAAAAGCTGGGTGTCAAAAAAGGCCACAGCACTGTATAAAATAGTCTGCAAAATGGAGGTTACAAAGGGATTAACTGCATGACATGCTCTAGTAGGGAAAAATAACAGAAGGACTAAAGCTACATTCAGAAAGGAAATAAAAAAGATTATCTCAGGGCAGACCATCACTCAGACTTACTTCAGGGTTTGTAAACCAGATCCAAGCATTACTGAATGACTCTCCCCCAGGTGTAGACAACACCACTGAATAGCCAAACCCCAGTCATTACTTCCTCTCTAACGTCAGACACAACCACACACATCTTAGCGCTCGCTGCGGCTCCATAAGCTGAGCTTCCCAAAGATGCAGCTGCAATCAGCCGCAGAAGAAACCTGGCTGCGCTTCTGGGCGTGCGAGGTAGGGAGCCAACATTGTGAGAAAGCTTTGAAGGACCATCAATCTTCACGTTATTTAGCGTGTGCCCTCACTGCAAGGTGGCTGCAACATAAGCTTCAGTGAACAGAAGGAGCTGGGCTCTTGACTCTTGGTCCTCCTTCCGAGCAGATTAGCCCATCTGAGGACAAAGCATCAACAAATTGCATTGAGAAAGTTTTATGTATAAATGGGGGCAAAGCTAAGGGCAACATCCAAGAAACCAAGTTAAGACAGAACCTGGAGTGCTGAAGAGCTTGTATCCAAATCATAAGGGACAAAAAATTCTTGCTGTTCATATTTTTATAGTAGAAATAAACACACAGAGCACCTTTGACAATAGCTCCAAAATACAGAGAAAATTCTTAAAAGAGGTAAAACAGAGAGCACTTGCAGGTGGAGATTTGCCTTCAACCAAAAGAAAATCGAAACAAAACAGAGATGAAGGGCGAGCTGAGTGCCAGAGGTCCCCATAAGGTACTGAGGTACATTTAAGAGAATTCCAATAGCTGAAAGCTACACTACTGTACTTTTTCGAAGTTAAACTAGAAAGCTACCTCACTACAGCATTCATCTTTATGAACAAGACTCTGTGCCGTCGCTGGTGATTTGCATATTGTCTGCATTGTTTGCCAAATGCCATCAACAACCTCTCAAGGCCATTTAAAATTGGTAATGTGTTATATCTGTCTTAAATTAGCTGAGCAGGTGTATATGGGTTCTTAGGAAAAGTGGTTTGGCTTAAGCAGGAAGGGTAAAGCCTTTAGTAAAATAATAGTTACTTGGGTAAACACGCATTTGCAAAACAACCAAGGTAAGAGAGCAACCTCAAGTTGCAAGTCAGAGTGAGCTAAGTAAAAAAGCACAAAAGTGCATTTTGCTGTCAGCCTCTACGGGCCAAATCATGAGAGGTACTGAGTGCTTATTTGCTAGGGACAGCAGTTACACAAGGCACCCTTCCTCTCCTGCTGCCTTACGTAAGCTTCCCTGTCTAGACACAAGCTTGACTTTGACGGAACATGCTGGTCCTACATTTTTCTCGGGACTTTCCTCACCATCTGGAAGCTACAGGGGAACAACAATGCACTCGACAGTGACTCTGCCTCCCTTCAGCTGCTTATATAAAAAGTCAGGGCTTTTAAAGTATTCAGTGGAGGGTGAAGAGAGTAAAAATCCAACTGCTTGGATTTAATTTCTTACTTCAGTGATATTTCCAAGGGGTTGATCTGTCATGCTAACATAGACAAAAATCAATATTCCTCAGTTACTTCTGCAAATAGAAAACAATCTGGATCAGCCCAGAAAATAAACACACAGAAATGGAAAAAAGGAAAAGAGAGGTAATAAAGGACAAGGAAACCACATGTAAGCAGGCTACATATAAACTGTTTTATATAAAACACCTTCTATACCCCACACACTTTCCCAAGGCTTCCTGGCAATAACAACGGTATTTTGTTCTCTGGGAAATAACATAGTCTAAATCAATGACATGTTGAACTCTAACACAAGAAAGCACTGAAAGTAACATACGGGTTTGGTTGAGATCACGATAATACATTTGCTAGACAAGCTAAAATTGTATCTCACTGTGTTCTGAAAAAATCTGGAAATTTAATAATTCTTATGGCAAAATGGGGGCAGAAAAGTCTCTATTGGATGTCAGGAATTGGTAGGAGTTCACGTACCAAGATCTGTTTTCTTTTTACTAAAAATACAGGTAGATGCAAAAGGAAAACAACACAGGCAATATTGATAGCCACTGAAAGTTTGTTTTCTGGTAGAAAATCAACAAGTTCAAAAGATAATGAAGTTGATCTCCTAGTGGAAAATGCTTAGGCATCCCTTCAACTTTTGTGTGGCTGTTGTTTGACCAATACTTGCCCATCCTGATCCAGTGGCCTGATGGGAGCCAGCCTGCGTGCCAACAGATGCAGCACGGGACTACAAACAGAAGATGCAGGTTTGCATACCTTAACATATCTCCAAACGCTACGCAAAAAACTCAAAACCAAATGCGTTTCTGAAAATCATCCTCTGGAGGCTGTGCAAAGCAAAGCAAATACCATTTGAGATCAGCCATAAGAAAAAAAGAAGCCTGTTGTAGTTACAAATGGCTTGTTTGTGCAGTTCGGCAGCAGGGCAGTCTGCAATCGATCAAGTTGGTTGCCACCAGTAGGAACTACTATAAAGCTTTTTGGCAGAGGGACTGGCATGAGATGATAAAGGTATTTGATCCACTGAAAAACAGAAAAGGAAATAATAATGTTTAATAAAATATATATTAAAAGCTATTCACAAGCATGGCTCATGGTAACCCTGTAAACTCAAGAATTTTCTGCAGTGACACAGGAGGACTGAAGGACCTGTTGACAGGAGGAAGAAAAGCATTTTATTCTTATGTACATATAATAAAAAACACCCTTAGCTTTTGTAAGAAGGCAGTTGAGAACTGTTTGGCATCTCCCAAGATTCCTTTTCTTTGATCTCACTGCCAACATGATCCATACTAAATGAAGAAGCAGAGCTTACACTACATATCTGTCAGTAAGAGTCAGGGGAGGCGTTGGGAGAGGCATCAGGAAGGAACATGATGACATTCTCACTCATGTCGTTTTTGCAAATCAAGACAGAGCTTGCTATAAAAGGAAGAGGAGGACAAAAAGCCATCACCTGTGTGTGAAAGAGCTGTTAAGTAATGGGTGAACAATGCAGAACAATAAGATTATACAAAATGCCATTGTTCACTATGTACAGGTGGGTGCATATACAACCACACATACACACGCGTGCAACTCTCCTGGTTGCAAAGAAGAAAAGGGTGTGGGTGCCTTGACTGCCAATGTGGAACTTCCATCATCCACCCCAAAATGCCAGCACTCATAATAGCTGTGATTCTGGGTCCTTACAATCTCTCCATTACAGATTCAGTGATATGTTCAGCAATAGCAATCTCAGGAGAATAAGGAAATTCAGGAAAAAAAGAGTACAACTGCCCTGTAACAGGAGCGTAAAACAACTAACCATGGAGACAATGGCCCATTCAGGGGCATTGCTGCTACCTGACACCATTAAGAAATCATCTGCAGAAACAAATTTAAAGAACAATAAAACTGGAGTTAAATAAATAATGGACGGACCTTAACTGTTCTGCATTTAACAAAACAAAATGTCTGGCCATACAGCTGAAAATAAAAGTGATTCATACGAATTAAAAGAGAACATTCATACAAATTAAAAGAGAGAGGCAAAAAGCTGAATATATCCTGTATCAACACTGGTTTGAACAGTGTTCAAATTGTTGTGAGTGGATAGTTTTTGAACAGCCTGCATGAGATCTCACCTCTCTGTGTATCGTACAAGTGTCCACACCATGAAGCCACCAGCCCAGCTGGCACACTTACTGTTTCAGCAAAGAAGTCAATACTTCAGCCTGACCTGAAGACCAAATACATAAAAGGTATTTGCTGCCAACACACGAATGCTAGGCAAGCTTGTGGTAGCAGTGTCCATATGTTCTACTCATTATAGCACTGCCAACACCAACTACTCCAAAATATGAGACAGGTACCATAAAATTTCACATTCGGCATAAAAACAGGCATTTCTTTTAATAAAAAATGGACTTCAACACTTGATTTCCTTCTAATTTCTGAACACTCACAGCTCCTAAGCATTTTTCAGGAATGTCAGGAAGGTACTTCTCAAACCCAAGAACTGAAATCCTCATGAAATCCTGTGACGCTAGTAGACAGGCCTTCCAGTAGGAAAGAAGAAAATACCATGAGACAGGAACAAAATCAGACAGTTAGCAATGCTTTTGCAAAAGCAACTTCAAGACCATCATCCACGGAAAGGCAGGAGGATCACAACATGTGTTCTCCTTGCCCAAAGTCCAGAGTTTGACAACAATAACCCATTTTAAATAAGGCTATCTCAGCTCTTGTACAATAAGTGAATTACTTGCACTTCTTGCACAACATGTAATTTTCACACTAGACTTTCACATTGCCATTGTAGCTTTAGGAGGAGGATTACAGTTCTGCATTTAATCACACAATTGAGTTGTATTTACCTGCTCTCTTGGGGGTGGAAGTGTTTCTATTTTAGAAGGAATTGTAGCTCAAACAGACTTTCAGTTTTGGAAACACGTTTGTTATTAAAGTGCCAAATGATCAAAAAGCGACATATCACACCTAGGTGAACATCACTGCTGTGGGGATCACCAGAGCTCTGTCTGCCAGCCCCACAGCTCAACATCGGCTTCCCTCGGTGGACCGAAACCCGCTCTTTCTTCACTCTTAACACTTCTCCAGTCTGACAGACTCAAAACCTGCAAACCTCAGTTAAATATCCTGCTATTTTAGAGAGCTGACATCTCTCCCCTACTGAAGATGAGCTATGCCTCAGCTACCTTACATCTCTGTGACTCATTGTTGGGAAATCTGCAGTTTCACAGGGTAGTGTCTCTTTAAATAACTGTTTTTCTCGGTTTCATTAAGTTGTGTATTTACTTTAAGGAACATTTCTTCACTGCAGAGTCAAGGGACTACTGTAATTTATTCCTTGGTGATTTCTCATCACACAGACAGAAATGCTTCCACAAAGAAGAGGCGGCTGGGCAGTAAGTCCATAACCCAGCCGATCGGCACTGTTCCCATGAGAGCTGCTCTCGTGTCAGCTCCTCGCCGAGCAGAGCAGACACAGAGGAACTCTACTTAGCCCTGGTGAGACCACATCTGGAATATTGTGTCCAGTTCTGGGCCCCTCAGTTCAAGAAGGACAGGGAACTGCTGGAGAGAGTCCAGCGCAGGGCAACAAAGATGATTAAGGGAGTGGAGCATCTCCCTTATGAGGAAAGGCTGAGGCAGCTGGGGCTCTTTAGCCTGGAGAAAAGGAGACTGAGGGGTGACCTCATTCATGTTTATAAATATGTAAAGGGGGAGTGTCACAAGGATGGAGCCAGGCTCTTCGCAGTGAGAGCCAATGATAAGACAAGGGGCAGTGGGTGCAAACTGGAACACAAGAGGTGCCACTTAAATATGAGAAGAAACTTCTTCTCGGTGAGGGTGACAGAGCACTGGAACAGACTGCCCAGGGAGGTTGTGGAGTCTCCTTCTCTGGAGACATTCAAAACCCGCCTGGACACATTCCTGTGTAACCTCATCTAGGTGTTCCTGCTCCAGCAGGGGGATTGGACTAGATGATCTTTCGAGGTCCCTTCCAATCCCTAACATTCTGTGATTCTGTAAACTTCCAAGCAGTGACCCAGGGGCTCTCTGTCTCTCACCTGTTCATTCCATCAAGTTAATTTACAAGGAGATTCGCTGATTTGTTTCCAATTTGGTTCTCCCCATCCTTGTCAGAGCAATGTTATCGGTGTGCAGTGAACAAAAGCCAAACTACAGGATGTCTGATCAGTTATGGGTAAACCCACCTCTCCCAACACAAACTATTTCATCTGTTATTCTTTACTCCCGTTCTCCATGGGCGGGCCCAGAACGCACTACCATAGAACGACAGAAGCACATAATACCAGGTTGAAAGTGACCACAAGGAAAATTATATGGGAGATGTAGAAGGGGTGGAAGAAGGAAAGAATAAACAGGTAAACCTGGAGTAAAAGCAATGGTGAGAGTGGCCACATTTGGGTTAGGTAAAAGCCTGAGGAATGGCAGGGTCCAGCTATCCTCTGCTTGCCGCCTCCTACTGACCACCTTGATAATGTTTCCCATTCATCAACCTTGCTGGGTTCCCTTGAGGGCCACCCAGCTCTCTGGCCACCAGCCACAGGAGCACAGCCACCCCGAGGCTTCCCCAGTGGCCAGCACCCCCAGCAGCTCATTATCTGCAGGGATGGCTACAGGTGTGACCGCAGCATCCCCCAGCAGATCCCAGCAAGCTGTAACCCCCACAGATTTGAGCTTTAACATTACTGCAAGCACAGAAAGAGGTTTGAGTCTGAGCTGGATTCATGTCCTCAAACAGCTGGGCTGAAGCCTGGCTTCTCCCATCTCCACTTCCACCAGCGACTCAGCCCACGTTGCAATCAGATCTCCAAACCGCCACGCCGGCATCACAGTGACAAATCTCTCCCTGTGACTTTACACTCCCCTCAGCCTCCGTCAGATCCATCAGGGCATGTGAGATGCAAATGCTTTCACACCTATGCGTTTTGTTTAATCAACCACAGATGCTCGGAGTGATTGAGCAGCGTTTTGCATAGATTAGCGTGACGTGAGCATTTATAATGCGGGAGGAACATCACGCCAAAATCCACCCCTGAGGAGGCAGCTACTCACCAACTAAACAATAATTGGATAGACGTTATAGTGGAAAAAGCAACCAAAATCAAAAAATTGAGACCTTCAAGTCAGATTTATCGGTTTTCCTCAATCTTCTCCTCTCTTGCAGGCTTCTTTCTTCCTGTCTATCTGGTGACACTGGAAATTTTCCTCCTTACCTTTCCTAGAACAACTACAATGGCTGTCAAGGCTGTCACTGTGACCAGATCTACCTGGAGTAAAGAATATACACAGTGAAAAATAGGTATTTCTACGCATTGTAATTAGCATCTTTCTTCGAGCTAGTTGTGGGTAAAGATCCTAATTTCTCCTATGAAAATTTTCATTTTTTAACAAAAAAATGAAAAATAAACTGGATATTTCAAAAGTTTGGTTTAAAAGTAGTGAGAGTTGTCCAGAAGAGTTCTGGAATCTGTAGGAGTTTCTTTGCAAAGAAAAATTAAATATTTAAAGAACTTCTAAGCAGCACTAATCATTCTTCTCCTGGCCTAAATTACAGACAGCTACCAGATTCACTTTTGTATTTCAGTAATTTGCATAGTGACTACCTCTATTTATAATGAAATTTTTAAAAGGCCCAGAATACGTAACTCAAAAGGATGAACAAGAGAATTAAATTCAGTGCTGCATGCTCTTCTTGAATTCAAGTTAAACATCTCATTGAAATATAGTGAAACACAGTGAATACAGATAGCTTTAGACAGGCAATAATCCCCATTTTATCATAAAAGATATTAATACTTATTTTACAGCCAGCCCTAGTAAACATCTATCAAAACAGCAGAGAACTTCACTTGCAATATGAATCAGTTACCATGACCAAAGGATGCAAGTACTGTCAGCTGTCGTGAGACACAAATACGGCAAACAGCAACACAAACCCCAGGTACTTCAAAGAGTAAATCGGATGCCTTTTTGCAGAACTTGAGAGAGACTGGCAACATTATCAGTACTGTACCAACATACAAAACTAAGGGGGTTTTCCCCCTGAAGTTTCAAAACAACATTAGATAGAGACTTTGGGATTGACTTACCTTTTTTACTGCCTGCTTCCAAGCACTAATATTTTATTATTATTATTATTATTATTATTATTATTATTATTATTATTATTATTATTACTATTACTATTACTATTACTATTACTATTACTATTACTATTATTACTACTATTATTATTACTATTATTATTACTATTATTATTATTATCCCTCCTTACAAAATAACAGTCCGGGAGCACATCCCAAACATCATACCACCAGTAGGCACCAAAATCTAGGACCACCCAATGCACCCCAGGCATTACTGGCATGGTATATCAGCTATACATTTTTTCCCCCTCCTTGGTTTATCTCTTCAGAGGATGCCAAAGTTTCCACACCACTGACAACTACCTTGGGCTTGAACACCTCATTTAACTTGTTTTGAAATCTATACTCTAGTAAGACTGAACACGAGTCTCAATTCTGCATAAGAACATTCTTATAATATTATGAGAAATACAGGGACACTCTATTTTCTAAACTGGGCTTTGTTTTATGTATTTTGAATAGTAATCATACAGAATAAATAATGAATTCAGAGATTATTTTAATCAATGTATATTTACATTTTACTCTATGAATCTTTTAAATTCAGTGCCCTAACACCCAACTAACCTAACCATTCCTGGCAATAAATTATTCTCTTTTAACAGATATTACTGATCGATTTTACTGCCCTTCCATGAAGATGTTTTGTCACTAAAATGTTTGTTTCTTTCCTTGCTTTTACACAGATGTTAGAGGATATTTCTAAGAGCAGCACGGTTCTAAATGTAGCTCTAGTTGGCAATTAAAATGTACTTTTTGCTCCCATTAATTTTCATTGAACATCAGCATGCAATGATGAATCTCCTGTCTCCTCCCATAATTTCACTAGGAAAAAAGCAAAGCTATTACTAAATGAAAAGTGAAGAAAACAGGAACAAAAAATTTCAACGGATCAAAACCCCAAAATACACAATTCTGTCCTTGAACAGGAGGAAAACATTTAGAAGGTGCACAAATTCTTGAGGAAAATGCAGCCAGGCTGTAGGAAACAACTCTGGGTACAGCGATGCCAGCGGAAAAAGCGTGCGTTCACTCGCTGTTTCTGAATTACATAAATATGCACTTTCCTCTCTACAAAAAATGGCCAATTTACCACTCAGAAACTGCCAAGCGATAATTAACGTACAAGGTTAAAGAGGAAGGAAAATAAGAAAAATCTTTCAAGGATGCAGCAAGAGAATTTTCTGCCTGAGGCTGCATCAGCCAAAATAAGAACGTCCACTGTACAATATCTAATTTCATGCATGAATGCTGCTCTGGGTCACAGCTCTACACTCTCTCCTTCTGAAGCTTCCCCATTCACCCCTCTACCCCAGCCTAAAGTACTGCTATTTATACGCTGCTTGGAAAAGCAGTGTCCCAACAGCCTCATAGTTTTTATAAACGAATGTGTCTATCTAACCTGATATTGAATTTATAACATTTTTCAACCAAGAGGAGTAAACAAGATGATGCGCAAGGCCATTACTTCCAGATTCAGGCAGAATGGAGAGGAGTGTTATTGACAGATGAAAAATTGCTTCTATTTTTGTCAGCAAAATTAAGAACTCTGCTGGAACAAAATGAAAACTCCTTCCAATTTCCATTAAAATATTTTTTTTTCCTTAAATAATAGAACTCAGGTCTGTTTTACGGAACCCATCCTCAGGGTCAATTAAGATATGGTTTATCAGGACAAACACTGTCTTTTTTTCTGTTTCAGCAAAATCGTTCAAATATGTCCTACATTACATCCTGGAGGACTGAAATCTATGCTGAAACAAAATAACATCAAACAGGCTCCAGAACAACAGCTTTAGGGCTGGCTTAGACAGGACAGTGTAGTAATACATATGAGCAATGAATTACCTTGGACTTATTTAGCCACATTAGCATGGCATTTTGCTAGGCTAATACAATCGTGCTTTTGACATCCAAAAAGTCAGCCTGGGCATCTCAGCAACCATGACTGCATCCACACAGACACATCTTCTGACGTTACATTGTATAAAGGCACCGATGTACCAGTTGCAGCCGTCAGCGGACAGTCTCCATAGGCAAATAAGGTACAATCTAAAAGGGAAGGCAAAATAAATCCAGTACCAGCTTGCTCTCTGCACCTGTGGAACTGCCATGATTGCAAGTGAGATAAGCTGCAAATAACAGTTTTTATCTGTCTAGACTAAAGGTTTAGATTGGCTTGCAGTCAATTGCTTCTAATAAGGCAAATCTCCAGGACAGAAAGATGAAAAAGCAGAGAGGAAAATCAGTATATGAAAACTTCTTTAAAGATATGGCATATTTTCAAGGAATCACAGAATGGCTGAGACTGGACAGGACCTCTGGAGGTCTTCTGGTCCAATGTCCCTGCTCAAGCAGGGCCACTCATGGTGGCCAGGTGGCTTCTGAGTAATCCCAAGGATGGAGACTCTACAACCTCCCCAGGCAACATGTGCCAGAGCTTGGTCATCCTCGCAGCAGAAAAGTGTCTCCTGATGTTCAAAGGGAACCTCCTGTGTTTCAGGTGGTACCCACTGCCTCTGGTCCTGTCACTGGGCACCACTGGAAAGAGGCTGGATCTGTTCTCCTTGCACCCTCCCTTCAGGTATTAATAGATATTGGTAAGATCCTCCTGAGCCATCTGTTCTCCAGGCAGAGCAGCCCCAACTCTCCCAGCCTTTCCTCACAGGAGAGATGCTCCAGTCCCTTCATCATCCTCGTGGCTCTTCGTTGGATTCTCCAGTATTTCCATGTCTCTCTTGTACTGATCCCACAAGACATTTTCTCTGTCTGAAAGCAGTAGATTACCCCCAATTCAAATGAGTAAAAGGTGCAGATTTACTTCAAAGTATTCATTTAATCTACCATCATTATGGGTTTTGTTTTAAGGGGTCAGTACTACTATTAGGTCCACAAAAAAACCCACCGAAGTCTCTAAACAACAAACATTTTGATGCATACCAGAGACAGAATTATACATATCTTTTTCACACAATTTATAGCTGTCTTCTGGAAAAGGCTTGAAAAGTACTAAAAAGGAAAGTTTATTAAATTGTTTACTGCTCAAATACACTCTGATGCAAAAATAAATGCCTTGCCAGCTGGCGTTCCTGTGCTCTCTGTAAAGAAGCAGTATTCGACACTTATCTC
This sequence comes from Patagioenas fasciata, assembly GCF_037038585.1. Classification (NCBI taxonomy): domain Eukaryota; kingdom Metazoa; phylum Chordata; class Aves; order Columbiformes; family Columbidae; genus Patagioenas; species Patagioenas fasciata. The sequence continues at coordinate 57,128,066 of NC_092521.1, read as the reverse complement.
ATAGGACCTAAAATTCTACTTTTCTGCCTTTTTTTTTCCCCCTCTGTGCTGTCAGTTTTGTGTTTTTTTCCTAACATTTCCTCTTTAAAAAAACGAGATCAATAAATAAATTCTTGATATAGTTGTTTGCGTAATGTCATGAACGCTGTGGGAGAGCACAAAGTGATCCTTAACCCTGAATCACTGCACTCGGCCGGGAGCGATGCCACCACAGGGAACAGAACATCGCATTTTAAAGAAACCAAAGACAGGATATCAACTTTAAAACCACTCCTCTGCCCAAATTTTTCCAGTCTATGTTTGGGAAAAGTAACAGCAAGAACATGTTAATCTTGTTCTGGCTAACTAGCAAGTTATTTATAACACACTTCAAAATTTTGGAAGGTTATATTATGGAGTCTGAGTTGTATTGTCTATTGTTTTACAACCAGGTGCAGGAAACTCAAGTAGAGCCAACATGCTTACTGAAAAAAAAAAAAAAAAAAAAGAAAAGCCCAACCAAAACCTCTGGATTGAAGAACTTGCTTTTTGTACTTTTCTCACATATTTTAGCAAGCGTAGGTATGCCATAAATTAATATATACTAAGCATAAATGGAAGGGCCCCCCCATCCCGTCTTCCTTACATGTATACTTTTATAAACACCAGTGACTATCAGAGGCTCATCTTTGAAAAGAAACTCTAAACTTACCTTAAGATTGTTCTGTCTTCTTGGGTGATTTCATATGAAAGACATAATTTAAAGTGGTTTTGATAGGGAAAAGCAAGCTTTTTGCAACAATCTGTTCTCTGTAATTCAATGCAGAGAGAAGACGACTTCTTAGTTTTCTGTGCAGACCAGTAACAGAAAATGATGTGGGCTACTCTTCATTCTTACTCAGTTCTTGGAGACCAGAAATAAAGTCACCTACTGAAGACACCTCATCTCACTAGGAAGGGCATTCCCCAGGTCTTGAAGAGCTGGAGAAATCCAATAGCAACAGTACAAACACTATGAAAGGAGCCTATATTTTAATCTAGATGAAATAATACTGACTTCAAGAAACAGATGCCAAATGTGATACCTTTTTCCAGCAACAGACTGTGCTGAATAACCACAATGAAATGATCAGACCAATTCTGAACAGGATGCTCTTCTGATTTTGCATAGTAACAGCCAAAAATTCACTTAATTTTAGGTTAAGGTCAGGTAGTCCAACACAAAGTCTGCGTCTGGGGAAATTACATTCATGTACCACTTATCTGTTCTTCCCCTCAGAAAATCCATTATCCAGTTTTCCTTCCTGCTTAACCTTAACCTCAACTTCCAAAAAAGTATCAAATTCCGCTTACACAGTGTTCCTTATAATTAGACATAAATTGTTCAAGAAGTTCAATTATAACATTTTCTGTTATAGCATCGAAAAATGCTGGATATTAATAAAAGCTTTAATCATTCTGAGAAGACACTATGCTATCATAATTCTATTTCATGTTTTTTATTTCTCTCAGCAGAAAGAAATATAAAGACCAATATATTACTTATTACTATGCACACAGCCATCATTTCATGAAGTTGAAAAGTTGGGTTACAACAGTCTTACTTTGTTGAGAATACAAATGTCAAATCAGTTTTCATGTATGGTATAGCATACGGTAAAGCTTATTTTGTTATATATGAGATTCAGACTAGCATATATTAATTTTAACACGTAACTACTCTCTGTATTATATAATGATGTGTTAATATGACTTTTATTGTACATACTAACCCAATACATTTAATATGTGCATAGGTGTGTACATAAAAGAGACAAAAGAGATGTTCAGATCCCCACGAGTCTTTGAAGGGCAACGTACACCTTACAGTGCAGATCCTTAGACTATCCAATCTGAGCGTTTCAAGTACTAGTCTAACATACTGCAACACAAATATATCATTTATCATGTAAAGCTAAAACAACCAACCAAACTGCTGGCTGTTGCTAACAGAGCTTGTAGGACACTCCAAATGCCCCAAAACTGGTTTTGTACCCCTGGAAGCTTATTCCACATTAACATACATTTTCAAACTAATATAGGCATTGAGTCAGTTTGTCATCTTTACATTTTAAGTACACATCATCCTGTTTTTCTCTCTTAATGGTCTCAAATCTTTCTCCTTTAATTCTGCTCTCTGCTAGTAGATCAGCTTCCCATTCTCATTTTCCACATTTTACATATTTCCTTCTTCGGTCATTCACTGGCACTTGTCAACAAAATTTACCCGTTAACCTGCTTGCTGATGTTGACATTTTCCAGGAATAGGTGCGTCAGTATACAAGGAACTTAAATAAAATGAAAAAAAAAATGCAGGTTTCCTGGAAGATGCTAGATTAGAAGTCCCTGATGCAAAATCTCTTCAGTTATACAAAGATTGGGCACCCAGTGTAATGTCCTGCCAGATAAAGTCGAGCGCTGCCCTTTGCTCTTTCAGATCAAGTGGCTTATTCAGTCATCAGCTTCTGCTTCCATAGACCTGGGTTTGGGAGTTTTCTATGGTGCTGCTGGCAATTGGGAGGATATTTTGGTTTGGTAAGCAGTTACGAGTGATAAATACACTAACAGATCACCGTATGCTGGAGAGCCCTCTTGATAAAAGGGAACTCTTGCTCCATGGCTTTTTAAATTTGTTTCAGGCGGTGCTGAGCTTCTTCCCCTTTTATTTCCCTTCTATATAGTTTTAATTATTGCTGGCTCTGATCATGACAAAAGTGGACAGCAGCAACTCTTCAAGAGCCAGCTATGTTTTCTTGCTTTTCAACATACCCCCTGTAATTTCCCTCCAACCCCTATACTTTAAGTTGGAGGAAACTGTTTGCATGATGGCTTCCCCAAAGAGACACTTCCAAACACAAACCAGAAAGCTGCTTATTTAATATTTGCTCTCTGTTTAGCTTCCGAGAGAAAAAGGTGTTAGATCTGTACAATCGCTGATGGAAGACAGGTGGGCAGTCACAGACTCAGAATACCGAAGGCCACTCTCACAAGCACCAAGAACACATCACCCAATCTGAAGACGGCTCAGGACTTTTGAAAATATTTGGAACATATGTATGATCTCAACGAAAACAAGGGATGCAATGACCAAAGTGGGCAGACTTCTATTTCCAGCAAAGAACCTTACATTCCAGCTAGCACTGTTGCACTCGCTCTACAGATCACAATCACAACCTCCAATAAGAAGAAATTTTCATTGCTATGTGATGAACATCTCACAATTTACCCATCCAGGTTCTAATATGTCAATACAGGCTTCAAAATCCTAATAAAAAAGTGTTCATTGTTCCTGTTCAGCCCAGAAAACATAAAGCCTTAAAAAAACCAACCTTTTTTACAAGATCATAAGTCACCTTTACCTTTAACAAATGCTTACCTGATCAGAATATATATATTTTTTTTTTTTTTAAATGGAGAGGTAGGATATAGGTGCAAATCTGAGGACTGAAAGAACCAATAAAACCTGAGCACTCAGACAAGCCAGATCCAAAAATAATTTGGGAGCACTTCACATGGAAGGCTCTTGGGGAGAAGATTAATTTCACTATAACCATTATTTTTTGCAAAAGCATGCGTTGGGTTTTTTTCCCATACACTTGTCCAAAAGTAAAGTTTCATTCCAAATTAAGTGGAAATTTGGCCTTGTTGCAGTCAGCAATTAAAAACAAACCAAACCAAAACAAAAACCAACACCAGAAGAAAATGTAACCTGTAAATACTGAAGTGCAGTTACACTAGTAAGACGTAAAAGATGACCCTTTTCTCAGGCAGCAAAACTAGTGAGTGCCAGGTCGACTTAGGAAAAAAATACCATGTCATGTCGCCTTGTAATCAGCTGAAGGCAGATCTAAAGAGAGAAATCAAATGCAAACAACATAGATACATGGAGTTTTCCAAGAAAAGAATAAAATAAGAAATTGATTGTGTTCATGTTATCGAAAATTGTTAAGAAGAATTAAAAGCAACCCATTCACAGGTGTTTTTCTTCCTGGACTGAATGACTTAAACCTACTGAATCAGAACACTCTGATGGAGGTATAGTGTAGGAAGTACAAATCCAGGTCTTCATGGCAATGAAGAGGACCTAAATTCAACTGCATGTGGAAGCAAAAAATCTTAAATACAAAAAATAGTTTTATGAGCAACTTGGGAGATCAACATCTACTGTTTCAGCAGAATCAGGAGACTGAGTTCAAAAACTGCTTTTGAAGATCCACGTGGCTTCATTCAACAGTGGACTTCAATAATTCTTTAATAGCTGGGCATTAAGAAATATTTAACATTAAGTATTATATCACATATAATACATGCCAGCATTAAGTATAAATGTTAATAAATATTAACTTAATTTTAATTAAAATTAGTTTATTAGTTTGTTTATAGTAGTATTTAGTTTATCTTGTCTGTGTTGTACTTTTGCATAGATGAACTTTGTCTGACACTCTCTAAAATTATCTGGGTTTCCACCCCCCCTTTTCATCTCATGCCCTTTTCAACTTAGCAGTTTAATTAATATCTATTTCTAAGAATAGAGAGAATTTCACTAAACATGCAGAATGAACCCCATTTCTGAGAAGACCTACAACAACACACTGAGCTGCAGTTGAGCTTCATTTCCCAGAGTACAAATTCCTCCCTCAGCTCGCTGTAACATCTGAATTATCACTGGGAATGTACAAAGTTTATATTATGTTTTGTGGAAAAAATCCATAGAACTCAGCTTAAGTTAATGCAGACCCAAATGACCTTCTCCAAAAAATCTTCTTAAGCTTCCAGAAAATAGCTCTTCATGATGAAGTGGGTATTTTTTAAGCAGAATTTGGGCTCTGTAGAGCTCTTCAGTAAACACAGCCACTTTCAGCCCACTGTGGAGACTACCTCTTACTGGGGAGATAATATAAATAAGTTTAAATAATATAAATACATTTATAAAGAAGTTGTAAATCTTTTAAAGCTGGAACTGCTCATTAGACAGTGGAGCATTCATGCAAAGCAACCCTATGACCTGACATAGGTCTATAAAATCCAGACTTTGACCCTGAACTGGTTCCCGAAAACTCCTCCTACAGCGGTCAGGGGGAACAATTTTAAAGAACAGGAGAGTGGGAAAAGAAGGGAGAAGGGAGCTGAACGGACAGGTCATTTTTTCATTAAACTTCCCATGGCTCAAAACCTGGCGTACATCACAGGGCAGGGTGAAAACTCAGCAGATACACCATTGAATACTTCTTTGTTCGTTTTATTCTAATATATTTTGCCCTAAAGAACAGAAGCAATACTGTTAGACTGGAATATGTCACCAAACTCGATTCTTTTATCTGAAACTGAAGTCTAAATGACTCTTTTTATCTGCCTTGCTGGTCCGTCGTCCCTCTCCAAGTGCCTGAACGAAAGCGAGGGAGCTCAAAGCTGTCAAATTTCCAGATGTCAGGGGATGTCGCAACACCCGCACTTTGAACAGAAGGAAGCGGATTGATTCGGCTAAAAGGATTTTAGGAAGCAAAACATCAAAAGATGGCAGGAAGCAAGAAGAGGGAGGGGAGACCGCTGGCAAGTTCCAGCCTTGGCGCTGACTGAAACGAAGCCGGATCTAACAAGCCCCTTTCACTGCTCTCCCCAGCAACGCGCAGCTGAAACAGTAGGTGTGATCCACTGAGAGGAAAGCAGTTTACTGAACTTTTGTACTTCTTAAAACAATGAATGCAACTCCTCACGACTGGCACCACCCTAATATTTGCGTTCAACGTGTCCATTGTCAGCGTTGGTTCAAGTTGTCAGTGTATCCGTTCGCCAAGAGATACTGAAGCCGTATCCTTATATCCTTCTCTCCCAATCTGGAATTTACTGAAACTTAGCCAATAAATAGATTTTCTGTGAACACATATTAAATATATAAAAAAATATTTTAAAGGAGCCCCCTTTTATGCTACCAGGTACCAATTTTGCTACTCCAAGCGTCCATACTAAAAAGGCCTCCCTGGATGCCTTCTGTGTCTCTAGTTCTCAATTTTATCTGAAATGGAGAAGCAGTAACCTCTTCTACTGTATTTGCTGAAATAACTGAAGACATGAAGCAACTTATACTATGAACAAACACTGTCAAAACACAGCTTCCTCCACATTCATGCTCTTTAACCCACTCCACCACCAGTAGTTGCAACAACCTCTACCTTCTCTTTTTCCTATTCCGCAGGCCCACCAGCATGGCCCATGAAGCTGCAGCTGAACTGGAGCCAGGTCCTCCCTGGTATTTAATTTGCCAGCCAACCACAGGTCTGAAATATAGTCAATGCTTAAAACTTCCTTTCTTCCTTCCTTCCTTTCTGTCCTTCTTTCTTTTCCTTCCTTCTTTTCTTTATTTATGAATATTCTCTATATTTAGTACTTAGGAAAGTACCAGACAAGATGAATAATTAGATATCCAGCAGGGCTCTAAATCAGTGAAGCTCCTCTGGACACAGTTCACAATGCAGATAATTTCAGTGCAAGGTTCTTCCCACCCAGCCCTAACAAAGGGCCCCAATCAACTCCAGCTATAGATCTTTTTAATCACTGCCTAATTTAGTAGTGAAAGGAACATTTAGAAAGCACTAGGTCTATTTTCACCACTAACATGAGCAGAGACACCATAAATGAGCAATTAGGACCCTAATCCTCTACCACTTAATTTCCCAATCACTTTCACTGGTTTTTAAACAATGGATTATTGCTTCTTGTTCTCTTCATGAAAACACAGCAAGTACCATCAGGTGCTCTAAATATCCCCTATCTGAACAAATGAGAATCTGCTGCGCTCCACCTAGAGCAACATCCTCACTATTAAAGCACAGAGGGGCTGATTGCAAACCCAGTACCATGAACCTCAGGGTGGACTGTTAGGTTCTACCTACATGATTCCTGCAAAAACAGTAGGAACTTGAAATCCCAAGGAGTTACAACAAACGGACTCCAAGACAACCAGCAGGAAGGGCAGCTGGGAACGTGCACACACCATGAGACAGCAGTAGCTACGCGAGACAGGCGATGTCTTTGGGAAATCCAGCCACCTTTTTTTCCCACAACCTGCTCCACCTCCATCCTTCCCAGTGACTGACTGGTCGGGCAGCCTCGCTCTGCCTGCCACAAGTTATCCATCTTCCAGTCTCTATAACAAATCTCACCCAATCTGTTTGCTCTCAGACTGGTATCGTCCCTGTTTCTCCATCCTTCGTGGACACACCTAAAAGGCCCAGCTGCTTTTCCTTTCATACGTCAATGTAGTATTTGGAGGAAGCCTCCCATCTTTTAAGGTCAGCTAAAGGCATCTCCCCCAGGCAATGTACACTATAAACATGTAATGCAACAAATGAAAAGCACCGTCAGAAAATAGTTAACTCCTATAAGCAATGGAAATACTGTGTAAATACTGTGTTTTATCCATGACTACCTTTGAATATGCTATGGCTGCCAACAGCCGGCAGGCCCAGTAAACAGTCTGGAAAGGAATCCAAGGCCACAAAGTCAAGATGTTACTTGGATTCCTGTTTAAAGAAAACCAACACACTGACAAGATTCATAAGGCTGTGGCAGGATTCAGAGACCAGGGCTAACGTGTTCAGGAGGCCAAGTGATTGAATCCCATGGAAAAGAAAAACCTCTGCAACTGGAAGGATTAGATGCTTGCTCCTTTTTATTTCCAAGTACCTCTAAAAGACCATCTTCTATCCCAGTCATCCACCAAAGCAGGAAAAAAAGCTCACCCCAACACTACACTACAATCTTCAAATATGTGTATTTCTAGCTGTTCTCATTCCAGCTAAATTTTGCAGTGTTTATGGTCAGCAAGCTCTGCCTCACCACACCGTATTTCACCAGAGATTAGTGTGCAAATATTATGCCATGTGGAATGTAAGGGTTTTTTTAAACATCAGCAGTTTAGGAATGCAAGTTATATGGGATCATTGCTTATACCTGTCCATTTGTAAGTACCTTCCAACACAGAGGGCCTTCACCTTGTTTCCCCCAGAGAAACATTTTATCACTATGAATCAAGCACAGATGCAGCTTCACATACAACATGAGGCAGAAAACCCAAAGCATTTTTGATTTTTTTTTTCTACTGAAATAAGCAGATCACTAAGAAAATCCCACTAACTGCATTTCTTTTTAAGATTCATGTGATGAAGACAGATTTTCAAACCTCAAAAAGCTGTTTAACATCTGCAGATTTCTAGCAGCTGGTGGCCTCACTCTGTAATCAGATTTTCTCTGGAAAATCACCTCTGGAGTTGGTTGGTTTTTTTTTTTTAAACTCCACTGGTCGACAACTAGAATTAATTAAAAGAGAGGTGTGTGTGTCTGTCTGTCTGTTTGTGTATGAATAATGGAATGAGACACAGCTGGTAAAACTAGCAAAACATAAATGTAATGTCTTGACCACTTGTCGCTATTACAAAACCCTATGGCATTTTTCCCTTGTGTATTAGTCTTGCAATGGGGCTAATTACATTCTGTCTGCTGAAATCCTTAGTTTAAATAGCTACTACGGTCATATATAGAAAGATATTTGTGCGTCTAGCTCCTACTTAAGTGACTTAAATGCGGTTGAAATCAAGGACAAATATACCTTTCTAATATGGCTTATACGAGACATAATTGAAGAATTTCTATAAAAAGCCTATGTGGTCTGTAGTTTCATACGGTATATTTTCAAATTAACAAAAAAAATACACATTTCCTACAATAACCAGTTATCCACCTAGGTAGAATATGCTGTAAAGCCTATTATTGCTCTCTTTAAGTCATAGATGACCAGTGTCAGGAAAAAAAAAACCCTGCAAGAAAGGTCTTGACAGTGAAAGAGGGCAAAAAATAGAAATATATAAAAAAAAATCTAACTGATATGGTTCAAACAAGTAATTAAGTTCAGTTAGCCTTGCAGAATGGAAAAAGGAATCCTAATTATTATTATTACTGTCATCTAATCCAGCTCAGTATACTGTGAAGCAGTGCAAAATTTTGTGTCTCTGGGTGCAACTCGAAGAAATCTGAAATCCATTTATATTGTGCATAAACATTTTTGTACACAGCCTGACAAATGATGTCTTTATAGAATCTATAATAGAAAGTATGGCCAAATATGTAACTGAAGTGTTGCAGGCAATATGGAGAAACAGTTGTGCTCATGCAGAAATGAGGCTTTCCAACAGAGACCTGTAGAACCCCATTTGTACTTGAAAGACAGGTCTCCTGTTTCACTTTCTTTTTTGCTAGCCAACAAATATCTCATCTGTATGCTGCAAAACACACCTTCAACTGTGGGAGGAAAAACACTGTTTTAGCATTCTGTGGGGAGAGAAGACAAGGAAAGGGAGAAGGGGAGGAGGGAAAGACGGATTATTTCCCCAGTTACCTGGAAGTTTAGAAGCGCTCTTCTAATTCACAAGCTTTTTCATTTAAACAAAGAAGTAAGTTGTTTCAGGAAAGCGTGAGAAATATTTTATGAATGCAGAAACAAGATCAGAAAAATCATCTCTGTGTCTATGTCCTGGCAGCAAATGCAGAGTTGCTCCTTCTGATCTACAGATGTGCCTTTTACCTGGAATACAGTGCAGTATAGAGAGGTACATAATTTAAAACCCTGGTGTAGCAACTAATTGCACTAGCTCTTCCTATGATGATGGGCAGGGCTGAAATTCATCATGGATCTGGACTTCACAAAAAAAAAAGACTGTTCTAGAATAAAAGTACATGTGTGCATGCATGCATGTATCTTTAGGATATATAACAATTGGAAATACTAATACATTGTACTGAACTTCTTAGTAAAATATGATCAATTGCAATAGTTTTCCTAAGGAGCCGTTCATCACACAGGTAACTGCCGGCTATGACAGTTCAGAAATTGGCTGCTCTTTGCTGACTCTTCGCTGGAAGAGGAGCTGTGAGAATCCTCAAGGGGGTGGTTTAAAGCTGACATGGCACACACGGGGGTCATTAATGCGACAGGAAGCAAAAAGGATGAGTCAGGTTTCATCTCCAACGTTAACCCAGTGCTGTCCCTTCAAGAGTACAAAAAACCGATGGCCCTACACATACAGCGATCTAACACCAAGAAACTAATATTTTGTAACAAGGAAGCTCTAGAGGCCTCACTTTCAAAACAATTTTAATTGAAGGATGTTACTTATGGTACCGTGTAGAGATTAAGACAAGTGTGAAAACCAGATGCAGGACCACACTCTGGCAATCGCACAAACACCAGTGTTATTCAACATTCCAGCCACTAATTAGCAGGCAGCCGGTATCTGAGTAATAGCTGGCTGGTGCATATATGACCACACATCTGTTTCCCACCTCTCTGCATCACTCTGCATGTTCACAGCCTACACACATTTCTCTCTGAAAGTCCTAATTAACAAACGGCTTGTGTTGTAATAAGCAAAGAAACTGTTATCACCTCCTGCAAGAAGAGAAGATCTAAAATGTTGTCCACTACTGTTGAACGTTTACGTATGGAGTTCAGCACATTATGCTTAAGGAACAGATATTAAGACAATTAAGGGAGTGCAGCATCTCCCTTATGAAGAAAGGCTGAGGGAGCTGGGTCTGTTTAGCTTGGAGAAGAGGAGACTGAGGGGTGACCTCATTCATGTTTATAAATATGTAAAGGGGGAGTGTCACAAGGATGGAGCCAGGCTCTTCTCAGTGACAGCCAATGATAAGACAAGGGGCAGTGGCTGCAAACTGGAACACAAGAGGTGCCACTTAAATATGAGAAGAAACTTCTTCTCGGTGAGGGTGACAGAGCACTGGAACAGGCTGCCCCGGGAGGTTGTGGAGTCTCCTTCTCTGGAGACATTCAAAACCCACCTGGACACCTTCCTGTGTAACCTCATCTAGGTGTTCCTGCTCCAGCAGGGGGATTGGACTAGATGATCTTTTGAGGTCCCTTCCAATCCCTAACATTCTGTGATTCTGTGATTTCTGAAAGTCTGGTTTATTAACTACACAGCTGTAATGGACAGAAGGGCTGTAGGAAGCTTCAAAGACTCAAATATCAACTCATATTGCAACACATTTAGTTCTAAACCTTGCTTGCTTAAACCGGCTTTCTCTGCACCTCGTAGTATGTGTGTCCCGTCAGCGGGTTCTCCTGCGCTGGGGACGTTCTCAACACCCTTCCCGGGGCTTGAGCCTGGGGTGCAAGAGGTGATCCAGTACTGACGGGCAGAGATCCCACAGTTTTCATTTGGTGAGCAACTCATCGTGCCAGCCTCACTAGTTAACCGCCTTCTGTGAAAAAGATCCACACAAGACAGTCCAGATTTCTGCTTTATAAGATATGACAGAAGGCTGTTACATGCAATATCAGTAATTACTTAAGTCAGGGAAACTGCGTAAGGACTTTGATCACAGCTGCATGCAAACACTATTCCAAGCCGCTTGCTGTGGACTTGAGTTTCACACCACACATGGGAACCTATACACTCTCCTCCTGGATGAGGATGTTCAATTCTCCGAAAGACTGAGGAAATGTCCTCTCAAGCTCTCAACCTGATCTTATCATTAGAAATCAGTATAATGCCTGAAACCTCTGGCTTACACGTTTCCTAACTACTTCTCTCTGGATAGATTACACGTAAGCGGACTCAGTGTTCAGAGGCTTCCTTTCTTTAAATATTGCTAAATTCTTGCCTCAACGACGCTGCACAGTAGTGAGGTCCACAGCCTAAGGGCAGGATGTATGAAAAGATTTATTTTTTATCAGCTTTGAATCGCACTGAATGATTTTCTAATCTTACGACACAGCCGAAGCTCCTGACCCACCTACTGTTCAACACCCACAGTTCTGTGTACCTTCTTATTTCCCCACTCTTTATCTACACTCAAAAGTAAACAATACCAAATTTTTTGGTCTCTATTAATATCTTAGTCTGTTCACAACTTCATTCTGCTGCCTTCCTATGTTTCCTACATCCATTGCATGTTGCTGTGCTGCAGCAATACTTGCGCACAACATTCTAGATAAAGGTGAAATGTAATGGCATCAGAACATTTCACATTCTGTTTTTATTGATTCAAAATATTTTATCTGACCACAATTATATTCTCTAAAGAAGTCTTACTTCAGCCCTTCATAGTGATGCTTTGGTCCTTTTCCTTAAATTACACTATTAATTAGGATCCAATAAACTGTATTAATAGCACATACTTTCCCTTCCAGTACGAATTACTTTGCATTAATCAAGATTGAATTTCATCCATCATTCTGTTGACTGCTGACCTCATTTGATTAAATCCTTCTGATATTCCTCTTCAGACTTCACTAACACACAACCCGAATTCATTACATCGCATTACGTTCACAATTTTTTAAGATAATCTGCTGCAATTGTGGAATTGTAGTTGACTGATGAAATTCACTCCTATTCTTCTGTGTGTGGTCCCAATTTAATGCAAATTGATGTTTAATGTATCTACTTAGAAACTATTTAGCATATCAATTTCCTTGCTTTTAAATGTTGACAAGTGAAAAATCAAAGATAAACTTATTATTATTGGACAGTATGTGTTAACATACAACATAAAGCATGTACTTTCTAAGCTTTTTAATTCTCGCTGACAGCTTATTGTATTTTTTCCAGTATAATACCCATTTTTCTGAGGTTATTACAGCTTAACATCTCTTTGCATGTTTCTTCAACCACATAAAAATTTCCTCTTCTTTTATTACTTCTGTAAAGCAGATGAACATCATTATCTCAAATTTATAAATAAAGAAATTAAGGAAGAAAACCAATAAAGATTTCTTCAGGAAGTCTGTGGCAGAGATGCCAAGCAATTCTGGAATTGTTGGTGAGACCTGTTCACTGATCACTAAGTCTTCTATTCTTTATATCATTTCAGTCTTTCCTCTAGCTAGCTAACATCAGGAGAATTTCCTTTCCCCACATTTCAAAAGAGGATGTGGTTTGAAACCTGTGTTATATAGCACAGCAAATGCATTTGCTGGGGGAGCACTGCCAGCCCCAAATACTCAGGGCCAGTTGACTGACCATCTGCATTGTAAGAGTCTATCAAAAGTGACAGGTATTCACAGTGAGAGCCGCAGCTTATTACAAACAAAAGTCACATGCACCTTTCATCCTGGTAATTAAAACAAACAAGTCAGTACCTTTGTCAGGGAGGAAAAAAAAAAAAAAGAGCAAGTTTGCAACATAATGATTTCTGACATTGTCTAGTAAATCTTTGACTGGTACAAATGGTAATTTCTTCCGGAATATCAGAATCTGTTGGAAAGAAGTCAAGATCGTTTCCTATTGAAACAGCTGAAAGGTTCTGCAAGACAGAAATATCATTCTTGGCATTAACTGTAAACACTGAACGTGAAGGAACAGAACGACTATGTGAAGTACCATGCGATGAGTGGCCAGGCTGAGGTACTCGACTGGAACAGAGGTCACCGCCAGTGTTCTCCAGGGGGACTACCCACTCTCCTTTGGAAAACACAGGGGGATGACTCTTACACCAGACCATGGCTCTATGGTTTCCCAAAGCATAGGGTTTATTTTGGCCACTTGAGCTAGGTTTTGAAACCAACAACAATAAAATTGTCTGAAACTTAGTAGGACATGTAGAACATGAAGTATCCAAGAACTGAGAAACTGGTTCCTACCATGACGTACAGCAGTGCACCCATTCTCACAGAACCCCCTGTTCGAGGAAAGGGAACCCTAGCCTGAGCAGCCTTAGTCATACCTGTTTGTTTATACACACATTTGTTATCTTAGACCACACACACAAAAAAGAGAACATTCTAAATCTTGGTAAAATAGAAAGGAAAGGAAAGATTGTTCTGGAGGACTGTGCTGCCAAGAACACAATAATATCACCATCAGCCCCCACACATTTGTTACTGCATTCAGCGCAAGTGCCGGATGAACATCTGCACTGTAAAAATTCAGCCCATTAGCTCCTTCAGCTTGTTAGCATATTTTAATACTGTGATCACAGCTTTCTATTTCTATCAAGGTGCTACTAGGTGCCAGACCCAGTATTCACACAGTGCGTCATTATTATCTCTACACCCCCCAGGTCCTTAGTCTGTCTTACTTTTATGAAGCTATTACACAGCAATACTGAGACAGAAGGAAAGAAAAAAGAGGAGGAAAGAAAAAAGAGGGGGAAATCTGAGGAAAAGAGGATGCTACTTGTGTAGCCACACCACCGGAAAGATAAGTAGGACTGTGATCTTATCATGTACGGCTGGAGTAACGCTGTTTTACGTACATCCCTCTCTAGCCTCTCAGTCTACATAACATAGAGAAAAGTCATCTATCACATATAAAATGCAATTAATCTAACAACTCTCTCCTGATCCACTGTTTTCTTTCAGCTCTTTAGAGTGGCTCAGTATAAATAGTTGGTCAACTGTCTCATTCATGGCCTAAACAAATCTCTTAATGCTAACTAGTCTATATTCGCTCCTTACATTTGTGTAAGACACACATGTGAATGAAACAAAAATCAGTGGAAAGCGGCTGTAATATACACACACATACTCTCACAGTATCTGATGCCAGTGTGCTATACAGTCATACATGACAACTGTGTTTTCTACATGCAGTGGGCTTTGTGTGTGCATTTTTTCTTAAACATCCAAGCCAAATTTAAGCCTACTTTCATGACAAGATTAATTTCATTCACTATTAAATATAAAACTGTCACACAGTCCACAAATCCTGACCAAAAAAAACCCCCAACACCACAAACCAAAAAATCCCACACACCACTTAGGAAAAAAAAAAAAAAAAAAAAAAAAAAAAAAAAAACAGTAAGCTTAGATAAATTAAAAATATCCATTTCTCACAAAATAAGCGAAAGATCCAGGCAAATAGTCTTTCAAGTTCACATGAATTCAGCACTTTCAGGCTTGCATCCAATATTCAAAAAGCCTTAAAAGGAAAAGCATGTGGTGAATATAGAAGAAACCCATGTGCCCACACACCTACTGGTTAGCAAAGGGTTGATGGATCTTCTCTTGTTCTTACTCTTACGAGACATTTTCTCTTCACCTCAGTTTCTGTCCTTTCTAAATGCTGAATTCTCTCAGGAGGACAGAAATCCCATGTTCTTCACTGAGAGCAGTGCAGCATTTCTCCAAGGAACCAGGTTTACTGGGAAAAAGCACAACTGTTTTATCTCATTTGCTTCTACTCTTTCACTTAGCATCTGCAACTGGCCAGTGCCAGATTCAATACTGGACAAGCTGGGCCTTTGATCTCACCCAAGACAGCTGTTCCTATGAACTCACTTAAGTAGCTAACATTATTCCAATAAAGCCCCACGTCTTAAGCCAAACTGGACTTCGTTATTGAAAAGAAATGTTTTATTATAGTCTACTAGCACAGGTTCATTCCAAATGAACCCAAGCCCATGAACGGTCATAAGACCCCTTCTGATGCTTCACTCTTTTGTTTCATTTCTCTGTAACAAAAAATAACAAACAATGAGACTCTCAGAATGGGGTAGAAAGGGGAAAGCAACAACTCTTAATTCCCAAACTCTCTCATATTAAGGGAAAGGTATTGAAGCATATGCTTTAGTGAAGCAAGGACTAAGGCATTTAATAACACCACAGTTTCACAGAAACCTTAAACCAGTCAAGGATAAACCACCACTGAATGCAGCCACCTGTACTGCTTTGTGCTGGCGTAAGAGTTGGCTGAGAACAGAATCAAAGACATGACACCGGCTGAAACAAAGTGGAAGTTTCTCAGAGTTCATCAGAACCAAACCAGGTCTACAACCCAATTCCTGTGTGGCTGCACAAGCATTTGCACCGGGACAAGGAGGGGAGCAACCACAAGGGGCTACACTGGCTTGGCCATTTTCAAGTACTTGCAAAACTGGGGAGAAAATAGGGTTTCTCAGATGTCCCAGCCTGAGAAAAACAGCTGCACACTAATGGACAAAGCAACATGCTTCAGTTAAACACTCCATGATATGGAAAAACATAATTTCACACACAACACAGACCACAGAGGTGATTGAAAAGCACAGACTTCTTTGAGCACCAGTGTGATGCTGTATGTTAAGCTACACAGAATTTTCAGACCGAAATTTTTCGGTGTGCCTTTATTTAGAACATACAAACAAACTCCCAATTCATCTTCATCTCAGCTGTTACGTTAAAATAAAAGAAGAAGATGAGCCTGCTTAAGAGAAATTAAGGTTGTTCTTTTCATCACGGAGATGAAGGGTTTCCGGAGATAAAAGGTCAGATACGCATCTGCAGAATAAAATGCAATCGAACATCACAGTCTGCTGCATTCTGAGAGAAGGAAGGTTGTCTAGTTTGACTCTATGTCCCTTTTTTGTGAGTTTTTTTTTTTTCAAAGCTGCCTCAAAAGCATGTTTAAACCGTATTAAAAAAAATGTAAGTAATCTTCATACTACCTTAGCACCTGAACAGCATCTAATGCTGTACATAAGAACTAGTTTGCAACCACTTCTCTTAGCCAAGTGCAAACACAGCACAAATGCAGTGCCCTTAATGAGCATTTACAAGCAATAACCAATATGAGTGAAGGACAGGGAAAGCGGTGGTTTTAAAGTTCACACTGCAGGATTTCAGAACTGCATGTAAAACTTAAAGAGATTTAGCCAGGCAGCTCCTAGTTCACTGTATGGCGTGAGCCCTGCAAATAAAAATGTTGAGAAGAAGGACAGCAGTGAACAATACTTACTAATGTGAACTGAAAATACAATCCACAGAAGTTGCTCAGTGCCACTCTATATGATTTCTGATGTCGTGTTTGAGCACCTACTAGTTGTATGTGAAATAATGTGTGAACGTAACTGTCTCACAGTTTATTCTCTTCCTCTCTCCAGAGGGAGAATTGTGCCTCTGGTGTGATTCTGTGCTGTGGTTTTTGTACTTTACTTTATGAAATATTTCTGCCACCATGCACTTTTGGTGGAGAAAAAAGCTGGAAAAGGGTGCCCTCAGAGTATGTGGGATGCCAGTTCCCTGCCTCATACTGGTCCACAAGGAGCTCCTGTCTCTTGCAGAGCCAAGCATACCTGGAAGATAGAAAGTCACATCACAACTGATGCCTGGCACTACTGCTTCAAGATTTCCAGTCCGAAGTTTAGGCACTCTCATGAAAAACAGCCTTGGAATGAAGATTTTAATGCACTGTACACTTTGAGCGCTTAGAATTCTCTTTTGCATCTGTAAATAATCAGTAGCAGAAAAAGGCGACAGGAGAAAGCAGAAGCATTACCAGGCATAATCATAATAAACTGTACTGTTTAGTACCAGATGAAGTTTCTTAAAAGCTAACAGGAATTGAAGGAGGGATGAACGAAAGGTGTATGAAGAACAAACACAAACAGTTCTAACAAATGTTGTTCCTAGATCTTGATTAAAGGTGATACAACTGACTTACATACTTTGTGAATGAATAACGTAGCATTTCAGAGCTACTGTAATTCCCCCATTTTCATTTGCAGGGCACTGTGAGCTTTTATTTCTTTTCTCATTAACTGTAAAAACATAACTAACGTTCAGTTGGAAACTTTGTGAAATGGATTCTTTACCAGGAGTTGAGCTCAGCCCTGTTTGTAAGCAGACGCAAATACCTGACTTTTACCGGCACATTTCATGGTTGTTATTAGCCACGTATGTGTGTGTGTCTGGCTTGTCTGAGGTACTAATACTGTAAGGCTCTGGACAAAGAATGGATGAACTTCAGCATTACTGAATTCCACTGCAGTTTTATTACAGAATTCACGGGACCAGCATTCTACTTCATTTATTAAACACCAGGAAAATTTTAAAAATACATACAAAATATTAAAGGAAAACACAAAATTGACTGTCATGTTTTGCTTTTTTTCTTCAAATTTTCAAGTTTATATTAATTGCTAACACTCCATGCTGTGCGTCAAAAATGCACAAAGATGAAATTACTTCAAAATAAAGCGCACAACCTGCTTACAGCACTTTAAGAAACAAGACTGTACTAATAGGCTGAAAACCAACTGGATTTTCTAAATATAAACACCTATCTAGTATTTAGTTATATATACACAAAACTAAAATCCACAGCACTACAGTTTATTCTGCAATACAAAACCCAGAGAAACTCTTGCTTTTTGAATAAGTTAGCATATGTATCAAATTAAGCTTTTGTTATAACTCCACCAGTCAAAAAATATTTATTGCTCCCTCTACATCAGATATTTTTATTTCCTTATCATTAATTGTGCTTAGTGACAGAGAAAGGACAAGTAACAGCATGAGAGATCCCTAAATAGCACAAGATCTGCCCTAGGCTATGGGTCTCACCTGGTTGACACAGCTTCTCCTTTCCAAATTGCAGGCAGCCCCATCTAACCTCATCTGAACGCTTGGGGACACACGGACCCCGGGTAGGGAGAAGAGATTAATCCTTCTGAACACGTGGGCCTAATCAACAAAAAGTAAGCAACTAAATCAGCATTTTCGAGCATACTGGGACTAAACCAATTAATAAATACAGGTGAGAGTGCGGTTTTATGCAGGTGCTTTATGGCCAGACGATGGCTCTCCCAACACACCCCGCCTGAGGTCTGTGCTCCCAACTAAATCATCCCCCAGCCCCTGGGCAGATGCAGATGAAATCAATAGCATCGTACACCACTCCTCTCCTTTCCACCCCCGCCAAAAGCCTCGTAATATCCAACCAAGTTTGAGCAGAGATTAGTGCTGCCGGGCTCCCAGCACCAGCGGGGCAGGATCAGCCCCGATCACTATCTGATTAGAGGGGAGCGCGTCCCCACTTTCCCCAGTCACTTAAGCCGGCGTCTCATTGCTTGTCCTTAGAGACCACAGCTCCACTCAGGCAGAGAGCGTCTAGACAGTATTCATGAATCCATCTGTCTGGCACAGCCAGGCTGATGACAAACTCTATTAGACCCGAAACAATTTTTTTTTCTTCCCCGCTCCTCCCTCCTCCCATCTCCCTTTTCCTCCGAGAAGCAGTAATCTGACACTGAAAATTACTATCATTGTTGCAATGCTCAAAATAGCAGTGCCAGACTTTCATTAACATCAACGCTAGACTGCTAAATATTTAAAGAAATGGATAAATTTCACCTGAAGTGGGACAGCCCGGCACACATGAAAGCAGAAGCACAATCAAAATGTAAATCTAAGTGGTTGTTTTTATCTGTGCAAATTCGGTGTCACAGTCAGAGGGGGATGCCAAAGGTCTCTTTAAACAAAATATTTTCCTTTGATTGAGCTTTTTGTTTTTAAAACAGAATCATTCTCCAACCCCCTGCAGATCCCTACAAGGCTCAGAGCTGACAGAAGTAGGTGGGGGGTGGTGAAAGGGAGAGCTATATATTTGATTTGTTTGGGTTTTTTTACCTTGCAGAGGAAAACGAACTCCTACAGCAAACTCTTCTATGCCAAAACAGCCATGACACATCACCTCCATCAATGCTGACAACTTGAAATTTGATGTAAACATAATTTTCACATGACAGGAAGGATTTGTTCTCCCTTATTTTATTCTTCAAATTCTCATGCATGTCAATATTTGTGTTTCATATGCCCATGAACACATACAGGTCACAGCAGAGAGAACTACCTGGACTGTTTTCTACCAAACAATTAAAGAACTAAAATTTCCACCATTGCAACCCTTCTCAATTAGACATGACTTCAATACTGCAGTCTGCAAACAGACAACAGACTACGCTTCCAATTTCAAAATCTAATTTACTTGTAGCAGGACAAGGCAGGGTGATCATTTGTTGCGAAACAAAGGGAAATGCTGGAACAAATGAACTGTGTCCTGCTAGAAGCAGGCACATTGTTTCAATTCCTCGGAGTCCAAATTTTGCAGGTCACGTGGAGCGGCAATCTGCCGCCAAGGCCAAGTCTGCAGCGTTTAAAATCCTATTCGTCATCTCATTTTTCCTACTATAGCTTTGTGCCGTTACACACACCCTTGACCTCCAAGTAGTGTCAAAAGTACAGTTATCTCCATTATCTCAATCAATACGTCTTTGTAGTTGTTGAAAATAAAAACAAGTGGATCTACCCAAAGCTGCCATGGGTTGCTTTGTATGAGGCTGCCTGTGTGGAAACATGTAGTAACCTTGGAGCATCCTCACTGCAGAGGTACATTTTAACATGCATCACCAAACCTGTGTTAAAAACCCCAATGTAAACCCAGGCAAGCTGTCATCTTAACAGGTTTGGCTTAAATGCCTTAGCACGTATTTTGACCAACTAACACCTGCATGACTGCAACTGGTGTTGTCTAAAATCAGAATCCAATAGACACTTGCTAATACACCTCATAGCTGGTGCAGATTTCCTCCGGTTGTCTTCCAACTTCTCTGTGCTATACAGACTAAATTGCCCATGTAGCAGCATAAGGAAACCCCACCTACAAGTCAGCAGAGAAAAGTTAATAAAAACAAAGGGCTGCAGAAATACACGTGTTGTTTAACTGCACACGTGAGACATCTTATTGAGTTCAGTAGCAATATTTAAAAGATTGAAATAACAGCCTTCATGCTGGAGCCAGATAAGAATAGCAAGGAGAGAGGAACACCAGGTCTGGGAGATTTAAACTCTAACACAATGCGGTAGCATCTGCTATAACTACAAGATCCAGTGAGCAGGTCACCCACAAAAAAAATACCTTTCTATACCATTGCTCATGCAACTTAACTAAACTAAACAATAAGCTCCAATGAGACATTCTGGATTTGGCTGCTGGCAAGAACACAAATGAGAAATGCTTCAGTAGCCAGGAAATATGGGCTACCGCTAACATGGCACACACTGCTTAAATAAACTGACGCAGAACATCCACAGGAAAATGTATTTATTTAGACATCATTTGGGGGCAGTCTATGTATTACTGCGAAATGAGATTAATATTGTTTCCACCACAGGAGGACAGAAGGTTTGAATACAGCAGGAGAAAGGATTCTTTGAAGAAGGAGCAGAGGGGAATGCATACCACAGCAGTGCCAATGTGCTCTGGGTAAAGGCAAGAGCAGTCCAAGGGAGAAAAGGGCCACCCTGCTCAGGCGTAGACCAGCACACACTTACACACAGCTCCTTAAAACAATGTCATCCCCATTTGAGAATTGTGCACAAGCAAGAAGATGCCAGAACAGACCTAATATGTAATACTGACCAGAAAGAAATTCCTGCTTTAAAATTCCTCAAGTGATCTTTTTTAACATCATTTTCTTCTTACTGACCTGTATTTTCTTCTTCCAGAGGCCAACGAACATACATATTTCTGTGTTGGAAGGTAGCCTTGTTAGCTGGGACATTTTGAGTGCGCATACTCTGGAGTACTCTGGTAGGGATCCCCATTAAAATCATTGAGCAAAAGCATGCACAAGTTCTTTAATTCAACATGTCAGCCCTCTAAAGCCTGGGGATCTCACTTCAACAAGGATTCTAGAAACATTTTTTCAAGGCTGGAATAAGCCAACACAAACAACTGCCATGTCCCTAATAATGATCTTTCCTGTTACCAATTGGCACTGACTTCTACCATGTCACAGCTTGTTTAATAGCCAGAACAGGATAAATACCACTAATCCTCATTTGTTTTAAATGCTGTTTATGTCTGTATTATTTTTTCCATCTGGCTTCGTTTGTTGTTTTTGGTTTTGTTTTTATTCCTCTTTGTTTCACCATTAGGACCCTGTTTCACTAGGTTTTGTTTTTTTCATGTAAAACAGAAGTCCCTTTATTTTTCTGTGAAGGAACTTGGGGTTTGTTTTTTTGTTTAAACTCTCCTAGAAGGTAACTGATAGATGGGTGGTAACAGTCCTCATGTCTGTAAAAGGCTGATAGGAGAAGGACGCAAACTGTTTTTCTCCCTGTGCACTGAAAAGCAATAGAAATGCTGCCAGCTTGACCTGCATGACTTTCCAGAGGCAGGATCATGAAACATTCCACCTGAAGTTCCTGTGCAAGCAGGAACCTGCCGCCAAAGGTTTTTTAGAGACACCTTTTGTCAGGTTTGGTCTGGATAAACTTTACGCAGCTGGAGGTGAGGGGGAGAACCATCCAGCTGACCTGTCACGCATGCCTGGCTTCACATTCGTGACCTCCTGCAACGCCTGAGGGGAGGGATGTGGCTTAGGAGAAGACCAGGAAGTTTGTGGATCCTGGATCAAGCAAGTAACAGTATTTCTACAGTCCAAAGACCTTTTGACGAACAGGCCAGCACGAGGTGCCAACATGCTGCTGCAATGGCTGCACAAGGGTTACAGGGACAGAGGGACCCTGAAGAACCATCACTGCCCCAGCTCTCAGACCTCCAGCTGAAGGAGGCTTTGGGAGTCCCACCTAGGAGCAGACAGGGCTTCACCATCACACTGTAGCCACACAAGGCCACCGCTTCCGAGGCCTCAACTGCCGCTCGTCACCAAAGCCCTTCCCTCCATCTGCTACCACTGTGGTTTTCATGGCTCCTTTTGGGCAAATGGTTGTGCTACTTGGTTTTAAGAGAAGAGCTGTACAGTCTCCCAGCCAAAAAGATTTCTCTATTTGAACTTCAACAATATGCTTACAAGTTCTGTATGCACAAATAATAAGGCATAACTTTTTTACAACTCAAAAACAAATGGGCAAATTCATGTGACATTTTGATCGGGACCCATAACCAAGGACTATGGCTAGTCCTGGGGCTTTGGAAAGAGTTCCACTCCAAAAAACAAATCAAAACAAAACCAAAATGAAATAAAGCATATGTAGGCCGTTATTATTTCAAAACCTCTGAAATCACTGCAGAGGTACGAAAGTGCTGCAAAGTATGAGATCTAAAAACATTTACAGGACAACACTTTCATTTGAAGGTTAGAGGGCAGAGGAAGAAAGGTGTATATCCAACACCTGACTTGATCTTCTATTATGAATCCACTCCGAAGTGTTTTTTAGGAAAATTACAGATACAGCTGCTTATAATTCCTATTACTAACAACAACGTTGGAACACAGATAGCCTTAAGCCATAGTCACAATCAGAGGTGAAGCAGTGTTCCAAGGGATGTCAGTACTGGCAGAACTAAACTGTTTGGAAAGCGGCAAGTAACATAACACCACTTCTATTGTACTTGTAGACCAGAAGCATCATTGGAAAATTTCTCCCCCATCCAGAAAGCTGAATTGCAGTGTAAAGATAAATTATTGCAGAACATACAAAACTAAAACCAGAGTTTGACTTCCATGTACATCGCTGAGAGCAAAGGACTAAGCAAACAATTCTGGTGATAAACTCTGGCACTCTGTGCACCAAAGAATCACAATTAAAGCAATTTTAAAGACAGACCTACAAAAGCTCAGTTACCTACCACATGATGCTGATCTCAGCACTAATAAAATATATTTGATTAATAAGAATGATAACTGGAAATACTACAACTTTCTTAATGGTCTTCACAGCATATAAAGACTGTCACACAGACAAAGCAAAAAACAACATTTTCTAGAACCCTGGAAAACAAATTATTAATCATTTATACGTTATGGTTTCTTTCTCAGAAGCCACATATGATCCATGTGCTTACAACCTCAATGTCTGCAGCACAAATTCTCTTTACATAACTACAACTTTCCAGGTTTAGAAACCTGGAGCAAGTATGTTACAAATCACTGCCCATTCAGAGAAAAACAGTATTTATTTTCTCTGTCTCATCCCCCCCAGATACCAGACTGCAGACCAAGTTTCCAGACAGACTAATTTCTGAGGTAGACAGACATATTCGACATACATACATCCAGGGATGCACACAAAGAGTCAGTACTTACAGCTAAAGATGCCTGGAGGTGGATGCTCTGTTACAAGCAGACAGTTCTCTTCATCGCTGTTATCCCCACAGTCATTCTGTTGGTTACAAATCAATGAACCAAGATACAAGCATTTACCACTGGCGCAGGTGAATTTGCACTCTGAAAGGCAAAAAAGAAAACACAACAAAAACTTGTGAGGAAATTGGTGCTCACCTTCTTCACTGCTAGAATGACTGATATTAAAGGCAGTATTTTCCAAGTAGATGCTATCATGGCAAACAGGTCTTCGGCACTTCATCCCCCAAATAAATAATACAGTAGTTCTAAGCATTGCGTATGTATTAATACATACGTGAAACATTCCAGATCACCAGAATCAATTCAGTAGTAAACCAGATTTGCCACTTGGGGAAATTCAACTACTTCTTCTTAAAAAAAGGGACAATATTTTTTTGCAGTTCCTTTCGGACAGAAATAATATTCTCATAAACGTTTGTGTGGCACCTTGCGTATTTTGGGCAAGACAGCACTATGAATAAAAATGAATAAAAATAATAATTGTCCTACATTTTAAAAAGTCTTACACAATGTAAAACAGTATCAGCTGTAAGGCAAACAGTATACTTTGTAACCAGGAACAATCCTGTCCAGACACAATTATTCCTTAACTACCTTCCCCAAACCAATTTGCCAGTCTCTCAACTAATTACAATCAAGCACTCAGTGTCTGCACATTGAACTCCCACACACCAGTTTAGTTTACAAAGTTGATAAACTTCTAAAACCTCCATAAAGTGTCTGAATGCTACACGCAGCTATGCTGTATCTTTTACGTTTTGTTCATCACAAAGAAATGAATGTTTTCCCCTCAATATGGTTATGTCATAAGAACAATTTCTACGAGACCAAGTATTTAAACAAAAACCTAGTTCCCTCAAGTTCCTTCTTCTCTCCCTTTCTCTGCAAAAGGATGCAGGCTGGCTAACTAATCCTGTGTAAAATACCTCACTAGATCAAGCTCTCGTTCTTGGGGGAAAAGAATAAAATAAAACAGAAAAATCAAGGAAAAACTCCTTACCTCATCTCCCACTCAAATTTTACACCAACAGGAGATCTACACAGTTACCCCTTCTGACATGGATGGCATTATCTCCATCCTTGGCTTTTTGTTTACCGGTAAAGATTCAATAAGTGCTAACCAGTGGTAGCTTTCTACGGGAATTATAGTCCAGTGCTTTGTCATCTTGGATGTCTTGTCTTTAATTTTCAGAGCCCAGTCAGACAGGGTTTCAGTCTGACTGACTTGTCATCTGTCTGAAGCTGTAACACCTCAGTATATTTAAATAAGGCTAGTTATATACTAAGGCTGTCTGCTACGGTTGATAATTAAAATGCCATTGTCCTTCCGCTAAGCTGATCATTTAAATGTCACTTCCAGAAACAAAGCTTTATAGTAAGTATTTGAGATGTAATTAAGAAATGTTCACAAAAGTATACATGCAATTATAAAAAGCTTTCTCGCCAGGCTTGTTTCAAAGTTAAATACACTACACATATAGAACAGAGGGCATATTATATCTAGACAAATTATAATTTAATGATTACACTTCCAGCATGTTGACAAATTGTGGCGGTTCTCATGCAGAAGCAGAGGCAAAGCAGACAGAATTATAAACAAGAAACACAAGTAGTTTATTAAAGAAGGGCCTTTCTCTGAACCATGGGCTTCCCTAAGGCTGCAGTTTATATTGGCTGATTCTGCTCAAGAGAGACAATCTCTGCTCCTTCCCAGCAAGGAGATGACGTTTGTTCATCAGCATCAACAAAAGACGTTCCTTTACTCTTGGACTTACTCTGAACTTAGACAGAAGGCCGTGTAATTCCAAAAAAGCCCCTAAAACAGGCATGATACTTAACCACACGTATCTGATATGTAACATCAGCATGGTAACAGCAAAGGAGAAGAAAATAAATTGCGAAAGTGAACAAAATAATTTTTATTGGCAGATTCGCTTTTGTAGGTAAAAGTGATTTGCAGACTTCACTCTGAATACTTTTCATCAAGAATATTAATGAAATTTTGGTACACATACCAGAAAGAATCTGCTGCTGCAAAAACACGTGCATCAACAAGTGTGACACATAAGATGCTACTTAGGAATATAAATAAGAGCCATAAAATACAATGCAAGAAAAACAAACATTTCCTATGGGGGAGAAAAAAATCCTTCTATTCCACTTTGTCACATTGCACCTAAAAATCAGTGAGTATTTGCCTAAATAAGGTCCTCAAGATTTAATCTTTTTCAGTCATACCCAATAGTATTTGAATTATTCGAGGTGTACAACAAAATATGGTACAAACTAAGTGTTTGTCCCTGTTCCTTCTCTGCTACAACAAAGAACTGAAGAGACGTGTAAGGGCTTAGTTTTTCTGTTTTGAGTATAGACCATAAAATTTAATAACCAAACAGAGTAAGCCTTTGAAACTGAAGGAACTAAGGTCATTAACAGTTACTTTTGGGACAGGGACTTAAAAGATCAGTCTCAATATTAACAATCTGATAATTATAACACTTCAGGATTCATTTCTGCAACTTCATGTAGTAAGAAACTGGAACAAGAAAGGAACGAAGTTGCCTTGGAAGATGAGAAAAGTTGGCTTGAAAAGGTTCTAATTTTCAGGTATCTTAAGTGCTCAAGCAAGATCTCAACTCAAAAGCAATTTAAACTAAGAACCTTAGGTTTCGATTTGCCACCAGATTATACAGTCTTCAGAAAAAAGACCAAATTAAGCATTAATTTTTTACTAGCTCTACTAAAGTCTTAGAGTTCTGGTTTTTAACTGACATTACCATAAAAAGACTAACCAGACAAAGAATTTGCCCTTTAAGGTTGGGGTTTTTTTTGTCCTAGATAACAGACCACACTGAAATTTGAATTCAAAAATCGGACTCTATCACCTTTTCTTGTAAAATTTTATGGCTGCTTCCTCCTTCCCTTAGATATATGAGCATGACCACTGTCAAGGTGAATTTAAAAAGTCATCAGGCCTCTGGTCCCCTGTTGATGTGCCCACATTGACTGGAAGGCTGGTCACAATTACCACAGGAATTCTACGCTGATTTTAAAATGGCACATACTGTGAAAACCACCTTGCTTTGTGATCAACTACCAAATCTACATGCCAAGAAAGCAGTTATCCTTTACTGGGCCTGGCTGGGATGGAGTTAATTTTCTTCATAATTGCCCCAAGGGTGCTGTGTTTTGGATTTGTGACCAAAACGGGGCTGAAAACACACCGGTGTTTTGGCTATTGCTGAGCAGTGCCTGCACAGCATTGATTGAGGCTTTATATTTTTCTCACTCTGCTACTCCCAAGGAGTCAGCAGGAGTAAGAGGCTGGGAGGGGACACAGCCAGGACAGCTGACCTGAACTGACCAAAGGGATCCTCCACACCATACAGCATCATGTTCAGCAACAAAAAAAAAAAACCCAGGGGGTATGTCCTTCCATTGCTCGGGGGCTTGGTTTGGCATCTGTTGACTTGGGGGAGGTGGTGAGTGGCTACCTTTGTGTGACCTGGGTTTTTTTTCCCCTCTTTCCTTCACTTATTAAAACTAACTTTCTGCTGTTACTCTTCCTATTTTCTCCCCATCCTGCGGGGCAGGAGGGGGTGGTGAGTGAGCTGTTGTGTGGGTGCTTCGCTGCTGGTCAGGGTCAACCCCCAACACACGCATGTGCAAAAGTAACTTCTAAATCTAAAAAAACACTAATATCCGATGAAGGACAAAAAAGTGCAAAACTAACTTCGCCTGCATAATCATGTTCTGTTGAAGTCTGAAGGAAATACTCAAAAGGAAAAAAGTATTGCAGGAATGGAACAAATTAATTAAACAGATTATTCAATGAAAATACAGAAACTTCCAGAAATGGAACATGTGTAACATCAGGTATTTGTAACTTGTAAACGAAAATTCAGTACCTTAAAGTACTTTGCATAGTAAACGCATTTAAACAGCATGTGCTTTTCCTAAGACCAGAACAGAACCCTTCCTTGCAAAGCAAGCTGGATCAAAGTCAGGTTGATGGAGATAGTAGAAAGCAAATATTAGAGTATTGTCAAACTGGAAGTTAGTAAAAAAGTAGCAGGGGTCTGTACCAAAACACTACAAGTGACCTCAAAGCACTCCTG
Organism: Patagioenas fasciata; assembly: GCF_037038585.1. NCBI lineage: Eukaryota > Metazoa > Chordata > Aves > Columbiformes > Columbidae > Patagioenas > Patagioenas fasciata. Next base: position 57,100,044 of record NC_092521.1, on the reverse strand, counting down.
CAGGGAAATCCAGACCAGTCCAGACTAGACCCATGTGCCTAACGACACACAGAGAGCCCTTTTCAGTACAAAGTCTTGTATTTGGTTTGTCTAGACAAGCAGAGGGGGAAAAGCTCCCATTCTGTAAACAAGCCAGCATGATCCTTCTTTCATGACTAACGTTTCAAAGCTAGGCAGTCTTCCTCTTCATTTTCAAGGGGCAATTAGTGAAATATCAGTAGGTTGGTCAGCAAGGCTCTGACTAGAGCTAAATTCAAAGCAAGATGACAGCTACTGGAGGTTGAAAAAAACGGCCCCTCTTATAGTTATGTCTTACTATGTTTGTAATTCTGTCTGCAGCATGATTTTTAAAATTATCTTGTCGATATACTGATTCTTCAACGTAAAGTTTTAATATACATGCTTCCAGGTAGAACTAGACTACCTTGGAAAAAAAGGAATACTAAGAATACTGTTATGAATATTTCCTATTTTTATAAACTGTATACAAGTAAATAAGTACATTGCTCATGTGTTCACGGTAGATGCTTGTACATATAAACTCCCCACATACAAACACGCATTAACATAGGACTGCATTTCAAATCCTTAATTGAATGTTATGTTTCAGCTGCAACAGCAAAAGATATTTGCCTCAAAACAAAAGAACTCCTCTGATCAGAGGTTTCTTATTGTGAAATGCAAGATCTTCTGTATTGGGTAGGCTTATTTTATACTTTCTGTGCCTGCCCAACAAGATAATTTTATCCTTTCATTCAACTTAATTCTTTTAGACTTCATTTACAGTTGACTTCATCCATATGAACAGCATTCCCATTGTTTTGTCATCTCCCTTACTGTAGGGCATTTTTAATTATAGCTAAGTGATGTTTGTTTTTGTAATCTAAGTCACAGACCAAGGGATAAAAAAAAGCAACAAAGTGTCATATTGAAAAAATATGGTGGTTTAGGCCCCTGTTATGATGCATGTCACAGCTACTTATTTAACAGGTCTGAGATGATTATCTGACCCAGAGGCAGAATTCTATTCCATCCATTCGAATAAAAAATAAAAAATGATATATGCAGCAAGCGATCTCACGTAGTCGCAGCTAAACTGTACTAACACAGTTCAGACACACAAAATGAAATCCTAAGTGGTGTCTGGGACACAACTGGGGTGTAAAGGCACTCTCCCCAAAATTCCAAGACCTGGTAGCAGCCCTGGCAGCACAGCCAGCAGAGGGTGATCAAACACCCTGCTGGTAAGTGGAGGGGGAAAATACCTGACTCCGGGTGGATCTAGACCTCTGAAATAAAGGCCTAATTTCTAATTTCTTACATAAAGACTCCATTTTAAGCATGTCATCATACTTCTTCATACTGCTGTTCACACTGCAACACAAAACAGCCTGAAAGAAAATATGTTTAAAGGGCATCATCATGTGTTATAGGGGCAATGAGAGGCAGAGGTAGTAAATTGGGGAGGGTGGGAGGAAGTACACTTTGCTACAGATTAAAGAAACAGAAACCACAAATACCAGAGGCAGTACAATAAAACCCTGTTCAACCTCTGATAAACATCTGTCTGTGTATTATTTTTAATATTGTAGATTGTAGCTCTATAATGGGAAGTAAATCATAAATAGGAGGCAGTGTACACAAGGAACATGTTTATTTGGGAAAAGCCTGGTTAATAAGGAAGATGGCAGGCTGCCATGCGATCTAATAAACCTCCACTGGTGCAGGGAAGGGAAGGATAAATAGGTCTCTACGAAACAAAAAAATGCTTCATAAAAAGAATGCCAAGCAGAACACCAGCAAAACGAAAGCGGATCGGCTTATGGAGGGTAAGAAGCAGAGCTGGAAGCCACCGCCAAGGCCTGTCCTGGCTGCTCACGGCCTGGCACAGACCATGCAACATGGAGGCTCAGAGACCTTCTCTGCCCAGGGGAGCTCACAGCCTGAAAAACAGACTGACTGGTTGAAAGAAGATTGTTACTGGTTCAAAACCAGTTCCAGTTGCTGAGCTTCTACCTTCTTTCTGTCCTCCCATGTTCAATTGCTTATCCAGCAACTACCTCTCCATCTTCTTAAGGCAAAGCCTGAAGCTATACCCTTTAACAAGTTACTGTTTATGGCAGCAGCTAAAGGTACCCAACACAATATTCTTACACGTAGGTAAGATCCACTGTTCAGTTCACCAGTTCAGGGTGTTAGGATATTTCACTATTCCCTTATATTTCACATCTTAATTAACAGCCTGAACAAAATTACATTAGATGACATGGCGACAACTGAAAGACCTCCTTGATTTTAGAGATTTGTCAAAGAGGCTGGTTTTCATCTGTCATCTTTCTTCCCCATATACACCCGTCTCTGGTGCAAAAAGAAACAGAAAGGCCGCTTCCTGGAGGAAGATGTAAAGAGTTTTCACCAACACTGGGAACTTTTTTGCATCTACACTGAATTCAGCAGCCTGGCTGTTGTTGCTCTGCCACCACCATACAGGTTTGTATTTTCTGCCCGTCTACCCACTTTCTTTTCCTGATCTGTCCATTTATGCACACACAGCACTGAGAGCTTCTCAAGAAAACTTAGTAATTGTGTCCCCTGCTCTGCACTCATGTAAAGCCTCCTTTACATCCCCACCAATGCAGCCGGACACCTTCTCCAGACACAAAGCCTCCACAGAAACGTTCCCCTCAGCACCATGTGCCCTGTGCTCCTCTGTTTTGAGGACTTGTGTTGGTGTCAACAACTCAACTGAATCACGGTCTTGACTTTGGGTCAAGAGCCCACAAAAAGGACACCGAGCACCATAGCAGACATGTTCAGCTGTCAAGGTGGCAGATGAGGAACACCTTCACTCCAGCTCCTGAGGAGGAACGACCTACAAGGGATGGGTTTCCACAAGTCATTAGAAAGTCTCGTGTTTCCCGCAGTTCAATGCAGTGACATGCCAGGGCCACATCCCAGTCCATCACCTCACCCCAGGAAGGTGCCCAATGCCCGAGGCTGGGGCTGCCCTGGTGCCCCTCACTGCCCTGATGGACTCTGGGGAGCCCCTGCCACCCCATGACATTTCTAGACGTACCAGCACAGTTTTCCTAATCAAGTACGGTGAAGACGCACTGGTGACTCAGTTAATGAAATTCTAATTTTCAGCTGTGAAATTACACGAAGAGACGATTAAAAATAAATTAAATATGTACCTTATAATTTTTGTCAAGCACAATGTCATTATCATTGGCAAGTGCAGATGAGAAGTAAAGGGTATGTGCAAATGAGATTTTCTTAGCGCCTAGTTCTCCTTAGTCGTAATTCAAAGAATTCCTGAATTATGGTAAATATTTTAAAATTATCTTAGTCGGTTTTCATCTTAAGAAATCTTTAATAATCACAAGCAGTGTCACTTACTGGGTTTGCAGAGTGCTGCACACGTAGAGAAATATAAAATAAAAATCATGTTACTGTAGCAGCTTTTTGTTCTTTCTTTGGAATATTGTTTACATAGCAAATAGCTCAAGACTAGACCATTTTATCAAGTAACATCACTGCCTTTAAATCCAGAGAAATATAGACTAAACCATGTAACTTCACAGATGCATTGCTAAGTTTTGACTGCAGTCCTAAAAATGGGCCCAGATGAGAACACAACAGTTACATCAACAGAGGAGGACTATCTGGGGGTTGGGGGAGATCGGATGATTGGTGGGAAGAAGTGCTGTCTTTGTGTTTTCTGTTACTAAATTAGGTCATATTACTTAAGACTGTGATCCCTGCAAGGTGGAAACTATTTTCAGTTAGCTCTCCTAGGAGGCACTGAAATACAGAATAAATACCATTCTTCTCTGCAATTGTGTAATGTTACTGAAGCAAGGAGGGGTCTGAGAATACACCTAAGAACTTGATTTTCCATACATGTAATGTACAATGCAGGCAAGAGTATATCATGTCTCAGGTGTCAGTTCAGATGTCCACCTAGTACTGATGACAGTATTTTTTTTGAACATCAGCCTATACATACTATGCAGAAAACATAAGAGAAATTAATTTATTTACTGTGCGTCAAGATGCAGGGCAGTTACAGAGCTTCCACTGTAATGTGAACTCCAGATTTTAATGGACAAGAGAGTTCTTGTATTTCTGCATGATATTTGAATTGTGCAGTGCACACTAGTGTGAGTAAGGGTAAGTTTTTTATCATCTGTAGTTTGTTCTCCAATCCACATCAGCAGAAATATGCATGTTCCTGTAGTAAATACCTTGTCACTGTTAGTTTTTGTACTCTGAGATTTCCCTGTAAGTCAAATTATCTAAAAAGTGCTTAACTCAGGTCACTGTGCCTTAGTGTATCTATTTAACAAACATTACAAACAAAATAATACATAGAGTACAGCCAACAGATTGCTCTCAATGGCTGGCATTGTACAGCACAGACAATGTTTTTTACAAACTAGTACTGTCTTGTATCAATTATTATTTAATTCTTGAGTCTTTATTCAGCTCTATCTAAAAAATAAGTCACACATTTTATTCACCTCAGTACCTTTTCCCAGAAGCCTGGGCTTTTATGGATAAATCTTTTAAAGAAAATTTTTAAATTGCTTATTTCCTATTCGAAAATACCTATTTTCTGCCCCTTGCCTCCTCCTCCCATCAATTTCCAAGAACACTCCCTCCCAAATAGGTATTGCATTGCAAACGTATACAGATTCCCACCTATATGCATTTCCACATAGCAGAGCTTGCCTAACATTTTCCACTATAAATGTCTGGGAGAATCCTTCCCATGGGCACTGCAGGCAGCGGGTTTGTGGAAGGAACACCCTCGGGCTACAGAAATGTCTTTTCTGTGTCCCAGGAAATTCTCTTCTGCTTTTATGGAAATAAAAAGTGTTTATAAAAAATGCAGTTATCTTTCCATTGTCTGCGTCAAGAGAGTCTCTGGCAACTCTCCAAAATAACTAAAAGACACTGCGAGGCTCCAGTGACACCACTGCTGGAGCAACAGCAGGGGAAAAGGAAAATTAACCGTGGAGGGGGGAAAGCTCCCCCACACTTTCACACCAGATTTCCATTTCACTTCCAGGTACCTGTGCTGCCAAATACAGCCATTAGTACAACCATCAGGTGCTTCTCTTTTGTCCATGAGTACTCCCAGTGTCCAGTGTACAATCAGACAGACATGAGGGAAGAAATGTGAACACGTGGCATAGAGTCCAGTCAGTATTTTATGGTTTGAGAGTGCCTCATTTAGCAACCTATGCAGCATAATTTCAATAAAGATTCTTTCACACCATGATGCAATTTTGTTTAAGCATCAACAACATATTTGACCATATTCCAGCTATTTAACCAAGATTATTTCATAATTTCCCTGGCCAAAGTGCTTACAAAGCAGACAATGCAGGAAACACTGATACAGGCATCTCAAGGAAATCTCTACCACATAAATCTTTCTGGTTTTGAACTGTGTCATTTAAAAAGGACATTTAGGACAGCACGTTTCTGGTTGTATACAGGAACATACAATTAACACAACGTTGGATAGCACTGAGTTTGTCCATGCACCATGCAGTATCTCCGGAAAACTACAGCATAGAAAACCAAAGCAAACAGCTTTCCTGCCCCAAAACACATTCAGCTTTGCAAGTGGACTGCGTATCTAAACGCAGAAGTACCTCATAAATAGGCACAAGCCCGACGCGATGCATAACCTGTATACAAACAGTCTGTGGTTCATAAGCTCAGGCCATGACTACACCATGTGTGAGAATGAATGTAAAGGAGACGGAGTGCTGTGTACCCATCACCAAACACTCTGGGTTGGCACTGCTGCCTGAGACCTCATCACGGCCTACAGCTTCCTCACAAGGGGAGGAGGAGGGGCAGGCACCGATCTCTTCTCTTTAGTGACCAGAGACAGAGCCTGAGGGAATGTCAGGAAGATGTGCCAGGGGGGGTCCAGGTTGGACATTAGGAAAAGGTTCTTCACCCAGAGGGAAGCACTGGAACAGGCTCCCCAGGGAGCTGTCACAGTGCCAAGCCTGAGAGTGTTCAAGAAATGACTGGACAACACCCTCAGACACATGGTGTGAACTGTGGGGTTGTCATATGCAGGGACAGGAGTTGGACTCAATGATCCTTGTGGGTCCCTTCCAACTCAGGACATTCTATGACTCCACGATTCTAAACACATTTTTGCAAAAGGAGCACAGTCTAGTCCACACCAGAGGCCCAGTGCCAGTTGTACCAGCACACCTGAAGGAATGTCCAGCTGTCACGCACATGCCCGTGTGTGACCTGGTCTTGGGGGACCACTGATGGACGAAGCTGACTTTACTGACAAAATATGCATCACATTTGAAAGCCAAGCAGCATTTGATCTCCAAACCACACCCCAAAATCCTGGCACATTAGCTCAAGCCTAGGGCTCTTTGTGTCTGTGGTTTATCTTAATATGCTGAACTGGAAACTACCGTGGTTGACACGCAGATCAGCCATGCCAGCCTTGAGACAGAAACGTCTGTCAGAGAGACAGGGTAGGCGGCTGATAGCGATAACCATTTCAGCCATCTAATTTTAATCTGCCACTGTATATCTCTCAGATGCCCTACAGAATTTTTTGGGTGGGGACAAGAAATGGTCTAGGACAAATCTCCAGTTACAGCTTAAGTTATCAGTGTATCGATGACAAGTTAAAGTATGTTAAAAATTACACAAGTGATACGCTGAACATGGAGAACCACCCAAAACCACACCAGCCATGAAAGAGAATAAACAGCCAGAACATCGGTAACTCAACAGCAGCTAATTGTGTTTTAAGTGCGGGGAAGGTAGTTTGTCATATTGTAACAGCTCATTATTACTAATCTGTTCAGAGACAGTGACAATTTTCTGTATTTCAGTAAGTCAACATAACTAAACAGAGGTCAGTTTCATAGTGCTGGTGTCTCTTCAGAAGACTTCAAAGGGAGAGCTCATATTAAAGAGAAAAAGGCAGCTCATACAGCAGGCTGCTAATTTTCAAGAAAAAACAAAGAAACTATTTGTTAGAGCTTCCTTTTGTTCCATCACATCCCTTTAACTCAGGTTCCTTCAGCGTAAAAAATTATGTTGAGATACTAAGAAATGCCATCTAAACAGATTAATTTTCCTTGTAGTTAGGAAATACTTCTTTATAACATAAAATGTGTTGCTAATGAATGTTATACTAACATACAGAAAATACTTCTCCAGAGAGGGGATCATTCCAAAACCGAGGCTGCAAATTAGAAACGTTTTATGATTTGCAGGCACTGTGTTCAGACAGATGAAAATAAAAATAATTATCACAAATTCTCAGGAAAGAAAAAGGAAGTTCAACCAAGGTAAGGTAAAGAGCAACCTTGTACACAGATATTTGGGGAGCAAATTCAAACATGAGTGAAACTCTACAGTAGTGTCACATACAGATCCATGATTTTTTCTTAGCTCAATTAAGCTTTCAACTATTTGCCAGTCCATAAAGAAGGCTACAATTAAATGAACACTGTAAACATGTTAGTGCATTTTAATAAGTTTGTCCATCAAACCTGTCATTTGTGAGGTCTGAGCTGAGATGCGGCTTCCAGGGTGCAAATACTGCCTGTTCTTTGCCATATAAAACAAAAAGCATCAATCTGAAAGTACTTCAACAACAGCTTACACAAACCTTTTGTACTTGATGTTACAGTGGATTGGAACAAACTAGCTCTACTAGTTGTAACTAATAACAATTGGGAAATAATACTGAAATATGTCTTTTTACACTTCATACACTAACTCTGTATTTGAACCGACAGCAAATTATTTAATGTGCTCTACTACCTAAGAGACAGAAGACAGAAGCAATGATGGCAGGACTACACACCCTGATAAAAGGTCATTCGAAAGGGTAGGAAGCCTCTTTCATAATAGATCAGTGTTACATGAAATGTAAGAAAAATCTCCTTAGAAGACCTATGTGAAAGGTTATTTGAGGAGGTTACTGGTTTTAAAAAAAAAATGCACATTGTGGTGCTTACTGGTAGTCAGTATACATTCTTGAGAGGCTTCAAAATGGGATTAACCAGTTGAAAGAGATCAGCACGTTTATTTAAACAGGTATGTATGTAAAACAGTAAGAACTTGCAGTTTTCAGAATACACAGTAATTGCTGAATGGTTGCTTAAATGGTAGCTCATTCAAGAGAGAAAAATACTGGTTTGGTCTATATGCATCTTCCAGATTTCAAAACACAACCTCAGTTTTATTTTTGTCAAAGCTTAAAATACAGAATGAAAAAAATTTCATCTACAAGCACACATTAAGCATACCACTAATAAAAGAAATATTATATTGTGATTAAAACATCAACATTCAGGTGATACGACACAGCAAAGTATCTGTTTACTCTTCTTGAATGGCAAAGTTGAGGCAGAGCTGATATTGTCAGAACAAATGTCTCTTTTCTTTGATACTAAAGGTGATCTCTATAGACTAGAATTGTGGAGAGATACTGTGCATACATATAGATATAGGATGCTATAAAAAGGAACACTGAAAAAGAAAATAATGTTTTGCCCCTTATTTTTTAAAACATTGAGTATTTCATTCTCCCTCTCTTATCTCCCTCTATATTCTAAGTACCTACACAGTGAAAATGAAGCAACTGAGATGAGAGAGGACTACTCCTTCAATCACTTTAAAACTCTCTAGATCAAATCTTCACCTTTAATGGGGCTTCACATACTTCTTTTACTTAAAGCTTACTTGTATCAAATGCCTAGCAATCAGCAGTCTATATCTTGCCTTTTGCATAAAAATTTCAGCAAGTGTCGTCTACATTTTTCCTCTCTCAAGTCACATATCAACAGCAAAACAAGGAAAGCATAACTTGACCAAGAAAAGAATCATAGCAGCATCCTCTTCTTTTAAAATAATTTCCTTCTTTACAAAATAGAGGCAAACACCTCAGAAAGAAAAAAAACCAAAGAACAAAAATTTCGATCTTTCCATATTCTTTCCTTAGAAAGTTCACCTTTGATTCAAACCATAATATACAGGGACAGATACTGTCACATGAATACATTTAACAGCTAACTCAAAGCACAGGAATTGTATGCCAAGGTTTGAAGCAAAGTCTGGCCCAAGGTGTAGAGTATTGACCCTGAAATTCCATTACATAATACTAAGACTGTGAATTAATTCACGCTTCTTTAATATACAGACAATGTTGAGTTCAAAATCTCAATGCAGAACCATCACAAAAGCATTGGCTTATTTTATATGGAAATTCTTGTGGGTCAATAACATATTTTTTGTTTTAAACAGAGTATAATCTGATTTTGAATACATATATCAACATTATACAATGTATGATGTGCATTAGGCAATGCAGGCTGAAAAAGCACATTCCAAGCACACATGGAATACTCCTGCCAGCCTGTACCACAATTTTCCAGCTTCTGTTTTATTACTTGATGTCTGCATACAAAATCAGCAGGCCAAACAAGAGGACTGGCCTCAATTATTTTCATATAATGATGTTCAGGAAAAAAGAGATTTGCTGGCAGTACTGGTTGCTGTAAGAGGGAGCAGCCTGCAGTCCTGCACTACCACACTTCCAAAGTATTTAAGACTTACGTCTTGTAAAGTACGGATGCTCCCTCAACATGGAGCAGCATGAAACGAACACAGAAAAGCTGTGTCCCAAAAGATTCAAGGGAAAAAACCTACTACGCTGTCTTTAAGTAACAGTTCCAGACATTTTTTTTTCCTGAAAAGTCACAGAAGGTTTTCTAAGATCTTAAAACAAAAATATGACAATTATTTTCTTAGCTGCAGTTCTCCCCCAGTCTATAAGATGCTGGGCAAACTCTGTGGCTTTTCTCAGCATATCTAGAGCTGGCATAATAATTATAACAACAACAATAATGCCACTACTGTCGCTGTGAAATGATCCAGGTATGTAAAGCTTTTGATGACTGTGAGAAGGAAGGTACTAGCACACTCAGTAACATTATCATGAGTCTCAGTGTTCAGGAGAATCTCTACTGATTAATAATTTTAATAATTTTCCAGTTTCACTTGTTTTTTTTTTTTAATCTCGTGAACTATTAATTCATTTCCATTATCTGTACAGATTTTCTCAATGCAAACTGGCCAGTGTTTCAACTGTGCTACCCAGACAGCTATCAGAGGAAATGTAACGCTCTTCCTCACTTCTCTTTAGTCCAACTATTTATCCCAATCAAAGAAAAAGTATAACTAAACACTTCCATGTCTCATCTTACAAGAAAGGTCACTTTTTTGTTGTTCAGATGTGGTTCCAAGTGTCTCTTTTCAACTATCTATGAAGAACAATTATGTCGATATATAACTAGTACTGATGCAGTGGCTGGGGGAGCTTCACCTTGTTCATGTTTCATTTCCTAAGGCAGATACGGCACCTAAAGAAAAAACCCTGAGCAATATTCTCTTAGAAGACTAATGTATATTCTTCCTATATCCTTCATTCAAGATCTAATCTCTGTAGTCCATGAAGTCAGTAATAAAGCTAATGTTCACTACAAGGCTGCAAGGATCAGGATTTCAATGAGGAAGGAAGAAGAACTACAAATTTCTTGCAGCAATATACAAGGATGTCTTTGTCCCCAGTGACGTCTTGCCCAACTATTTCAAATTAGAGCAGTCAGATACATGAAAATGCTTTTGCTCTCCCTGAAGGAAAAGAGTACTAGCAGGGTATGCAAGGCATCATGAGGATGGAGACCTGCCATGAGTTCTGTCTAAAATATTGTGCACCACAGCCTGTATCAATGGTCCATGTCTCTGTCACCTCTTCACCCGGGAGGTCATGAAATTGGGCCTGTCTCAGGCAACCACGATTTCATGGTGGTTGTGGGATAGTTCAGAACGGAGGGAAAAAAAACAAAACAAAACAAACAAACCTGCAATGTTAAATTACTAATTTATGAGAAAGGTGTGAAAGTTTCATAGAACTGCTCTGAGACTTCTGCGGCAGCCATCATGATGAATATGCCAAGCCCCCAGCACCCTGAGGAAGGTTTTGAAGACTAATGAAAATAAAAGCGCAATTAGCAGGCAACTGAATGTAGCTACAGATTGCCTTTAGTTTATTATTCTATTTCCCAGCTTGTCAGGGAAGGATCATTTTAAGAGGACCTACCAGTGATCAGAGACCACTAACTCTTGGCTTAAACTGCTATTAAAACCTGAACAGCCATTTTATTTTATTGCCAGTTCAGCCACTGGTACCAATAGGTCAAGGGCTCAAATTCACTTTCACTTGACATTGTGTCTTCAGTCCCTAACGCAGTGGTGATAATCAGTCTCTCAACAGCCCATTTTCAATTGGATTGTAATAGGACCATAATGGGACTTTCACCGGGACGTAGGAATAAACCTCTGAACAGTGATTGTGTGTTTCTGCGACTGTGTGCTGGCTCTATGCCAGTTGATGGTCCCCAACTCCAAGTGAATATCCAGTGCTGGTGGAAAGGAGTCCCTTTTGCCACAATGATCAGAAATTGCACGGACTTATCTGCAGCACATGATGGATCCAGGTGCCTCTCCCAGTTTCCCTATTCCAGAAAAACGAACAGGATAATTAAGCATGTCTGGGATTTACTGAGCTGGCAGATTTAGGACTGAAGGAGAACACCTTGTGCAGTAAGCAAAGTCCTGATGCACGCAACATTACCCACAGGGGCAAAAGGAGACAGCCTGATTTGCGTGTCAGCTTCCCCACTGTTTTGCGTCCAGTAATTTTCCTGCTTTCTCTCGCCATGCAGAAAACACCCTTATGGCACACAAGTTTTCAGACTAAATTAATATTGATAAGGTCATAATTTTGCTTCCAATACCAGTTAGCTTCTGAAAATGAGCTTCATGTGTATGTCTTTCCTTCCCTTTTATCAAAGAAAGCCAATAGACACTGGTCTTCTAGGATTAAACCTAACTCAAGCTTAACAATATTCAAAACTCTTCTTAAGGAATCACACACACACAAAGATTACTACTAACCACAATGAAAAGGTAAAGTCAGAAGATTTTATGCCTGAGCTGTAGAATAGCCATAGCTGCTCTTCAGATGCCATGACAGAAATAACGCATGTTATACACAACTGTCATATAGAAACTGGCTCCTGAACTCAGCATGAAAACCAAACATTGTAATAATTGATGAAAGGTTTATCATTGATATTAGCAATGTCACTTGGCAATGTAACAAATCATTAGATGGAGAACTACACTGAAACATATTAACTCTAAGTTTCTTAAAAGTTCGTAGAAGTTCTCAGCCCATCTGCACTTTGTACCTTACAGACACCTTCCTTACAACTGATATTTTCTAGGTTTTTCATAGGTATTTCCTTCCTCATGAAATATTAAATTTACCATGTGTTTGTCTTAGAACTCTTGTTTCAGAAAATTTTCCAAGCTTTCAGCTTACTAGTTTAATACTAAAAGAAAAAAGTTACTACAGGAATGAAATCCTGCTATTTTAGTATTAAAACTCCCTTTCTTAGGAAAAGTTACAGCTTTATGGAGCAGTAGTGGGACAATTTTAAGCACAAACTGTTCTCAAGTAGTTGCAAAAATAACCCAACCAAACAAAAAAATCCCCTTACATGATGGTTCTTGCAAGCTCTCCACATATTCTTTATAAAGACAGAAAAAATAAGAGAGAGTAACACATGATGACAAAGCCCAGGAAATACCGGATTTCCAGATTCCCAACCCATTTCTGCTCCTAACTGGTAACGATAAATTTTCTGCCACATTTCTGTTCATCACTTTACACGCATTTGAATCACAAGTACCTTGCTACCGCACACGGGAAAGTGTTAAATGGCATAAACAGAGCGCCTTTAGACAGTCTGATAACAAAACTTTCTAACTAAAGCTAAAAAATATGAACCCTGATTTTGTAATAAGGCTCTTTATGCACAATCACCTCCCCTGTAGGAAGAAAAACAGTGCTCTTAGAAAAACATAGATTTTTTTTTCTTCACAGTGTAATTCAAAGTGCACATATCAGTCCGTACGCTGGTAGATGGGATCCTCCAATCCCTTACTTGGTAGCATAGCTCTTCCACAGAAACCACTACAGTCAGTTTGGTCATGTCTTGGCAGGACCATCTACCATTTTCCCCGAAAAGAAGACCTACCCCAAAAATAAGCCCTAGCATGTTTTTTCAGGATTTTTGAGGATGCTCAAAATATAAGCCCTCCTCCAAAAATAAGCCCTAGTTACAGTTCATTTAAAAAGTCAATTTAAACAGTGTCCAGGCAGCTATACATGTAAAAACATAAAATGAATTGGCAACAGAATGCAGCAGGACAGACAGATCCTTCACCAAGAAAAGCAGACACTCCCAAAAGGGTGTCTAAAGGAAACAGAGTTACAAGAAATTCACAATGGAATTCAGTGTTTGGAGAGTCATGATGATGTTCCAGAAGATGATGACATGACTGTATTTGAATAAATGTTGATTTTTGTTCATGAATATCGGTAAACGTTGATTCTTGTAGATGGAAAAAGGAAATAGAGTCAAAAGAAATTCATTATGGAATTCAGGGTTTGGAGAGTTATGATGATGTTCCAGAATGTGATGACATGACTATATTTGAATAAATGTTGATTTTTTTTTGTTCAAAAATAAATGTAGATTGTTGCTCATGGAAAAATAAGACATTCCCTGAAAGTAAGTGCTAATGCATCTTTTGGAACAAAAATTAAGATAAGACCCTGTCTTATTTTTGGGGAAACAGGGTAGCAGAAGCTGGTCTCTGGGGCTGGGAGCTGGAACAAGAGGGGACATCACAGTCTCCAGCAAAGCAACCTGTTTCACTGCTGCTCTCCTCTCCATGGGAAGAGGCAGAAAGCCACACAGCCAGGTTCTTGGGCTACCAGCTGGACCACAAGCCCTGAGTGGAGGTGGTGATTCTTATCCAAAGGCTCTTCTCTTTTGGACTTGCCATCAGAAAGAGATGAGGAAGGTGGCACAGGCCAGCTGTGAGAGGACCGTTACTTGTCTGCTGTGTATGAAATCCCTTGGGTGCCCTGCTTTTGGTCCCAAAAAGGTTCTCGAAGCAAAGTTACTAGGGGAGCATAGGCAAAGCTATGAGAGGAACAGGGGAGAACAGGAGGAAGGAGGTACATTCAATCTGACAGAAAACTGCACATCCTACAAAGAAGAAAGTGAATTACCAGCCCTAGGAAAATTCCCCTCCCAAGGATGCAAAGCTGTATGGGGTGCCCCTGAAGCCAAGATGATTTGGCTGAGAAGCATGAAACGAAGCTTTAAATAGACGGCTTGAATCACATATGGCAGGCCACAAAATAAATACTTTGGATACCAACAGGGTCTGTAGCGAAATCTCAGGGGATGGTAAAAACATAAACGGAAAAGCAGACACGCAGGCTCAACTGCTTCATCGGGTTTTTAGCACAATTTGATTTGAGCTTAGGTAGAAGAGTCAGCCCTTCTGGCTATACCCAGGGTAAGGACGGATGCCTCTTTCTCAAAAATGTGAAGGGAAAACTCAAACACAAAACGAAAAGGCTGAAAGTAACTTGAACTTGGGCAGTTCAAAGAAAATAAGGGTGTGTGTCCTGAATGGCAAAGGCCAAAATTACCAAGTTGTGATTCACTGTAGACATGGCAGTTTAATCAAGGAAAGCTTTATAAAGAAAAGAGCTATCTTTTAATTGATCAACACATACAAGTGGAAAAAACAGGCAACATTTGGAGCATGCAGACCTGTCATTCAGGATCTTTTCCAGGGACCTGAAGAAGGGGTTGTAGTGTACACAGCTTGTCATTTTTATCCAACTAAATCACATGGTCTAATAAAAGAAAACTACAACCTCTTATAGAAATTGTCCTTGCAGAAATTACTAATATAGGGATGTATGGCTCAATATTAAATATTTCACAGCCAACGGAACATCTCAGTAACCAGAGTACCCATGAGATCATCAGAGATCCACTGTCTTACCATGTCAGCATAAGCCCTTATGGGGAAACTGAATCTCCAAAAATCTAACAATAAAGTTCAAAAGAATACACTGAAGGATAAACATTTTATTTGACAAACTATGTAGTCAAGCACCTGCTAAGATCAGTCCCTGAACTCTAAATCATGTCATTTACTCTTCACGACACCTACAACTATAGGTCAGGAGCAGAAACAGAGCCATTAAGAAAGTAATAGTTCCAAATTTCAACTACATTGTCATAGGAAGCAAAATCCAGAGTAATCTTTTTCCCACTGAAATCACCAAAGCAACTGTTATTACTACTGAGAAGAGAAGAACAAAGCCATGTCATATCTTCAGTCTGATAATCATCATAGCTTTTCCAGTCAGCTGTATTTTAGCCTTTGGCTTTTTAAGTCCTCCTTCAAGATTTTTTGTCTTTACTATCTTATTCTAATATAAAACTGTTTGGTATTTCAGGGATGTAGTTTCAGTTCTCCATAATTCTTCCTAATGCACAATTTACCTGTTTAGAATATAGAAGTGAAATAGAATAGAATATAGAAATCTAATGACAGATGTTATAACGCCTGTAACTTTTTGTGGAATCTACTCCTTTTGTAAATCTTGACAGAAGAAAGAAAAATAAAAGAACATTATTACTTTCGACAAAGCTGCAGATCAACCTGAAAGTAGACAGGAAAGGATTATTGTCTCACTTCACACTAAGCAATTTAGTCATTCTTAATCAAGAAAGGTAACAGTGGCAAGTAAGAATATCATCACTACCTTAGAACATTTGCACAGTAGTGAAGAAACACATTTATTTTTATAGTGGGCCAGAGCAGTGATGCATCTTTCCCTTGTACTAAAGGCATATCTGATTCCTTTTAACATTGTGAGACTTGAAATACTCCTTTCTAAATGAACTGGACATATTATTCTATTTTGTCTCTTCCGGTAGATGCATTTAGCAAAACTAAGTGTTCTTAACAACTGTTCAAGTGTTATTAAAACAGGATCTCTTGTACCATTTATACAAAGACTACTCTGTTCTTTATTTAATTTCTAATTGCCAAGGAATAATTTTGAAAGATTCAAGCATGCCTGCTGCAGCAGGGTACACAAATATTCCACACATTATTCTCACAGTTCAAGTTGCACTTTTTAAACTCTTGTAACAGCCATAAGATATTGACAATATCACACAATGTTAATCAATAAAAGAATTATTAATGTTATAATCTTGAAATGCCTTTGTTAAATGATTCTGCTTTTATGTATCTCAAGGATTACTGCTCCACTCAATTTAACAATTCATTATTACTACAGACATAAAAAGAACATGTGAGGTGAACAGCTTCGGCTACTAGCTGTAACCTAACCAGCGTTACACTGTATAATTGATCTATTTTCTTCAAGAATAAAACTCAGAGAAAGAAAATTATTACTAGTGTCTCCATAAATAAGTATAGAAATCCTGGGGGCAAATGCGAGGGATAATAGCAAAGACAAGAGGAAGGAAAATGTGAGTGCACAAAGAGTTTATTTATAAATATCTCAGAAGTCATTTGTTGGCATCCTGCAATGGCTACACAGTCTGACATTGATCTAACTTTTAGACAGTGGCCCTATATTTAAGGACAGAAAAACTACGAATCAGCACGCTCGAGTTATGACACTCTTCTCAAAATTGAGTATAGCTCTTTTCCAGTTGAAACTGTTTCAAGACTGTCAATTTAAGGATAAGATTTCCAGAGTTTGTTCCCTATACAAGTATTTAAATGTTTTTTTTAAAGCAGCGTTGGCAGAACTTCAGCGTGGTTGTAATGACAGCAATCACTGTTAAGAAAATCACCTTAACCACTGTATGCCCATCTAATTTTATCTTCAGCTTTACCTTCTGCAGCCATCACAAGTCAGACTTTGACGTCTTCCTTCCACCTCTCCATGAACCCACTTTCCAGGCTCAAGTGTGTATTTCTTTCAGGGTGCAATTCTGTAAGTCCACCTCAGCTTTAGATATTGTCCCCAGATCTCACTTCTCTTTCCTTATTTATCTCATTTACACACCTAGCATCTCATTGCCTCTTTGTTAAGCAACAGCTACTGAACAGCCGGAAAACGGCAACTTGACCCTCTCTAGCCTTTTGTTAGCAAGTGCTGGCTACTCTGGTGGCAACAAATCTGTCTTGTGAGCTGAACCACAGAGCCAGGAATGGGGCCAAGTGGAGGATTTTGTTCACAATCACAACACTGATTGAAAGCAAAATGCTAAGAGAGCAACAGCAAATTTCACTTGCATGAGAATTTTCTCCTGGCTGTCTGTGATGGGTTTTAATGCTGTTCTGCTTATGTAGCAGAAGATGGCTCTTACCAGACTGAAGAATCTTGAATACTCATTTAAAGATTTCCTGCAGGTGAAGGGCTCATATGCCTGAATACTTGTGGGATTTGGTAACTGGTTTGTTTGCTTTCCAAACAGACCACTAGTTTCAGTATGAAATATGATCTCTCCACAAAACTTGACTATTTTCCTTCAGAGAAAGCAAGTTACATAAAGAACAAACCTTTATGAAGCTCTCCAAAATACCTCTTAAGACACCACACAAGTCTGATCCATGTGCGTATAAAGCAACAAAGCAATGAGCCTGCCTGCATTATGTTAATGAAAACAGTATTTTGCGTTTAAAGATCCTTGAAAAATAAGTGAAACTAACATGGACAGCTTTATTTGTATTCATCTCACTAAATTTTGTTCCCATGAATTTCAATAATCCTACTCTCTAGTTGGCATTTCAATGACAGGTAATTTTTTTAAGACCTTAAGTAATATCCCATATCCTTCATGCAGTCTTGTATCCCAGCACCCACTTCTTCCCAATGCACAATTAATACTTGCAGATAAGAAGGGCTGTTTGTGTCACACATTTTACGGTCATCTGTAATTCTTCAGAGACATTCTTTCCAGAAGTGCTGGCATAAAGCAAGCCTCCAGTTTCCACAAGAAATCCTACTGACTTATATTCTTCTCACAGTAGTAAGTAAAAAGAGTAAAGAAATGACAGAGGAAATATGAGAAAATAGTGCAGTAAGCATACTGCTGACTTGGAGATAAAAATAAAAAAGAGAATAATTGTGGTAATAATCTCACCCTTCACACTGGGTTCAGATTCAGAGGCTGTAGCTTTAGTTCTCAGGTCTGCCAAGCTTTCTAGCTCACTCCATGTAAATACTTCATCTGTGCCTTAGCTGCCTATCTGTAAATGGAGGACAGCAGTACTTTTTCTTTCTGCTTATATCTTGCCTTTTTTAGATGTTGAGATTTTGAAAGGGGCCGACCTTCACTGTTTTGGCACAGCAGAGTCCTCATCTCAGCTGAAAGTTCTTTGGTGCAACACTGATTGCTACAAGCAGGAGTCCTATGCCTGAGAGAACATTAACTTGTTTGTATCAAAAAGCAGAATAATAGGGTTTTAAAACAGTAACATACTTGAGAGATTGTACAAAAGCCACTATGTCAATGCTATGTCACTTTTTCCATGCATACACTGGAGAAGGCACTGAATAAAAACACCTTCAAGAACCATACTTGTTAGCTTTGTTGTTGGAGCTTACCTGTATTCCATTTATTACAAATAAACTCTCCAACAATTTCTATAAACAGCACTGTTTTGGGCACAGAAGTTATGATCTCTACAGAAAAACAACAACAACAAAAAAGTGTGTTTAGTTCACAGATGCCACCTACAACCTGCATTAAGTACAGTGAAGTTTTTCTGAACGTACTCTTGCATTGTTATGGCAGGTCATGTTTCTCTTCAAATTCTGGCTCTGAGCAACTAGAAGTAGATATTATCTTGAAAGCATTTCTTTTGAGATAAACAAATCAAGTACAATAAAGCTCACAAAGGGGAAAAATGGAGACTCATGCACAAACTCCAATTTTTTCGTTTAAATCAAGGACCAACTGAGTACACAGCCAGGCTGTGAATCCGTCTTCAGCCAGTATAAATTACTGGTTTGTATAGTCTAAGCCTCCAGGATAAACAGACAATTCTTGAACAATTCACATCCAAACAAGTCTTCCAGACATTTACGAAACCAGTGTCTTGTCCTGGGTCCTCCCCTCTCCACCTCGGCATATGTACACCTACAAGATACAGGCAGCCAGCACTGTCAGCAATCCGATGGCACAGGAGGAACACGTTTTATCCACTAACGACAGAAGAGCTGATCTCAGAGGCACGGATTGAAGATGCTGACTAGATGCTGGCTGTAGAGCAGGCTTCTTTTTGGGGTGTTTTCATAAAGAAAAATATTCATTGTTAACTCCTCACTCTTCTAACAAAGTTTCCTCTATTCTTACCCTTCAATCAGAAGGGAGTGACTTTCTCGTGGAGAAAGCAAGAAAGCTAAGGACATAAAGAGCCCACAACAGGGCGGAAAAATTTAAGAAGTAAAATCAAAATCCACAATGTATGAAAGACATACTGCTCAATCTGTCCTTCGCTGTCAACAGATTGTTAATCCCGGCATAAGAGAGGGTGGGAACCAACCCGAAGTCATGAAGAGCAGGGAGAGTGTCCCTGCCTGCCAACCGCACACAGATAGAACTATTTTAACCCCTGGGAAACATGTCTTGGTGATTTTCAATGAAAGCTTAGGTATTCAGCTGCCTAAACTACTGGGTAAGCTTTATAGTAAAGTTACAGTGGGGTGACTACAGGCAAGGACTAAAGTATGATACAGACGAATCTTGGTTTTAATATCAAAAACCTAGTTTCTGGGCCTCAGACACTGCCAAAACCCACCTGCCCAAAGCCTCCTTTGTTCAGAAATTAGAAATTAAGCATTATTAATACTACAGATATCACATCGTATTATCTTCCAGGGAAAAGAGGATCTTTGGGTGTTTGTAAGAGGCTGGCAAGGCTTGAAGGCTACACCCTATTAGCAAGTAATGATCCTACTAGTTGAAGATGTCCTTGTTTATTGCAGGGGGATTGAACTAGCTGACCTTTGAAAATCCCTTCCAGCCCAAGCTATGGTATGATTCCATGATTTTGCTTATCCACTGTTGCTGAGGGCTGAGCAGAAACGAAAGCGGGTGGGAGTATCCCTCTGGAAAGGGTTTGGAGCAGGGGCTGGGCAGTCCCTGGGGACAAAACCTGGGAGAGGCGCCGCGTGGTGTGCGTGTGGGCTGGATCCACGTTGCTTCCAAAGCAAAGTGCTTCTGTGGGGAAGGTCAAGCCCTGGGACGGAAGGTGTCACCGACACAGCCACGGGAACATGCGCATCCGTAGAAAGAGGAAGGACTGTGTCCACCCATAAGAAGCATTGCCCTGAACAAAAGCCAAACCAAATAGCAACGAAAAAAGGCCTGAGGAGTAAATTAATTCCATGCATCCTGTCCTCTTTTCCTAAAAAGTCAAAAGGTTTAAATATCAGAGAAGCAAATGTAACATTTAACCCTGTATACACCATATTATCTTCTCGATAACTTCTAGGATTTTTCACCACAACATTTATCCTGCAGCGTCAACTATTTTCACTTCTTTGTTTACCCAAACAACAAGTTCCGATTTTTAAAGGCATTGCTACAGCATGCAACAAAGAGAACAAAATATTAATTCATACTCTTTATTTCATGGTAAAAGAAAATTGTTAAGAGTATCAAGTCAAATGGCCTGCTTGAGATTACACGAAAACCAAGTAGCAAAACATAAGACCAAAATTTCACTTCACATTATTAAATCAAAACACCACTTCCTGGAGCCAAGTGCATGGGAACATCCTGCATCATTTTTGTATGAATAAAATTAGGTTTTGGCTAATACCACTCATGTTTCCACTTGGCCACGGTACCTCCTCTGCTTCCAAAAGGGCGCAGTCAAGTGCTTTAGTAGCTTTGTATTGATCTGAGTTTTGTTCTTCCTTTTTTAGCATTTTGAAGTGTATAATGCTCCCACTGCTGAGCCCAGCATCCCCAGAGCCGCTGCTGGCATGGGGCTGCTCACTCTCCTCTTCCTCCTCGTCCTACATGGGTTATGTCATACCCAGTGACATGTGTCCGGTCGGTTTGTCAGCAAGTAGTGTGTGTCCCCATGTGGATTTCTGCCCACCTCCAACAGCCGCAGCCGGAGGCCTGTTTTCTGGGTGAAGCACCACCAGCAGGAGCGTGACCTTCAGCATGCAAAATGCCTTTTTGGCAGCGAAAATACCCTCAGCCAGTCATAGGCGTAGCCTGAATGTCATACCCCACCTCTTCTCTTAAAAAAAAAAAAAAAAAAAAAAGAAATCTACCTAATTAATTAAAAGGAATTAACAGAAAATATACACTGCCAATTTAACAATCAATTTTCACGCCTTTTTATTTTCTGGGTTTTACTTGAGGGACTAAGCATTCATTTTGTCCATTTGGCCTTTTTATTATGATAAAACACTGAAATACAGCCTATTTACAGATAAATTTATTGTCACATTCAGTGTGGAATGGCCATTTGGCTGATTACGTTGTATCATGCAAAGGCATCACGACATTTACCATTAAGAAATGCGAAATGGCATACAGATATTTCCAAAGAACCATCAATTTTGCAAATGGTAACACTACAGCCAAGAATATAATCTACTAAAAATGGTTAAAAAGGTGAGGATCCAGGTTCACCGTCCTCCATGAACAGGCCAGATCATTCCTTCCCATGACTTTGGGAAGGTGAAGTTTGCCGTTTCCAGTAATGCACTACTTCGTAAAATAATTTTAATAATAGCATTGCCCGTGACGTTTCTCTAAATTTAAACCATCTTTCAGCCGGGCCTGCACAATTCAACAGCCCTTCGTTTGGGTTCTGCACTAACTGTCAGAAGAACAAGGGGACCAGGTCCGTGGAGGATCCTTTTCCGAGTCCAGTGACTCTAAAGGTGTTTCACAGGACACCATACTACGGCATTTCTCTGGAGTCCTCTTGACTTCTTTGCTGCTTTACTTTGCCTCCACATTCCCTGAGCTCCAGGTGGCTTCACACAGCCAGGACACCTTCTGGACGTGATTGCCACTCAAATTCTGCTATTTTTCTCCCTAGCTAGTGGGCAAGTATGTAGTAGTTCACCAAATGAAGTAGACAGGCAAAAACGTCTTCTGTTCCAGTCAAATAAAAATTTGAAGGGAGAAGCATTTAAAATATAAAATTCTTGGCCTGTGTAAAATGCCCCTCTGCTTGCGTACTAACTGCCACAGTTCAATTAGCAAAGACCATACCTGTCCAGTTACAGATTAAACAGCCCTTCAAACAGATTTTTGGAGAGAACAATGCATTTTCTCGGGGTGAAAGGAAAGAAAGGAGAAAACACAGTGTTTCACCTACACAAAGTTTGGGCTCAAAAGCTGACCTCCTGGATTAGAAGAACGACCCAAAGCAGAAAGCACTGTTGTTCTAATCACTGATCTTCAGGACAACAGAAGGTCTAGGTTGTGACCAAAAGCTATCGCTCTCACATGGCACCTCTGCTCGTGAGTTGATTTTCACAGTTTCTTGCTCTCCTATAATTCTATTAAAGCATTTAACCCTGAAGAGGAGACTTCCAAGCTATGCATTACTATACTGAGTGTAACAGATTTAGATAGCAAACTCATGAGAAACTAAGGTTATATCTTCTTCCATGTATTTTTGCTGAGAGTATTATCTGTACTCCAAAAACTGCACACTCTAAATAAAATATCTAAAGGAATACAATGGAATGTGATCCATTACTATGTGCGTGCTGAGTAAGGGGTATTGCAAAAAGTAATCTGTTTCTCCTAAGAACCAAGAGACAGTAAGAGTTGTCTGTGCGTTACATAGTAACCTTGAAAATTCATAAAACAAGAATGCGTTTGCTAAGAAAATTGCGGAGATTTTAGGAAGGCCAGACTAGCTTCAAGGGGCAGATGAAAACAAAGCTGGAACAGAGGAGGATGAGAATGCTCTGCTGCATATTCACATTGTATTTTTTTAATTAAGTGTTTATCTCTAATGGAAAATCATGCAAATAATGTCAGCAGCAATGTGGGAGACCTGTGTTAATGTATAAATGAGTTTTCAACTGCTTTTAATATTAATTACGTTGTATACTCATTAGAAGACATTTCAAACCTGTTTTGCTCGGTTTTACACAGAGCCTCAATTACAATTCCGAGGAAGAAGGTTACCTTCAGCACCAGTTATATATTCGATGCTAAGTAAATTGCAGTTTTATTCATAATAAAGAAAACAACCTCAAAGTGCAGTTGTTTTGGCTTTGCCCTATTTTTGATTATCCTTATAATTACCTTTCAAATACGCTTCCTAAGAGTGGTAAAAGCTTTTCTTAAAGTACTCACATACTGTGAAACAAAAGAATGGATGTAGTATTTCTGTAATATTAAAATATTTCTATGCAAGTTGCACAGACATAGAAACATATGTCGCACCCCCCAAAATAAGATGTTTAAAGAAGGCGGCCAGGCTAGAAGGAATGCAATGGAGCTATACTCCAGCAAAAAAGAGTCAAGACTTTAAACACATAAAACTCATCTCTCCTTTATCAATTATCCTAAGAGCTCAACAGAATCTACTTAATCACTGAGAAAACAGAGTAGTGCAAGTGGGTTACTAACTTTAAAAATGTATATTTATTATCCGGGGAACCAGCAATAATAGAATCACAGAAAAGTGAGGCTGGAAGTGATCTCATGAAGTCCATTCCCCTGCCCCAGGGCAAGATCAACTATACATAAACCATTCCTGACAGATATTTGTCTAACTTGGCTCTTAAAAACCTTCAGTGATGCAGACTTTGCAACCTCCCCAGGCAATCGGCTGCAGTTCTTAACTATTCTTACCATTAGAAAGATTTTCCTAACGTCTAACCTCAACCTCCCCACCACACTAAGCTTGTCTGTTACTTCTTGCTCTATCCCAGCAGAACTGGAAAACAGTTTCTTCTACCTTCCTCTTTACATGAAATTTCCATATACTTTTAAACGGTTATCACATTTTCCCTCACTACTCCATTCTCTAAATGAATAATGGCCAACTGGGTCATATTCAATCTGCTGGAGCAATTTATATCCTCTCCCATGTAATCCCCTCAAGGAGCCTCCCTATTCTGGAACTACCACCCCCATGCCAGAGACACCTCCACCCAAAATGCCAGCAGTTAAGCAAAACAAGATGCGGGGAGAGGAGCCAAACTGAGTGGTAGGATCTCAAGTCACCTTCCTGCAAGAAAGGTCCCACACAAACCAGCAGAAGTCACTGTGGAAGAGATGTGAGGTTGGGAAAGGTTTTCACCCCAGAGAAGAGCAGGTGAGGAAAAGGAGGGCTGAGTCTAGAAAAGAGGGGAAGCGGCTTCTAGACAACCTGGAATTAAGTTGTAGGGAGCTGGTCTGGAAGTGGGAGAGTTCTGGAAACAAGAGACGGTGAAGGAAAGCAGTGAAAAGCAAGAAGATTACTGGAAGGGTAGGGAATCTGGAGGAGAAGTGAGACCAGACGTACAAACAGGGAGGCATGGAGGAGCTGTAGTACAGAAAGAGGGGATTTGGTCACTGATGGGGGAAGTAGCAAGGAAAGGTTGGGAAAACGTGAAACACAGGACAGGAAACCTAACAGACGACCTGAGTGCCAGGGGGATACAGAGCAGAGGTGGTAGGACGGGAGAAGCTCCACCAAGCTGCGTTTCCATGAGCATGAGGATATCCTAATAAATTAGTTCAGCTTCTCTTGTGAAGCAGGTCCTGGGGCAGTAGTGGCCAAGCCAAGTTGCTCCTCGGGAGTAACTCGGCCTCTCTGGACGAGGCCCAATGTCAAGCTTTGACAACAATTACCTTGAGACATAAGACTGCAAAGGATTGTGGAAAGATCTGAGGGTGCCATCACTTCCATAGGGAAAGGTGTGAGGGAGAAGATATGAAGCTATGACAGAATGGGACGAGAAGGTGACAGGAAAAGTCAGTGCTAGACTGAAGGGCAGGGACCCACTGCAGAGAGCAACCTCTTTACTATTTATTCTGCTTTCCGTATTGCCAGAGCTAATAATCCCTCCAGCAGTGCTGAGAGTCAGAGGGCAGGAATGCCTCCGAGTCAGCCCAGGTCTGACAGAGCCTGTGCTGAGACAGAACTAACAAAATCCTGA
Source organism: Patagioenas fasciata (assembly GCF_037038585.1). Classification (NCBI taxonomy): domain Eukaryota; kingdom Metazoa; phylum Chordata; class Aves; order Columbiformes; family Columbidae; genus Patagioenas; species Patagioenas fasciata. The sequence goes on along the minus strand of NC_092521.1, from coordinate 57,074,894 downwards.
TGGACCTAAGCTGTCCTTGCAAGGTCAGGAGGCAACTCACAGATTCCTAATCCATGTCATAGCATTCCCCTTATCCTTTGATCACCCTGGATGTCCCTGTGCCACAGGCTCCCCAATGATGGAGAGCTGATTTCATCACCACACTTTTCTCCTAAACCAGCACTCAAAACACACACTGGTGAAGGAAAGTAGCTAATCTAAAAAATGGACCTTGGCTGTCCGGGATCACAGAATCACAGAATGTTAGGGATTGGAAGGGACCTCTGGAGATCATCTAGTCCAACTAACCTGCTAAAGCAGGTTCACCCAGAAAGATCACACAGGAATGTGTCCAGGTGGGTTTCGAATGTGTCCAGAGAAGGAGACTCCACAACCCCCCTGGGCAGCCTGTTCCAGTGCTCTGTCACCCTCATTGAGAAGAAGTTTCTTCTCATATTTAAGTGGAACCTCCTGTGTTCCAGTTTGTACCCATTGCCCCTTGTCCTATCATTGGTTGTCACCGAGAAGAGCCCCACCATGGTTATCCCGGCACCAGCGCAGCACTGAGAGAGGCTGAGGCAGAAGGTGAAGTACTTCATGGCAGCTCAGAGGTGTGCAAGCCAGGTGGTCCTTCTGACCATCACACCAAAGTGCCACTGTATCATGGCCAACATCTTGCCACGCAGCTCAGTGCATGAGACACATGCGCTGGCACAAATCCCCACTGCTTCACGGGAACCTAGGAAAACAATCTTCAGAAAGTTTGAGAATTACTGCTCTAGTCTGAAAATGACTGTTTTTTCAGTTCTCAAGGGTCATGTTGCCTAGACCTCTGGCCTTTCCTTTTACCCCTCTCTGGATGCTTCCAATGGACCTGAAGAGCACTGCTCAGAGCAGAAATAGTGCACAAGTCACACAAATGCTAAGTAGAGTGGAAAAATTATTTTGCATGTCTTACATGCAGACTCCTTTCCATATATTCTAGCGTGACATTTATGGTATAGTAGCATTGATTCACAGCCATTTTCTGATCTCTTGCAACTGCCCATCTGTTTTCTGCAGACCTGCTGCCTCACCTGTTGTTCTACATTTTGATTTGCACGGCTGATTATTCATGCCCAACCACAATTCAGAACTTGTCCTTGATGAACTGCGTCATATTTATTTTAGACCAGTTCTCCAATATACCACATTAATTTTGAATTCTAATCCTGTGCTCAGACGGTTTACACCCTCTCCCTGGTTGGTGTCATCCGGAAATTCTGTATGCAGATTCTATCATGTAAGTCATTAATTAAAATATTGAATATTTTCAGGCAATCCAGGGTAGAATCCCACTTGACATATCCTTCTAGCAATTATTCCAATAAGAGTTTTCCAGCCAACTGTGTACCCACTTCATAGCCCATATTGCCAACTAGTTTGTGAAAGGCTGAAAAGCCTTCTAAAAATCAAGAGGCACTGTTTCTCTACTTACAGAGGAATTAGTTCCACTGACAAGGTACCTTCTGGGAAAAAAAAAAAAATTGCAAATTCATTTATTATATTAGTAAACACAGGCTACTTATTAAAAAAAAAAAAATTAGTTCATTATTTGATTCAGACGTTTTTCCCCAAGAATTTAAGATAAACTATCTACTCCAAAGGGAAAAAACCCAAAACAAAACAAAAAACCCAACCTCAGGAAAGTTTACACATAAGTGCAGTGTTTGCTCTTTCACAGCTTCTTCAAGCTTGGACTGTCATCCAAATGTTCTCAAGTGTAACCACTAATTGCTCAGACATTGCTTCAGTTATTTTACCCTGTGTTGCAGAGATAATTTAATAAGCTTCAGCTTGTTCTAAGAGACCTATTATCCTATCTCATTAGTTTATAATCAGTTCTGTTCCTGCTCCAGTTGGAATTCTTACCTTTCTCAAGGTAGCAATCCTTTTCTTGCCCCCTGATTACACATCACCTTTTTTAGCAAAGAATGATGTAAAAAATGTCATTAAATAATTGCTCCTATCTGCACTATCACAACATGGGTTCTGGCATTCCCTCTGAACTAGGAGTCCCGAAATTCAGTTTTCCTCTTGTTACTACTGAGAACATAGCATGTTTCCTTGTTTCTATGTCCTTTCTTAGTTGTACTTTGTTTTGTGCCTCGGCCTACCTGATTTGGCCCTGGCATCTTTCTAATGTTCTTCTACACTCCTGTATGAGTCTTCAATTTTCAGATCATGCAATTTTGTCTCATAGAATGTCCTGAGTTGGAAGGGACCCACAAAGATCATCGAGTCCAACTCTTGTCCCTGTATATGACAACCCCAAAATTCACACCACGTGTCTGAGGGCATTGTCCAGTCTCGTCTTGAACACTGTCAGGCTTGGGGCTGTGACACCTCCCTGGGAGCCTGTTCCGTGCTCCACCACCCTCTGGGGGAAGAACCTTTTCCTAATGTCCAAGCCGAACCTCCCCCAGCACATCTTCCTGACATTCCCTTGGGTTCTGTCATTGATCACTAAAGAGAAGAGATCAGTGCCTGCCCCTCTTCCTCCCCTTGTGAGGAAGCTGTAGCCGCCACGAGGTCTCCCCTCAGTCTCTTCTTTTCCAGGCTGAACAAACCCAGTGACTTTAGCCGCTCCTCATACGGCTTCCCCTCCAAACCCTTCACCAACTCTGTGACCCTCTTCTGGACACTCTCCAGTAGCATAACATCTTTTTTATCCTGTGGCACCCAGAGCTGCACACAGTGCTCCAGGTGAGGCCGCACCAGTGCAGAGCAGAGCGGGACAATCTCCTCCCTGCCCGGCTGGGAGGGTTGCCCTCCTGGCTGCCAGGGACACTGTCGGCTCATGTTCAACCTGCCATTAACCAGAACCCCCAGATTCTTCCCCGCAGAGCTGCTTTCTAGCATCTCGTTTCTCAGACTGTATGTACAGCCAGGGTTGCTGTGTCCTAGGTGCAAAATCCAGCACTTGCCCTTCTTGAACGTCATGAGGTTGGTGATTGGCCAGTTCTTCAATCTGTCCAGATCCCTCTGAAGGGACTCTCTGCAGCTCTTGACAGCTCCTCCCAATTTTGCGTCATCAGCAAACTTGTTAAGCAATCCCTCAAGTCCTGAGTCTAAGTGATTTATAAAGACATTGAAGAATGCTGGCCCTGTGGAACCCTGCAAGTGACTTGTCTCCAGCCCAACACTGCCCCATTTACTAGAACCCTTTGAGCGCAGCCCATCAGTCAATTGCTCACCTACTGCATTGTGTGTTTATCCAGCTGCATGCTGGACATCTTGTCCAGGAGGATACTGTGAGACACAGTATCAAAGGCTTTGCTGAAATCCAAAATGATCACATCAACAGGCTTCCCTTGGTCAAGTAGGAGGGTAACCTTGTTGTAGAAAGAAATTCAGTTTATTAAACAGGCAGGACTTTCCCCTCATGAAACCATGCTGGCTGGGACTAGCATGGCTTCTTACATGTTTTTATTTGGGCACCTTTTATTTGTGCTTTTAATATTCTTTATTGTGACTGGAAAAGAAAAAGTTCATTCCTTTAGCAACTGCCAGTCTTCCTGGATTTCTTAGGTTTCTTTCCCAGGAAATCTTATGTATCAGTTCTATGAGCTGAATGAAATCTACTTTCTTGCATAGTATTGCTTTTATTCTCAAATTTTCTCTTCTCATCTTCTGAAAAATGATGAGCTCACTCTTTCATGATTGCTATCATTCAAATTGCGCTTTACTATCATAGACTTAGCCATCTCTTTCCTAATCAAGCCTAGAAGCACTTCCCTTCCATTGCCTTTTCTACATTCTGTAATCCTGAACCTATTATACTTGTGTGATCTACTGAAATAAGTATTTAGCCAGTAAAGTGAAAAAGCTTTTACCATAAGCTACTGTTTGGTAATATATGATAAAGTGATTAGATGAGCCCATCTCTTGGAACAAGAGCCACCTGCAAAAAAAGGCAGCTTTGGCATCTGAGCCAGAGAAATGAGCGTACAGACAGGAGCAAAATATCTTGCAGCCTTAACTGTAAGCCTTTCCAGGTCACAGTGAATAGCAAGGTGGAAAGGAGGTTTATGAAATACTCCGAAGGTAGCTACACAGGGGCACTGTCCTCGTAGGCATCTTTTGCCAGCACTCTTCAGCTGTAAATTGAAATGATTACTCCGATCGTTGCAATAGCTGCAATCACTTAGCATGGCTAGATTCAGTGTTGACACTGCACAGGTCTCAGATATCAAAGCTTTTTCTGTACAAATTAGCTCCCTTCTGCATGTGGTCATGCCCCCTCTGCCGCTAGCAGCTACTGTTTTCTCCTACAGCTAAACTGGCATTCCCATAAAGCAAGCAATATGGCAAGGATCAGGAGCAACCATGTGCACCTGCCGTTACACTTCTATTGCAACTCTTAGAGAAACGCACTCTGATGAATTTCTCTAAGAAATACATACAAGGTAGATCTCTAAAAAGCAAATAGAGATATCGATTTAATACGAGTTGGAAGAAATGGAAGTCCTTGCCTTTTCCTCATATGAAAGCCACGATATTTCAACCTGTTTCTTTTACAAGCCTCCTGCCTGTTTACTTTACAAGTCTCCTGAACATACGGTGCAACTTACCTCAATGTTTAATAATTCTTTAGTACAGCTAACAAGATTTGAAAATGCTTATTAATATCTTTATCTGATGGCAACTCCAAAAGAATATAAGAATTCTTTACGAGACCAAGCAACCTTCACACTATTAAAAGTCTCCAGAAAAGGTCTGAACCTGCTGTGCTGCCACCACAATCTCCCTGTTGTCTTAGGCCTCCAGGGACCCCACTTTCATCTCCCTGAGTTTTACGCAGAGTCATAGTCTCTTCCACCCAACAGCAGTCATGAGGTTACCAGCTTTCTGACATCCTGCTGCTTGAGCACCCTGATCACAGTGCCAACAACCCCTGCCTGCGGGGAGCTAAGGGGTACCAGATGCTGTAGCAGAAAAGTGTGAAGCTAGAAACAAAATAACATAATATTGCAAGGGTACTAAAGGTAACAGGGTTCTTAGCAAAGGGGAGAGCCACAGAAGGCAGGGCAGGTAAGGAAGGGAACAAAGAGGCACAGGGTAGGAATTTTGGCGGCGAGCAAAGGAGTGGTACAAACTCCAAGGAATGAGCTGAGGGCTGGCAGAGAGCAGCGAGATAGAAGATGCGCAGATGGGACAAGAACGACAGCAGGGAGCTGTCAGAGTTCGCTGCTGCCCAGGCAGAGGCAGAAGGGCCCTGCGGTGGTCCCAGGCCTCACATCTCCCATCAGCATTGGGGCACATGTGGAGAAAAGCTTCCCGTTTCCTCTCCTTCAAGACAGGTCTCACTGACATGCAGGCAAACCGTGCTATAAATCAAAGCAAGGCCAGGCAACGGAGACAGTTTGGAACTGCACTACTGCTCCACACTGATGTGCTGGTGTGGACAGCCAGAGACAGAGCTGCCACCCCACCACAGCTGGAAGGCTGGGACCAGCTTCTGAAGGTGGACCTGCTTTGGGAAAGGACAAAGTGGGAGCCTGCCCATGGGGAGATGAACAGTTTTGCCGTTCCTTCCTGGGATTAGCTCCTAAAACAGCAAGCAGCCCAGGGTAAAGCAGCCTGAGACAGAAAATTATCTTCCTGTACTTCCAACCCACAATCCAGTAAACTTCTGCTAAAGGCAAAAATTTTAAATTGGAACTGTAAACGTCTCAGACATTTATTTTCACTGTGGTACTAATCCACTATCTAGACCTACTAAAGCAAAAGGAATACCCAGTTGATTTTCTACCCATTTCTTGCAGGGTCTCAACTGGCCAGCAGATGTGGAAACAAAGCAGCAGGATCTTCTGATCCCTGCTTCCTTCTCCCACCTCTCAAAACAGAAAGCAGTCCAGGCAGGGAAAGCCCTGGATGAACTCCAGCAGACTTCACACTAGAGGGAGCTTTCCTCAGAGACACACCACCTTGGCATCCTCCTCCTCATTACATTATTTTCAGCATACCTACAGGGAAATAAATTAGACTCAGGTGAAACACCAAAACCCTCCAGTTTTGTCAGTTCAAGCACTGCAGCGTGTGAATGGTGTGGGGTGGGAGGGAGTACAAGTAGAAGGTACCCGGCAAGTTCTGCCCAGAGGTGTGCTTCGGCTGACAAGAAAAGCTCAGCGCTGGCGTGTTCCTGAGAAGCCTCCTGATAAGAACCATATCCATCCTGCACCCTCACCAAACTCCTGTGTTGAACATAAGAGCAACTTAACAGACTACATTTTATACTGACCCAGGAGGCCACTTGTTGTTAAGCTGTTAATGAGTTCTGTAATGAGGAAAGCTGAGATACACCTTCCCTAAGGCTTGTGGCGTTGTTTAAGAGGGCCTAAAATCCAGATAACTGTGTTATTCACTGTTAATACCGGTGCTGAACTCTTCCTCAGGTGAACTGTTTTAAAATACTATTTAAACTGAAAGTGCCATAAGGCACTAACGACAGCCAGGACCTATCCATTTTATTTTCTAACCACCAGTAAACTGCCCCAAAACTATGAGGTGAACTAGAAGTCCTTACCTGTGAAAGCATTTGTGGCCTGAAAACCAGCTTCCTGCATACTGCTCTCCCAGCAAAGCTTGAGATTCCCGGCTTAACCTGTCCTTACTGGAGACAACTGCTGAGCTTGGAGCTGTCAAGTCACTTCCATCTTAGCTCGTCAGAGTCCATTTCTCTTTCCATTCCCATATTTGGCACCATCCAGTTCCCACGCAATCCCAGGTCTTCCGATCCGTAGGCAGAGGGGATCTGTGCTGGATTCAAGTAGGAAGCGCTGGACAGTCCCATCAACCAGCCAGCCAGAGGATCTGGGCCATGATGAATGTGGAAATGAAGCAAATCGCCTGCCAAGACTTTATTTCCCTTTTACAATTAAGTTCTAATCCTCTGTTCATCCAGGACCATTTTTTTCAGGCCTCGGCCACTAGTGATGTTCAATTGTCTCTCCTCTCTTGTGCTCCTCTCCCCTCAGGCACGCTCACTGAGAAATTAAAAAAAGAAGAGATTATGTTTCCTGATGACCTGTAGCAACATTAAAATTAACAGTCTCCAGGGAACAAAAATCCAAAACACATTATCAGGGATTGATTGTACACATTAAAGGAGATCTTCAGAAGGCAAATATTGCGATTTTGCTGAGATGCAAAGTGTGACCACACAGCTCTTTGAAGTGCAAAAAGGAACAGTGCTGAGGGTGTCATATGCATCTCTGAGAACATGATATGATTTACATTTCAAAAGCCATATTTAGCAGAGATGGGGGAAGCAATACAATAACAAAATTGCAGTTAAAAAGGAAAAGGAAAAATACTCAAGGTTCCCAAGTCTAGTCTATTCAAAACCACACTGAGATTATTAGCATTTCATATACCTGCTTCCCTTCTTTTCTGGAGCAGGAAAAGAGAGCACTGTCTGCCAACACTTTATATGCCGTTCTAACAGTCTTCTGAGGTTAAAAACCTTGGTATGTCTGTGTTGTCAATTATCTGTTTAAAGTCTCAATTGTAACACAGATGAGGCAACTCGGATGTCTTCAGACATTTGGGAAAATTAAAAATACCCACAGGCTATACAAGAGAAACGCGGTTAAGTTCTTCTTGATCGTACAGCTTTTGCATAGCATGGGCATCTGCAGCTCACTGAAAACTATTATAGAGAAGCTGCACATCCAGCTTTTAAAAGCCAGGATACATTTACTTCTATGGAGTGAAGGCAAACAGCAGACAGCTACATGTTTAGGGAGAAGATTATTTTAGGAAAAAAAGGAAGAAAGAGAAGTGGACTTGGAGGAGAACCCACTCATTCCCCAGCCATCCAACCCTTGGCTTGCTGTCTCCCAATTCAGTGGCACAGGTAGGCTGAAACCAGGTCTGTGAATATCTCATCACCTACTAATGGATTCTAGCTAATGAGTCTAGCCAGGGCTTGCAGAACTGGATCAGACACGAGGTCTATGTACCGGAGAAGCCCGTATCAAAGGGTACCAGTGTCACCATCAGTCTCAGCACCTACTGCTTTGGAGAACAGTGTGAGACTGGGCACCATGGGCAGGTGTGAACAACTCAGCACCCCGGCCCCACCTCATCCTCTACCCTGACCTGCAGGACCTAGAGGCTACCTCAGACCCTGAAGCTTAAAGCTGAGTATCCCAGGTGGTCCAAATCTGCAGAGATGCTTCTCACACTCCTTGGGGCACCTTCTCTGCCCTGCAGGCACTGTCAAATGCAGCCTGCTGCTTTTCCCCCCTCCCCCAATTTTGTTAAGCCAGTGTTACTGAAAAACACGTTTTTGTCTCAAAACACAGCACAGGATTGACTGATTGGTTACTTGTATTCAAATCCAGTCATTTGCATTCAAATCAAATACAACTGCAGAACATATTTAAGATATTTTCCCCATCTCTCACCCAAACATCCCAACTTCACAGAGGAGAAAGTAGAAAATAAGGAAAAAACCTCACATACAGACAAAAAACCAACAACAGCAACCAAACACAAAGCCTTTACACAGGTAGTATCTTCTATCAGAAAAAGCTGCATTACGATTTTAGAACAGTCTTTAAAATACTATTATTCCCAAATTTCAGCCCTTTGAAGTGCTCTATACAACTAATAACCATTTCATATGAGGTTATTTTATTCTAAAATATGTACAGTTTAGCAAGTGTAACACACACAACCCCTGTAGCACATATTTCTCTTGGCTCTTAACATTGTGGTAACTACACTGTAATGACTACAGATGGATGCTGGTCTAATTTCCCAAGCTTTTTCTCTAGAGGCCTGAGTTTCTTTTATATTTATAAGAGCAGGTCCATAACTGCATTCACATTTTCAGCCTTATAACTTTTGATTTTGGTTTATAAATCCTCAGTTTTGATGCCTTCTACTTTCAGCATTTTAATTTCTTTCCCCAGCTTAGAGATGCTCAACAGATGTGCAGCAACACCTTGTCATCCAAGGAAATTCTCTTATTGTTACACCTTTGTATCAGATATCATATACTTCTGATTCTTAAAAGAATAAATACATTTATGTTCTTGAAAATTAACTTTTTTATTAAAAGAGGATTTATTTTGCACATCTTCATTATTTCTGCTAAACTAGTTACAAACCCAACAGTGCTGAAGAAACTTTCGGCAACCACTGCTTCTTCAGACAGAAAGATATTATTTTAATAACATTACAGGACACTGAAACGCTTACAGAGTTCATCCAGATCTTAAAATTTAAAATGTAGTGCCATTCATGAGGTTCAAGTCCTCCCTTAAGGTCTCAAGTGAATAAGAAGATACTGATGTCTCTTGATTGCTCTAAGTGAGCATTTTCTATCACCGCAAAAGCCCTTTTCTACCTTGGTGGACAATGAGTTTGGAGGTGGTTGGTAGGACATAAGGAATCAGAGGAAGCTGCTGGGGCAAACCTGTGCAGTGCTCAGAGCTCACTGTGCCTCTTTTCAACTCAAAACCAAGCTCAGTACTTAAATAAAATGTTTCACACTGATGGCTAAGCAGGCTATTTAATAAGTACTTTCAAATAAGCAGACCTTTCATCAGTCATATTTGCAGGACAATTTCAGATCCGGCTGACATCAACAGCAAATCAGGAAAATGGCAAATTCCACTTTTTAACAGCATATACAGCTATGACTTTTCCATTGTACTTTACATTATTGAGAAATTTTCCATTAAAGCTGAAATGATGTTTAAACAGAGGAGGTTTGTTCCTAAGCATCTGCACGCACAGAATGGGTCGGGACCTTTGCTGACACGTTTCAGTGTGGCTTAGCCAACTCCAGTGAAGCTATGTGTATGTCCTTTTACACCAGTGGAGTGTAGAAATGTTAAACCAACCTCCTTAAAGGAACAAAAAATGAAAATCTTACCTGAAAAAGAGAGAGGAGAATAAACAATATAACAGAACTACAATAAGGTGCAATCGTCAATGGAACTACTACAGTTTCCACAACCTGCAGAGACCCAGGTGGGAACACATCCCATTATAGTGACCATACAGCAAAGAGAAAATGCAGACTGGAAAGACCAGAGATTTCCTCTTCCCTCCATCTGTTACGTCCTTTCCAATCGCAACAGAAACTCTGCTTCCACTTCTGCTTTCATTCATCCACTCCAGCGTTATATGAGACTCAGAAGCAAACCAAAGGCGAACAGTGTGTTGTGTAAATATGGAGCTATGCTATGAAGATTTTCGGCTACTCTGCACTTAATGTGATTGAATACCTAGGGAAAAATCAAACACATTTGTTTTCATCCTCTACATTTTTCTCTGACTTGGTCCTAAGAAAGTCAACACCATCTGAGCCTCACACAAAGCGCAGACAGAAAATATTTTGACTATTTAACACCTTATGGGAGTTACACGTTCTCATGGTATATTTAACTAGTGAACTTGCTATTCCTCTTTTCTGAACACTTGAAAATGCAGAATTAAAGGGCCACTGTAAAAAATAATCCAAGAGAGAAAAGTAGCCATTAAATATTGCAACAATACTACATTTTATTAAGAATTGTGCAATCATCAGTCAGGACAAGCCAGGAGGAACTTGCACCAAAAGAAGAAGTGAAATACTATTTTTTCCCAAGACTGGCATCTCTGTCATGTCTTGAAAAACTCAAAAGCACTGGCTGACATGTAAATGCTGAAAGTTGGGTTTTTTGTTTGTGGTTGTTGGGTTTGTGGGGTTTGGGGCTGCTTTTGTTTGTTTTTTTTTGTTTGTTTTGTTTTGTTTTTCCATTTCCTTTCCCTCTGCACAGTCTGTTTCTTTGGCCATGCACTGTTGGTTCCCACACAGGCATTAGAAAACCACTCGATGTGCTGTCAGAGGGCTACGGCTGCGGGAAGCGCTTCCCATGACAGCCCTTGGCACAAGACATCCTAAAGGACAGTATTTGACCGAGGTGCTTAACAAAATTTATACCAGGAGGAGCATAAACCTACACATTTACATTTTTGAGCAAGTTACTGAACAGCTTGCAAGCTGCGGTTTAATGTAACTTAATCAAGGGAGGACTGGCTGCTTGAAATTCTAGCTTTCAGGAGATTTAACTGTGTCTCCAAATTCAAGGAAAAAAGTAATTCAAGTGAAGCCAGGACAAGTACTGAACAATCCACATGCTTAAACACTTCGCTGAAGTAAGGCCTATATTTCTTAAAGGTTAAGGCAGCACAGACTTGGATATGTATTTAAGAAGTTTCTGGCTGCAAAACCACCTCCAACATTTTGTTTTAATAAAACGGAGTTTGTAAAAAATATCTTTTGAAGTTTGCTAAAGTGATTCAAAATGAAGCGTATGTGCACACACACAGCTCACCTGTCTATCCCCTTTTGGATTCACTAAGAGTTTTCCAGGCTTTGGTTTTCCTTCTCATAGAGACTTCTAAACTAGGTACAAATACCTATCAGTTATACCTACTCTTTTTTAGATGGCAGGGCCTGTGTTTTATCATGTGATCCTCATTTATTTTATTTACTTCTATCTATAATTTGTCATCCTTCTAAGATAACATCGCGTCAGTGCTAAGCAAATCCTGGTTCCTGGGAAACACTATGATCCATTATTCCAAGACTGCTTAAAAAACTCAAGGCAACTTTCACAAGAGACAATCCACAAATCAAACTGAAAACCAGATGTTTAAAATGTGTTTATATAATCGCATCTTTCTCACACACACATGTACATCGTTTGTTTTCACTTTCTGTATTCAATATCCGTATAGGTCCGTTACGACTTTTTAAACAGGTGTTGTATTTAACTTTCTTGGTGTATTTCAGTGACATACAAAATGAGTTTGCATGTTATGTTATACATATTTATATTCCTACAGATAATTTCAGATACTCTTCAGCTTGTTTAGGAATGGTCTCCAGGCTTACTTCTCCTTCCTTTTTGTTACAGCACTCCCTGCTTTGGGGCAAAGAGAGGACAAAATTTCTGTTAAGAGCAGTAAAATTAAGCACAGCACAGATGCATCTTTTGCACACATTTCATCAGGTGTGAACTTAGCATCGGTTAATTCCTCATGCCCATTCCCGACTTGAGTCTCAAAAGACTGTTTACCTTCAGAAATGCACATATGGGTTTAGATTTGAGCCTGCCTAAACAAAGAAGGATGCTCAGTCACCAGCCCTTGGTGGCCAGTGAGCCCCTGGTGGTGCACCTGGGACACAGCAACCCTGGCTGTACATACAGACTGGGGGATGAGATGCTGGAAAGCAGCCCCATGGAGAAGGATCTGGGGGTTCTGGTCAACAGCAAGTTGAACATGAGCCAACAGTGTCCCTGGCAGCCAAGAGGGCCAACTGTGTCCTGAGTGCACCAAGCACAGCATTGCCAGCCGGGCAGGGACGAGAATGTTCCGCTCTGCTCTGCACTGGTGCGGCCTCACCTGGAGCACTGTGTGCAGCTCTGAGTGCCACAGGATAAAAAGGATATAAAGATACTGGAGAGTGTCCAGAAGAGGGACACAAAGCTGGTGAAGGGTTTGGAGGGGAAGCTGTATGAGGAGTGGTTAAAATCACTTGGTTGTTTCAGCCTGGAGAAGAGGAGACTGAGGGGAGACCTCATGGTGGCTACAGCTTCCTCAAAAGCGGAGGAGGAAGGGCAGGCGCCAAACTCTTCTCTCTGGTGACCAGTGACAGAACCCAAGGGAATGTCAGGAAGATGTACCAGGGGAGGCTTAGTTTGGACATTAAGAAAAAGTTCTTCCCCCAGAGGGTGGTGGAGCACTGGAACAGGCTCCCCAGGGAGCTGTCACGGCCCAAGCCTGACAGTGTTCAAGAAGAGACTGGACAATGCCCTCAGACACATGGTGTGAACTGTGGGGTTGTCACATGCAGGGACAGGAGTCGGACTTGATGATCCTTGTGGGTCCCTTCCAACTCAGGACATTCAATGATTCTATGACAACCCAAGCTAGATGTGGTCTTTCTGCATTCTTTGAAGCAGGAAACATGTCCGGAGAGGAGGGCATATGGCCAAACCATCATTTTTTCTAGCCTGTTAAGAAAACATTCTAGAAAGCAAGACATATCCCCAACACCAATGCCAGCACACACTGCAAAACCCTCTACAGACAAAGTTTAAAACAAACAGGATGAATGCTTCCATACAGACATTTCTTCTCTTCCTCCTGCTCCTCCATGTTTCTTTCTTTTTGGAGCAGAGCAACAAACTGAAATAATGGTTTAAAAATTGGTCTGTTTGGTAGCTTCATCCAAAGCGAATAGCCTCTGGTAATTAGATAGTAAGGAATATTTCACTTGAAGAAATCCTATAAATAACTGATAACACAATGGGGCATGCCACATTTGCGTCCATTAATCTTGCTAAGTGGTAGAAATTAATTTGGGTCCTCTATTTTCTATCTCTATGAATAAACTAAAGAGCCATACATTTTCCCATAGCTACGCTGACAGATTGCAGTAAAACCCCAGTGGAAAAGTTTACTAAGACCTCCGTGACAAGCTATTGGGTTTGGATGAGATAATTATTGGGAGAAATTGCACAAGCCGTGTTACGCAGGGCAAATGAGAAAATTGCATTGTTTATTTTTGGACCTTAATTACCAGAAGTTGTCAAGAGAAATCATTAATCATGCTGTTCTATGAACCTGACCAGAGAAAAACCTGAGCTCTGAATTTGATTTGCCAAAACAACAAAAAGTTAGTAAGAGCAGAATCCAGACTCAATTAATTTTTTCTAAAGCAACATAAGGTCAGTATTCAAATTTGCAGGTTGGAAAAAGCAAAAATTACACTGAGCAGACTGGAGAAAAGATTACAAGTTTTTGACTGCTGCCCCCATGACTTGTATGAGAAACAAGGAGTTGCCAGAAATCCAGGGGATTCTGTCTATCTCAAGACTTTGAGTATCCAACATCAAAGAGCATTTAGCATCCCATTAGAAAAACTGTGGTTGTCAGTCATAGCTGCAGAAGCTGACCACCCAGATAAGCAGCAGCAGGACAGTGAAGTCACTGGTTTAACACTACTGTGCTACAGAGGACACACAAGCCGGGAGGAAACATCTTAGGAGAACACAACGTGGCCACTGCTTGTCTGTTGTTAACAACATTATCAATGTGAAGCTGAGCACCAGGTGGGAGAGATGTTTCCTCTTCCTCTCCCATAGAAACTCTTTGCTGTTTCGACAAAATATTTCTTCACAGAATCAAAGAATGTTAGGGATTGGAAGGGACCTCGAAAGATCATCTAGTCCAATCCCCCTGCTGGAGCAGGAACACCTAGATGAGCAGATCACACAGGAGTGTCCAGGCGGGTTTTGAATGTCTCCAGAGAAGGAGACTCCACAACCTCCCTGAGCAGCCTGTTCCAGTGTTCTGTCACCCTCACTGTGAAGAAGTTTCTTCTCAAATTTAAGTGGAACCTCCTGTGTTCCAATTTGAACCCATTACCCCTTGTCCTACCATGGGTTGTCACTGAGAAGAGCCTGGCTCCATCCTTGTGACACTCACCCTTTATGTATTTATAAACATTAATGAGGTCACCCCTCAGTCTCCTCTTCTCCAAGCTAAAGAGCCCCAGCTGCCTCAGCCTTTCCTCATAAGGGAGATGCTCCACTCCCTTAATTATTTTGGTTGCCCTGCGCTGGTCTCTCTCCAGCAGTTCCCTGTCCTTCTGGAACTGAGGGGCCCAAAACTGGACTCAGTATTCCAGGTGTGGTCTCACCAGGGCAGAGTAGAGGGGAGGAGAACCTCTCTCGACCTACTAACCACCCCCTTCTAATACACCCCAGGATGCCATTGGCCTTCCTAGCCACAAGGGCACAGTGCTGGCTCATGGTCATCCTGCTGTCCACCAGGACCCCCAGGTCCCTTTCCCCTATGCTGCTCTCTAATAGGTCATTCCCCAATTTATAATGGAAGCTGGGGTTGTTCTTGCCCAGATGCAAGACTCTACACTTGCCCCTGTTACATTTCATTAAATTTTTCCCTGCCCAACTCTCCAGCCTGTCCAGGTCTCACTGGATGGCAGCACAGCCTTCTGGCGTGTCAGCCACTCTTCCCAGTTTGGCGTCATCAGCAAACTTGCTGATAGTACACTCTATTCCCTCATCCAAATCATTGATGAATATATTGCATAATACTGGCAAATACTGGTTTCCTTTCACCTCATCTTGAGAACTCATCATACAGAGACACAAGCACTGTATGCTATTTACAAGCTCTCTGTTTTCCAAGCGTGTATCATGCATTTCCTAGCTTTTCACCAGTCAACACAAACTTCCAAATTTCTTTATCTACATTTTTAGGTATAATTGGAGCACATAGTCATGTCATGTCCACTGACTAACCTTCCATAAAAGAAGCAAATGGGTAGCACAGCTTTCCTGCAGCAAATGAGTTATGTCAACGACCACAGAATCATTAGAATCATAGAATTGTTCAGGTTGGAAAAGACCTTTAAGATAATTGAGTCCAATCATTAGCCTAACAGTGCCAAGTCCACCACTAAACCATGTCCCTAAGAACCTAATCTACGCATCCTTTAAACACCTCTAGGGCTGGTGACTCACCTCCCAGGGCAGCCTGTTCCAATGCCTGATAAACCTTTCCGGGAAGAAATTTTCCTAACCATCCCCAGCAAAACTTGAGGCCATTTCCTCTCATCCTCTCATCCCTAGCAGACCCAGCAGCACTCTTCTTCTCTCCACTGACAGCACCTTCTGGGTGAGGACATTGCACTCTCCAGGGAAAGGGTGCACAGCCGAAAACAACCTCTCCCACTGAACTGGTTAGAGCAGACAAAAATCCTAATATACACAATGGAGGTACAGACACACATACTGACTTCGCTCATAAAATGCAGATTGTGTGGATCTAGTCAAGTTTCACTTCCTTTTTGAAGGCAGAAACATCTGCACTCTGATTGTTCTGGAAAGGAAATGCAGAAGACAGAATCTCCCACGTGAAAATCTCAAGTAGTGTGTGGACACAGACCAGCGCAGTCCTCTCACTGAACAGTCCTGGGGAATGTGGAAGTAACCATACAAGGAAAATCTGAAAACCCAGAGATCAACTGGAGTTATCCAACATTATTTCAGCCTCTGTCAAAACACTTGGTATGAATGAAAAAGCAGAACACAATGCATATTTTGGCAAATGCAAAATGCAGAAGAGAACCATGAACCTGTGCTAATCGGAATGAAAAATGAACTGATGCTGAAGAGACACTCAAGGGGGGTGGAAGCTGTTGGAGAATAAAACTACTACCTTGGAGAATGAAACTACTATCTGTACAGCACTTGGGTTTGTTACATACGCCACTGGTAGGCAAGGGTGTTCAGTCACTCTCAAGAAGGATATAGCATCCTAGGCACTTGTGACCTGAGCAAAGAAAATCCTCTTCTACTAAAGAATAAAACATGACTAAAGAATTGACTTAGCACAAACTGCCACCATATTAATTGAAGAAGCACTGGTAAGAATTTCACAACTTTCTGGAAGGCTGTACCACTCAGAGCTATGAAAGTCCATCTGCTGTGAGCAGCAGCTGTTGAGGAGGGCAAGGAACGTAGGAGAAAGGCCCACCAGTATTTTATACACATGACTACACAGAAACAGTTTGAGTTTCCTGCAAATCAAGCCACGCCACAAGAATTAATCTGGTTTATTTACAGTGTCAGTAGCCAACATTATCTGCATGCTGCATAAGGAAATTCAAATAGAGCATTATCCAGACAAGCAAAACCCAGTTTAAAGGAACTGTAGCCAGCACTGGGCACATCCCAGCGCTGATGTGAGCAGCATGGGAGACAAATGTCATTCTGCTTTATAGCGGCAGTCAGTGCAAAACGTCAGTCATGTGTGTATGCCTCTTCTAACTTAAAGAGCATTTGTGATGATTTCAGACTGCCTATACAGATCATGTACTGCACAAATCCATTTTAATTCCAGTGCCATAGAAAATTTTAAAAGATGTATGACTGTGCCCAGAAAGGATCCTTGTTATAATAAATGTGTAAAACTTTGCCTATAGAACTGCACTAGATTTTAGGTGACTGAACAGTCCTTGATCTGTATTCCACCAGTTTTGATTTTCAACGACAATCTACAAGAAGGAACAAAGATCCAAACTCCTCCGTGCTTCCGTTAATACCAGGTCTTCATTTTGTCCAGTGTCTAACAAAACCAGCAAGTTTAAATTGTATCTCCATCATCATTCTACACTCAGTGCAACAATCCAGAGACTCAAACCGTTGCCTTAACACGGTCTTCAGTTGCTCTGTTTTCCAGAGCACGTACTTGAATTTTATCCTCTGACTGACACTAGACAACAACTAGATTAATACGGAGTCTGTATCAGGAGCAATAGCCAAGCAAAAATTTCCCCTGAGTCCATGGTAGTTTTACCCATGCCAAGCCAAGAAAAATGAACTCTGCTTTATTAGTAAATAATCTAGGCAACACTGAGGAAAGCACTCCTTCAGCATTTAAACGTGTTTTTAAGCCTCACAGGCAATGGGGCATAAGTAATTGTCACAGTAATTGTTAGTTACAAATAACAATACAACTTTATTCCAGCCTTCAAGCTGGAAATGAGAAAAGGAACACAATAACAGCCTAGCATTTCCCATGTTTTTCTTGGACTTGGGAGACAGGACTTTGTAGTTTTGGGCATGTTACCTCATCTCTCTAGGCTTCCCATCGCATTGGTAAAGTGGATATAACTTCCACCTGTGGATTAAGGAGCTACAAAATACTTAGGGAACAGAGGTGTTACTGGTAAAATAGAGAGAAAAAGCTAAAGCAGAGTTTTGATTAATTTGATTTTGTTCTGAAGTGAGTATATCATTTTGCAAATCCAAAACAAGTCTATTAGTGTTGTAAAATCACACCAAATAAACCTTTTTAACTAAGTAAGAGGCCAGTGTTTCTTTATTTCCAGAGAACACCAACAGTATATATACACTACTTTAAGCCCGCCGTTCTTCAAAAAATCTGTTGGAAAACAATTCACAAAGTAACTCACAAACTTCAAGGCAAGAGCACAGCTGGGAAGCAGTATCCTGAGGTGATCAGCTAAATCTCATTTTCCAGAGAACTACACAGCTCAGTCTCCCAAATCCCTTACTACTCAACATACGGAAGCAAAAAGACTATATTTTCTTGTCCTTGAAAGACAGCTTTTTACATAAACAAACTGCACAAAGGCATGGGAAGCAATGTTGTTATCAGTTAAACCTGTGAAATTCCCCTAGTTGAGATGTTTTTATTTAGCACGGACATAAGAACAGAATTTCAAACACTTCAGCCATGATTTGGGAAGCATTTCTAATCCCCATCAGCAAAACCAAACAACTCACCAAGAACACTGTGTTTGTGGCTTTTTTAAATCTAGTGCCCTATCTATTTTCTACCAACATTTTAAATAACAGACATATTTTAATATACCCTTGTCTGTCATATTCTAAAACCATTCATGCTACGCTCATATACAGTGTCTGGATGCGACTGAGGTGCGTGACTGCACGTAACTGAAGCAGCGTGTGAGCAACGCAACACTGACAGTATCTTCTTTAATAAACAGGGTGGAAAAACACTCTGAGGTTTTTGACCAAACAACTCAAAATTTGGTATTTTTGTCGAGGAAAATTGGGCTGTTTTGCTTCTCTCAAGCAAACAGCCCATTCAACTGTTCTTGTAGCATCCATGCATTTAGGGAAATCTCACCTGTCTGGCCTTGTTTTGTGTTTCACAATGTCCTTTTAAGTATAAAAATGTAACGTTTACTTTCAAATACCTTTAAGGTTACATGTGTGGTCTTTTCAAGCAATACCTGCCAGTCTTCTCCCCCTACAACCCTCTGCCAATAAAGACACAGACTCCTATAGAAACGGCCCACACAAATGTAATTTATAAATAATTATGAATTGTATTAAAGCTTCAAAGATAAAAACAGAAACACTGCAATCTTGTCTAGGAAGAAAATAATGATCTCTGCAGATGAACAGTCATTATCTTCCTTGTTCAGCCATGGAGTTGCAGCTTTGTCTTTCCCAGCTGTTAACCTACCAACAGTCTTACCATAAAAACAAAGAATACTTTTGGCTTTTTTTTCTTCTTCTTTCCTTTTAAACAAGTGGAAAATGTAATGAGAGTCTGATTTTGTCCCTTTGATAATTAAGTTTCCAATATCACAGCATGTTTTCTAACAGGAGCATCTGCTTTCTGCATTGCAGCCCTACAGCTAAGAAAGTATTTGACTTATTAATAAAATACAATAAAGAACCAAACATCTGGGAGGAAAAGATGCGTGGAAGGAGAGAGACTGTCTTCCTCTCAAAATAATCAAGAGACAGCAGAGCTCATCCAAATAAAATGCAGTTTTTCTGTTGAGGAGGCAGCTGGAACCAATGATGCTGACGATCCTTATTCTACTATATGCTGCCGCAAGACACAAACCTATTCAGAGGAAACAGAGGGGAAAGCAGGAAAAATCCCACCTGTATCAATCTATACCACATAGTTAAAAGCTCCTGAGAGTGCAACTCATTCCCATGCCCAACGAACAGGCAGATGGGTGTACATAAGTTCCTTCTGCTAACAGCACTGGCAGAAAAGGGCTTCGTATCAACACTTCGAATACTGAAAAGAGAAAACAGGACAAAAATAAAACAAGAAACACTAAGATCCCAGAAGAGTTAAATAGCTAGGATTCTGGATCAACAATTTGAGCATCTTATATAACGCAGTTCATCATATGCTACCCAGTCACTCATGCATCAAGAGTGGAAACTGGGTTAACTACGAAATTTCTCAGAAACAAACTGAAACCTTGATTTTAAAACACTTCTAAATGTGCCAAATACTTGGGTGCCCTGTTCTAAGTTAATTACTGTCAAACTAAAGATCTACACTTTGCATTCTTTTTAAATGCAAAACCTGCGGGGCTCTATGCTGACCCTGCAAACGGCACTTGCTTCTTCTAAGGGTTCGCAGCATTTCTTCCCACCGCCGACCGAAGGGAACACTCGGGTGTCACAAACCTTTCTGAGGTGGGATGGTCAGCCCAGAACCCACAGGTATGCTGGAGTCTCCTGGTTGGCAATGGGTGTGCAGGAACAACCGAATTATCCCACCTCCAGCTCTGAGCAATATGTACCCTGTGCCCCGGGGATCACTGCCCTGCCCTCCTACCTTCTAGAACAGACAGACAGACAGCAAGGGCTGCTGTCACTGCAGGGGCAACATCCAGAGGAACTGGATACAAGTCTGTCTTCCTACAGCAAATGGAATAATTACTGATTCTCCTCAGAGTCCGATTTTTTTTAAGGAGTAAGTTGCTACCCAGTGTATGCATAAGCTAGCAAGACTAATCCTGACACACCTAGGTGTTTTTCTGAGTTTTCTAAACTCTTGTAGCTTAACACTCATGGTTTGGGGTTTGTTGGCATTCTCTATTTTTAAATAACATGCAAGATAAAACAACCAAAGTAGTGTATAAAATCTGTTCCGTAGCATGATGACACAACCAAACCCAAATCAACCAGCCCTGGTATGTTAATTCGGAATGCATTATGGATTTGTACTTAGCCATTTTCAAGCATATGTATCTTCACAACTTCAAAACTCAGTTACCGACAAAATATCAAAGGTTTTGCTCCTGTTACATCATGTTATACGTTGTACATCAAAATATATCAAGATAGACCCATTTCTATTTGCTGAGACTTTGTGGCAAGACTGAAGCTCTAGACTTGTTTTAAATGAGTTTTAAAAAGGCCCTGGGCTTTTTTATTAAAAAGACACAGAACAATTGCAAAAAAATAAATCATCAAATATATGTTTGCAGACAGAACTATGTGGAATTTTAACAAATAACCAAACCAAATTTACCTTCTGGTCAGAAGCAAACATGAAAAATGCCAGCTGAGAGGGGTATTTTCTTTCAGTAACACTGAACACTGGGAAACTATTAAAATAGCACAAACTTTAAAGCAGCACTGGCAAAAACCGAACGCAGCTCAGCTCCAGTTTACAACTAAATGCCTTTTTCACACACATATGCTTTGCCTTCCATTACTCGGCTGCATAATATAAACCACCAAACTGCACTTACAACAAATCTGAACTGACAGCGCCAATTTTTAATTGAAACACCCGAGAGCAGTTGGGCAATGCAGGAGCATTTCATAGGGAAGTTAGCAGTGCCCGTGGCTGGAATGAACCTCCGCCCCTACAAGGGAGAAAAGGATCTAGTTTCCTCATTTTATTTTAATCCTTCCTTGAAAAAGCAGATAAATCTGCTACATTAAAAGAGCAAACAACAAGGTAAATATTTTACTAGTTTGAAAAATCTTTCTTTTCAAAGCCCATGAACAGTCTGATAAGTGGTGACTTGAGGAAAAAAAGTCATTTTCTACCTCTTAATGAAGGAAACTGCATTCCTTCTCCCAATTCACAGAGGAGCCTTCTTGCTGCCTATCTGACAGTAACAAGGAAGGACCTCTCATCATGGTAAGAGCTATACAGTGTGTCTCTGAAAATTGTCAATGTATTTGTGTACAGACTTGTGTGTAAATATCTTTGTATAAAGCCCTGTATGTAAACCATGCCTGCAAGGTATGCTCTTTTAGAGCACTTTATGGCATCAATGCAGCCATTTTTCCATTTAAAGAGAAAAATAATTTATGTGAAAATATTCACTTCAGAATAGTATAATTCAGTCCTCCTCCAGATAGTTTTGCTGGGATTAATAAGTCAATTTTATCATGAAAGTGAATGGGAGGCAAAGGAGGAGACCTACAAAAACATCGGGAAGTAAACCTGCAGCATTCAAACTAAAATCCATTTGCGGTAACTTAAATCTAGCTTTTAAAATTCAGATTTTCTCTTATTTCAGTTTGCTGAAAAGTCTCTACTTCACCACTGCACCCCCCCTTTAGGAAAGCACACACCTGGGAGGTGAGGCATGCGGGGTGGACAGGTGGGGACAGCACAAGGTGGCCTTCAGCCAAAGAACCAACAAAGAACTTACATGTGGTTATAGGAAGGGAAAAAAGTCATCTGAGATGGAGAAGGGTCACTCTGTCTCTATTCCTGACAGTTTTGACTCCTTGGATGAGCTCATCAGCAAAACACTACCACTTAGAATAGTCATTCAGTCCACGGAGAATGATAGTAGGACTATGGATGCCACTAAAAAGTCACAGCCCTCAACTATTACCCAGATGTATTGTGCAAATATAAACAAATGTATATATTTCTGCAACCAGCTGAATCACAGCAGCAATGTCCAGTTTTGTTTCCTTACTGAAGTTCTTACCTTCAAAACTTTCTTACAATATATAAAGTACATCATAGCACAGCTGAAAATTAAAAATACCCCTATTATGTCAGTGAAACTGTAAAATGTAACTGCTGCACTTATTTCTTCCCCTTGGGAATACTGAAGATGTTGGGCAAATGCCCTCTGCTCACATCATTAAAACCAACAAAGCCATTGCCACAAAATCATTCCCTGTGCAGAAACTTTATAAGCTCTTCTATTATCTTTTATAGCTTAATTTGAGAACTGAGAATCTCCAGAGTGCTTTGCAGCACATTAATAACAGACACTTTGCTTTACAAAGTTTATCATTATTACTGCACTGCCTGTGTCAGCTCATTGCAGTCAAGTTTGGTTTCTTCCAAAAAAAAAAATCACACTTTACCAAGACTTGACTTTTTTCAGTGAATGACAAAGGTAGTGGTGGTTCTTGGGATCTCTTCTTCCATAGGACTGCTGTTACTTCATTTCCCATAGCACTTTAAGGGCTTATTACTAATAACACCACTGAAACATTCTTCTCTGAAGCTATCAGGCTTCATGGGTTTGGCTGAGCTCCTATTTCCCTCACTGAAATCAGGGGCGTCTGAAGGGTACTACTAGAAATTAAGAAAACAACACGGGCAGTGTCAGCTGGTAAACACGGGAGCATTTAATCTCCTGGATGAGCTTTGAAACAAAGTCAGTGTTTCATATCCTACTCTGCCTGCTTTAATACTTTACAGCTTCCATCAATCTTTATCCAATAGCTAATGCTGAACATGATCTGGACTCAGTTACTTGAGGGGTTTGAGGACAGACATGTAGAAATACAGACAGCAGAGGCCACCCCAATACCAGCAGGTGAAACCCGGCTGCTCACCAAAGCCCACCCGGGTCATGGGGAGAAGGGTCCATGGGGCTCCCTGTCATGAGCAGAGACCTGACATTTTTGGAGCTTGGCCCAGAGGTGTCCAGCCAGATGTAGAGCACAACCCTGGTCAAACCCTGACATGATGACTACAGCACTCCAGAAGCAACACTGCAATGCTTTCACCTGCGTTCTCCTAAAGAATGATGTTGCACATTCCTGGTGTATTCATGCAGGACTCCCAACCTTCTGATCTGGGGCTAAATTTGTAAACAAAGTATTCCAAGCAAATAAGGAACACAGAGTGTTTTTAAACTCCATGGTTGTTGCTGTTTGGTTTTTCTTTTTCTTACAGTATATAAATTGTGTTGCATCGCAACTCATTAACTACGTGGTTTGTTTTTTTTCCTAAAAGAGGTAAAAGAAGGGACTAGAAGCACATGGAAGTTTGCTGGGCCACAAAAGGCAAACAACATGTTATTTTTTAAAACTATAAAGAGCATTACTGAAACTTACATCTATTCAGATAATTTACTTGAACAGAATTTATCTACTTAATTAGTCCTAAAAAACAACTACCTAAGCAAATAAATGATTGCTTGATTATGGTTGTGGAATCAATATTCTCTATGTAGTTTCCAGAATATTAGCCCATTTTTAAGTTTAAAAAAGCCCATACAATATAACTAGAAAATCTCACTAAGATCATCTTAAAGATATATAAATGCAAAGAATTTTTCCTCTATTCATAACCAGATCCTTGCATCCTCAAGAGTTAGTGATTTCACAAAATTAAGAAATTACTCTTTTAACATTTCAAAAATGCAACTGAAAATAACAGACACACAATCAAGAAATATAAACAAAAGCTAAAAAGGTGGTCTTTCTAGTTTGAATCTGATAAGAATTGCAAAATTTCTCTATGGGCTCTGATACCCTCAAGTAGTGGAGTCATAAAAGCGTGATGAAACGTTTCTTTCTCTGATTATATTCTTGAAGACACAGTACAGAGAACATCACTAAGATTTTCAAATCAAGTTCCTAAAAATGATCGTGTCATCCCCAGCCTATTTGGGAACATGCATTAAGCTAATCAAACTGACAGGTTTTGCAGCAGAATTCAAGGCAACCCAAATCCTGCTGTTCCTGGAGTCCGGCAGCCCAGAAGCTCAAACCTCTTCATATTCACCTTGTCTTCCAAGTACTTCCCAGCAGAGCATTTATTTTACAGAATTTATATTTATCTCACAGTCCACGATAAAAAAGCCTTCAGAAATGAACTATGCGTGTCTGATACTGTTCTTCCTTGTCCTCACCAAACGGCCTGAATCTTGGTTAACAACTCTCTTCAGACCCTGCTCCAACAGGAGGGATATGTACCTCCTCAGGGGCTTTTAACAGAGCTCTCCCTTGCATCAGTTCCATGTGGGTACAGCAGGTGAGACAAGCAACATTCTCTTAGTATTTATTGGTAGCACTGGAAAGTTAAGCAGCAAAAAAGAAATTTTTGTCAAATTTCTAAACAAGGGAGGACTGTAAGCTTCTCCAGAAAAGTTCACCGGAGTATTCCTTTCTCACAAATGTTTTTTATTAATCCCAGGCAGCCAGCACAGAAAAGCAGCTGAAAACAATCATACAATACCAAATATTTAATAAAGAGCAATAGTTAGCTTACACACATTTGTTTTAGAGTTTGTGCATGTACGTAGTTCACACGTATTCACTTCTCACTTTTGGAAACATGAAGATTAGCACAGCTTCCATGGAAAACTTCTACAAGGAATATTTCTGCTAATAGCTGAAACTTTCATTAATAACACAGAAAAATGAATGCCAAGAATATTACTGTAAATCCTTAGACAGTCAGCTAGGTAGTTACCAAGACGTTCTTCTTATATGAACACACAAAACCCATCCAAACACGCACAGAGAGTCCACGAGCTGTTCACAATTAAATCTGATGGATTTCCTTGTATGTGTAAAATATGTATGTGAAAGATTTGAAATCTCTGAGTTTAAAAGCCTGTTCCTGTCAGCTGGACATCCAAGAAGATCTCCAAATCTCAGAGGAAGAGGCTTTCCAGAAGATGTTTCCCAGAAGAAACAGTATATAAGGAACAAAACTAACATATGGTAACACTAATTTAATGTTTTGTGAGATTATACAAAAGAATTTGAAAAACTAATTTCATGTGGTGAGAGGGCAGTTCTTTGCTCCCGATGACTAACACCTTGGATGAGGCCCGTAAACAACTTCAGCAGTATTTTTAGAGCATTCCCAGTAGCCATCACCAAGAAGACCAGTTACCAACCATTTTGCAGATACTGCATCTTTCACTATCATAACACAGGAGCAGGAAAAAAAATACATATATTTGACAGTTTCTGCCTGCTTGTAGGGTGAGGGCAGATATATACGCTGTTGTGATCCTATGCTGTCAGCATGACAACAAAATTACTGCAGATTTCACTAACAAACACCACCACATTTTAAAATTACAACACGTGAATTTATTCTGTCTAGAAAACGTGAAGAAAACACGATCCTCTACAGCTTGTCCAAAGAAAGGGCGAATACTTGCTGTCTTCTCAGGAGGTGAGCCATAGAGAGCTCTGCTACTGCAGGCAGAGCTCCACCTGTGGAACGGGTGTGCCTGCGGTACCAACAAAAACCAGTCACCCATGGTCACTCTGTGCCTCTAATGCACTGCCCACTGCAGTCACACTGGGAGGAGAGATTACCAGTACAACATGGGCCTATGATCTGCCACAACAGGAGTTAGGAGGACACTGAAATGCAAAAGTTGCCTTGCTAGACTTCTTTGCTGCTAACACAAGGCCGAGAAATAAATTTTAGTACACAGAAAAATCCTCACTACTTCATTATGCATATTTTCACCAAACTGATTATCAGGCTTTTAGAGTTCAGAACTACGCAATTCTTAGCACATGTGAGGAATAAAAACCAAAGAATCTCAGATCACTTTACCAACCAGAAAAGTCATTACCAAACATAAAATAGCAGAGCCTACTAAACCCATGTGCTAACTACCTAATGCTAAAACCTAAACCCAACTTGTGAATTATGCCCTTCTTGTTTTAAACCAGAGGCCTGATTAACAATTCTCCAGTTAGTGTTTAAGCTCAGGACATTAAGTGAAATGCAGTTAATGAAGCAAGTTCCTTCACTTTAAGAAGGATGAAAATATATTTCTTACAGGAGGTACAGCCTCTGGCTATCTCCAAATTACAGCAAAACTACAAATAACAACCTAAAAGAAAACATACTAGCGTGTATGTTACTGAAGACCCAGTAGAGATCATCTGAAATTGCCTAGGGGAAAAATGCTTAACTAAAAATACTTGCTGAGGTGAAACAGGCAGTCTTCTTTCCAAATGTAAAACCACCTCCTGACAGGTCTCTAGGAGGAGTATGAGAGTTAAGAAATACATTTCGGCTTTGAAGGCTATGATCTCTCAGGGTTTATAGAAAGCTGTTTAGATAAATTATGAAAGAAATAAGTAGCAGAGATGAAGGTAAGGCAAAAAAGGAAAGAACCAAGCCAAAATGGTTTGTAACAGACAACTGCTAAAATACTACCAAGGAAAAGATGCTTTTTTATCAAAAAACTACAGGACAAACCCCAGGAAGAGCTGCTTCCCTAAAGAGCAGTGAGGAGCAGAAATAACCACAATGAGGACTACTTTCTGTCCCTGAATTGCTGATTGAGACGCCTCATTTTCCTCTCTGCTGAGACAGTGGCTGCTCCCTCCACATACCAGGGAGAAATGGAGTTGGGCTATTCAAAAACCAACCCAACTCTTATTAAAATACGAAAGAACTGACCCAGAAAGCATCAGTCTCTCTTGTTTCTCCTTCTGGGATGAAAAATGGGTTTTAGCCTTTCACTGAGGCTACAAAGCAGAGGCAAAACACAGGAGGACCTTAACCCCCTCCCTGCCCCGGTGGCAGCTTCTCACTCTGCAGAGGGTCAGGAAGCCAGGAACCCCTTGTGCCTCCAGCTCTAAAATGGTATGTTCCCTTCCCTCCTCTCCATGGACTCACGCAGGTCCTTCTGCAGGTTTGGTGCAGGTACCCATGGGACCACTTTAGGGAAGGTAGCTCCTTTCCCAAGCAGGTGTTAGAAACACAGCAGTCATTCAATCCCAGCGGGGCACAGCATCATCGCCCATGGCTCTGTCTCCCTTGGGAGCACCAAGGGAGCTGGAAGCAGGTAGTGGTGACCACGGAGCTTCCACACGCAGGTCACTCCTCCCCGCTCTCCATGGCAAACTGATAGCAGGGACTGAGGGAAACGTCTAAACCAAAAGCTTAGGAAAAAGTTGTACAGGTTAGGGGTGGACCTCCCGGAAAGCAGTACTGCAGAGAAAGATTTGGGAGTTCTGTTTCACAACAGGTTGACCATGAGTCAACAATGTGCCCTTGTGGCCAAGAAGGCCAACAGTATCCTGGGGTGTATTAGAAGGGGAGTGGTTAGTAGGTTGAGAGGGGTTCTCCTCCCCCTCTACTCTGCCCTGGTGAGACCACATCTGGAAATACTGTGTTCTGTTCTGGGCCCCTCAGTTCAAGAAGGACACGGAATTACTGGAGGGACCAGTGGAGGGCTACGAAGGTGATGAGGGGCCTGGAGCATCTTTCTTATAAGGAGAGACAGAGAGCTGGGTCTGTTCAGCCTGGAGGAGACAAGGCTGAGAGGGAATCTCATCAATGTTTATAAATATCTCAGTGGGGGGTGTCAAGAAGATGGGATCAGACCCATTTCAGTGGTGCCCAACAATAGGATGAGGGGCAATGGGCACAGACTGAAGCACAGGGGGTTCCATCTGAATATGAGGAGAAACTTCTTTACCTTGAGGGTGCCAGAGCACTGGAACAGGCTGCCCAGAGAGGTTGTGGAGTCTCCTTCTCTGGACACATTCAAAACCCACCTGGACACATTCCCATGTGATCTGCTCTGGGTGAACCTGCTTTAGCAGGTGGGTTGGAATAGATGATCTCCAGAGGTCCCTTCCAACCCCAAACCGTTCTGTGATTTCCTTCAGCATTGCAGCCTTACTGATGGGTTAGGTTACATTTCTTGATAACTGTTTATACATGGTATGAGAGGTGATACCTCTCCGTTCATCAGAACAAGAAAACAACAGACACAGCATCTCCACCTTGGTTTTAAGTGTCTTTTTATGAGTCACCATGTAGCACAGATTAAAAACGAAACAGTATGTTACCGAGTCACTTTGAAACCAAATATGAGAAAGGCCCTTGTTTTTCAAAATTTGATTAATTGAATACGAATAATATGAAAATCTCATCTATTTGCAGTAACACTTTCAATACTTTGTTTCAAAGATCTATTTTATCCTCTCAAAGGAAATGTAAATGGACACAGGTTGTCGAACTGAAGGGGTGTCTATTAGTGCATTACCAATTGTTTTTATGAACACTGAACAATTAATTTCTGTAAACAAACTCACTCTGATTTAACCTAGTAATATGGCCTGAAGAGACGAGACTGTGGGACTACGGTGGGTCCTTGGATTCCCTGAAGGAGGGCATGGGAACAGAAATTAGCCTTGAAGATATTACGGCCTACCTGTGAGAAAGATGTGAGTAAAGGAGCATCCGGAGATGTTAAGGATCTACGTGTGAGAGAGAAGGGAGTAAAAGAGTAACATTGATGACAGCAAAAAGAGCCAATGAGATGTCACTGCTGTAACTTGTAACCAATAGCGAAGAGACACATGAATTGGTTAAACTGCATAAAAATGCACTTGTGGCAATAAATGACATCTACTGCTTGCATCCTGGAAGAACTTGGTCTATGTTGTTTGTCCATCTCAACCGCAACACGGGACTCAGTTTGAAGAAAAATAAAAACATTCTGTTTTAATAAGAATGTGAAGTTTGTGAGCAACACACATTTTTTCAAATATGAGTTATGCTTCTGCTTAATTTTTTAACCTTGCACTGGATTGCAGGTGTCCTGTGTTTGAGTGAAATTCTGTCCTCACCTCATTCAATGGAAATTTTGCTAATAACTTCAGTATGACCAGAATTTTACCTGGGGGAGCAATGTTCATTTCACCATTTTGTAAGTAAACCCAAGAGCATTAAGCCTTACACCATGAGGACAGAGCTTGAAGAAATCAGTAAGTCTTCCATTTTATACATTTTTCCAAGTTTCACTTGAAAAAAGGAATGCATACATACTTACATTCATTAATATTTGGGTAGCCACTGTGTATATTCACTTCTACTTTCAGCCAAAGGTCCGAACGGACTCCTTACCTTTATTTTCTCATAATCAAATGCAAATCTTTCCAAAAAGTTTCGTCAGATTTCATGTGATCATAACACAGGTTTGCACAACTACATTACTTCAAACTCCTAACACAAATTACTAGCTCACATTCACTATGGAAACAGACTTTCAGTTCACTGGAGAAATAACTAAGTCATAAGGATTTAACTCCCCGTGCTATTCATTAAAAATAATTATTCAAAGCACAAAGGCTTGGTGCAGAGCGAGTGATCGGTCAGGCTGGAGAATTCCCTTCAGCTGCAGAACAGACATCTCAGAGGCACCAAGGATGCGTTTCCTCACACAGTCCCCGTTATTGCTCGTTTGGAAAGACTATCTCTAGAATGAGATGAGACTTCAGACACCCATTTAGTTCCCCACTCCTATATTGGCTTTTCCGATAGGAGCACTGATTACTGGTAGACAATAATGATTTTGTAATGTGAACATCTGTGCAACAGAAAACAGACTGAGATTAAATTAATGGCATGTATCTCACCATTAAGCAGGTACCAAATAGTAAAGATTTTTTTTAACTGCTAATAAACTTGACTAAATTCTTACAAAAGACTTAGCCATGGAAACACCAAAAGCATTTATGTCAAGAGAGGTTCTCCTTCCCCTCCACTCTGCCATGGTGAGACCCCATCTGGAATATTGGGTCCAGTTCTGGGTCCCTCAGTTCAAGAAGGACAAGGAACTGCTGGAGAGAGTCCAGCGCAGAGCAACAAAGATGACGAAGGGAGTGGAGCATCTCCCTAATGAGGAAAGGCTGAGGGAGCTGGGGCTCTTTAGCTTGGAGGAGACTGAGGGGTGACATCATTAATGTTTATAAATATATAAAGGGTGAGTGTCACCAGGATGGAGCCAGGACAAGGGCCAATGGATACAAACTGGAACACAGGAAGTTCCGTTTAAATTTGAGAGAAACTTCTTCTCAGTGAGGGTGACAGACACTGGAACAAGCTGCCCAGGGGGGTTGTGGAGTCTCCTTCTCTGCAGACATTCAAAACCCGCCTGGACACCTTCCTGTGTAACCTCATCTAGGTGTTCCTGCTCAGGCAGGGGGATTGGACTGGATGATCTTTCAAGGCCCCTTCCAATATCTAACATTCTGTGATTTAAAATCCATTAGTGAGATGATCTTCAACACCCCTTTGAAATAAAGAAAAACTTTTTTTTTTTAAATTAAATAATCAAACTACTCTTAGGCAAAGCTCTAACTGAGGTCTGAATGTAGGGAACTCCAAATTTTATAAGTTATTGGTCTCATTGCAACAATAACTCAGTCATATTGTCCATGAGTAGCAATTAATTAAATTTAATAAGCAATACTATGAGTTGTTCCTGTTTTTAAAATCCTAGCCAGGACCCTAAACAATGCTGCTTTTCTTATTCCAATTTTCAAATGTTTAAAAATCCAAGTGAGCAAAATTGTCTTCAACACTGGAAAAAATCCCAATGCATAAAAATTCACTTAAGTGCTCTATTAAACAAACCAACCAAATCTACGTGGCAGAGGAAACGTCAATTTTAACAAGCTACTGAATACCTCCTTCCCAGCAACAGAAATATAATTTATCTTTGTAACATGCACAGAAGAAGTTTCTCCCCATCACTAAACTCTGAATTGGGCATTCACTGAGAATTAAAAAGCAAACATTAGAAAAAATTAGCTTGGTGTGCTGTAAATTCTCTATTCGCTTCTATGCGTGCATAAGATTTTTCCCTTTGTCCTTAGAGTGAAAAGGAAGGTGATGTTAAAAAGCTTGAAATTATTTTCCTCTCTTCAGTATTTGAACATGACACTACATCATACGACAGAAAGCCGGGGGGGGAGGGGGGTGGTGGGAGGATAAAGAAATCAAGCATTATACAAGCCCACAGTACCCACCTAATTTCCTGGCAGCTACAGTACAAGTGGGAAATGGGAAACTAGCAAAATTTTTCAGACTGTCTTTTACAAGAACGTAGTACCTGAAAAGACAGTACAAAACCCAGTGCCAACTGTTCTTGGAAAAAGAGATCAAAGACAGACTTTAAAGGAGTAACATCACAAATTACTGGCTTCTGAATGAGAAAGTTAACAAGTAATCGATCACGTAAAACGATAAAAGAATATTACCAGGACAGGTACCAGGCTATCCCACCTACATTTGGAAGAAAGGTTAATGCAATCAGCAAGAAAAATCCATCAGGATGGAAAGCTTTTTGATTATTCCAGTGTCTTATATGTTTACACTGTGATTGATCTGATGGTTTAAAAACTCATCTGCTTCCTCATTTGTTCTTATCATTATCGATACCATCAACAAAATGCTGAAAAAGAAAATTTAACTAGCTTTAGAGAATTAGTACGATTTCATTGGTGTACTCCAGATGGGGAAAAAACCCACAATAAATAGGAAAACATGGCAAACCATAACCAGCTGAAGAGCTGGATTTATTTGCATCATCAACTGCTATATTTTTTTTGAGTAATGTTTGGTTTTGCTACAAATTCAGTCCAAATTCTGAGTTTTCAGTCCTAATTCCAGTGAAATTCTACATTACGCTCAAATTCCTCTTCATCTCCACCCCTAAATTCCAAGTACAGCCTCAGCACCATTTCAGTTGTTCTATAAAGAAGCCTACAATGCTGGTTAGGACCTCTATTTCCAAAAGCTGCTGCTGAAAGCAATCATTCCTAATTGAGACTAGGGAAGAGTTCCAGATGCTTAGAGAATATAAAACAGGAACTCCCCAAAACAACAGGTCAACACACCCCATGTTCCCACCAGAAACCAAGGACCAGCAGAGCTTTATGGCCATGAGCACCTTGGGAAGGATGCCCTCCATGTTCAATGCGTTCGCAGACAACCAGGCAGACTCCTCTTTCCCCAGCACTTTTAGGGGCTACAGGTTCCTCCAAACTCTCCACTCCCTCGTCCTACCACTAAACGATGATACTTACCTTATGGGAGTTGCTTGTTAAAGAAGGCACCTCATACACACAGCCTATTGCAATCAGGAATATTGAGAAACAAAGAGGAAAAAGGCAGCCGAGTATTTTTTGGCCATTTTTTCCCTTGTTGGAAGCTTGCGTGCTCCTCTCAGTGCAGACCCTCTTCTTGCATATTCAGTTTGGGGATCAGCGTGCCAGCAGCACTCAGTAAATAAAAAAAATTGACTCCAAACTGCACACATTATTTGCAGCTCAATAAAAAATAATGCTGGGCCTTTGACACATGTTTATATAACACCTAATATAAAAGGGCTGTTACCTTCTCATGAATAAATATGCAGCACAGGCGGAAGTCTGGAAGTGTTTTCTGACTAAGAAAATAAAATCTGTGAAGTCTAAACTCCAATTTTTTCTCAAGGATTTTAGAACTAGAGTTTACGTGTAGGACCATACCATTGAAACTAAGGAGACTTGTGGAAACAAACAAAGGACATTTTAAGATGTACATCCTGACTGATTGGGTTTGCTTATTTATGCTTACACAGAATTTGGTAATCTGCAAAAAGTGTCTCGGTTAATGCAAGGCAGAAATCATCCATGTGGAAACAACCAGTATTCTAATACATACTAAAAAAAACGCTCTAATGGTAAGCAGTACCTTTCCCACTGGTTGCAGTAGTTATTGTAGAGCTTTATAAGACTTGATCTTATCATGCAGCTCCTTCTTATTGCATATTACAGTGCTTACACTTGGAAAATTAATGTTATAGTATTTTAATCTTTATTATTCTCTACAGTTTGGAGTGACCTGTCTCCTCGACTTTATAAATAACCCAAATGCCCTATATGCTTAATTTGCTATCACCATAGCAATTTTTTTTCAAAGGATGAGTCAAATTCTTACTCCAAAATTAAATGCTTTTTTTTTTCAAATAAGTGTCATTTTGTGGCACTAAAGCATAGGGCAAAGTATTTATTCAAATATCCCTTTCTTCCTCATGCGCATTTCATTACAGCAATCATAATAAACCTTTCTTTAACACAAAACACAAGGTCTTATATAAGATGTGTTTATAGCATTTACTACCTTGTTAATTCTTTTGTTCCATGGAGCAGGCATTTGCTATGATACAGGGTCTGTCATTCTCATCAACTCCGTGATTCATTTGCCTTTCCTACACTTAGCTTCCAATCTGTCTTTCCTAATTTTTTGTTTAACTTATCACTGTTTAGATACTGCTCTCCCTCTTCAGATTCTGAATCAGACTTCTCCCTTTCCACTATACAAAGTCTAATGTTTGAAAAGCTGTTGAGCAGTGCAATTCATGGTACCGTGACTCATTTCTGTAATGACTACTGTTTCCTACAGAAGAAAACTAGTGTTACTTGTCATATAATTATGAAGAGTTAATTCACCCAGGTATTAGAATATATGATTCGGGAAAACAGACACTTAGGAGCAGCACTTAGGTGAAGCTGGAGCAATCTTTGGTGCTCATGTCATGCTCCATTGCCTTCCTTGCAACCAGCAGAAAGAACCCATGAAGAACTGGAACAAGGAAGTTTTCAGATGGATAAAGGGATATCCCTGAAGATCCGGGGCAGTCCATGAACCACACACATACCCTCCAGACCCTGGGATACCTGTGCTAATGCAGGTTTTGGTAGGACAAAGAGACATGTAAAAGCCCGTTCAGCCTGGCTCCTGCCTCTTCAATTAGACAATATCTTGACTCGGGAGAAGTTGTTTGGGTCACTGAAGTCACTGGAAGCCATAGCCAGCACAGTAAAGGTACCTATAAGTGAAACCCAGGTCTGAATCAGGGTGTATTCCCAAGCAGACAAGAAGAAACTCTAGAAAGGTTAGTTAGTTGGGTCTGAACTCATCTTGATGGTTTTAGATAAGCACAAATAAACTGGTTTAATTAAGCCTCCTTACACAGGCTAACAGATATTTGTTGGTTCAGCTACTGGAGGCTTTTCATAACAAACATTCCTTCCTTTCCAGAAACTTTCATTTTTTGTGCCTGCTATACGTACATGAGATAGAAATGGGGCTGTAGCACCAATTTATTTCTTCCTTCTCCCCTTGCAGACATTGTTTGATGAACTTCAACATTCAGAAGCTACCAGAATAATGAGATTTTCAGTCTTATGTTCATTTTCATGTGCTAACATAAAAATAACACCAAGCTGCTGCTCTCACTTTGCCATTCTCTATGGCCCCACCTTTTATTTTTAAACTAAAAGAAATCTGAAAGGCAACACCCATAATTCTAAGTTTTCAAACCCCAGAACACTTGAAAAACATTCCCCACATGGCTGGCTGGCAATCTTTTGATTCACATGGCAAACTGACAATGGCACAGCAAGGCACCTGCATGATGCTTTTTTTCTTTATTTTTTGAAACAATCTTGACACCACGGCAGATCAGAGCTTTCAGGCGTATTTGCCATCCAAAACTCAGTGGACAAGAGAACGGCACCTTTGGCTTCACTGCTTCTTTGATTTGAAATACAGGCTACATACTTCCAGTACACTAAATACACCACTGCACACTATCTCATTTAAAGTAACACTTATTTTATCTTACCATTTTTTATTGATACAATTTATCTACCTGAGCATCTATGCTTCAGCAAATACTACTTTGTAAAAGTTCAGAATCAGTCCAATGGGATTCTGTCTTGCAGTGCATTCACAGGATTTACATCTCCCTAAAACACTACTGTCACAAAACAGAGCACCTACTGCAGAGCACCTACTCTATCAAACCCAGAACAATTCGGGTTCTGTCCCACAAACACAAGCACCTTTACCCAGCTTGGTTTTATACATCTTTCAGATGCATTAAATCCCTGTCTAACACTCATTAAATGCCCTGGGCTAAGGTCAGTCAGAGAAAAGTGCAGAGGAACTGGAGTCTGAAGAGATTAGATTTAGAAAACAGGATGGCGGTTTGCGTCACTTTTTACCAGCCACCACAATGTCAGAAAACGTTTTCTGCTTTCCACACAAATAAGCACTACTAGATTTTCAACTGAATTACGGGTTACAAAGCAATGAATCCTGAGAAGATCAGTTTTGAAATTAAACTTCAAAAGATGAACTTGGGATACCAAGGGTAACTGCTTGAATCGTTGATACTTTCAATGAAAAATTTGCAAAGAAAATTATAACCACTGAATCCCTTGAACACATTACTGTTTTTTTTCTTTCTACTACCAAAGCTACTGCAAGAGTAGAGGGTGAGGAACCAGGCCAAAAATATTTTCTGTTTAGTATACTGCAGCTAAAACAGACCTTAGGAGGATACAGTACTGCCCATGTGCCTCTCTGATGCTCCAGCAGAACAGAAAAATGGTTGGAGAACTCAGGAGAGAAATCAAAATTATCCAAATGCCCGAGACTGTGAGATGCTCTGCAGTAGAAGTAACACCATCAAAAGCTACAACTAACATTACCTCGTTAGTCACAGGAGATTTCTCACTATCCTTTTGTCTCCTGAAATGACAATCAAGAACCACAAATGTTTTGGCAAGGAACACAAAAGATGGATAACTGTACCAACACAAGAAGAGTTTCAGAAGTCACATGAAGAGAAGGAACAGAGGTGGAGCAGGTGTCTGCTCTCTGCTGATAAAGTAATGGTTTTTCAGGGTCACCACTGAAATAACAGAAACTTGAAGCAGAACGTAAATCCTGAGACAGTCTCTGTGTTCGGCTTTCAAACATCAAATGGGAGATTTCAAGCATTCACTGTTACTAGGTAAAGCCCAGGGGTCAACGATTTCCTTACTAATTTAGGGAGTGACCAAAAATAGAAGACAGCTTGTGGCATTCTTGTCAGAGCTGACATATGGAGATCATAAACCCCGAGAAGGTTTGTTGCTTCTTCTCTCACTGAAGCGTCTGAGATTACAGTTCCCTACAACTACATCCAACCATACTCCCATTATCCTCCCTTCCAGCCAGGCCCATGAGACCAGCACCAAGCTCTGAGCCACAGGTTGTCCAGCTTCAGATGTGCTCAGTAAGAAATGCACTGATTGGAAACTAGTAAGAACCGAGCCACCTGACGCAACTTTATCACAAAACGTTGTCTCAACATCTTCATGATTTGACTCATATTTGAGTTTCTCCAATCCACACAATGTGCTTTAAGCAGCATGAGAGGACAAGAAGCAGAATGGCCCCTGTTCCCATGTGACATCAACTCTGCAAAGACATTCACTTCAGATGAAGTCCAGGTCATGAAAGCGACTGTTTTGAGGATCTATACAAAGGGCTAATTTAGACATTATGTTAAAAGAAATATCCCTGGACTGCCCTAAGCAGCTGGTAGAGTTGCACCTACTGAAGGAACAGCAACCATCTACTGGTAGACTAGACTGACCACTATCAAAGAGACGATGCTGTTGATGCATTTTGTAAATAGCAACAGAAGTCAGGACAATAAACACTGGAGACAGCTATGGCTGTAGACTGGCCCCAGGGCCATATGATATTGTAATGTGTTATCAGGTGCTGCCTAGTGCTGAAATGAAAATCTTGGGGCTTACAGCCGTTGTACGGTGACCCACAGAAAGATTGCATGGTCCTCCTAGCAAATTTTTTTCATTTTTTACCTTTGGTTTCTCATAGGTCAGCTCTAAATGTGCATGCACAAAACCCACTGACTCTTCAGCTTTCCTCAGCTGACGTGCGGGAAGAAAATCTTCAGTGCCCCTGGCAGAAGAAGTCAGCAAGCACAGAACCCCCATATGCTTTTAGTAGCCTCTTTCACCTGCTGAAAAGAGCATCTCCTCCTTGAACTGACATCAAGCTACCAGAGGACAGAAATCTCTGACGTCTTCAACAGCTGCTTTTCACTGTACATCAACAGGGAAGACTTATCAGCAAGGGAGAGAGTTTTCAAAAAAAATCATACTACTTTACAACACTGTGCAGTCAGAGGTGGTAAGAATGACTAACAACTTCCCAGCACTTAAACAAAACCTGTGTTTCAGATAGTTTCTCCCCTAGAAATAAGTTGTGTTCCCTATATATATGGCAAGAGGTGCGTGGTGAGATCCTGAGCTCCAATGACAAAGAACAACTATATCCCAAACAAGGAGCGGAAAAGTAGTGGAAAGCTCATGCAGAAAAGCTTCAGCAGCTCGGCAGCCTCCCGTGGGCTGGCTGGGCCGAGCACAATGAGACAAATCACAATGTTCTGCAGAAGAGATCTTTTCTTTCCCCAGACAAACTTAAGGCTTTAGTCCTATCAGAATCTGTTTTAAGAGAAATGTGCTCTATGCCAATACACAAATGGGCGTCTATAACTTTGCAACAACAGTACTGGTGAAAACGAAAAATCACTAATATTAATGCAAAAGTCGCATAGAAACAGGTGCACATGATGATATCTACTAGCAAGCATGCGTCTTTCTTAAGTGTAAGAGGTCTTCTTCAAGGCAGTCTTAAACCATTCCTCTTTGGAAGTATTTCTCCACAGAAAACCTGTGGATACCTGGGGGTGAGGTGATTAAAGGGTTGCGCGTAAGTCACTTGTTCGCAGAACAACAACCCAGCCAGCATCTAACCAGCCTTGAATAATACTAACCTCAAACACTCATGCTACCACATACAGCAATAGCTAAAATATTTTTCCATCCAGCAGTTCCTCCAGTTGTTTTTCTCCCTGCTAAGACATCAGCTCTCTATTCCTGCAGCAAACAGCAAGAGCAAACAACTGGCTTCTTCATCAAAACACAATGCTGCCAGGTAACTAAAAGCACCCACATTTCACATTTTCAGACTATAATAACGTAACCGCACTTGACTGTTAGCTGCTGTCAGAATTCAAGCTTGCAATACAATATGCAGGCATGTACCCATTAGTTAAACAAGTAGAAAATACGCTTTTTTCTTTTAATCTCACTATTTATTTGCTAGTAATGTCCCTGCTTCCCAGGTCAGGTCTGCTTATCATTACTATGACACAAAAAATCTGATGCAAACAAGTACAGAGATTTTAAAACTGAGACCCACTACAGGAAAGTACAAGCTTCCTGCAGCTGCTTAAACAAGATTTTGTCTCACACTGTGGCCTTAACAGGACAGTCTCCCCAACCAGACTAAATTCAATAATAGAAGTTAATTTTTCTTCTATTTTTTTTTTTAAATAACCCACCCTCTGCCCAACTAATTTTCAATTGTAACTTATCAACAGCAAAGATGTTAGTCCCATGTGAATGGAAAAGCAGCTGGTAATTGAAAACAAATTAACTTATATCCAACTGTGCCTAATTCATATTACCACATTTTCAAAGAAAATCTTTACAATAAGCATACAAATGCTGGTATCATTTAGAGCAGGGATGGGAGAACAAAACTGGGTAAAGAGAGAGGTTTTTTGCCACTTGGCCACCATCCTTAGGTAGATTGACAGCATTAATTTCCAGGGCAGGTCGAGGGGTAGTTAATTCCTAACTGCCAGCGGAATAAGTGTTGCATGCAAAGAAAGCTGGTTTCATACCTCTGATGGACTGACATTTGCAACACCAATAAGCCACCTTTCCCGTGAGAGTGACATAGCAATTTTTTGCCAGTATTGCAACTTTGTTGAACAGTTATCTCACCAGGGATTAACGCAGAAAAAAATATCAAAATTAAGCGTGCCAATCAGTCATCACTGTCCATTGCCTTGTAATGGAAACATTCATATTTGGCTTCGCGGACATATCATATACTTCACGGATATATTGTGGAAGTATATAAGGCATCCTGTGAACTCAGTAATCCTGATCAAGTTATTCCTCATTTATGACAGAAGCACTTAAATGACTACGCTGGAGATACATCAGTGTAAGCATGACACTAAGACTACAAAATTATCGGTATTTTGTAAATATTCCATAATTTACTCTTTATTGTTCAAATACTAACTTGGATTGAATAAATGAGGCAAAAGAATGAAGACAGCAAATCCTGGAAACTCAAATATGAAAAACACTGTTGAAGATTACTGTTAGTCCGGAAGGCACTAAAAAGAGGGACATAAACATTCAGTTCGGGTCTGGTTAAAAGATTTCCTGGCTTGTCATTAAAAAACAGATTTTCTGAGAGGCCCAAGAAGCCTTGAAAGCAAAGCACAAAACCATGCATTCAGACAGCTCTTTAATTTTCCTCATTCTGGGTGGGTTCACTTGACCTTTGGCAACCCATGTTAAATCAGTTCATCAGAAAGAGAGACTAAATTTGGGGTACTTGGTCTGAAACATTTAAAGTCTGACAGAGGTGCTGAATCCCTTAGCTCAGACCCAAGCGAACACAAGGTAAGGGCACAGGATTTGCCTTTTAAGTCAAAGCCTCCTTCTGAAACCTGGCACCTAGAGCCCAAAATAGACTGTGAAAAACCTCAGCCTGCATTTCTCTTTCCCTGAGCTCTTCAAACTGTCATCTGATGTGAGGTAAAAAGGGAAATTATAAAGTTTAGTATTAAATACTTTAGATGTTGCCTGGCAAGAGGAAAGTTTTATTCTGTGAGAAGCTCTAGCTCCTACACTGATGTGGCTGCAGAGGTTGGAGAATTAAATGAAGCAAAGTAAACTGGCAGCAGAAACAAAAGTAGGGAATTGTCCTGACTGGTACAAATGAGTTTTGGGTACTAAAACAGCACTTACAGGTTACAAAAATATTCAGCACGGTGACAGAGAAAGGTGGAAAAACCTCAATCCAAATGATTCAAAGAATGGAAAAAGTAAAAAGAAGCAAAAGTACATTAGCGTTACATTTCATGATTTTTTTTAAAAAAAGTGTTTTTTTCATTTTGCTTTTGTTTTTTTTATGCTTCCCATTAGTGATATCCAGAACAGCAGGATTCAAGCTTTTACAGAATGGCATCTGTGATTTTTAAAAAGGCATGAAATTATTTTCAACTGCGACACAGTAAAACAAAAACTAAGTGCATTTTTTGGCTCCATGTTGTTTCTTAGAAGAACAAATGATGACTAAATCTCCATACTACATTTTGCTAATTCAAGGAGTCTCTGGAGTCGAACTGAAGGCAGAGCTGTAAGAGGCAGGGTGCCTCTCAAAGCATCTGTTGCTCTCAGCCTGGGCCGCTCACAGGACAGCATTTTCAAAACACATGCCCGTGCCCAGACCACTGCACGCCAGGGAAGTGTTAAAATACGTGCACTATATTTCAATATTTCCAGTGTTATTTATTTATTATTAAGATTAGGAATAACTACACATGAATAAGGAAAAAAAAGAGAACTGCATCGCCACAATCGTGCATGCTTAAGATAATTCAACTTTACAGTTTTGACATATGTAGCTTATTAGACTCTAAAGAATGTAAAAACACCATTGGCATTTTTCATATTGCAAGTGTCTGGTAGATAATGGCCGTGCAGATTTTATACAGAACAGCGCAAGTAAACTTGCCAAACTTTCATCATCACTCCTTCGGAAACTCTGAGGGGGCCTATTAAACTGGCATTTTGTTTGACATGTACACAGAATGTGCTTAGCATGCAGAACAAGTATGGCAATGAACCTTTTCTTAACAGCTGTGTTATTTTAGCTAATGATAAACATGTATCTAAAACCACATATCACCACAGCTTAAATTGGTGAGAAAAGCTTAGTCACCCCTTAGAAAGAGAGGCCATCACAACAGAGAGGAAGTCGTTTATTTATTCTTAACTATGCAATTAATTGTCTCACCAGTAAACAGAGCCGAATACACAAATTGTTGTTCCAAATTAAGTTCACAATCATTGTAGCTTGTATTCGGTTTCTGACACTGCTGCCTCTATTCTTTAGTGACAGATTCCCATCCATGGGCATGTGTGTGCAATTACCACTGATCTCAGTGGAAGCTGTGATTGCGTAACCGAGGGAAGAGTTTATTTCCCGGAAAGCCTCCTTACGGTCTAAGGGCTTTGGAGGCCAAAAAGGCTCTTTTTGTCATCATTGTGGCTCATTCCATTCTGACAACATTCAAAATGAAAAAAATCTGGACACGTGAAATGCAGATGTTAATGAGCAAGACAGCATATTGATTTGGTTAAGCCATTTAATTTTGACAAACTGCCAAAACAACAATAAAAGAATTGCAAACCTGAAATATTGGAGATTTCATCAGCAGCCTACAATGAACAGGGAGATAATGAGTCCCCGGCAACCTCTAGGAAGGGATCGATGCTCTCCATGGAACTGCAGTGACTGGGAATTCCAGACAGTGCCCTTCGATTTTCTCTGAAATCTTATCTTTACAAAGTAAACAAACATGAGATAATAACCTTTAAACTTTCCACAGCCATTCATAAGCGGATTCATGACTACAGAACAGCACCCAACATTCAATATTAGTCTCTCTTCAATAGCTGGTACTCCATGTATTGCAAAACTCAATCTTTTAAAAGGCACAGGTTGCAATTCCCAATATCGTGGCACTTAAAAAGATAATAAAATGAATGAGAGTGCCTTAGGAGCATTCTCCAAGCTTTTCTCTGAATCAGCAGAGCTGCACACATCCCACCTTTCCAGTAGAAACTGAATTTATCATCTAATCAACTGAGTCTGTGATTTGAAGCCTTAAAAAAACTAAACTATGCAGAAAACACTACAAAAACTATGTCCTGGTTTTGTTAAAAAACAGGTTTCTCTTTTAGTGAATTTGCCTGTCAGCTAAAGCCTTCATATTGGCTGCGTTTTCCTGGAGAACCAGACACATGTTTTGGTAAACATAGTAATGGAAAGCAAACTTATTGATAAGCACGGATGGACATCTCGCAAGAGGGGCAACAAGAAACCGGTGACCCAGAAACTGACCAACTGTGTATAACATTCCATTCACGTGAATACTTCATATAAAAGTGGGAGATCACGAGGATCTCGTCCCTTTTCCTTTTTCCTTTTCCCTTCTGCTTATGGCCGACATTAGGAGAGGACCTTGCTGGTCGTCCCTGCGAACTGAGGCCTAGTGAGAGACTGAATCCAGCTCCAGTTGGCTGCAGAGTCTAATCCAGGACTTTGGGTGCTGGCTCTGCAGTTGCTGAGACTTTCAAGATCGGTTTTGTATATTTTGTATTATTTTCTCTATTCTTATTAGTAGCATTAGTAAAACATCTTTAACTTTTCCAACTCTCTTCTCTCTGTCCTTCTTTCCCTCCCGATCGCCTGTCCTGAGTGGGAAGGGGGGAGAGGGAGGGGCAAAAGGGGGAAGGGGGGGGAGGGGTGGAGGTTAACAATACATCTGCCAGGGTTTTATTTTCACCCCACAATCTAACCCTCAACAAACTAATATCTAAATTTCAAAATGGGAAAAATACCTTTGTTTGCAGCATTAAAAAAAATAACTAAACTTTGATCAAATTTTAAAATGTTTTCTATTTTATTTACCTGCAATCAATCTAATTTTGGTTCTTGTGTTCAGAACTGAATAGCTGAAGGAAACTAAACTGTGACAGAACTTTTAAAGAGCGTGTGCCTAGAACACTACTGGTCTCTACAGATATATTAACTATATATTTTTAAATATCCTCAAAATTAAATTAATTGTTACATAAAAGTAGATTTTTTTCAAGCCACAGTTTGACATATTCATATTCACTGAATTAAAAAAAGATATTTTAGTCTAAATATTTGATTAAGGGCTTCTAATTCCTTGAAAACAGCAGCATTTGGACATTAGCCCAGTACCTTCTTCAGTTATAATGGCACCATTTTATTACATTGGAGAGAGGAAAACAACAGAGGAGGTAAGTGCTGTTTCATTACACCCTATATTATTTTTTTACAGCAATTTGCAGTGCACCATCAGTAAATACTGACTGTGCTTTACAAGCCACATAAGAAAGGTCATTATCCCAGAGAACTTACAACTACAGCAAACAAATCCAGTACAACAACCTCTTTTTAATATCTTGGTGTAATCATCATTAAAGAGATCTTTAAACCACTTACGGATCCCCAAGTCAAGCAGCACTGAAACGCCACCAAAAGCTGCCAGATGGGCATATTTTTCTCCTGGCCCTTTCTTACTCACAATGTGCACCCTGAAACGGTGGGCAGAGCAACATCAACTCTCAGTTGCAGGCACACCAGGGCAGGTACACAGACACAGTGCCTGGGAGACACGGGGCAACCGTACCTGTCAAAAAACACACTAAAAATCCAGGAGCACAAGCTGGACCCCAAGTTTTGCTACACTCCTGCTGTTCGTGTTACCCCATCACGACTTTTCTTTGGACTTTTGCTGGCTACACCTTTGATCTGACATTTTGCAGAGTCTTGCCCACCATAAGCAGCACAGGAGGGAAGAGGTGAAGGGCAACAGGAGGAGTACTTCAAGCACAGGAAATTGACCTGGAAAATAGACAATATAAGGTCTGACCAACTGTGACAGTCATTTACTTTCTTGCAATTCAAAA
The DNA here is from genome assembly GCF_037038585.1 of Patagioenas fasciata. Lineage (NCBI taxonomy): Eukaryota > Metazoa > Chordata > Aves > Columbiformes > Columbidae > Patagioenas > Patagioenas fasciata. The sequence goes on along the minus strand of NC_092521.1, from coordinate 57,031,014 downwards.
TGCCTCTTTTTCTTTGACGTTTAGATCTTCACTGGGTCATTCAGAAGCTACCAGCACGCTTCTGTGCTTCTCTGTGAGGCACCATTTGTGATCCCTAACGCTACTTCACTGTTGAAAGTGAGTTTATTCCCAAACACTTACAAAGAAGTGGTAGCTGATTTAGCTACCATGCAAACTGCAAGGCACCTGACTCCCTACATGACAGCCCTCCTCTGTATATGTAAATAAAGTGTAGCTATCATCTCCCGTCCTGTCTTTATAGCACAGTTTTGTTAGGTCTGTGCTCTGCAGGGCCATTACTATGATACTTGCCATTCCCAAGACTTTATTTGCAATTCATAATGTCTCTGTTTCTTTAATTTTTAGATCTTCACTGCATCCTTCAGAAGCTACCAGCACGCTCCTCTTATAAGAGCATTAATCGCGAGTACAAACCATTATCAAAGCAGAGAAGCCATATTTTCATCGCATGTTCTGCTGCCACAGCAGCAGTACCTGCAAGATACAAGATACAATACTTTTGCTCTTAATAAGCTCCTCCACAAATGTAAAAGTTGTTTTTTTTTCTTTAATTAAAAACCCCTAGTCCTTAGTACTCTCTGCTGAGGTGTGTGCTCTTTTCAATTCGAAGAATTGATGCCTATTCAAAGAATTTCCTTCGCGGCCTTGTGCAGTATCATCACACTTCTGCTACTGTGTGTCACACACTTAATAAATCCATCACCTGCTATTACCTACATGCAATCAGAATTTTTCCTACAACTAAGAAAGTAAGGAAGGTGGAAAGAACTTGTGGTGGGACAGGCAGGGCATGTTTAAACCTCTAGGCATGAGTGGCAGCCCAATGGTCAGCAGTGATGGGTGGCCTTGGCCTCCAGTGGAGCTGCTGTAGAGCACAGGGGTGGGGAAAGCAGGTGCACTGCAAATTGCTGTATATATAAGACAAAATAATGTTCAGTCTAGAAATAAAATACTTTATCAAAATTATGGTTTAATCCTATTTTTCCTTCCAGCATCACCCCCAATCTAATCCTCCTTTCCATACAAAAACCTGTCAGAGAAGTTCACCCATTTGCTGAGAAAAAAATAAAAACATAAAGCAATAAAGTAGTAAAGATAATGTAAAAATGCTGTATATCTCTATCAGTCAATTCCCAAAAGTAACATTTACCAAAAATTATTACTCAAAAAGATCTTCCTTTTAGAAATTATTTCTGGTGACCATTCTCAGATTTACCAAATATTAAGGTTTCATTTATAATTGATTGACACGGATTATCACCTTCTATATCCACTGCAGACTAGATTGATTTTATATTATCAATGACTATAAACAAAAAGGTGGCTATCAATTATCATGAGGTTTTCTTTAAAAGATGCATAGCTGGTAATTAACAAGGTGTCAGCACAGTGTACACCAGCAATTGCTCATTAAAAAATCATTCCTGTGTTACTTGTGCATGACTACAAAGCTGAAGATAAAATGGAATGTTATTTTCTCACCTCCTGCCAAACCATGTCCCCAGCCTATATTATTAGAAAAAAATTACTGGAGATGTTTTCTGTGGGTAACAGAGGAAAATGTCTGGAAGAGTTAATACTCAGGTTGGCCAGGAATTTTTGTTTAACAAAAGCAAAGAGAGACATACTGCATTTCCCTAATAATTCCCAATCATAATGCTTAGAGGAGAAGATAATTTACCAGGTGTACACATAATCTCTGGTGAATTACCAAAACACGGGAATGAAAAGAGGAAGCTGCTTAAACACAGGGAAACAATCCACATGTAGGTAAAGAATCAAATAGCTTAAGCTGATAAGATGGGAAAGTAATTAAGAACTTGGATCAGTCAATTACTGTGAGAGTAAAGTTTTCCTGGAGTACATTTAAGCTGACCAAATGGCCTACTTAGGTAGAAATGTCCTACTTTCAGTACACTCAAATATTCCTTTTTGAGCGCGCTGTCTTCCTAGTCAAGTGTACAACCATCACGTCAACTTTACCACATACATACCCACACTACCTCAGACTCCGTTTGCAATTTACTTCTGTGAATTCAAACCGCTCTTGGCATCTTTGTCCTGACTGTTATCAAGTCCGTACTACTTTTGTAAGGTTTGGATTTAAATTGAATTTATTCTCCTATTAGACAGCATTCTTCAAAAACCCCAGCAAGTGAAAGTAAGTGGGTAGGTTTTCTGGCATCAGACACCTGGTGAAGTTAATCATGTTTTCCAATGAAGGATTTAAAAGAAATGTCAGAAAAAATATATTATTCTACAATAGTCACACTGAATGCCGCTAGTAAGACATTTTACTTTTACTATGAATTGTCAGGGTTTATTTTGTTGCTGTTCTAAATTTGTAAACATTTTTAAATGTCACGTTTACTGAATTTTGAAGTGATTAGTAGCTAGGGTCAAACACGGTCACCTGTGAGATCCCACTCTTGATGTACACCAAGCAACAACGAGCAATGTGGATTATTATGCTTCAGTGCGCTCAATGAGGACTGGACTACAATATCAAGTCGTAGGAGAAGGCAGTGGTTAGGTTCTATTTAATTTTTATGCTTATACATGCAAATAAGTCTCGTAAACAAAATATCATAAGAATGGCCCAGCACAGCACAGACCTAACACAATGTGTAGGGAGTCAGGTGTCTTGCAGTTTGCATGGTAGCTAAATCGGCTGATACCTTCATTATAAGCATTTGAAAATAAATTCACTTTCAACAGTGAAGCAGCAACAGTGACCACAAATGGTGCCTCACAGAGAAGACAACAAGAAAATGTAAACTGAGGATACCAAACTTGGAATGATCTGACCTACGAGTCTTCAACAGGGATCAGGAACAGAAAAAACAAAGCCAAACAAAAGCTGGCGACCCTGGGCAATGGCTTTCCTAACTAAAACAAGCAACAACCACAGTGCACAGAAACGACCAGGAAAGTATATGTGTAAAAGATGAACCCTCACCTATCATTTAAACGCCTAGCAATGAAAACACTGGTCAAATAGAATAACGAACATTACTTAAATATACTCATAAAAGCAGACTCAAAATGCTTTTCCTTTTTAAGTGAAAATTTAGAGAACAGACCATTCTGGTGAACCAGAACTTCTAAACTAACAGAGTGGGGTCAAGGAACAGTTCTTCAAGAAGAACCAAAAAAGGAAACAAAAGGAGGAAGAGCCTTTCCTTTTCATAGAGCTTCCATTCAGACTGCCGTCCCGTAACTGCGGTGATGAGATAACCTTTTTCCTCACTGAAGAAGAAATGTCTCTTCCTCACAGGAAAAAAAAATGCACAGCCAAATCATCTAGAACTCAGAGATGTACGTTTGAAATTAAAACAGTATGTATATCCACAACAGACATATACTTTATAAACAAGTGAGCACAGGACAAGGGGTTATCTATGAATACAGATGTCCAGCAAAACACTAAAAATAGTTGACTACTCTGATATATTGTGTTACTGATAAAAGTAATGTCAAGATTTTTTTTTTGTTACATTAATACATGTGAGTTTTCCATATATATGTTTTATGAGAAGTGTTTAAGCATAACCAGGTCCCAAATAAAACTGCGAGAGCAAAACGACAGGTAGGCTACTCCAAACTACAGTTTAACACTTTTATTATTTAATGTTACGTACACAAATTATACACTACACTTACAATATTTCATGAATGACATTAAATATTAAAATCCTAAGAGGAAAAAATACACAAGGTTTTAAACAGGAGGTGAGAGATGAACATTACTGCAGAACATAAGGTTAAAAAAAAATAGAGACTTGTATTTTTTTATTATTTAAAACTGTCCATCCACTAGTGGAATAACTATTAACTTTGCTTGGCAAATGGTCACATTGTAACTACCAGTAATTGTTCCAAGAAGTGGAAGGTTTTTTCTCATTAGAAGGTAAAGAAACAAAGGAAGATTGGAAATAAGAGCAAGGCAATTCCCAGAACAGGTAACACAATTTGGGGAACACTGCAGCAGGCAAGACTTGAAATCAGATAGCCATACTAACTCAGAGAGCCAGCTTTAAGGCTTTAAAGCTTTTAATGTTTGCTTTTCTTTCTCACTGTCTAGATTAAGACACTTTACTAGCCCTATTGATTCTACCCATTAAATCATGGATTTTAAGATGACAAAGAACAACAGAGCTTTTTGGAGGGGACTCTATCCCCACGCAAGAAGGGCGCACTAGCTAACTTCAACAGACACGACCTTTAGAAAACAGTATTATTCCCCCTCTGTTCGTGGGCGCTTTGACACATTAGCACTTTGCGAGATCTCCAGGCGGTATTTTATCAGCAGGGCCCATCCAGGCATGATGTGCACTTTCACAGTGCATTAGCATATCCAGACGAGGAACACAGTGGACTGCAATGGCCCTTCCTTGTAGCACAGACTGGAAGTGTGAAAAAACTTTACCGACGTTCTCACTGACAATCAGGAGCTCGTCTGTGTATCCAAAATTTATCAGCATATAAAACAGCACCATATACTGAATAAACTCATTTCCAGAGCAGCTTAACTATTAGTAATTTAATCTTTGACCTGATCACAGCCTTACACTCTGAAGAGTTCATCATCTTAACTTTTTCCTTCTTACCTTGCATATTAAGATAATATTGGTCTATATTTTACCTAGGGTAGAAGCCGAATGCTGAAGTTTAAAAAGAAATCAAACGTATTTGGCAATGTAAACAGAAACGCTGCTTTGCATCTCACATCTGTACTGACCAGAAATAACCCCTGGGAAGTCAGTCAGCACAGGTATACAAAGGGAGGGAATCTGGTCCAAAGAGTAACACAATCCCTCGTACACAACACACCAAAACGAAGAGCCGAACTGATCTGTGGTCACAGAAAGATGGCAGAGCAGACTGGTTGTCTGAGCAACGGATTCCCACATTGTGCTTTCAAGGTCACAGAATCATAGAACAGTTTGTGTTGGAAGGAACCTTCCAAGGTCATGTAGTCCAAATCCCTCTAGATCAGGTCCAGCCTGGCCTGGCATGTCTCCAAGGATGGGGCATCTACCACCTCTCTGGGCAACCCGGGCCAGTGTTTCACCACCCTCATGGTAAAAAAATTTCTTTCTCATGTCTAACCTGAATCTCCCCTCCTTTAGATTAAAACTATCACCCCTTGTCCTGTCATAAGCCCTGTTAAAAAGTCTGTTCCCATCTTTCTTATAGGCCCCTTTAAAGTACTGAAAGGCTGCAATAAGGTCTCCCTGGAGTCTTCTCTTCTCCAGGCTGAACAACCCCAACTCTCTCAGCCTGTCCTCACAGCAGAGCTGTTCCAGCCCTCTGATCATCTTGGTGGCCTCCTCTGGATCCTCTCCAACAGGTCCATGTCTTTCCTGTGCTGAGGGCTCCAGAGCTGGACACAGGACTCCAGGCAGGGTCTCACCAGAGCAGAGGGGCAGAATCACCTCCCTCAACCTGCTGGCCACGCTGCTTTTGATGCAGCCCAAGATACCACTGGCTTTCTGGGCTGCAAGTGCACATTGCCAGCTCATGTCCGATCTTCCATCCACCAGTACCCCCGAGTCCTTCTCGGTAGGGTTGCTCTCAATCCCTTCATTCCTCAGCCTGTATTGATACCCAAGGTTGCCCAAACCCAGGTGCAGAACCTTGCGCTTGGCCCTGTTGAACCTCAGGAGGGTCACACAGACTCACTCCTCCAGCCTGTCCATGTCCTCCTGGATGGCGCCTGTCTTGTCAACAAGGTAGGAGGGCTCAAATCGCCAACAGCACTCTACAGTTACTTCATACCATTCTGTAGCAGAGTAGCTTAGGGTGTAAAATGAGACACAGACCTAGCTCATTATTATTAAAAACCTTTCAAGTTGCTACAAAATATAACTTCCAAATTTTTGTAATGAACAATTGTTTTTTTTCTCTTTCCAGTTTTATTAAATATAGCAAATGAGCAGAAATTCAGCCTAGGAGCCACTCTCAAGCCCTTGTTCTTGGGTACTTTTACAAATGTCCAACTGGTTTCACCAGACTCTGAAACGCACTGATGGTGCTCCTGAGCAAAGATCGTTTTCTTCTTCATCCGCACATTTCTGCCCACTGTAAGACACAACATAGCTCACTGCTTTAAAAGGGAAGGACCAGCGGGATTCTTCACCTTTTAAACTATTAGGGTAAGAAATTCGGGTTGGCAATTACAATTATTGAGACCCACTCTTCCAGATCTGGATGTGACTTTTTCAACGATATGCGTCAGCAGGAACCCAAGAGGTCATTTGTATACCATAGATGCTAAGCAAGCCAGAAGGATTTCATCTTAGAAGCAGAGGCAAACTGAACTTACTGTATCCCAAGTGCAACAGCACTTCCTAAAGGACTCACACTAAGAATTTACCTATTTAGTTTAACATTTTTAAAATCAAGCCTCCTATTATAAAACCTCACTTTTCTTAAAAGGCATTTCTATCACCATATCGTAGTATGGTAGATTTTACTCAACTCTGCAGTCATAAAGAATCACATTTACATTACAAAATTTTGGCTACTGTTACACAGAGAAACAAACTTTAACCTGCATACATCAATTTCAAAGTAAATACTTCAAGTTAATGCTTCATCTTCTGCATTTTTGTCTTTAGGGTTTAGCACAAAGTGATGGAGAAGTTTATCATCTCCTACATAAGACATGCCAGTAACTTATTCCCTTCCCAAAACATCAACAAAAGGAGCTATGGGTCACTGAACTAAATAATTAAATGCTGAAATGTACATCCAACAACTTTACCCTTCACTTGCAGATATCCTGTGGAAACAAAAAAACAAGTACAACCCAAATGTCTAGCCAAAAGAAAACGCTCAGAAAAGAAGGTGAAATTCAGTCCCACTCTCCAGGACGAAAGGTATCTTGTTACAGCTTCAAATCTTTCGTAGCATCTGCTTGAGCACAGCTAGAACATGTGGAGAAAATTTATGGCATTTTATCATGGTTGGCTTGGGGGAAGGAAGAGGTTTCTCTGTGAGGTCAGGCGCAGGAAATTATTTGCGTTTTTCTACAGTTCTTCAACACACATTCTCTTGTACTGCTAACATCGCAGTCGTTTTGCCTACAGGAAGCTGAATAGCCGAAGCAGTACTAAATTAAAGTTAGCTTGCACTATAAATGGGCACTTCGGTGGTTTGAACGGGCACTTTTCCAGGTTTGAATAAAACAAAGTCAAATTCCAGCCTATATTTGAGCAGAAGGTTTACACCTGATGAGCTTCAAGCTCCATATATATGACAAACTGATGCAGTCTAAAGGAAAACAGGGAATATTTGTAATTGTACTGTGTTTCTCCCCACTACTAGTCTACTTTCCAGGCTCTTTACGAACAAAAACCAAACCAAAACAAGCAAAAAAAAAGACTAATCATATACCTCTTATTTTACATCCAATGAAACTCATCATGATTTTTTCAAAGGGAAGAGACTGTGCTGTAAAAATTAATGGTATTTTCTCAAAGCTGTGTCCGCAGTGTTCACAGTTGAGCAGTTATTCATCCAGCAGCTCATGTCAGAGCTAAAAACAGACATACTAAGAACAGGGCATCACCAACCCCATGGGAAAACAGGACTGAAAAACATTTTGGGGAAATGCTGGGGAAAAAAAAATAACACTTGGTAACTAAAGAGAAATCTGAAAGATCAAACATATGCCACCATCCAGTTCATCCTTTTCTAAGCCCAACAGGAATTCTAGGAGAATTCCTGCATATTGAATTGGACAGAGCTGCAAGCAACTTTGTCCTCGTTTGAAGTGGATTTAGAATAATTGCTGTCAAAAAAGTTGATAGCTTGAATGGCTGTGAGCACAAAACCACAAGTGTCTTGTAGTCACTGAAATGGGAAAAAGCTGAAAGACATCCTATGATATGACAGGTAGCTACAGAGATCAACAGGAAAAGTTGGTATAAATATTTGTAACTAAAATAAATTCACTGAAAAAAAAAATGTCTAGGCCTGGAGTTTTCTAACTGTAACAGGATGCATTAATGAGAATATTTATAATATATTAAAACATGATTTTCTAGTAATGCACTGAAGAGCACCAGAGTACAACAATCAAGGACTAATGAAAGAAGACATACATATTGTCAGCATCCTCTGAATGGTGATGATAAATAATGAATTAAAACTTTCGCTAGGCAATACTGAAAGATACGCTATCAAACCTATAGTTTTACTGCCCATCCTGGAATACTTTTTAATCACTAGAAGGACAAACCCAGAACAGAACATAATAAAACAGAAAGCAGAAGATTCAAAATTTGAAATGAAAAAATTTTGATCACGCAGCCTGCTTTCCTAATTAGTGTCTCAGCTATTTAATGCACTTAAATTCAGGCAGGAGGCAAGTAATTCTCATTGCCTGCTAACCAGAATCATCACATCTATAAATCCCTTTTTTACTAGAATTTCCTTTTAAATATAAATTCCTTGTGATCTATTTCCCCTAGTATATAGTGATGTAGCAATCTGCTTCTATACACTCAGATCTACAAGTTTGACATTAGTTCTTTACATCAGAGTAGTAGTTCAGAAAAAACAGCTTTGAAAGATGCATCATTTTTCCAGAGAATTCCAACAGATACAAACTTTGGACCTTCTGATTGACAAGAACAAACTTCAGCTGTATTAAAATGAAATGCAAACCTAGCATTTTATATTCCATTGAGAGGGTGGAAATGAAGCAGGATGACTGGAAACAAGCTTCTGCTTTCTTTGGTCACATCACTGCCAAATAGCTACACCCCCCTACAAAATCCCAGCCAGACTGATCTCATTTTACTACAATTTTTCAGAGGATGAGATCTTTGGCAGCAGTCTATCACAGCTCATACAAATACTTTAATTTTCCAAAAGAAGGGGAAAAGAGAAAATCTCTTCTGCAATTAGTAAATAGTTCAAAATAGAATATTAACGTACCATCAAAGGCCTGATTATTCAGAACTCTTCTTTGTTGGTGCTTTGAAATCTGAAGTTCATTTTGCACTAAATGTGCTTATTTTAGCTTAAGAAAGTTGACTGCTTAAAAGTCAGCAACCGAAAACTTACATGAAACTAAACTAGAATATTCTATATTTTCTTAAAAGCTCCTGTAATTTCAGTGTATATCACTCTCTTTAATTTAATTTCATCCTAAACATTATAATCAGCAATTCTAGAACAAATGCCTCGTGCTAAGATACAAAATCTTCATCTTCCAAGGTTATTTCTCAATGTTGTTTTTTTATAAATACCACAAATGTAAAACACTGTCAATGTGTGGCAAAGGCTGCTGTTATAACCTGGAACACTCCACTAGTGAACACGAGCTCAGTGAACCCCTAATGGCTTCCCAGCAGTTACAGTTTAATAAAACAAGAGTCGCACCCTGATGGCCAAGGCTTGATTTAAGAAAACAGTAGAACACAAGCACAAGTGCTTCTCAGAGTTTTGCATTAAGAAAAAGGAATGAAAAATTGTCTGGAAAAGCAAACAAGTCAAAAGCACAGATCAAAACTAGAAAGCAGGCAACAGAATAAGTTTTTCTAACAGAAGTGGAGAATTAAAGCAAGAACGTTCAAATTTATGTACCTACATCTAAAAGAACTTCCTCAGAACCATGAAACCTCTACCAAGTGGTAATTTGTTGAGTGTGCTCTAGCACCGCAATTTGTATTTAATTACAGTTCCACAGTTATTCTTTATTTAAGCTATAATGCTCTCCAGGCAGAATGCATCTCACAAGGTTTATTGCATACCAAGGGATGAAAACTAAGCTTCTTCAATCACCAGAAGAGCAGCAAAATATCCTGTGTAGTCACTGCTACATTACTGAAATGGCATTTTAAAATATTACTTTCATATACTTTGACTGGAATTCATATATCACATGGAATCAATGAAGAGTTAATCAAAAGTTTAATTTGCATCCAGAGTCTATGCCTGAGATAATAATTTAATATAATTGAAAATGTAATCAATTTTGTAGGTGATAAACAAGGGGGCAAAGGGTAATATTATCATAAAAACACAGCAACTGCCACATTCAATCCTTTGGGATTCTTATGAGCCTGCTATACTAGACATTTATGGTTTACTTAATCAAATAACTTTAGACTACAGCCATAACTGGATGCTCCAGGAACAAATTAAGACCCATCAGTGTGCACATGTATAAAAATATTCCCCACTTCACCGATCTGCGTCTCTGACGTTTGTTAAGCCTTGAAGCACAAGGCTTTGTGGCCCTTCCATCTCTTGGCATTTTTGTGGTAATTGTCGTTATTGGCAAGATTTCCTACTCCAATGAAGCGTAATGTTTATTAGTGAGGACAACACGAACCACACATCAGCACATATAAGCTACGGAAGATGTACGTTGTTCATATGAATGCATTCAATGGATGAGTTGTCCAAAATCAAAACAGCTGTTAAAAATGATGAAAGCTTCCAAGTCCAGAAAAAACTCAATAGCATTTTACAATTTCACAAAACTCCAATTTCTTCCAAATAATAAAGAATGTGTGCTGAACTGAACGTAACACAAACACACCTCTCTGAAGCCCGACTTAGGAAGTGAAAGACATCTTCCGTAACAGAGACAGAAACAGAAAGCTAAAACCAAGAACAAATAAGGAAAGCATAAAGTCTCCTAACAAAGCAGGAAAAACATTCCCTGCTCCTTATTCACCTTTCCCTCACGAGGGTACATCAATCCTTGTGAACTTTCCTTAGAAAGGAGATCAACCTCATGAGATCTTGACAAAGCCACATAATCAAGTAAGATAAAACCTAAAACAGGAAAAGATAATTAGCTCATGAGACAAAAATATATTTCTAATAGCACATTAAGTGCAGATCTACATCTAGAAATAGCTGATGGCAACAGGATTTCTATTTTGTACTGAAGTCCAAACCAGGAGTTCCCTGATCTGTATGCCAAGTTGTATGGGAGAACCAGAAAGTCTTGGTTTTCTCTAACATACAACTGCCATAATTAAAAACTAAAAATGTATGCTGTCAAAATACCACAAATGCCACAACAAAATTCTTGTTCATGTGTGGGTAACGAGGATCTAGGCATGTTGATACACAGACCTACCTGCATCTGGTAGACCTCTTAGCATCCCTAGAGAAGATGCCACCCAGTCTAACGTTCAAGATACATGGATGGCCCTGGACAGGTCTGGTTCCTGTATCAACTGTATGGCTGAGGAGCGGTGGGAGAAGGTCTGCACGAAAGGAAAACACGAAAATCATCTTCTTCTTTTTTTTTGGTTTTTTAATTGAAGTCTTTGAAAGATTTGTCTTCTAAACATCAAAAATCTCCCCACTTTACAAAATTGCAGACCCACTGTGGAACAGGTTTAAAGATCTCCAACCACTTCCATAAAGACATCTCTTTTTGCTGTCGCATTTTGGACGTCGAGTTTCTTCATGTGTGTAGAAACACATGTTCTTCTGAATTAGCTTAAACAAAAAAGGCAGGCCAGCTTGCTAGAGAGAAGGAGCCTAAGCGTTGCTGACTTTTTCACATTTCAAATGCAAAATATTTATTCAGCTACAAAATGCCAAGTCACAGCAAAAACCCTACAAAACACGTTCCCACAGCTAACTCTTTTGTCAATACAGAATGGTATAAATAAACTAAAATGCAAACTGAAAATACTATTTTCTTAATACTGTAGGAAAGTAAAAAAAGTGCATATATGGTCATTTGTGTAATGAATACAAAAATGGTATTTAAAAGCAACAGTTTGTTTTAAAACAGCCTACAAGTCCTTTTCTTTTGATTCCAGGAAAATCATACAAATACATGCACATAATTCTAAATCAGTTATAAAATCCTAAAAACTTTTTCCATCAGGATAGTCTCTGTGATTTTGATAAACTATTAAGACAACATTTGAGAAGCAATGATAATGTGTATAGAAACTGCGCTTATCTACTTTTTTAAAGTTTTTATAATAAATTTTGACTTCAAAGTTATGTCAATTGATATAGTAACAGTAAACATATATTTTTTTAAATGCTTTTTTTTTTTAAAAAAAAAAAAAAGGCATAATGTCCAGAATTTTAGAAAGAAAACAGAAACGTTCGTTACATGACAGAGAAAATTTGGCTGCAGTACTCTTAACATGTACCTGCAACATAGAATAGAGAGGAGGGGACAGGAACACCCCAAGCTATCACAGCTTACCTGTAGTTATTACCATATACAGTTATTGCTTTATAAGCAAGTAAACTGTGTTTCCAAAGACCAAACAAAAAGGACACAAACTTCATCAGAAGTTATTAAATGGACACACAGTGAGATGGCATCATGAATCTTCAGTATTTTGCCCCTGCTGCTTTTCTTCCTCCCCAAAACAAAACTGAGAAAAGTGTGGATATGAATTAATAACTCAGTTTTCATATGTATTTTCTGAGGACCAAGTATCCAAGAGAGCCTGAAATTTGCTGGGCCAAATGCAGGAAACATTTTTTCAGCCATGCATATTTAAATCGCTGCTCTCTGTACAAATGTTAATGGAAGTGTTGATGCTTCTAAGACTTTCCTACAAAAAACTACAAGCTGACTTGGTACCAGCATAAATACCAGAGGTACGGCTGGCATTAGAGACTTAGATGTGAACTCAATTTTTGAATATGATCCTTTGTTAAGTGCAAATTTCAGTTTTGCAATCCAGCAGTGAACACCAGACCTCATACCAAATCTAGGGGACAAGTTGTGTGATACAACATTTGTCTTGTGTAATCACGATGTCCTGCACTTTTAAGATTTACACTAATTAAACTAGAAAAGGTCACACAATTGAAAAGGTTCACAATTGGGGCAAGACTCAATGACAAAATCTTTCCCATCTATCACTAATCTTTTATACACAACTGTCACTTTGACAGTGTCTCTGTCAGCTCGCTCACTATTATACACAATAAGCTTTGGCCTTTATCCATTGGAAGAGTTCATGAGCTTTGGCTTGCAAAACACAGTGGGACAGAGCCACAAAAAAAGAGGAAGAGGAAGCAAAACCCGGCACTCCTCAGGACTTCTCCGTCATCTGTTCAGGAAACAATTTCTCCACAGTTTAAGAACTCCTTCAGGTTTAACTTAAGGATTTCAGTGTCGAAATTCTGGACAAAAAACGTGTTATTTTTACAGCTAGAAAGGAGACAGAAAAAAACACCTTGGTTCTAATCCCAGCCTTTGAAAACTATCTGCAGTGTGACCTGGGGACACACAGCTTTTATGTCTCAGCTTCCTCATGGGTTATATGATAACACTGCTATTCCTTCAATTTTTGAAGCCTTAAGACCCTCTATAGAAGTCTACTCTTTTCCTCAACCCATATCATGCCTTGAAAAAAGTTTGACCAGAAAGCATTTTTTACGTCTTCAGACTCTCTCACCAGCCAGCTAAAAGGCCTTTAAAATACCTCTGCAACTGCAGATAATTGACGAGAGTTTGATCTGTCTTTAGTCCAGTCAGGAATTTGAAAGGATGTCGAGGCTTAGCCCCATGTTCTGAAGTCTTTCCTGAATCTGAATAATTCTCCAGGCATAACCTAGAAAACCGTTCCCTCTCTGAATCTCCTCTCCTACAACTTTTCTTATTGTGTGGAAAACTTTTTTTGCCAAAAAGTCCGTTCCTTCTCAAGTGTTTAACAGGTCATTTAAAGGAAATGAAAGGATGAGGAGAAAAAGGCCCCTTCCCTGCACATCACAGAGGACTGCACAGGATCAGGTTGGAAGCCGCCACTGCAGCACAACGCTGTCAAACCTTTGGGCTCTTCGAACGCTGTGGTATTGCCTTCCCATCACCAGAGGTAAAAGCTTAAAAAAATAATAATAATAAAAATCACACAACCTAACCAGTCTGAGAATAGTGGCCTTAAGAGTAAGCGTCTCAACCAGCAAAGACGCTGACAGAGCAGATGAAAATAAAATGCTTTCAGAACCTTCCACTATCTATTTCTGGATAAAGTTCTCAGTTTCGTAGGGTTTTCTGCCACTTCGAACTACACCTTAATGTAGCTACCTCTTTAAATGGTGTTCAATATATCAGATACAAAGAAAAACTACAGAAGGCATCAGAAAAAAAAAAAACAACTATATAAGAACCAAAGTATATGTGGTGTTGCCATTCAGCTCAGACTCAGGAAGTGTTTCCCTACGGAAACAAACTTATTTAAATTACTCCTATCTGCTCCATGACATAAAAAAGAACATCACAATCTATCATGTCACATAAGGAAACTATACTCACAAGTGGAGGAATCAACAGACATACATCAGTATATACCAGAAACCTCCAGTAAACTCAGTTCCAAGATAGCCATGCGATAGTTCTCTCTCAACCAAATCCCACCATCAGACTACAGCTATTATACATTCATGTGATATGCTGGCTTTCAGGATATGCTCCTCTTTCATTCTGATTTTTCTTTTTCCACCAGGACACAACAGATTCCAAAGCGTAAAAGGAAGCGTGTATGAGCCAAAGGAATTTTCAGTCTAAAGGCAACTGGTACAAAACGAACTTCAGAACTGCAAGTTGAGAGGAAGCGGGGCAAATTCAGCGTTTGACCATCTTCAGAAAACAGAGCATAAGCCTTCCTGTGGGACAGCTTCTCCATAGTAACTAAAACAGCAATCTGAGCATTGACTCCCTGTCAAAAACACCCTCAACATAACAACAAAGTACAAAAGCCTCTCAAAAGCAGAGATTTCAATGACCCAAAAAGAGGAGAGGAGGAGGCTCCACTAAGCACACACAGCTTCATCCCCATGAATCTGTTGTATTAATAAGGGAACGACAGACAAATATTAAACAAACAAACAAACAGTTATTAAACATTATTATGGCAACTAGTAAACTGGTGATAGTGTTGCTCAAACAAGAGACAGGATCAATAAAGCTGACCCTCAGCATTGCCATTGGGGATGAGAACACTGTCCATCCTTGAAGTTATTTAAAACTCCACTAAACTTGAAACATTGAGCTGAATTTTTTCATGCTGAGTCTATGCCCTAAGTCTTAATTTCTAAAATATTTCCACTTCAGTCAGAAGGCAGCAGTTTTGTAAAGGGTGACAAAGAAAAATAACCTTGTTTGGCCCTTGTTAAAGAGGCAGACATTTTAAAGGAAAGTTTCAAAGACCGATGTTTCCAAGAAAGGGTCTGGTTTTGTATAAGGAAAATACTTCCTGTGACCTTCAGGATAATTTCTGAGTACGTCTATCACATATTTGAAAATACACAGGTTGCTCATGTTCTTTAAAATGTAGCTCAACGTCTGTAGCGGAAGTCTCAAAAGGGTCTGGTCTGACAAAGCATCCCTTCTTCCCTGCCCCACCAGAAGTACCACTGAAGAAACAAACATCACCGCAGAGAGCAAGGCAGGCAAAGAAGAAAGGTGAAATGTGGCTTCCTACTATAATTATCAGGACAAAAATCTCATTAGAATGTAGAATTTTGTAAATATAAATCTGCCTCATGAAAGAAAGAGTGGCATCCAAAATTCTAGTTACATCATTCAAAAATTAGGTGTGGGAAAAGTGCCGTATATTATACTTCATCAGGGTGCTATGTTCTAGTCCATCTCTATCCAGGGTAATCATGCTGTGCTTTGCATTTCAGTCACCACACCACCGCAGGAATACCAGGCATAGTCAGTACCACTAAATCATACAGAAGTCTAGACAATAACGAGGACAGTATGGAAAGAGTAAGTTTACAATATCTCCAACTTCCCTTTGCCTCCCTCATAAGGGAGCCAATGAATATGAAAGTCACGTCACTGTCATTTTCCCTAACATAAAAATCACAAAGTCCTATCACAGTAAATGTTAGGGACAATGACAATGCCATAAAGCTGGCGCTGTGAAAGCTGTATGGTTTATTTTCATTTAATATTTTGGATATTGTAGCAAGTTTCCCCAATAACATACAGCTGAGATGCCTACATTTCCCTTACGATGGCTTACTAAATCAGCACAGGCGTATTTTCCTGTGGCATTAAAGAAAAACATTCAGAACTGTAAGTGGAAAACAATCAACATTTGACACTGAAAAAGGATCAGTTTAAGCCAATGTTGCATAATAATGTAAACCATACCTAAAGTACAAGGAATAATAATTAATCTTGATTCATGAAACTCACTGAAAGATAAATTAGATGCTCATAAATCAGATCTCTCCTGAACAATCAGGCATCTTCATTCAAAACACTGGGGGGATAATACGAAATTTTTTCCATTTATTGTGAAATTTAAGAAAAAAGAAACAACCACCTCCACAAACCAGTGTATTTTTCCAAGCTCATTAAATGCAATCTTGAAACAACTGTCCAACCTTCAAAGAATATTACTACATAAAACTTTCCTACAATTTTTTTCTTACTTTCAAGTAATTTTTCAAACTGATTTAATTTTAAAACTTGCTAATTGAAAACATCAGAGGAGCCAAGAACGCAACGTGATGCAGCACAAAATCATGCAAAAACAATTAAGCTGCATACAACTGTCAACACATCCATCTTTTGAAAGACAGTCTTCCCCATACCAAGTATCTACAAAATAAAATGTTTGTCAATTTTCCTTGAAAATCCCATGTCTTTTCTCACTCTGTAAAATTCGAAATAATCATCCTTAAGTTAAAAATATTTCCGTGAGGCTGGTTTCAGTTTCAGGATGGCGACCATGTGGTAACCGCTTCTCTTTTTGTTGTTTTCCATTCCTAAACATATGCTTTGATCCCCTTGGTCTTGCTGGTAGAGCAGTCGCCTCACACAGACAGTCTCTCTTTGAAGCCTTCCAGCAGTGCCAAGAAAGAAGCAGGCTGTGGCAGCAGGCTCCGTGTTCGCCGGTTATGCAACAGATTAGATCATTATCAAGAAAACTGGATGCCTCCAGCAGAGAACAGAAATGGGGAATTTGAGAGCAAGGTTTTTTTTCTTTGCTTTTTGAATTAGGGACGGCTGCTCGGTCAGTGTGAAAGGAGGGAAGAGTCACCTGGCAGTAAGAGCCAGTCATAGCAAAGAAGCTCATTCTTTGGTGAAAAGCCCTACAACAAATATTACTGTCACATTTATCTGTTCCATCCTTGGCAGGAAAGTTTTCCTACTCATTGTGTAATGCAAAAGAAATACCTGGCCTGGTTCTGCCATGTAAGAACCAAGCAGGTTTCATTCCCCAGAGATGAATGACCACACACCAACAAGACACAGGAGAACAGTCTGGTTTCTCACATACCTGCAGAGAGATTCTGTGCATCTGAGCTATGATATATTCATTTGTCCATAATCTGTGCATGCAGATATCCTACGCATCTGTCACATCTCTCTCTTCTGTAGCTGCTCCAACAGCTTTCACGTCATCAATTATGTAAACTGGCTTTTAAAGATGCTTCAGTTCAGGACTTCAGTTAAAGGATGAAGGATGTACTGATGGGTCGTAAAGATAAGGATTTTGAGTCTTCACAAATATCAGAACAACACACGCTTCAGTTTCTTAAGAAAATGCCTTGTATAGCTCCATCACTGCACAAACGCCACATCCATTTGTGTTTTCCTTACAGATAATTGGGAAAGAAGTGCTATGCTGAATGAAACAAATCCCTTGTGTCAAGTTCTGACAATGAATGTATGGTTAGATGGAGATTATTACATAATATTGAACAGGTTAAAGTATTTGTTGTTTGTATGTAAGATTTCAGTCATCAAGGCTAATAAAAGCATGCAAATAAAAACAGAGGTTCTGAGAAGCCTAACTAAAAGATTTTTAGTTTCTACAAAAGATACAAAAGTATTTAGATATCGGACAAATGAATAAAGTAAGTATAGAACACCTTAACACAGAAAAAGCTATGTGGTTGCAAGAAACTAGTTTTATAGTGCTTTAATGTGTTAATTCTAGATGCTTATAAATTCCTATAGTTAGAAAGCACTACCGAAGTCGGGCTGTGCTTTTCAAGTTTCCACAAAATCAGCACTAAAAAATGTTGTTCATGTGGTTATAATGCAAGATAAATGTAATGTTAAAAATAATGTTACCCAATAAAATAAGGACTATTAAGTATAGTAGAAGTTAGGTGACCAGTGCAAGTTGTTTACAAATGTGTATTATCACTAGATAGAGAGTGACTTACAGAAAACCTAGAAATCAAAACCTCTGTGTTACAGGATTTATTTGCAGCAGGTATTTTCCAGACATGAGATTTTTTTTTTTTTGGTAT
The DNA here is from genome assembly GCF_037038585.1 of Patagioenas fasciata. NCBI lineage: Eukaryota > Metazoa > Chordata > Aves > Columbiformes > Columbidae > Patagioenas > Patagioenas fasciata. The sequence continues at coordinate 57,012,750 of NC_092521.1, read as the reverse complement.
CTTATACAACTGAAAACTATTCAGGCAAAGGAACTACAAGCAAAATAATGAGCTCTTAGGACTCACTTGTTACCATCCCTGTTTGACACTAACACTGAAGAATCCAATATTGCATTTTATGGTCTCTCTTATGCAGTCCTACAAAACTTCACTCTGTGATGTGATTCCTGAGAAGCACAGACCTGAATAAAATCAGGTGTCTAGCTGGACTGCCTTCATCTCTATCTTTATTCAACAGTCAATAGTAATTAAAAACCACACATGAAAACAAAACCAGCATTTCTCCCTAATCACGCCAGAAGAAAAATCACCGATGAGTCAAGTTAAATCTGTAAGTGGGACACAAAGTATGATTCATACGTCATTGCTTCAGGTTTAATTTTCAAGAGAGAAAAAACTCCATCAATAACATAGGAGAGAAACTCAAACTCTCGTTTTCATTACAAAAATCTAATATAAAGCATTAAATCAACTATGTATTTTCAGTTCTGAATACCTCTCTTATGTATGTTCATAATGATGGTTTAAAGTTACCACCAGTAACCTTCCACAAATCCCCACAGCAGTGGAATCCTGCAGAGGACACTGACCACATCTGACCACCTTCCCAAGCTGTCTTCTACAGGGTGCACGTCCTGCTGGCCACCGCGGGGGGACAGGGAACGGGACCTTTCTGATTGACACCTCAATGAAAGACTCATTAAGACGCAGCTCAGTCACTGTCAGCATCTCAGATAACACTGATTCATAAAAGCAGCTGAGATGTAGTAAAGCTGCTGAATTTGCTTCTTTTTTTCAAATGTAGTGTTTTGGTAAATTCGAGGAAAACACTACAAAAAAAAGAAAAAAGGAATCTCACTTCAATGAGACGATGGCAGAGGAACCAATGGGTGTAAGCAAGATCATCACTGCTCCTTCCACACAAGAGCTTGGATACTCAGCACCATGTCAAAAATTACCTTTGTGCCTCAGCTTTTATGGCAAATTGGGTTTTCAAGGGCATTCTCCCTTCTCTGCCCTTCACATTGATTTTACTACTTCTTTTCAAACCCATACCCGGAAAAGAAAAGCTCTATGAAGCAATTTCAGTTTAAGCCTGGGGGACATTTATCAAAAGATCATTTTTTAAATTTATAATAGAAAAAAAACCACAGAAGTCTAAACCTACACAGAAACAACATGTAAATATCCAAAGGCCTTTTTCATTAAGGAGCTAATAAAATAGTAAAAGCATCTAAAAATACCCTGTATGACCTTACTGCTCAGTCACATCCTTCAAGCTGACCACTGAAAGAAATGTAAAGCAATGCTCATTTTCCCACACCTCCAATCACAGGCCAAATGACAGCTCTGACACTGGAAAGAGATTGGCAAAATATCTTATTTCTCTTTAACCTCAGTTACGAAAAATGTGAGAAATGAAAAAAAAAATTAAATACCCATGATCCTGTCAGGCACTTCAAAATTTAATCATGTACTGCAGAAAACATGCAGCAAGATTAAACTTCTAAACTGTAGCTGGATTTAAAATGTATGCTGCTTCACCTATTTTCTCAGTTAACAGGCCTTTAAAGAAAAGAAAGATTATCAAAGACATTCCAGTAGCTGGGATCTGAAGACAGAATAAGTGAGCATGACCTTGGGTTCTGCCTTTGTATTTGGTGGCATTACTCCTTTAATATTTTAAAATTAAAACAGTAGTACTAACGTGGACACTACTGAATACACAGTCTTTGGCAAAGGGTGATGAAAATTACTTGAATGTGTATCTTTTATGTGCTCATCTACATTCCCCTCAGGAGTAATATCTTGCCAATGTCACTGCTATGAACAAGGAAGTGACACATCAATAACCATCATTTATTAATAAATACTTCACTCGTTCCATGAAGTTAATCTTCATATGCACCCGTGAGGCAGGAAATTATTAGCCAGTATTTCCCATGGGGAAGCTGAAGTCACATTATAGACCATCCTAGTCCATGCAGTGATTCAGGTGCTGAAGCCATAAGCAACAGACCATAAGAAATCCTGACTCCTAAGCCTTCTTTGTGATAACTGTATTTGGCCCATCTGATAAAGAGGAAACCATTAGGATGGAAGATGCTTTCTTGTCACAACAGAAATGTAAAATTAGCATTTACTAAAACCTGTTAGAAGCTTAAAGGTAATATTGCCACTAAAAGCAATCAGCTGGCCTCCCCTTCATCTTCCAAGAATGTACGGGTGATAACTATTTCATACTTCCTGTTCACTCACATTAACATAGGCCTTTATTTGGAATAAACATCTTTCATATGGAACTTGAGAATGTTTTCTCTGTCTAAATTTATTGACTCTATTGGCTCCCACTTCTCAGATACTCCCCCATGTCAGAAGGTGAACTGAATGCTTAAGATGAGATACTACTTCTGCTGCCAAAGCAAGATAAATATTGAGTCAAAAAAAATAATAGTAACAATAATAAAATGAAGAAAATAGAAGAGAGATGTTTTGCTGTACAACTCAAATTTACTGCTCATTTCCCCAGTGTGTGTCTAATACAATTAATACAGTGCTGAGTACACCAAATGCTAGGCCCTCCTCTGCTTTTACAAGGAGAGTGCAGTGGTTGCCTTCAGAAAGGGACACCCTTTATGGTCCTCACACATTGCAGGAGTATTACAAAGGCAGGATCCTATTTGTATGTTAAAATACTTATTTCCAGCACACCTCAATTAGCACAGTAAATGTTGCAAAGCTGACCAGGACACTGATTTAGAGAACTCCCTTTAAAACTACTAGGGATTGTACTGATAAGTCCCTTAACAAGCTTTTGTATCTCAGCCCATGAGTGAAAAAAATTAGTCTGCAAAATCTTTCAAGACTTCAAAGGCTCTGGATTCTCACTGGTCCAGTAAAAACACATCTACCTTTATTGTGTGTGGCAAAGCATCTCTGCTACCACCCAGAATCCAGGAGTCAAGAACTTAAGAAAAAGTGAAGTTTTAATTATTTTTTTTACAATTGGATAGGAGCTCTGCAGAGCTATTTGAATGAGTTCAGGCTTTCACTCAGACTTCCTCGATCTCAACCAACAACATTTTGCTCATGCTGAACGTACTGATGAGGAATTCCTCAGAGTGTGCATCAGCAGCACCCTGCTGCAGGAACATCATTACGAAGGTTCTAAAAACAGCTTCTATGTCTGAATAGTTCTTTCCTCAAGTTCCCTAAGATTAAAGGAAATGAATGGGAGAAACTCTGGTGAGCATGGACAGTGCAACTCTTCTATATTACTGCACCCAAGCACACCCATCTGTTCATTACTCAGCCGACAGCAGAGCAGTCAGCTGAGCTTCTGCTAGTTCGGTTGTTTCTTCCTAAGGGTAACACTCATTTCCTCATCTCTCTCTAAAACAATTAAAGACAACTTGCACCACTGCAAGTGCTACAATCCTATATACCACAGCAGAGACACACAAAACACTGCTTATTTCCACCATGAATTTCCAACTTAAAGCTGAGTAGACAGATCAATCTGTCTTCACAAAGTCTGAAGACACCTAACATAGCGTATTCTTCCTAAGAGTTGAGTCAATACAAATGTTAGTAAAAGCAAAGGAATAGGGGCTGAAATTGCAACAGGAACAGATAGGCTATGACGACCATACAAGCGGTCAGTCAGTCCAAAACATACTCGCAACGAAAGATTAATTTCAATGTCTTCCCTACATGCAAAAAAAAGCAACAAGTAGTATATTTCTCAAGAAAAATAAACCTTGTAAGCCTGAAAGCAAGTTTAAACACAAAATACAGGATGAAACCTTCATGAAGTCCTTCAAATGACGATTTCTCAATCGTCACTTTGTTTTGTGGGGAGCTCCACTGAGCGCAACGGGAACATTCTCATGTGCTTTGTGCAAGGTGTTTACAAGATCAAGACTCAGTTGCTGACCCATTTTACCTGTGTTCAGGAATCATTCCAAAGCCAAACACAAGAGAGCAGCGCTTAATACAGCAACATGTAGTTTCAAAATTAATCTAATGTGCAATCAATTTTAAGCAATGAAACATTGCACTTAACTGAATTTCAAAGGTGACCCAAGTTCAGCTGTGGCCCTTCCGTTGATCACCTAGATTTCTTATTGCCAATCTAGTAGTCAGTAGTGAGAGACAGGTAACCTCACAATCACTGTGACAGAGCTCAAGAACTAAATGCTTCTTACCAAAGTAAATATTTCCAGAATGAAAATAAAATCACGTATATCGTTGATGATAGTACAAATAAGCAAAAGAAAACAGGAAGTCCACGCTTTTCTGTTCTAAATAGAACATTTTTTCATAAAGGGATATGTTTGCTTACATGTCAGAAAGGGGAATGGAAGTGGAGGTCCGTCTCGCTTCCACCGGGTAGCACCTGGTGGGACCCAACCCAGTGTGCACAACAAAACAGGATCCAGCAAATCCTATCTCCTAAAACAGATGTTCTGGAATCTCACATTTGCTCCCCAGTCACAGCAGTCAGAATCATTATTAGCTTCTAAATAAAAAATTATTTGATGCTTGAGTCTATACAACATTTTTAAAGGTGTGTGTCACTATCTTTTAAGTTCTTGCTTCAAAAAACTACTTCTTAAACTTTTCCATAATACTTTACTATGTAGATCTACAATTTCTCTTCTGTCAATGTCAACAGAGTAGCATTTCATGATTTTTTCTAAAAGCAAGCCAACTACCAATATACATCTATATGTAAAACTTAAAAGATGCAGTGTATCCATGATGCTTTATTTTATCTTCTCTTTATTTATGAAGAATTCCTGAAATTTGAGCAATCCTCTATAAGAAAAGAAACAACCTCTAACTACAAGTATTTCATCTACAGAAAATCCTCCTTGAGGGTCTCCGGAGAACAGGACAACCTAGCAGTTCATGAACAGATTCCAAACTACTGAAGCAAGCGCAAGCTAGATGGGAAGAGTTAAATAAAGCTGCTAAAATTCAGCAGCATTGCAAGCTATTCCAGACTCTGGTTACTATAACCTACACTGGGTGTCCTCTGCATAATCACCAGTGTGACTTTGTGGACTGCTGAGATTCAGTCTGTTGCAACTGGCATAAGTTGCCACAGGCGAGTAATCACAAGAAACTGACCTTGGCAAAAGCACATTTTACACTTCACTGCTGTTCAACTGTGTTATACTAAAGAGAGAGCAAGTGAGCACAAGCAGAATGGGGAGGGAGAGAGAACAAAGGGGGACAGACAGAAAGCATAAAAGTGGTCGCAGCCATTTTCAGCTTTACCTGCAGTTAGGATTTTAAGAGAGGTACATCACCTCTCATGCACACCGCAACCTACACGTGATTACATGAACTCTGCGTGGTACCATTTTTAAACCAGTGTGGTTCAGGTTTTGATTTTGTTTTTTTTTTTTGGGGGGTAGGAGAAGGGGGAGCATGAAAGGAGATAAAGTACTAAATTAGGAATTAATATCTCAAAAAAATTACCCAACAAGTGGGGTGAAAAAGTACAGAAGACAATTAAAATTTCACATTTTCCTACCACATGATTACTGAATAAATGGGGATTTTTAAATTGTTCTTCCCTCCTGTTTGGCTACACCTCCTGACAGCACATTTTGGAATTGGCTGCAACAAATAAAGACTAAATGTACTTCTTGAGGTGTGCAGCAAGGTATCTTCATCCTGATTTTTAAAGTTTCAGCTCAACCTTAATTTCGGAAGCTCTCTCAACAGCCTGGCAGCAATTTTCGTGAAGTAATATGGTAGAATTCCCACAGCCGCACATACATTTGTGTCTGTCCTTTCTTAACTATATTTGGTCATCTCTGGTTTGGGTCAGTTATCTCCTGTCAAATCTTTTTCTTAGTTTCTGCATTAGAACTTTTTTATTAATTGATTGCAATATCTTCAAAGAAACAGGACCTGGCAGAGCAAGATGGCATGGGATCCCATCATTAGTGCTAACTCACATCCTGCCCAGATTTCACAGCAAGTTTAACACAAGGATCTAACCTTGTGGGTATTCTGGGTTTCCAGGACATTCGGTGGTTGAAGCAAAACATGCACAAGCTGTGTACCAGTGCCAAAATCCATAATCGCTCTCCACTTGGGAAGCACACAAGGAATACAAGTCTAGACAAAATAAGAGTACGTGCATTTTTTTATCTCAAGTTTCCTTACCACGCTTAGGTCAGTGACCTAAGGATCAAAGCCATCAAAAAAAAATCCCTACTACATGCAGCTTCTCTTCCAAATCCTGAAGGCTGCTACACTCCTGCACAGACAGTTTCTCCATTCCTCATCTGGTTTCATCATTAACTCAAAAACCTGCTACCAAAACCAGCTTTTGTTCCTCTCACCCAAACCTTTCACATATCCCTTCACACAGTCTCTGTTCCTTTATTCCTACTCCTCTTCCTTCATTTCAGCCCTCGAAATGTCATTCCTACCAGTGTGCTGAAGAAAAGTGGCTTATTTTGGACGCAGCCATGTTAATACTTTGAGCCATTCCCATCTGACCAAGAGTCATCATGGTTTGATGACCTCCACTGTCACTAGCCAGGGAGACAAGACTCAGCCCTGACGGCAGATGGCTGATTCACACACACTGACGTTCAGCGATTCAACACTGATACAATCACGCTTAGCCTATGAATTATAAAAACAGCAACTCTATGAAGCATACCTTAAAATTTCAAGGGACTCAAGTATTTCTGCATCTGAACTTCAGATCTGGGTCAAAAAGGTGTCAGCTGTGGATCCACAGATTTTTAGTCATCTCTCCAGATTGTAGCTCTCTTTCTCACAAATAAACAATGTTTGGAAGGCCCACAGGCATGCTTTGTGACAGCAAGGCGGGACTCTGTCATGAGGGGCTGGATGGGCCACCAAAACTCTCAACCCTGTGCACTATGTAAGAAACTCTGGTAGGGTCTTAGGCAGCGAGGAAACCGATATCTGTCATACTTTGCTGACTGCGCACTTTGAGCACAAAATCAAATTATTAGTGTTTTTCTTGACTAAGTTATATAATAATTAGTTACAGAATAATTTTTAAAAATCTGAAAGAATGCACTAGTTCTGCAGTCATTACTGCATGCCTTCAAGTTTCACTATGATATGGTCACCATTTCTCACAATGGAGCACCACAGAAGAAAAGGTGACAGAGTAAATACCTGAAAGGTACTCAGATGCTTAGGAGCAGCGAATGTTTATTTTTACTAGCTCAAAAGTGAGCATATCTTTATATTACACAAGAGCACCCTCAGCTGAAAGTAAGGATTTGACATCTATTACTACTTCAATGCATATCCAAAACAGGTTATTGAATTAGTCTCTCTCTTTGCAGGTCTGTCTCTCACACTGCAACATATTTAAAAAGTACACGTCACTCAGTGCTGAATGAGCCATTTGACTTTATAGTTCAGTGGCTAGGATGTAATTTTCAAGTATTCTCACTAGGCAGAAAAGAAACATTAACTGGGTGGTTGCCACATGTAGGCAAATAATTACCAACATGGTGGCTAATCTGGGCATCCCACTTCTCTCCCTCTTCCTTCCCTACCTCTTTCTCCTGATAGAATTCCTTGGAACCAATTTATTTCCACAAAAATGTCCAGGGCTAACAAGATCATCCAATATCTAAATATTACAAGTAAAGTTTAGCTATAGCTATGTATGTGGATATATAGCTATACGCACACATCAACAGATACATATATGTAATCGCTATAAAATACATATCAGAAAGATCACAAACTTGTGGTATGGTATGGCTGAAATGTTAGTGGCATGAGATCTATTTGACCAAAGTATTTCTCTCCTGGCAAAAGATTAGTTTGCTTGAATTGCATTTACCTTTCTGGAACTGTTTCACAAAGAAGTCTTGCCTAGTTTAGATTCCTCCAACACAACATAATGATATCCTTGAAGTCCAGAGAGTTGGGAGAGTCTTCCTTTTCCTTCTAGTTGTGAATACTGAGTGTGTTCTACAAGAAAAAGAAAGTGGGGGGAAAAAAGTTTGGCAGGCAGTATTTCTTGTTCTCAGTAGGTCAGTATTTTCAAAACTGTTACAGAACACATCACTGACTTTAGAAGATCTACTGGTTTTCCAGAAAGAATTCAAAGCAAATTTTGTTCTTCCCTAGGTATCTCAACAAGCCACAGCAAGTATTCATTTTTCCATGTCAGATATTCTGCCTCTCTCTATTCACTATCTTAAACACAGATATTAAAGTGAAAGGCCTGATGTTCTGCTTCTTTTTAAAGAAACTGTAATGTACAGACTGCATTTTCTGCTATAAACTTAAATTTAGCATCAGGAACTTGTACATTTTTGTTTGAACTTAGCTAGGAGAAAGGTTACAGTTTCTGTGCTGTGAAGTGCCAATACATTTCCCCAAACCAAAAGCAACCCTTGAAACATAAAAAAACCCACAAAAAAAGCGTAAAAAACCCTTTCACCTATTAGACACTTCAATCAATCAACAGCTGTTGGTGGATAAGTTCAGGTAAGTACTCATCAGCTTTGCCAAATCAACATGGTTTAGTCTAGAAACAGATGTGAAAAGTTCGGCAAACTTAATTTTCTGCAGCGTTGTGCTAACTCTGGGATTTCCACTTTTCTGGTGAATGCCACTTTCTGGATAGCATGTTGAACACTTGATTTTGCAGATACTTCTGCTGTGTTAATATCAGCTCAGTCCTCCTAGTTCTTTCAGTAACAGCAAGCAAACCTACAAAAGCTTTGCCTCGGATTTCACAAGCGTGTGCGTGCCTCTCTCTCTGTACTCAGGCCGCCGTGCCAATATGTAGGATTAAACTTTTTCCAAGGTTGAATAAGCCACCATCTGTCTATCTTGTGTGGTGCTGTGCGCCATCCGGGAGACTTGTCCCTTAGAGCATGTTTCTACCATATGTCACTCCTCAGCGATCAGTTATGCCAAGACATTTGGGAAAAAATGACTAAGTCGAGCTGGAAAACCCTTTCCGAATTCCAGAGGACATTTGCCAAGCCTGTATTTGCAAAGAACTTTGCATCCACTGACTTTTGCATATATTGTATGTAGCAATAAATAACCTTTACCCAAACGGACAAAACAATTATCTGCATGATGTACCTGCCCTCCACTGCCCAGAACTCATGTACGTTTTAATAAGCCAAAAGACTCCGGTATGATGCATCTTCAGGAAAAATGCAAGGAACTTTTACAGAATAATTGTGACTTTTATTAAAATTAAATTAAGAAGAAAGGAAAAAAAACAGATGCAAACAATATATTTCAAGAAGGACGCTACTTGGTATTTCAAAGCCACAACAAATTAGCAATGTCTTTCTAAGAACTCAAATAAAAATATCTAGGGTAACTGAATGCAAGGTTTTTTCCTAATAATAACTGTACCAAAAGTGTTCATCTGCATGCAAAGCGATCACCTAAACTAAATCTTAAACTGCTGATATATCGTGGTTCATGCAATTAGAATTCGCCTAATAAAGAATATGATTTTCTCCTATTTTAGATTTAAAGAACCATTTTTTATGTTCCAATTCCTCAATTATTAAATTAAAACTCAAGCCCGCATTGTTCTTATGGCCAGCTCAAGGCTGCTGATTTACATAACTGACTTTCAAGGGCACTTGGTTACACAGCAATTAATACCAGCAAAGAATCTACCAGACCTGCTACTTGGTGTTAAGGAAGACATTCTCGATAACATTAAAAGAAGAGAGAAATTATTAATAGTAACTCGTGATTACAGTCTCCCTGAGTAGGCTTAACATGGGAAGGAAATCTATTCCTAAAGGCAATAGCAGAAGTGTTAAAAGGAATTGTTATTTAGTGAAAAAATGTGATGAAGAGCAGGACTCAAGTGCAAGAGAGAACATTCACAGAAGTCTGAGGGTCCTTTGCCTGTGTTTTGCCTTCAAAGTCTGGACAATCATTGAAAATGGGGGAAGACGTGAAACAAGAACTAACTAGGGCCTGCTGAGATTTGTAAAAAAAAAAAAAAAAAGGACAACAAAAAGCAGAAAAAGTTCATTTTAGATTAAGAAAACGCGTACTGAAAAGAGGTCATTATTAAAGGAAAATGAGACAAATTAGTACCTCAGAATGGATTATTTTTATTTTTGATGTGTGTAATCAAAACTGTTTCCCTATTCACAAACAGCCAAGCTTGCAAAGGTGAGGATACTTCAATCAGACGACAGGTAAGTAACAAGTTCATCTACAAAGTAATGAAAGCCTCATGCTTCAACACAGACTTGTGGAACGGAAAGAAGAGAGAAAAATAAATATAGAACAGCTACACGAAATTGGACCACTTGCCTACACAACACACCTAACGATTTTGAAGCCAGCCTGTTTTTTGAAAGGCTCAGCTCCTTCCCAGCCCACTCCGACAGCCTGCGGCCTTCCCACTACTCAGCCAAGAGAGGCAGGACACGCTGGTTCTAACACCAACTCTCTGCTGACCCTTCGTGTCCCAGCACAAAACCTTCCGGCTAACGTGTCTGCTCTGACTGACATTCCCCTTGCTTCTTGCACCTTTTTACAGGTCCATTTAGGATGAAACATGATTTGGGTATATCACTGACTGACTTAAGAGGACTGCAAATGGGGATGAGAGCAGGGGAAGGAAATTATCAAAATCGCCAATTAAGAAAATTCTTATTCTGGATAAGCGTTCGCAGTGGGAAGCTGGTCAACAGCTTCCTCACAGAAGCAGCAGCCACATAGCTTCTGCACTATCATCTCTTGCCAGAACCAGAGTAGAAACAATCGTTTCTCCCACAATAGTCATCATGAAGATCTTCATGTACCTGTAAGGAAAAAACTATAAAGCAAACAATATAAAAGAAGAAAACAGTAAAATATGGAGAAAGAGGAATTTTTTTTCTTTCCTTTTATATTCAGCTGAGGAGGCTCAAGATCTGTCACCTCTTTGCCGCACACTAGTGTAGACATACAAGGAATCCTATCTATCTTTAGAGAAATGATGTTTTTTGGTTTGGTTTTATCGCAGTGAGTCCCTTCGAAATGCTTGGCACACAGAAGCAGTGCTAATTTGTGTTCTACTTCAAACATGTACTAAGCCTCAACACTCACTGTTGGTCTCGCAAACTCTTTTAGGAAACTCTCCTATGCTCCTGGAATTCATACGCTTGGGACTCCAACAATCACATACAAAACCATTCCTCTAGGAACAAATTCACTCCGTGGCACAACTAAATACTTCTGTTACATAAATGCAAAACTTAGCCGAAACATCTGCTGATAAATATAAGACTAGGACACACAAAAGACAGCAACAATGAAATTTATTTCCACAGGAAACCTCATTTAGAGGGGATGACTGCGGAGACAGTGTTAACAGACATCAAAGGCTCTCGGAGCACAAGGCCAAACTCCAAGAGTTGTGTTCTCTGAGCCGCCCATCTGCAGGGTATTTCATATTTTCCCACATTCATTCATCAAAGTACATTCCCCAGCAGAGACTGTGGGCCCTAACTGGCAAGAGCTTCTTTCACTAAGACATCAGGGAGAAAATACAGTTTGGTGGGAAGCTATCAAATGTCCCTAAAAACTGCACAGGAGCCTGGTCCTCTAACAAAAAAGTCCATTCTGCAAGCACTATGGTACTACAACATAAAAGAGTTTGTTGCTCAAAATGTTAATGCAGTATTAAAACAAAGTGCAGTCCCTTTTCTGATCAATAATCGGTATTCACAAGCTAACTCAAACAAAGAAAATCTCTAAATGTTAAAGTAACCTGGAGGTTATTGAATTACCTTTGTTAGGGCTGCAAAAAGAGGAGGGAGGGGCAAAATAAGGTTTGCTTTTTTCAAGCACGCACATAAAGCTGTTTGCCTCACTCATCTTGCCTCTTCTTCATTTCTCCCCTCCTCCATACAAAACCCAAGAAAATCTGCCATTGCTTTAGGTCAAAGGAAAAACAGGCCCAGCTGCCGTAAGCCAAACAACGTACAGGTTTGCTATCTCTCCTGCTGTTTTGGCTCGAGCTCTTCAGACTGGAAAATTCAGAAGCACGATCTCCCAAGCTCTATAAATGCCAGAACCATCTAAGAGGAAAATAGGACAAGGCCACCCTCAGGCAAGTTTGTACTAAAATCTGCTGGCTGCAAGGCAAGAAGATACAGTAAACATTGCATAGGGACAGACTGCTCCTTGAAAATATTCCAGAAGAACAATATAGCTTCCAAAGAAAGGATGTGCTAAAGGGACTTGTGGAGAAAAAAAAAAATGCAATGTTTTAAGATCTTTGTGGGGAGTTAGTAAGCTAATGGCACACTCAACGACAAATTGTGTGACAGGCAATATGTTTTTGACATTAATCCAAAGAAGAAATGTAAAAGCAACACTGAATGTTCTCTACAATACAGTAGCAAATTCACTAGCCTAGAGTAGCTCTGCAGTTCTCCAAGAAAATTTCGCTTTTGTCTTGATAATTGATTTCATGGAGTAAAACAAGTAATAATAAGCAATTAATCCATCAATATCATCATCTTTTCAGGAAAGACAATTTAAGCTGAATTCTTACAGTCCTTGAGAGATGAACTTTGCAATTGATGACTGTATGTTTTAACGTGTTCTACACTGACTCAACCTAGAAAAACAAGCCAAAAACAGAAGTTGAAACATCCTTTTTCCTGTGTAGCTCCAATTTGCAGCAGCAAGAAGCTAAACAGCATGCTCTCCACCAGATGGCTGAAATAAAAAGAACACTCTTTCTGATTAATTAGGAAACAAATGAATCTGCTGTTAGCACAACAAGTTACCATCAGGCAACCTAGGCTCACACTAAACTTTGGTATTTGTGCTTCCCCTGCAACTGTGTTCAGGACCACGTCAAGATGTGTCTTTCATTTCAGAAACAAAACATTACACGCAAGTCCATTGTACACAGGTATCACATCAGCTACTGCGGAACTGAAAAGGGTATTGGCCCTTTTCACAGATGAATAATGCTGCAAGAGAGAGAAGTTCCCTAAAAGAGAAAGCGCTCATCAGAATAGAAATGAATTAAAGTTTCCTGGTGCTGTGAGGAATCACCCCAGGTAGTCGCCAAGTAAAACACCACATCCCCCGTTAGGGTTCAGTGAGCGGAGCCTCGTGTGCACACTGGGGCTCTCCAGCTGGTCCAGGAAACGGAAATTCCCTGACCAGATATAGCACAAGGAACAAGGATGTGACAGCCTGAGCAAGGGGCCAGCCCATGGTTCCCTGATGAGGCTGCCAAGGATGGCTGCCAGCATCCTGAGTGGAGGTTCAGAATACAATGCAGGCACTGGGGATGGAGTAGGGGAAGGCAGAAGACACACGGAACATGCACAAAACACAGCCAAGTGCATGCACTTAGAACATAACGTATGGTGCTACTGAGGGGAGTGACCTCGGGAAGAAGGGAACTGAGCTCACCCAACCCAGGGAGGTGCAGGGAGTTGCACCTAAAAGCTTTTGGTGTTATCACTATTCCTCTGCTTTCTACATAAAACCTGCTGTTTCACCAACATACTGCATGAGCTCCAAAACTCAGAAAGGCATATTCACAAACCCCATGCTCTGTTGCTGAGGATCATAAAATCATAGAATGTCCTGAGTCGGAAGGGACCTACAAGGATCATCGAGTCCAACTCCTGTCCCTGCATATGACAACCCCACAGTTCACACCATGTGTTTGAGGGCATTGTCCAGTCTCTTCTTGAACACTGTCAGGCTTGGGGCTGTGACACCTCCCTGGGGAGCCTGTTCCAGTGCTCCACCACCCTCTGGGTGAAGAACCTTTTCCTAATGTCCAACCTAAACTCCCCTGGCACATCTTCCTGACTGGCTTTCTCTGCATGAACAAAACTGCTTTTTTTTGCACCAAACCTGATATTTTAGTACCAGTGGTTAAATAAAGACCACGTCAGAAGAACCTGGCAACGCACTGAGAAGAAACCGGCCATGTTTGAGGGCTAAAGCACAATTCCACATTCTTTAACAAGAATATGCACGCCTAAGGAGGCATAATGCCTTAGTGAGAATTCAGGGCTGCCAATGAACCCACACCACTATAACTTAACGAGTATTTCTCCTACGCATGCAGCTGAAATTCTCAAACATGCTGCAAATTATTTTCATGGGACAAAGGTAATAGCAGAGACATTCAATAGAAACTAAATCTAAGACTGTTTTTTAAATTCCAAGTAAAGGTACTGTATCCTCTTATGCAATGGAGGAAGCAGGAAGCCTAAATAAAAAACAAGAAGGCTTCCTCCTCACACATTAGAAAAATATTCCAATAATTTTATACATATAGGGAGGCCACTTACTTCAGCTAAATGAGCTTGCAACACTTTTCCTTATAGGCTCATGATAGTTACTTACTGCAGGAAATACGAGGCAAAAGACCATAGAAAACATTAATGTTTCCATCAAAGTGCATCTATACATTACATCACACATACAACTGCAATTACAGATCAGGCTTTTGTTTGACCATGTAGTGTCAGAAAGTGGACTCACACAAGCTTTCAGCAAAGACAATACTCTTTGGGACACTGTTTCAAGGAAAAGCACGTCTTTTCTGTTTGCTTATATTATGCTCTTACTCCATTTGGTGTCTCCTAGGACTTGTGTTGGAACAGACAGTGAACAACTGAACCTGTGCGCCCCTTCCCCATCACTCTTAATATTGCAAACCTCAAGAATATCCTCTGATGTCTCCTCTTTCCAGGATGAAGAGTCACGGTTTTCTTTATACATAAGCCTTTCCATATCTCTTAAAATTGCTGCTTTCCCCAAATCTTTCCCATTCTACTGTATCGTTTCTGAGCTGAGGGAACCAGAACCACACATGCTATAAGATACACTCATGAGCCATGAACTTACACAGTGGCAACAATGATGCTGTTTAATTCTCTATTTCTTCATTAATAATTCCTACGATTTGATTTGCTCTTCTGATCAGCCTACAGCACTGAGTTCATGTTTTACGTTGCTGTTCATCATAACCTGGTAACTGACTCACTCATTATAATAATCAGCTCAAAGCTCATAATTTTTTTTAGTAGAATCACAGTTGTTTCTCCCCTGTAGATCACTTGCCATTCATCTCCAGTCCAGCTACACTTGGTGACTGTCAGGAGGGACCACTTATTCCTAACTTATTCTTCCCATCTTCTACCCACATATTAGTCCACAACCCTCCTTTATACACAGCTGCTGCCTTCCTCCTGGTAGAGAACCATTGTAAAACACCTCTGAAAGCCACCCAGATCTTTTTTATTCACTTCCATGTTCAGTTACTTTGAAAGGTAGCATTTGGCTTCATGAAAGAGAAGTAGACTTTTCCTGCAGAGCTTGTATTCATTCAGGTAACACATTTCTAAATACTGCATCATGAAGTAGTCATTAGCCTTACAACAGATGAATTCTGCAACTTTGCAGACAAGATGGTAGGGAACAATGAGATGTAATTTTCTGACACTTTTTTTCTTAAAAACCACCCCCAAACAACAACAACAAACCACAAAAAACCACCAAAACACACCACCCACAACTATAAGCATTTGCTTATTTTGAAGCCAAACCAGGGAATTTAAGGTATCACCAACCTCTCCCCTTTATATATGGCTCAATATATGACTAAGAAGTGGCACAGACACAGTAACGACAATTTCTCCTCTTGTAACTCTTCACTGAAGACACAGCTTTATTCATTTCTCCAGCGTTTTTTACTCCAAGGAACAGATAGTAAGCAAATATTTAAAATAAAATAAAATAAATCCTGTTGTTTCCCAGATGTGTGGACTGCCAGCAACCACATAGCACCAGAAAACTTTCTGACTCAGAAAGTTACAGTGTCTCCCAAGTTTCCTCCTCAATCTTAGGAAAATTTCTACTATTCTTTACCAGATTAACATAGTCATTCCCATTCCCCTGTTGGCTCATTTTTCCTGATCACTAAATGAAGGGCACAGGAGCCTGTGTCCTTTCAGGCTCCCATCCTAGTTGTTTTCTGCTAGCAGACCATGGAGGACACGGGTATACTCACCTGAATTCTGAAAAGATATCGCAACAATCTGCAGGCAGTAGAGACAGGGAACTGATTCCACTTACTCCCATGTGTTCCTGCATTAACAGTAGCCATAGCCCAACCTTTAAATTTATGTCTGAATCTTGCAATGACTCTTCTCATCAAAGCTCTCTCCTAACATTTATGCTAGCAGTACCTGGAACGCCCTTAGCTTCTTTGATACTTCCAGACTCTGTATCTGGCTCGCTCATATGAACGGTGGCCAACAGCTCTGAAAAGCACAGGACACAAGATGAGCACTGAAACCCTCAATTTACATTACATCTCACACCAAATAACCAGTTTATCAACAAGCTAAGAAAGACCAACAAAGCAGCACACAGAAAAATTTCAACAATGTACAGCTTCATCACTAAAATCTCTTTTTATTCAGACTTTCTTGTTGGTTTCATTCTAGGGAGAGGCAGAGAGCTCTGTAAACAGATTTGCTTAGTTTCCGTGTCTGTTGCCAAATTTCCATCCTGCGGAACCAATTTTAAATAGAAAAAAGTGTTTCTTCCCATCCTCTGTTCCTCAGTGTCAGTCTTATTAAGGATACACAGTAAAAATTGAATGGAAATGAACCAGTCACAGTGGGGTTCAATTCCAAACGTTAACTTTTTTTTTTTTAATTGCCAAAAGAAAAATCCAGATCACTTTGATCCATAATTCTTCCTTTCTTGCAGCTATGGAAAGTTTTTTTTAACTGAAGGCTGCCAATAATGACCTTGTTATAAACTGGAGTTCACAGTTATTTTTATGGAATTCTGTCTCAGTAACTTTTAGCTCAAGTAGTTCTCATGAAAACATTTCCAAACCACCAACTTGGCTAAATATTTCCCGTAAAGTAAAATAATCCCCAGCTCCTAAATACAACACTATTTCTTGTTTTAACTTCACTTTGTTGTTCAGAAAACTGGTGCAGCTTTAAAAATTGCAAAGATAAAAAAGGGAAAAAGGAGACCAAAAAAATGTGAGAACTTCAAGCAGCCTGTAGTATCTCTGGATAATAGCAGAACGGGAAATGTAGATGAGATATGGGAAATAATCTCCCACATACACACAAATATTAATAGGAATGACAAATAAAAACAAAATGAACACTGTAATTTGAAATAACATCATACTTGCCTAGCAGAAAGCTCTCAAATAGATCCAGCCATTGTTAGGCCATGCTTACAGCCAGAGTTTACACACCACCATAAAGGACCTCATAAACTGGAAGGAAAATTTGATGGACTTTGTATTATCATTTTGTTTAGCTTTTTCGGAGAGGGAGTGCAAACGAATCATTTATTATAACCCTTTTCGTATCTGTCAGATGTTCTATGTTTTATGTAACTATCACACATTTGGCAAACTCTTCCTACCTACCCATATGCTAGGGAAAAGCTCAAGCCATGGAAGAGAAACCTTCCTCCACAAAGCAAATATCCTCTTTGAGAGGAACTGTGAGTTGCACCCAGCACTCAAAGATCTCCATGTGCTTCCCTCATCGCTAGGACTGATACTTCCACATAATCCAGAACGTGCACATCTGGGCAGCAGAACTATCCATCCTGTGCATTGCATCAGATCATTTCACATAACAGACCACAACGCAGATGAAGTATAAAATCATAGAATCATTTTGGTTGGAAGAGACCCTCAAGATTATAAAGTCTGACTATAACCTAACTCTGGCACTAAACCATGTCCCTAAGAACCTTCTCTATAGGTCTTTCAAACCCCTGCAAGGATGGTGACTCAAACACTTCCCTGAGCAGCCTGTTCCAATGCCTGACACCCCTTTCTGGGAAGAAATTTTTCCTAATACTTGCAGAATCACAAACTGTTGGGGATTGGAAGGGACCTTGAAAGATGATCTAGTCCAATCCCCCTGCTGGAGCAGGAACATCTAGATGAGGTTACACAGGAACATGTCCAGGCGGGTTTTGAACGTCTCCAGAGAAGGAGACTCCACAACCCCCCTGGACAGTCTGTTCCAGTGCTCTGGCACCCTCACTGAGAAGAAGATTCTTCTCAAATCTAAGCGGAACCTCCTGTGTTCCAGTTTGTACCCGTTGCCCCTTGTCCTATCATTGTTTGTCACCAAGAAGAGCCTGGCTCCATCCACATGACACTCACTCTTTACATACTTGTAAACATGAATGAGGTCACCCCTCAGTCTCCTCCAAGCTAAAGAGACCCAGCTCCCTCAGCCTTTCCTCATTAGGGAGATGCTCCACTCCCTTAATCATCTTTGTTGCCCTGCGCTGGACCCTCTCCAGCAGTTCCCTGTCCTTCTGGAACTGAGGGGCCCAGAACTGGACACAATATTCCACATGTGGTCTCACCAGGGCAGAGTAGAGGGGGAGGAGAACCTCTCTCAACCTACTAACCACCCCCCTTGTAACACACCCCAGGATGCCATTGGCCTTCCTGGCCACAAGGGCACAGTGCTGGCTCATGGTCATCCTGCCGTTCACCAGGACCCCCAAGTCCCTTTCCCCTACACTGCTCTCCAACAGGTCGTTCCCCAACTTGAGACCACTTCCTCTCGTCCTATCACTTGCTACTCGGGAACAGTGCGACCAAAGCAAGCTCATCCATGTACCTACACTGGCTTTTTCACGACACAAGCGACAAGACATGTTTGCACAACTGGTCAGTAACTGACCATCACCTGTGACCAGGCCCATTCCCCAAGCAGAGTCAGAGGACACTCACATCCCAGAGCCCACCACCGACTCAGTGGCAGTCAGTCAGCTGCTCCCAGCGGCCAGCCCACAGGGGACACATTGCTTTGCTTGTGACAGAAAGCAACCAAAACTGGCGTTTTCCAGCTTTTTACTGCCATACGAAGGGAAAATGGCAGCAGTTGTGACAAGCAGGAGCCACCACCAGAACAGGAATGAGAGGGTTGTATGGAGAGCACGTAGGAAGCTACAGAGAAACACAAGACGGCACGTCACAGATTACTTACAGCATGACTTGGGGAAAAAGAAACCCTTCTCAAACAATGGAGCCAAAAAAGCAACCGCAGTGAGGAAGAAGAAGATGCTGAGAAGAGTCCAGGTGCAGAAGAATGGGAGAGGCTGTTCCAAGCAACCAAAAAGGACCTTCCTTCTTGGTTCACCAGTACGACGCATTTTAGAATTCACTATTTTAGAAATGGGTTTGTAGAGCAAACTGTTAATGCATGTCATTCACCAGAGCTTTCACCTGCAATGCATCTGTACAATTTTAAAATATTTTTAATCAAAAGCATTTACTAATTAAATACTTAGATGTCATAAACAACTGCATATCTTGGCAAACATGCCACAAGCAGTTCTCACAACACAACCTCACCATCAGATCATATGCTCTTTAGCAGGTTCAGCTGTGAGACCAAGCAGGAAATACCTTTTACCTTCAATATCAGTAGCTGACACATGCTGGTAGGGCTTGTATGGGTCTCCTCAAACTGCAGACAGACCAATAACTTTATCTACTATGATTCTCAAGTCGACATTTGTTGCTGACTTTATTTGGAAAACTACTTCAGTAGCCTTTGGAGTCCTTTGAGTTGCAGGGAACAAAAAAAAAAAAGAGTCTTTAAAACTGTGATACACTTGAGTTATCAAGAACTTGGAGAGTGTGTGATTCCAGCAACCACGGCAGGGTTTCTGAAAGGGAAGATCAAGAGTCACTGTTTTGAAAGGAAAAAGCGAGTTGTCAAGTGACCAATGGGGAGGTTGAAACTGAATGTTTCAGTGCATCTGTAGAAAATAGTGCTAAGTCCATCAATGAAACAAGAACATAAAAGGGATTTAAGGGATCAAAAAATACAGCACTTCTTGTTTCTTAATCTAGAAGATGAGTTCTACAAGGAAGTAAGATGGAATAAGGGCAGGATGGACAGATGGACAAGAGTAGCCTTCATTAGAGACCTGCAGGTTACAGGTAACTTGTTCGGACTGAACATGTCCCATGGTCTTAGAAATATCCTACATAGCCAGTACAAAGAAAACAGGGAGCAAATCCTCCAACTATCTGCTGCTGGTCAGCCTTAACACAGCTACAGCACTAGATCTGAACTTGATGGGCAAAAGAAATCTTTAGTTAACTGAGAAGGGGAAAAACTGTACTAATTTGTCAAGTAAAAGGGACTTTAAATGTCTATTACCATGAAGTACTGCCTGTTAGGTCTAACAAGGTAACAAAGTACCGGATATTAGTTTCTAGAAACCAAATAAGGTAGACAAACTCAGAGGAAGAAAGGTGTGGGGTTTTTTTGCAGTGCTAACTGATGCCATACTAGGTAAGAAGCACAGGTTTTATTAAAGTAATGTAAATTTCTGCAGCAAATTGTTTCAAGCATCTGAGAAATGCCTGCAAATGTGCAGTTTGGTGTATAATCATGAAAACAATAGAATTTAATAGCCTTTTCTGGATAGTATGTTAAAGATACCAAGCTTTTGAGATTCCTTTTTTGGTCCAGTGGTATACAAACAGAATGCACATGGGTGGAAATTCTCAGATTGTGGAAAATACTCCCGCTTCGCAAATACACTAATATACCACACGGATTACATAAAATTCTCAACCGTCCTAAGTCTCTCAACTATACTGTCTATACTGTGCTCACTGAGAGTAGTGATAAAGCATCAAGTAACTCTCCAGTGTTGTCTTACGACTGACACAGGCACAGAAAACAAAGATATCAAGTCACAACTAGTTTTCAAACAGCCAATTATTTCATTCTTGTTAAAGTAAGCATGAAGAATGTAAGTTAAGGTGTCCTGATTCAGACATACACTGAACCTCTTCTCCATGCAGTTTATGATACTGTTCCAAATTTAGGTTTTAAGTTAGCCAATAATGACACAGCCTGAATTTTTCAAAAAGTCCTATATGATCTCAGAAACAAAGGCCTCAACCCTACGGACTGAGCACTGCCCTAATGAGAATTATACTCTCCTGTGACTTAAGAAGTTTCTCTTGTAAGACTTCTCTCTCTAGGTGTTTACGAATCTGTGCTTTGAACACCTCCTAAAGGCAATAACTTTACCTTAAAGAAATCAGACCACCTGAAGAGCTATACAATGCACTCTGTGATAGAAACCCTGACAACAAATCA
Organism: Patagioenas fasciata; assembly: GCF_037038585.1. NCBI lineage: Eukaryota > Metazoa > Chordata > Aves > Columbiformes > Columbidae > Patagioenas > Patagioenas fasciata. The sequence continues at coordinate 56,991,559 of NC_092521.1, read as the reverse complement.
TTTCACGTGTACTGTACAGTTCTAACTAAATATTGTTAAATAAAAAGACAAAATAAAGGAACTAAGAAATGCTACCAAGTATTTTTAAAGAAAATTGTGGAAAATATATACTTGTCAAACTGTCTGAAATTACCCTGATTTTTTCCTGTGTGCACCTGTTATGCAATTCTTTAGCACAACTGTATCTCAGTACATCAAAAACCACTCCCATAACGCTGTATTATACTTGATATACCTATGACTTCGTGGAGACTACGTAATGTGTCACGAGTTGCTACTTCCATCCTTCAATGAAAAAAGGAACATGTATTTCCATTTCAGTCCAGAGCTAGCCCCTTCTTTGACATAAAGAAAAAGCACAGTCTGATAAAGAAGTAAAAGAAATGAAATTTATCAGTTCTGTGTCTAATCTTCCCATTTCTAGCTGGATTAAGGCAGCTTCATGTGCACAGAACTCAGCATGATGTAACAACCTAGTCAACCATGTCTCAATACTTCACCACATTTTAAGTTCTGCAGCTTACACGACCTCACAAATCTTCTGCATAATGCTTACTCATCCAGCTAGAAAAAACATAAATAATCTAAGAACCAATAATATACACGATTTACATAATAGGTATTGCAAACTAAGACTGTGGAACCAGTCTAAGGAATAAAAGCAGCACTAAAACTGCAAGAGGTCGGAGTCCTCAGCTGGATGATCAGGGCACTCTGTATCACATGCGCTCTTGGATAGATCGCTCCCAAGATATGAAAGAGGATTTGCCGAAGTGGCATCTCTTCGACTTGCTAGGACTCAAAACTAGTTAATGTCACACAATTTACACTTTTTTCAAGTATTCATCTAGATTTCTGACTTGTTTGATGGCATCAGACCTCTCAGCAGACCCTGACACAGGAAAAAACCTACCAACTACTGTCACTGACTGCCTGGAGAAGAGTGACTCCATTTGGCTGAGGGACAGTGAGTGAACCCATACAACAGAGTCAGCTGCGACAATGACGGTGTGACCAGGAAAACAGTAAAGGAAACACGTGGTGGCAAAAAGTAATTTTATGTATGTGGAGTATCTTAAGTGCCTTCATCTTAAAGATCTTTACCTGCAAAACCACCTAAACATAGAAGAAAAAAGTGATTCACTAGTAACTACGTCTGAATTTTTCAGCATCTTATAAAAATCGAAACCAATCTTAAAATGATACCAACTTCTAGAAGATCACAGTTCTATCTGAATTCTTCTAACCCACTAGTAATACTTTCAAACTATTTTCCCTTGTTTGCCTTTTCTGATGTTCATTTAACAACCTGCATTTTTCTGATGTTCATGTAACAAACATGTACAGACAGTTGCTTTCCCTTTTCCTGTCACTAGGCTTCTGCTAAGCAGCAGGGGTAAAATCATTGCAACAACATAGGGAAACATTTTAAAACATAAATTAATAGAAAGACTTCAGCAGCTTCAGCATACGGAACTACTGGCAATTTAGTCAACTCCACTCTGTAGTTAGGAGTGATTATGTTACTTTAACTGTTACTGGTCCCAACACGACTCCCAGCAATGAAAACATCTGTGCAAGGGAGAGCCAAGCGAGGGAGAACAGGGAAGAACAAAAGAAATGTTAAAATCCCCAGGAAAAGGGAAGACAGCAGATTCAAGAAGCTTTGGAAACTGCAAAGGCAGGCAGTAAACTGAAAATGTATTTTATAAAAACATGCACTGTTTTCCCAGGCAGTTGAACGTTTTTGTTAATGGATAACACTTCCTTAATATTTAATTTCTGTGTGGAAACATTAAGGAAACAAGGAATAAAACACAGCAAGTGACATATACAAAAACTGCCTACTCCTTTCTGCCCATGACCATCATCATCTTCTCCAGTCTATTCTCGAGCTTCTACAGCATCAACACAGGGAGAAGGCTGTAACTAGAAGCTTAAATATGACAGAATACAGACACTTGCCTTGTATGCACACTGTCATTGTGAATTAGCCATGAGCTGACAAGCTAAAGACCTGGCTTGCAGTCTCATCATTCAATCATCCATCCAATCTCATCAATTGAGCAAGACAGTAACACGTGTCCCCCCTAGCTTAAATGACAGCAAAACTGTGGGTTGTAATCATGGGTCATCTTCAAAGGACACTTATCATTAAGGATGATTTTGTTCAGACTCAATTGTTTACTGAGAATTACTTTTAATACGATACTTCTGTTTCTTTTACCTCTTGCATTTAGCACTATTTAAAAGAAAGCATCAAAATGAGAACTTTATGATTTTTTAGGAATAAGACAGCAACCAGTGACGTCAGGTAAAACGCAAAACTGGTCATTTACAGTCCAAAAACTTTGACAAAAATAAGGCCACCTAGATGAACTTCCACAACTGAATCCTTAGCTAGTGCTAATCTGGGGTGCCTTATTTACAGTCTATTTTAACCATGTAGAAGCTGTCTCAAATTACCTTGGATATAAAATTTGAAAAATAAACAAAAGCCTAAATGACAACATACATACCTTTAAAAACAGTGCCTCATTTACATGTAGCATCTAATGTTTTTGTAACATGTAAAACGCATCATTTGTTCTAAAGTTGCCAAATTAAAGCTTTATCCTTAATTGCACTTCTCCAAAAAAGACTGAGCAGTAGTTATTCTCTCTTTTCATGAAACTTGAGGGGCAGTCCTGGCCTAGGTCAGCCAAAGTGTGACCTCAAAGGATACTGAGGGAATCAGTGGAAAAATAACAGGAAAAAAAGTTACTTCTCTGTAGAAAGGGTAAAATTAAAAGAGAGAATCACTACTTCAGTCAGAGGATAGGCTCACCAGTTTTTAAACACCTCGAATTCCTTAATAAGGCTCAAATCCAACAGACACGACAGTGGCATCTCTGGGAAATGACAGACAGGACACGTTCTCCACTGCTTCGAGAAACACAACCAAATCTCTATTAACATCATTTGCTTTGTGATAGTTTAAATCAGCTGAGGATCTGCCTTGAGGATAGATGGAAATTTGTTTGTTCTCTCACATCACTAGACATGATGCATACACTTTCCAAATTCTACGGAGTTCAAACAAAGCTTTAACCACCCATCACAGACATTTCCTCACAAGTTTATCTTTCTCTGTTGCACCCCCACCACCTTTCTTCCCAACCATATCAATCTCAAACATTTGATAACATCTACAGGAAATATATGGCAACAGAGTTCTGTGACAGCATATAAACACTACCAAAAATATATTTTATTACTAGAAAATATATTTTAAAATTTGCACTTAGCCAACTGTTAAACATACCATTTTTCCATCATTCTGATGGGAATGTTTTTATCCAAGTCAAAAGGAAGGAACAGCTTTTAGATAAGGATATACACCCTTTTCCGAATAATGGTACTTTCAATAAGATTCCTGTTATATTTTAAGCAGATCCATATCTTCACCTCACTGATGTTATAAATGATCCCACATTTACCAGAAACTGGAGCACCTGAACTGCGCTTCAAATTGATCCTCCGCACTCAGTCTGTCCCCTCTGCTGCTTCTCCCACTCCAGATGCACCCTCTATTCCAAGGAATTTGCAACAAAATATTTTTGTTGTTCCAGAAACTGAGTGATGGGAGACATGACATGCAGGCAATTATTTACTCTCTCTAGGTCTAGATCAGGTATAATTATCATCAGTTTGCGCAAAAAAAGAAATTACTTCAGTGTGGCAAGCAGTTCAACAGCATTCAGTCCAGGTTAAATCAAAAAACACACTACAAAATATTTTAAATGATAAAATAATAAAATTTCTTACCCATGCAATTACGGACTCACAAACTCATTTTCATTAAATCATGTATTTTAACTCAGAAAACATACGAAATAGTTACGACAAGTGAAAAAATGCAAAGATGAAGCCACGTGTGTCAATATTGCACACAGTACTTGATAATGAAAGTGCTGTTATTTTAAATAAGAGGAACAGCTAGAGAAAATGGATGAATTTGAAAAACCACGGCATAGTAAAGTAACATAAGAATTTCAAGAGAAACTAACTTAAAAATTAAATCCATCAGATATTTAATAATTGGTGCTGCTAATATCTTCAGGAGAAAAATTGGTCTGCAACTTGATTATTCCAGAAATTAAGAACAAAAAAGAGGCTAAATGCACACAGAGCAAAGTAAGTGCTTTGGGATATGCACAACAGACAATTTATATTTATTTTTCCTTCAAGTTCAAAATCACACTATACCCTCAAAGTTACCTTTTTATTTAATCTTTGACCAAATACACCTTATTTCCTCACAGAGATGACAAATTATTTTCATTACAGTTCTCAAGTAGGGGTGAAGGAATACTAAACAACTTGCCTTGATATAGTAAAAAACAATTGGCTATCAAAAAAAAGAAGACTCCTAAACCAAGATTTAAGGAATAACTTTGAAAAATAATTCAGACATCAAAGAAGAATGGTAAAATGAACACTGGGAGTGCCCGAGAAAAACGAGCAGTCAGAGAAATACTACCTTGGCGTACCCTTGATGACAAGCAGTTCCATGCAAGCCCTGAGGAATGGAAGATATTCTGTAATTTCTTTCCAGGCTTCTTTATATTTAACTTCAAATCTGAATGACAGGGTTCCGCTTTCAGAGCCACACCGGTCCTGTAAAGACCGTGTACCCAACTGGGAACACCAGAAACAGTTGCTACCCTGTTTCCCTGAAAATAAGCCATAGCATGATTTTTCAGGGTTTCTGAGGATGCCCAAAATACAAGCCCTACTCCAAATGTAAGCCCTAGTTATAGTTCATTCAAAAAGTCACTTTAAATAGTGTCCATGGAGCTATACATGTAAAAAAGTAAGCAGCTTTTGGAGCAAAAATTAATACCGACCCTGCCTTATTTTCAGAGAAACAGGGTATTTCCCATAGTTAATATAACCACCACCCTGCTAAACTGGCATGGAAATCCTCACACCGGTACTTCCTGTGGTGTAACTCTTGATGTTAAAATAGCAAAAAGATCTGCCCAAAATCTGATGAGAAGAAGCATCTTACCTAGAACACCTCCAGTTCAAATGTGAAACACGGTCTCCCCGTATAATAAAGCAAATCCAAAATTCAGAAGGCAGACAAGGTACTTCAGCAGGTAGGGCTTTGGTGTGACCTCCCCGTATGTGAGGATCTCACAGTAATTAGCTGCAGGTTTATTTGGTGGGGGCTGGGGACTGTTAGCACAGCATGTCTTAGAAAGAAAAAAGAGCAAAAAAATAAACCTTGCGACTCAGTTTTTTGTATTCTCCCAATAGTAAAACAGTTCATAAGTAACTAGCTAAAGAAAAAGTAAACTTGAATCTACCCACCAGACCTTTTTTTCTGAGACAGTTCTTTGTTAGGAGGATTTCATGTTCAAGGTGACAGACTGGAAGTAATGAAATGTGAACCCTACCATTTCTCTTCAAAATGATAAGTAACAACACAGGGAGCTTCTCACATTGTCCGGTTCAATTTCCTTCTCACTTGGTTATAGATCAGGAGTAATTCCACTACAATTAATTAAGTTACCTCAGAGGCTGACAAGGGAAGCAGCAGTCTGTCTGCAGTGTGACACAGGGGAAAGACAACTGTTCTCCCACCACGGCCATTCATTTTTAGCCTCAAAGAACATTAACCCAGTTCATTTGCACTAACGACCAGAGCCATTCAATCAAAAGCAATTAAAGTTCTGCAAAATTCAAGTCCTAAAGTCCAATCCTACTTTTCAGAGAAGTATCTTTAATGAACAATGTAAAGACAAGCCTCAGAAAAGGGCTTTCCAGCCTTCCGTAGTACTGACTGCTGTGAATCCCGTTTCCATGTTTAATTCTCCCTTTTCCTCACAGAGGGAATAAAATGCATGAGCAAACTAAGGCATCCACGCCAGAACCAAGCAGCTAAACGTCTGGAGCAGCGTACCTTGATATACTTGTGAGTCTGCCCCAAAATGCACAAGACATCAGACATGAGGTCAGTTTGCAGGGCTGGGCTGGGTGTGAATGAGTAAACTACAGATGAAATTCAGCTATACCCACGTTTCTTGACTTCATAAACAAGAAGAATTAAAAACAACTCAAACACAGCAGAACTCCTCACCACCACTTCTAGATATTTTTTAACGGTACAGGGTGATGGAAAAAGATGGACCCAATTTCAAAGCTGTATATAGGGTGTTTCAAAAAGATGGACCAAATTTGAAATCACTATATCTCTCCAACCAGGACCTGCCCATGAATGAAATTCTTACCACTTGAAAGGGCAGAGCACAGCATTTCAAATAATTACTGCTAGATGCCTCATTAAACCGTTTGTAAATTCTTGTGTAATTGTAACATGTTGCCATAATGAAATGTACTGCTTTGAAATTTGGTCCCTATTTTTGAAACACCCTGTATTTACACATTTTTGGACCTAATTCACCGCTCCTGTGTTCTGCTTTTAGTTTATCCATCGGTTTCTCCCACATCTACCTCAGAGCTTCAGCTTTCTCTCAGTCAGCCTCCTCCCTGCATGTCTCTGTTTATTTTCCTTTCACTTGCTCCTCTATAGTCCTTTACCACACACGGCAGCTCCCTGTATGGAGCTGTTACCACCTCACTTTGCTTTCACCAACAGCAGAATGAACCTGACTAATTCTTACCCAGTCACGAACAGGTCACTGCGGAGTATTTTGGAGACTGAACTTGGTTTTGCTGATTTGCTCACGCAGACTGCAAACTGGCACCAGGAGGACAGACCTTAAGCACAGCAGGGGGAAGAGAAGCAAGCTGAGACAGGCAGGGGGGCAGACGCACCCCATATTCTTTCGGGGCTCTGTATGGCACAGGTGTTACCTCACACAGCTCATCATAGAAAGCAGCCTGTGCACAAGGATCCTCGTGCTACAGATACTTTCAAAGAAAAGACTACTCGAGTACTGGAATGCAGCGGAATAAAAAACAGAATGCGCAGGACACAAAACTTCTAATGGAAATACAGACTAGATACTAGAGCACTAAAATACCACAGGCTGCAATACAGAAGACACAGTATCGATATTTAAAAATTAGTATACTTTATTAGCATTGGGAAAAATAGATTCAAAGTGACCAGCACATGACTGGGTATGATTACAGACAAAAAGCTGAGCTGCACAGATCTGACAGAGTCACCTTTGCACAGTGGTGGCTTCTGCAAACAGGAGCTGCAGGGTGGCCAGGCGCTTCCCAACCCAAGCAAGGCAGTGCAACTCAGAGATACTCAGCTCCTCTCTGCATTACATCTACATCAAAAAGTCACGACTGTAACATCAATCTGCACTTTAAATCAGTACCCAAAAGGCATTTTTGGAACTTTCTGTTTGTACTTCAGTATTCCCTTTCTCTCTGTTACAGAAGATGGATAGACATCACTGGCTCTGGTCATCCAAAACCACATGGGTCCTCTGTATTCCTAACAATATTTATTGACATTTTGATGGGGCCATCCTTATTAAACACAAGAACAAAGAAAAGTTACTTATTAGTTTGCGTGACAGATGGACAGAAGTCTGCTTTAACCAGCCATTCCAGATCCATTTCCACTTTTATATGACAGCATATGTTGTTGTTATTTACTGGGAGTGATCACACAGGTTACTGGGTAATTTTACAACAACATGGGGGTTTTTTTATTCCTTGGCCTAACTTTCAGACAATAAGTATTTCTATATTTAGTCTGATGGCTTAAAGTGAAATAATTCTACTAGTCAAGGCATTTCCTCTGTTAAACAACAGAAACTCAAGGATTTCTGGATTTTGCAGGTCTTCAAGCCCCACTGGCAATTGACAATCTCCCTGCAAGAACCTGCCACACAATGTTAACGAACTGCGCGGGAGCAAGAGTTAGAAGCTATGTATCTTACCAGATACAGCCTCAGTAACTACAGGGAAGCTCGGACGCACTGTACTCCATGACCAGCACCATGATGATCAAGGGGATGCTTTTTCATCTGTTTTTCAGTCCATTATAAAAAAATGCTATCCATTACTGTCATGCAATACGGTAGGGAAAGTTATTTTTCCAAAGTTATTCTTTATATCACCCATTCACCCACATCACCCTTTCCTTGACTCACTCCCAAATCCAGCTACTTCTAGTTGCTGACACAATTAAACAACCATTTTTATAATACTGGTCCCATACTGGGTCATTTATAGAGGTTCCTTGTTTCTAAACAGTTTTTTTTTCTTGTTATTTTTCTTATAAATTCCTCCTGCTGCCTCCTGCAGTTTTTTACATGCAGACAGGACTTAGGACCCCTGGAGAGGCATTTTCCCCAAACAAATGAGTGCTCTGTATTCACATACATCTGGGGCAGACCAAGATCACAGAACACATGCATATGTGCTGCCAAAGTGCTGATGGTAAAATTCAACCTATCAAGAAATCATCATTTAAGCACAGTTTATTCTCTGAAACAAGATACTTCCAAGTAAAACGTATCAAGGCACTGATAGAAGACTCATATCTCAAGGTGTAAAATGAGATAGGAGAGGGAGTCCATAACATTAAAGTTATCCTCCAGAAATAAAATAATCAAAACTCAAAACCTCCACCTCCTATCATCAGCTTAATAGTCCTGAGCATTGGCTTTCTCTTCATAACATCAACAGATTTAAGATACACATTTCAAGAAAATATAAGGACAATTTTTATCTTTCTACAATGAATTTAAATGAGAGGACATTACAGTCTGAGAAGCACATCCCCAAAATACCTCCTGTCTCTGCAATTTTATGCAAAATAATCTGCAGTGATTATTCATATTACTACAGATTAGAAAATTGACACCGATATGCTTTTGGGCTACTTCTCTTAACAACAGCAGTTTTACAGAGGAGTCTTCCCTTCCAGGTTCAGCACACCACAAAGGGTCTATCAGATTGCATCCAAGGTATAAATCAGTTATTCAAGATGCCTCCTGCAGAAAGCAACAGAATTAAAAGAGGGATGGACAGCAAGGGGAGCTTCTAGTCTGAGGCAAACACAGGTACAGTGTTAGATCACACACCAATCATATCCACCCTCTAATAAAAGAGCCTCTCTCAGAGCTGATCTTTCACAGTTCCAGAAGAGCAGTAATGTTACCAGTGTATGTGATTTTAAATACAATATTCATTCTTTCACAAATAGTTTAAAAAAAAAAAATAGATCCCACTGTTAAATCTGTCTTTGAAAACCACAGATGGAACCACAACAAGTCAGCTTGTCCAAACTCATTTACACCAACTCCCACTCCAAAATGCAGTCCTCCAGAGGCCCTCACTACAGAGGATGTCTTCATTGCTGTTTAACAGTTCTTTCTCTGCACTCCAGAAAGGTTATGGAGGTAACTCAGACCCTTCCTATTTTTTGTGCCATGACTGAACATGACAATTTACATTTGATTTCTGACACAAATTCTTCATGCTGCCTCCCCTCTAAAACAGCTTATATGCAGATGAACAACTTAATGCTGAGCCAGGACTGCTGTTTCTCCTCAGAATGAGCATAGGAACTTCAGTTCCATGTTTTGAGGCCTGTCCAAATCTTTCTCTGGGAAAAAGTCCTAGCACAGCAGAAATGCTGGTGAGCTATCTGGCTGTTCTAAAAAAGAAAAAAAAATACAGAGAAAGAGAGAGAGAGAGATAAAAGTCCAATATTCTAATTTCATAAAAGGTTGTATATTGTTCATATTACCATAGTATCTAAGCACTTGCCACTATATGCTAAGCACAAGCCAATGAAGACTAGGTGAGTGCCTTTCATCTGATAAAGAACTGGAATGGGTCCAATGAAAAAAAAAAACAAAGTGAAATAGTAAAACTAAACAGGAAAAGGAGAAAGAGTTCTTTCCAATGTTTCCCACTGCCACATTACATGTCATTGCTCCTACTCTATTACGTCCCAACCACACAACAAATCATATTGGAAATTCAACTTTTAAATGGTTGAGTAAGTGGGAGAAGAAAAGGAAATGATGAATCTTGTAGTGGAGGATAAAAATCACAATGAATCTATTACTTGGCTCTCCAGTGAAAGTCATGGCTCTTCTGAAGCATACAGAGTACATTGGATTGACGTGCAGATTCTCAGGCAAACTGAACACATCTCTGAAATGTTAACTCACTGAAATGTAAGGAAGAGCCATTACAGTGCAAATGAACAGTTGTCTTTGCAGAAAACTAGCTCAGAAAACGCATTTTTATCACAGAAAAAACAGCACCTAAAACAGATACAGATAAAGTCTACTATAAAACTATTGTGCCACAGAGAAGTCTGAGCTCTTTATGATGCAGGTCTAAAACACAAACACAGTTGTCTTCAGATCGGCTCTCAAACTCAAGAATAAATTCGAATTTTGTAAGAATTATTATACACTTGGACCTGTTTTCTTTATTTATCTATTATTAGCTGTAGTTTAGTTGTGAAGATAAAAGTTTCCACTTCTACAAAGGGCTTCAACTGTAAGCAAAATGTCACAGTCAATACCAACAAGTTCACCAGACGGGCCTTGTCTATACCCAGGAAACAAGAGTTATCTCCTCAGGACAGGGTCAGGCTACCACCAGAGCAAGGGAAACCAAACACATGGAGACAGGTGGAAACTCAAGGATGCAAGAGCAGCCCACCCTATACACCAGTCTGGCTGTCCCACTTGGCTTCTGTGCCACACATGACTGCAATGGCCACTCCAAAGCCGAGTGTGATATATGCAACATAACTGATCAATGTAGATGTTTCAATAAACATGGATACCTAGACAGAATTTTTTTTTTAACCATGTGATATATGCATAATAGCAATAAACACAATGCAACATGAGTCACACCAAAAAACCTTTAATTCACAATATTCCTATATGTCCAACAGTCACCACTGGGAAAGCCTGCCAATATGCAATTTAATTTTTGTAAATCCATGTAATTTAGGATCACATCTATTTTCCTTATACTCAATTTTTCTTTCAGAATAAGTATTTTGTATCAAAAAAAATGAACAGTGGGCCAACATTAAAGGATATCCACATTATTTCAATTGAGTCCCAGACTCAGACTCTTTACTGTGTAACAGTTCTCCTATATAAAGACAAGACAACACACAGCTCCTTGGAAGGCAGCTGTGTAATCTGCTCCCTCTTTTCAATCATCTTCAGGTTTACACGAGCCATAGGTTGAAAAAACACCATAACAGTCTACCCAAAGCATTTTTCCCACCCCACTGGTATTTATTCAACACACAGAGCAGAAAAGGACAGAGGGAAGGACACTCAGGGGTAACTGCACAGAATACTCTAAAGAATTTAGATACAGTTATCACAGAATGTAAGGAACCTTAAAGATCATTTGTTGTTCCAACCCCCCTGCCATGGGCAGGGACACCTTCCACTAGACCGGGTCGCTCAAAGCCCCATCCAGCCTGGCCCTGGACACTCCCAGGGACAGGGCATCCACAGCTTCTCTGGGTAACCTGTTCCAGTGCCTCACCACCCTCTTCCATATATCTAATCTAAATCTACCCTCTTTCAATTTAAAGCCATCATCCCTTGTCCAATGACCTTGTACTCTCCATCTTTTTTGTAGATCACCTCTAGGTACTGGAAGGCCACAGTAAGGTCTCCCTGGAGCCTTCTCTTTTCCAGGTTGAACAACCCCAACTCTCTCAGCCTGTCTTCATAGGAGAGGTGCTCCAGCCCTCCTCTGGACTTGCTCCAACGGGTCCATGCTCTTACTATGTTGGGGTCCCCAGAGCTGGACACAGGACTCCAGATGGGGTCATACCAGAGTGGAGTAGAGGAGCAGAATCACTTCCCTTAACCTGCTGGTCATGCTTCTTCATCATCAGTCATTTCACTGTAAAGATCCATATGACTAGTTTTTTCTTTATATATTACGTACATGTGCTTGCATATACACCTCCCCTACGCAGTCATCTTCTTCTTGTATCTCTTTGCCTCTCTAAATATATGTTTACTTTAACTTAGACAAAGCAACTGTACCCTAAACCCCAAACTCAGATGCAATCCTTCCACTCTGACAGAATGCTTCATAAATACAGTACTTAGGTAAGAGCACTTATTTTGTTCCAAGAACAGATGGGAATAAGCAACCTGAAAGTATCAGTATTAGCTCTTGTTAACTCAGTTTGCAGGAAATCAGAATAGCTCACTGGCACTAAAACAAAGAAAGGGGAGAAGGCAAGTAGAGAACAACACTGATGTACAAATAACCTCCTCAGAACGCCATACTGAGGGATATGTGGGGAAGGTGTCTGGCAAATTGGAAGCAGTGCCCTTTACCAACCAGCATTTTTGTCAAATTTTCATTTCCAGGGGTACAAGAGTATTGTTGCCTGCATCTTGATGTTGGAATCGCTCCTCAGTTCAGCGAAGGCATCAGGCACTCGTTTGTCAGATTTAAATCTTCTGGATTAAATCTTCTGGCCCCTCCTTTTTAAGTACTGTGTTTTATTTTTATCTCACAGGTTATTGTCAACATGTGGCAAAGTAGTCTCTATAATGTCTGAATGAATCATTTAGTTTGCATTAAACAGTGCCACTGATAATTTATTCAAATGTATTTCTTTTCCTTTAAGTTTCCATATTTACTTCCAACCACAGTTTGAACCATACATATCATGAAGGAAGGTTGCAGTTGCCTGAGTTGTTGTTTTTACTTATAATTTCATAACAAGACTCCTGGAAGATCTTTTCTACTTTTTGAAGTCATTGCTTCTTTCTGTATCTTTGATAATACATTGTAAGCATGATACAAAAATTCAAAATTTCAGCATTGACATTGAACAGTTTTTTATTCCTAACAATAAAACAAAGTTCTTAGATGTTTAAAATACACTTCAATACTCAAAAAGTCAAATTCAGGCTTGGCACCCAGGAAACTCTTACTAAGCTAAGATTCCTAAAATTTGTGGAAATGGATGGAGAAACAGTTTGAACAGTACCGAGATGAAAATTAATTTAACAGTGACAAGAAGATCTAGATGTCATCTTGGTGGTTCTGGATGGCACATGGTCCTCTACTCCAGCCCATTTAATTAAATAACGTATGGAGCAAGACCATGTAAAACGAAGACAGGAAATGGAGTCTTATTCCTTCCTTAAACATTTGAGATGGCACCAATCTAACAGTTGCTCATGCAAAGAGAAGAAAAATAATAACTGATTTGGGGGACGGTGTAAAATTATTACAAGCCTCCGTAATGTATACTTTGTGTTGAGTTTTTTTGTGTTTTTTTAAGTCCTTGTTCTAGTTCATACCAGATTTCAAACATTCATGAAAATTAATTTCTAGTTTTCTATATGCTAGATTCATTTTAAAGGTTCTAGACCAAGGAAAACACATTTGTAAATCTAATTAACCCATGTATATGCATTATAAGCATGCTTGGGTTTTGCATTATCCATTTTACTCTACCCCATTTTATCAGTAACTTTCAATTATATGGGGTATCGTATCTGTACTATTTACCTTTTACAGGCTATCTAAAAATAAGATGAAAAACATTAGTAAGATCCATAACTTTTTTTTTTAATTTAACCTTAACAGATAAAACAACATTTTCAGACAAGTATCATCATGAATAATTGCTCAACAATAATTATTAATTAAAAACAAACAATGCAAAAAAATACTTCATGGTCAGCTCTTTGCAGGACCATTTGACACTACAAAGGCAACGCAGTATTCATAACACAGGCATACAACCAGCAAAGAGAAGATTGCACAATGATATTCATGCCACTTCAGTCAAATTCTAATTAGATGGTTTTACATTCTGACACGGTTTTGGTGAAAACAGACATACCTAATTACAACATGACTTGTTTATCCAGCAGTGTGCAAGGTTTTGACTGTAAAAGTGACGTTCACAAAACAAAGGCACCCTGTAGTATGTAATTTACTTTGATATGAAAAACCCTGAACAAAAAAAAAAATTACGCTGTGTCAGCAATCAGACAGCTACACAGAAATTAAGAAGGTGGTTAATTGCTTTGGCAGACCTAAATGCAAGTACTTTAAAATGAAGTGAGTTGGTTTTGTACCATCTGCCATTTCTAGTGGATAACTCACTATAGGTTGTTCCGCTACTAGAAGTAGACATGGTGTCCACCCTTAATTGTGTATTCAAGGTCTAGTCCCTGGTTGAGCAAAGCTGAAATAAGCCTGTTGGCTCTCAAAGCATTCAAGTCTATCACACATTGAAGCTCACAGAATAAACTTTCAAGGCAAAAGTCAAAGACACTCATATTTTCCACCTATTTTCTAAGCCTCTTTCCTTTAACCTAAGTAGCATCAAGATTATAACACAAAATAGTGCCAGACAGAAACCACTCAGCATCAAGCACACTTTCCAAAGTCATATATTTGTGTATGCTGTTTTCTTTTCTTTTCCTATTCTGAATATCCAAAGACAAGGACTTAAAATTTTATCGCTCTGAGACCCAAGCAACAGGATTCCCGAAAATACTCCAGGAAATGTACCAACATCCTCTATCTCCTTTTTTTCCAATCGCTATGTGTTACAATGCTATCTTAGTATACACAAACTAAATTGGAGAAAACAGTCCAATTTTATGTTAATTACTTTAGCAGAAATCAAGCCCGTAATCTACTTTCATAACACAGCACTTCTACATAACTGGACAGGAAAAATCACATCTACATCAATATATATTAAGGGTTGGAAGATGAAAAAAAAATGGCTAATGGGAAAAGACCTGACACAGCCAGCACTATACTCTTCAGAAGCAAAACCTCACTTGGTTTATTATTAGACTCAATTCAAAGTTCAGAAACATAGTGCAGGTTCAAAATTATTCATTTTCTGTACATACCTTTCATTTGTAGGAACCATTGAAGTCCATAGGATTAGCAGTAGGTAAGCAAAACCAAGAAATTGGCAGTAGGACATATAAAAAACTACAAAAATAAAGAGGACCTTGCCTAGGACCATACATATACATGTAAGAAATGAAGAAGATTAATATTCCTAGCAATCAGTTCAGACAAACTATATTCAACAGCTGAAACCAAACAGGAAGATGCCCCATCTTCTATACAGTAATATTTACTCTTCACAGTAAAACACATACGAAGAGGAACGAAGCATCAGAACAGAGTTTTAGTCATCTCCCTAATCAAGGCCCAAATTTGCAGTGGAAATGCAAAGAAAGTAAAGGAACTTAAAAATACCAAAGCAAATAAATGTAACTAAATAACACAAAGCAAAGCTCCCAAACAAGAAGTTTTCAGTTCTTGTCAGAAATACTTCCATGGATCTGTTTGCCGCCAGAAAATCCAATGCATCAAAACAGAAATTTTTCTTGTAATGTATTCTTTTGATGACACTGATCATGAAATAAAATCTGAAATAGGCATTTTATGTGGTAGACATTTTACAATATTTCGTAACATGACTGATTATCCTGAATTATTTTTTCTTTTGTTTTGCATGGTACCATACAAGACTACAGAAAACACTTCTATCCAGTATAAAAGCAATGTTCTGGAAAAATACAAAACTGCTTTTTTTATTGTTCTTAAACAGTGAAGTTTTGATACAGAAAATTTTCCAGCAGGATATAAAATCCCCTTCTCACCAAAAGCTTACTCAGTGTTACTCTCACTCAGCAAAGAGCTACATTTGAGAGGACTTCTATGTTTTTATGACATAGAAAAGATTCTTTGATTGTGTTTTATTTAACAAGGGATAGTATCCCTGTGGGAAAAGGGGTACAAATAAAAATACACACGTTCTTATCAGTGAAGAATTGTCAGCTGTTTCCCTTCTCGGAAAGTAAACCGCAAGATTCTTTACTAATTACATGGACAACATGTTGAAGAGACCATCTCAACGAAACAGAATAGTGTTGATTACAGATATATAAAGGGTGAGCATCACAAGGATGGAGCCAGGCTCTTCTCGGTGACAACCAACGGTAGGACAAAGGGTGATGGGTTCAAATTGGAACACAAAAGGTTCCACTTGAATTTGAGAAGAAACTTAATCTCAGTGAGGGTGACAGAGCACTGGAACAGGCTGCCCAGGGAGGTTGTGGAGTCTCCTTCCCTGGAGACATTCAAAACCCGCCTGGACACATTCCTGTGTAACCTCATCTAGGTGTTCCTGCTCTGGCAGGGGGATTGGACGAGAGGATCTTTCGAGGTCCCTTCCAATCCCTAACATTCTGTGATTCTGTGATTAATTAAAACACACACAACAGCTTCTAGCTACTCATGACTCCCTCCTACTTGCAACAGGAGTTCGTGTCAACTTTGTTCTTTTTTGGCACTTACTCAGAATCTTTAGAATTAAAGGTTGTCTTTGTCTCGTAATTTTCTTCCACTTCACCTTTACTGTACTTCTGCCCAAACACAAGCAATTCAAAACATACAAAAAAAAAAAAAAAAAAAAAAAAAATCAAATTTTGAAAATTAAGATCTAAGTATCAGACTTCTAGATTCAAGAGTATTTCTTCAGAAAAGCCTTTGTCCTATTACTGCAGGCTGGACTCGATTAAAGCCCCTTCTGACCTGAATTATTCTATGGTTCTCTTTGTATCCCTAGAAGATGAAGCAAGAGTGAGTACGGTTCACCTTTTCAATCTCTGTTTTGCCTGGACAACTCTACACTCCTCCACGGATTTGTCCTGATTTTACTTTCACCTACTTTTTCACCTTATATCTGCCACTATGTCCACAAAAAAATATTTTACACCTGTAAGAAGAGAGGCCTCTAATGTACAGCCAAGGAAACATATTTTTTTCTGTGCCTCATGTGGGATACATTTCTCAGCCTTATTTAGGACCCGTATATACCACTAATTTTTCCTTGAAGTTCACAGATTGTTTAAAACAGTGGACATGGATAAAAACAATGTCAGCTAACATTTACCAAACTCAGTAGATAGCACTGTCTCGGCTCCAATCATACAAACAGTTGTATTCAGAAAAAGCTGAGACAATCTCTCAATTCCCACTGAAGTGAATGTGATGCTGCATTTTAACTGCCCTGGAAGATATGAATGTTGATTTCCTGATGGACCCAACCATATAGTAGTTTATCTGAATACACATATGCATTTTTCCACATTAAATTCACTAGATTGCCTCAACACAGATTAATATAATTTCCATTACCATAAAACATTATTGTCATCTAGATTTGCATTTCTCCTGTTGTTTTGCCCCCTTCTCAACTCTGACTCACAGGCAGATTAGAAATCAGATCAGCCTAGAATTTGCAACAGTGACTTAGCCTCTTTGGACTAAAAATAAACGGCAGATAGAGTGGCTGGAAAAAAAAATATCGATGACAGTCTGTCCTGATGTGCTCTATTTTATCACAGTAAGAATGAGCAGTATTTGAAGTTTATAGGGCTTCTCTTCCCACAGTACATTTCCACCACTATTCCTGGAGCTCTGACTTTGCAGGGCCATCTGAGACTACTAACATTTAGAACGTGTACCTTTGAAGACTGTGAACCCCTTAATCTTGCATAAACATTTCTGTTAAAGCCACTGAGTGAAATAATCACCTGGTTTATTCCGTGTAGCTGGGCAAAATGTTTACGACGACAATTCCAGCTCTGACTGCCGCAGGAGGAAATCCTCGCACAGCTCCGTGTGCTAAAATAATACCCTAAAGTAGTAGCAGCGTGATTGGATTTCTACACGCATCTAAGGTCACCCAGGTCTTGCGACTCGTCTGCTGATCCCTCTGTCACCCAGACACCTGCGCTGCACGGGACCCCCACACAGGAAGGCTGGAGCCATCTCCTAACAATGGGCTTACTCTGAGTTTGGGAGCGCAACATCCTGAAGTAGACAAACAGATCAAACCCATCGAGCCACAAACCTCCTGACATTCTCCAGAATAGGCAGACGTTTGTCTCCAGAGCATGGAGGGTTTTGGTATTAATTTTAAAAGGGAGGAAAGCTGGAGTCTGCTACGCAGAAACCTCTAGTCAAATAAATACGTCATTAAGCTAACTAGCTACAGGATTGTCTAGCAGATGGATGACATCTTGGTTGCTAGTGGAACACTCTTCTATAGCCTTGTTTGAGGCAGACACATATGGCTCTCCCAAGCATTGATGCAAGCTCCCAGATGGACTAGATCATTGCTGACACCTTATTATAAACCCTAGAGATGAAAGAAGGGAGCACAATTTTTGAAACACAACATAGGACTCCGAAATATTCAGACTTCCTAAAAATCAAGTTTACAACAGAATATCTTCTTTCTGTTTAAAGAAGCTACTTCTAACCAGCAACAGAAAATAGGGGAAAATGCTATATTGAGCATGATTAGAAGAGTCTTGAGGAAACCTAAAGATCCTTAATGTGAATGTATATCATAACTACATATATGGACTTACAACTATTACAGCTCTGAGGATGCAAAAAATTATCTGCTGTGCAGCTGTTACTGACACCAAAGAGCTTCCATCTGGAATTTCTTGATTGGGGTGTAAGAGGAAGGGAAAGAGGAGGAAGCCATTTAGACATTACAAATGCATGATGTCTCTGAAATGTCTGTGTCCTAAAGGACTGGAAAGGCAAAAAAAAAGAGAGCGAGCAAGAAGTCTAGCTATGGGAGCAACAGGAAAATTAGCAGAAATATCTGGGAGAGAACAGAACCAGCTGCATACAGCATTTGGTCTTCGGTAGGTGTCAGAGACACCTGAGAACATCTCAAGTACAGGAGGGGGCTATGGTGTGTTTCACACGTCAAGGTCAGAAACGGGGGGAAAAAAAATTCCATTTGACATTTTTAGACTGTGAAGAGAGACTATCCTTAGTATCCAGTAAGAATTTTACTCTTCGTCTTCACCCGAATGAATGATTCAAGATTATCAGGAAGATGACTTAATATATTTTCTCTTGCCTCTAATATCTGTAAAACAAAAAAGTTAGATCTTAGAGTATTCCAACTCTCTGACAAAACTTTTCAATTTTAAAAACAGATCAACTTACTGACCCTGGGAATATGTTTGGAATTCTATACATTCATGAGTCAGGGAGATACTTAAGCTGCTAAAATCTATCTGCCTCTCCTGCAGTGGCCATAAACTTAACAAGTATGCAAGCATCTTGGAAGCGTCAGCTGAATGTACAACAGCTAATATATCAGAACTCATTTGTCTCTTCATTTTCTAAAAGGACACTTGTGCTTTGGGTATCTTCAACCATATAATTGTTCCCAAATTTTCATTCACAGTTTTTAGCCAATTGAAAGTTCACGAGGTTGTTGGTTTGTTTGGTTGGGTTTTTTTTAATAAGGAGATTACAACAATCCTTGAATCATCTTATAAAATAGAATGTTTCTAAATAAAGGGACAAGAGTATCATCTTCCTCTTCAGGGAAATCACACAATCTCTATCTCCATCAAATCATGGACCTCAACAGGAATGTCCAGAAAAAGCCTCCATTATCTAAGGGCATAAGTAGGACAAAATTCCCAGCTATATACACAGCATCTGCAATTCCACTGGACGGTTCTTCTTCTCTGCGATTCAACTGTCCCTCCAGGAGACAAGTTCAGCTGGGCAAAAACAAACAAAAAAAAGACAACTATCTCCCTTCTTTCTCAGAACCCTGAAGAATACACGCTTCATTATTCATTTTAATGAATATAAAAACTTCAGAATATTCTTTCCTTTATGTAATTTCTCCTATGAAAGAGACAGGGAAGTGCAACATGCAAACCTCTGTGGTCAGGGCTGACATGACAAAGAGTAAATTAAAGCCTCTGGGCAACAGAGGCTTGGATTCTCCTGAGGTGCTCCTTCAGAGGAATTCCCAATTGAAAAGAAAGGCAAAGAGAGATATTAATCAGCATGCATGAAAGCATAATGAAACACAGCTCAGAAGGGAACTAGCCAGTTCATGGGTGAAACATATTTTCCAATATTATCAATTTGTCTCCAAGCAGACAAACCCCCAAAATCTCCTCATTTTCTACTGACTGAAGGCTTCAGTTTTACAACAGTCGAATAGAATGGATTTGTTTCTTACTTATACTCATTACAGAACCAACAGTTTCAATATGTAGATATGGAGGATCACTGCAGGTCCCCAAATCTGAAGTAGGTCTGCACAGACTTCTCAGTCCTTGACTTTGCAGCAGACTTCTCACACAGGCTGTTCAAGGAAACCACATGTTCTTAGAAACACAGTGTCCCTGGTCACAAAGCAGGATCCTTGGAAGTTTAGCTCTGTGTTGAAGACCCTGAAAATATCAGGCCTCCGGCCAAAACACAGTTCACCAGGAATCAAAGAGAGGTTTGTGTGTTATTTTACTTTTAGTGAAAGTTTGTCAGATCTAAAATATTTGCAATGGAAGATCTCAAGTTCAACAAACTCTGAACTCCTTTTTCTGACTAAATTACATTCACTTCAAAGTTTGCTATTAGCTTCAAGATGCCTCTTAACAGCAGCATCGTGAAAACTGATCAATAACAAGCAACATGGAGGAAAGTTGAGATAAATCAAGTACAATATAAAACACTGAAGTTAAAGCATGGCAAACATCTATGTCAAGAGGCTTTCATTCACACACCGACCGTTTCAGACCACCATAATTTAACTTATGTTCTGAGCGATGTTCTCCTTCAGATGTAAAATGTCCTTTGATTGATCCAAGCTAAATATATAAGACTGTTCTACATTCAAGACAGCATTCACACAGAAGTTTAACAGACTCAGCACTTCAAGTGGTTTGCTTTGGTGTCTCCATGTAGACATGATTAAAGACTTTTATCTCCCACCTCTAACAATATCCAGGGGAGAACAAGGAATGGGAAAAGGCAGAGCCTGTTGCTGGTTGCATATTCAACTGAATACAGACTCATCATTTCCAAAGACACTTTGAGAATATCTTACACATCTACCTCCCACTCTACAACCCACAGAAGTCCTCTTTTTCCTCTCTACTTTTCTTTTAATTCCTCTTGGTTTGCTATGGTTTTAGGTAATTTCAAACAAAATTTAAAAGAAACATGAACCAAGTGCTTCTTAACTCATTACTGCACCTTGTCAGCACTAACACACATCAGCACTGTGATGTTTCTTTCTTTAAATTTACACACTTGCCCAGGCACCACATATGAAAAAAAGGAGACCAATCTATGTAGATTATTGGGGCTTACTACTGTAAAAACTTTACATTATCCCAGTCATTTTCATCAAAAGGCTGCAAAGAACATTAGAACAGAACCGTGATTTTCACCTACAGCTGTGAGTCAGAATCCTCATCTCTCTACCCACGGCAGATGATTTCCTCTTACAACTGAAGAGATGTTTACCTCCCTAATCCTTGGTACATTAACCCCCACATTAGAAAGTGGTACCACCATTGTTACCAGTCAAATAAAACACTGTAAGAATAAAGATATTTGTAAAATGCTCTCATGAGAAAGCTTCGCCATAAGGTGCTAAGTAGAACAGGTCAGATAAAGCACACATTTGACAAACATTGGCAGTATTTCTGTTCATCAACAGATGGTAGCTTTTTAAAAAATTTTGTATTATTATAAGCTATGTGAAAGTAGGCACCAAAGAGTACCTGTATCCAACATTATGCAAGCTGCTTTTATTGGATAGATGGATCACACTAGACTTCCCAATTAAAGATCGCTCATGATTTAAGACATTTTCAGTGAAAATTGAGAACTTGCAAAAAGTTAATCTTAAATGTGCTGGTTCTAAAAACCTACTAGGAAGGTTACTAAGACAGGAAGAGGAATGTGAAAGGGGTCACAAACACAGAAAACGTCCATGTTGGAAATATCCACAGAACCTCCTTCCTCTCCACTTCCACTACTCATACAACTCTAGTGAGGAATTCCAGCCAACACAAACCTTTTGTAAAACAAAACATCTACATGTGAACTGCACTGACCAACAGAGGCTATTAGTCAGCCCAAGTCTAGCTTTCATATGGTCAGGTGCAATCTTCAATTTAGGAGTACTGTATCTTATCTGCACATATTTTTATAAACGTTGCTTCATTTTGCCTAACACTAGTTAAGCAAAAACTAGAAACCAGCCATCCATCAGGGTGAAATTATAAGAGATGAAAACACACCTATTTGGTATTTCACAGAAGGCACCAGTTCAACACCTATAGAGATTCAGTGAGATTATTTGTAAGCGTTCCTTACATCTTCTCTCCCACATCTTCTGCTCTGCTCCTCAACTCTTACCCACAGGGCAGAAGCCAGACAACTCACTTTTGCATTACGAAAATCCCAAGCAAACCACAGCAAATGTCCAGTTGAAATTCTGTATAATACAGGCCGAAATACCCTCTATGAATTCTCATCGTTAGACTCAATAACTAATGGTTAAGCAAAAGCAGAAAATGAAGCAATACCTTTTACACCAAACGGTTTAAGAAACACTGCTTCATTTAGACAAGTACATATAGTGCATCCCTACTAGATACAGGACTAACAAATTCACATTAATTCTTGCTTCATGTGTCATTAACACCTAATGGAATGTTTAAGAGTGTTTACAAGTCCAAAGTAATAACGCACCACTCTTAATTAACACACAGTAAAAATTTCACAAACGTCTCAGTGGAAGAAGAAGGTTGTTAAAGAGGTTGCTTCATATCTCAGTCACAGACTGGCTCCTCATTTCCCTCTATGAAATGGAGAACAACCAGGTTACAGGTGTGAGAAACCAAACAGGCTCAGCTACACAACACAAAAAGGTAATCAAAAAAGAATCACACATTTTCCTTCTAATAATCTTTGAAATCAAGAAGAGTTGGAAGTTGTGTTTAAAAGAGAGTACTGTTTGAAGATGCTTGCAAGCAACAGACGCTGAAAATTCATGACAAAGCACAGTAGCCTTATACTGACATATGCTAGATAATACTAGGCAGATGAGTCAACTCTTATTTTAGAATTCTGAATACAAATCAAGGTTTATCCAGAAGACCGGTTTCCACTCTTTTCTCTAATGTGAGAGAGATTCTAGATTTTACTTTATTAAGCACCAACATTTGTTCTATCAGAATTTTGTACTGTGCTCTAAAATCACGACTTGAATCCATTCAGTGGTCGAAGATGATGATAGAATCATTCAGTCCTCGAAATATTTACCACACAAACATTCAAAAAAGCACATCTTCCCTAAAAGCCAGTACGTCTTTTAGACAATTTCAGAATGTAGGAACAAAATCAAATAGTGACTACAAAAAGAACTGAAAGCTCTGAACTCATCTTTTATAGGCAATACTAAGCTCAACATTGTGACTATGTTTTGAGAAGCAGATTTATCATCAGTTTTCAACAAAAAGGGTACCAAGGTGTTTAGCATAGAAGAAATCAAGAGCAGTAGGAGAAGCAAACACAATGAAATTCCTACAGACTCTTCATCAACCCACTCCATTCTCACGTGCAGCAATTGAGCAGTGTAGCTTTCTAGGAGATACTGTCCTGCCTTTTAGAACTAATCCTAAACACATGTTGGTTTAAACATGTAGGTACAATGTCCACCACTCTCACCACTTGTTTTCCCTGTCCTATAGACAGCTAGAAGTCAGTGTCAACACAGATAAAACTTTACCAAGATCCCCATACAACTGTCAAAATAATTTGTCCTTTTTTTCCACTGCAACCAGCACTGAAGTCAAATGACTTTCATTCACTATCTTATCTTAGCAAAACCAAACAGGAGTATCTAGATTATAATTTACTGCTACCAAAAAGCACACATCAACTACATGCTAGTATCCTAGGGAGTAAAATTCCTCTTAAGAGGAACAGTTCTCCAAAACTGTAAAATACATAACTGGAACATCTACTGAAAAGCAAGTAACAAGCACATATATTTCTGAATTCAGCCATGTGAAGAAAAAAAAAAAAAAACACACAACTCCTATTAGAATTATTTTAGATTTTAAAAGTAAATCAGCCATGTCTACCAACCAAATGCCTATTTTTAAATCTGTCTATATGGGACTAATGCTTTTTTGGCTGGGTAGGGTAGAGACTGAAGCCTGGGAAAAATGCTAAAAATGTTCCTGCTTTAAATGTCTGAGATAATAGTTCAAAATATAACCAAGTCTGCTTACTCAGTTTCAACCTTTAAGATTAAACATTTGATTCAACATAGAACAATACATTCTGTTTCTAACGCCAGTCTAATGGAAAAATGCCTCAGCTTGGCATATGACTATTTTTTAGCAGTTATCTAGCCATCAGAGTCTATTACACCTGCAATTCTACTCATTGTGTAGCAAAGCCTAAGCACTGTGGCATCAGGTAGAGCCACCCACCACAGGTTTATGCTGAGCCTAAGTGTTTTAGCAGCAGTAGTTTATTTATCCCTGCTATGTAACTTTAACAGCCTTTCTGTGTGGATGCTGGCAGTCACTGACTGCCATTGTCTCCTAAATTGTCTAACAGCGTTTTCAAATGCTCTTCAGTTTTAGCAGATAATAAAACACAAAATCACGATCACTTCCACTCCTCTTTTGGTGCTCTCCCAAAAACTAACCTTCCTAACCCATAAATTACTTCTGTAAGAAAACTATATTCCTATGAAAACACAGCTACCTCAATTTGGAGCATCCAGACTCCTACATCCAGAGTTTCCAGAATCCAGTGGTAAGGATTTCTCATCAGTTTCTCTGCAAAATGCAGACATTAAAAATAAATTATGGGTGTGGAAGTGTCGCCTTCCCAGAGCTCTCCCCACTGCACGCACTTCCACCGCCAGCTTCTCTGCTGGTTTTCATGCAGATTTGTGCCAGACATTCGGCATCCTCATTAAGTGGTGTCTGGCAACCTGCCTAAGTTTTAGTGGGTTCTGGGAATGCCAATATATTAACCAGAGGACTTTCTCCATACCCCAGAGAGATTTTATTCTAGAAAAGTCAACCATTTGGCACAAAGAAAACTCACTTCAAATCTAGGAAAGCTCTCCATTGGCAATAAGAAGAGAAATTGCACTTAGGTTCTTAGGTCTTCTATCCGAAAGAGAAGTTTGATGTAGAGCAAGATCATCCAAACACAGTTTAAAAGGTTGGAGTACTGTTCATAGTTGGATTTTAGGGAAAAGAAAAGCAGATATGAACAAAACAGACATAGCACAACAGCAAGAAAATGATTCATTTTCATTCCCTCGTCTCTTGTGACCCAAATAATCTTAATTAGGAAGATTAAATTTACCCATTATTATGTTGAGTGATAATGAGTGGTGATACGGGTACTTGCGAATTTCCATTGCTTAACTAAACAATAAGAAAAAACATTTAGCAAAAAGCATCTACATTTAGCATATTCCAAATATGCGAAATCAAGGCATAGGCTACTGAAATACATATATTAAATAGAGATGATGAATACAGAGACATTTTGCCAGCATGAAGTACAGAACACATTGTAATATTGTAATCACTTTTATTCACCTGCAAGCATTCTCCTTACAGTTACTATTACTCAACTGAAGTAAGCAAATAAAACTCCTCTCTAAGATAATTTAAATTTCTCTTTCAAATACAAAGTTCAGAAGAACACAATGGGAAAAAAAAAAAAAAAAAAAAGAAGAGAGAGAGAGTCTATAGCTTTCCTTCACTGGAATATTCTGCTTGTGCAGCACACAGAAAAAGTTCAAGTACGCTGGACAAATGTGTCATGATTTTGTTCTGAGACAACTTCTGCCGACTTATATACCTACTGAATCCCACTCATTTCAAGAAGTTACATAGATAATCTGCTATCATTTAGATATTGCTAGCTGTTATTATAAGAAATTGCTTCAAACTGACATTTACTTCAAACTCATCATCTTGGTTTGTGCAAAGAATTGCCGACTTCCTGACAGCACCTCCAAAATGTCATGATTCCTTTATAAGGACCAATTAGCATCAGACTTAACAAGAATCAATTAGAATCAATTCCATTTAGATGTTTTAGTGTACATATTAAAGTCTGGCAAAAATAAGATTATGTTTGGTGGGAAATAAATTTTTAGCTATCTAGGCTGCCTTTGCTTAGACAGCAAGCTTCTAGGCAATACAGCTATTCTTAAAAATAGCTGTCAACTGAGAAAAGAAAATGTATATGCATGAATCATTTCACTACAGAGTTGGATTCCCAGCAACTGATGCACCACTGTTCTGGCATCAGAGCTTTTACCGAGCAGCTGATACTAGCTTGGTGCCATTGAAGAATTTCACGGTTACCACAGAACCAATCTGCAGAAAAACTCATCTCTAAACTCCTAGAAGTATTTGTCTTCCGTAACTGGCAATTCACTTGCAAGGAGCTGTTTTGAGCTTTTATAAACTCCAGACAGGAAAAGAAAAAACTCGTCCACAACCGCTCACAAGTCAGTGAGCAGGCATGCACTTTTTAACACTTCATTTCTCTTAGAAATTATACTGAGTTAAATTGCTTTTAAGATATCTTTCTGTTATTTCAGTAATACTTTACTTCTTTCTGGCACACCACATACTGAAAGTATTCCAAATCATTTTAGACAGTGTCGCTTAAATGCAACCAGTTTTTGGTGGCAGCGCAGCAGCCGCCAGGCAGAGTGCTGTAGGGCAGCTGTGAAAAAGAACTAAATTTTGGTCAAGAAAATCGGTGAGAAAACTTCTCCCCCCTAGTCCCACCCTCCTTACACCCCCCCTACGAACAAAAAAAAATAAAAGATACTTTCACTGCACAGAAAACTAACAACTCATCTTTCCAAGTCTCAGCTTCAATGTCGTATGCAGAGAAAGTGGCACACCTACTTGAAAATAAGAGACAGGTTAGTTCTAAAACCTTAGGTTAAACCTTACCAAACTTAAAACAACTGTGCCACAATCTTCAATCCAAATGTCTCTCTACTTCCTCAGGCTTTCTTCTAACAAGTCTAAGATGCTGAAGACTGAATTCAAACTCCATCAGTCAAATGCTGCCTAGTGCCTGTAATGTTTCAATTAACAAAAACCCATGGCCTGAAATATACTGTCTCACATTGTTAACTCATTCTGCATTATACATTTATCATCGTTTAGGCCTGCACAGGCATCAGAGTCTACTGGAGAATACTGATATGCCTTATGTGTATGCAACAACAATTTTCACATATCTAAGAGTCTGAATTAAATATGCTGCTATAAACATAGAATATATAAAAATATGTATTTTTACTTCTACACATAATTGCGTATAGCTGACGCATTCCAATTTAAGTTCTGCTCATGTTGGTGGCTTTATGTATCACAGTAACTTAATACTTGGTGCCAAAACACCAGTAGGAATATAGATGTTCAGAGTACCATCACTATTTCGGTGAGCACAGACAAGGGGATGTTGATTAGGCTGCTTCCCACCAGCACACTAGTTTTCCCTTTTTATTTACAGTCACAAAGCCATGATATTTATCTTCTCATTAGTGGAACCATACACATGTGCATCACCTGCACAGTTACTCAACTCCACTCAAGAGTGCATACCATGTTAGTTAAACAATGCCAGATCATTATAAAAGGAGTAGTTTTCTTAAAACATTACCCTAGAAGTGAAATTGGAAGGAGGAATAAAAGTCTGGTCTAACAAACAATATTCAGGGGTTGAAGGATGAAAACCAAGAGACACTTTCCAGAAAGGAACATTACCATACTTACACAGCATCTACATTCTGACCTCATCTATGTCTACCAGTAACTGCCCCTTGGGCTTTCTTACCAGCAAAAACTCTCTCCCTTTTCAGCAGATGTTGGATGTGTGATGCTGCATACACTCCACTCTACATGATACATGGTGCACCTTTCTAGTCCACAAACATTTTAATGCAAGAGTTTTTTGTAGGTAAGAACAAACAAACCTTGTAAAGCAAGTTTTCCTTCGTGACAACAAGATGCCCATGTCTTAGACCAAGAAGCTTCTGTAACACCAAATACTATTCCCAGTGTCACATGAAACTATTCACCTCATTTCTGTTCTCTTGCACAGCCACCACTTGCTGAACAATAAAGAAA
Source organism: Patagioenas fasciata (assembly GCF_037038585.1). Lineage (NCBI taxonomy): Eukaryota > Metazoa > Chordata > Aves > Columbiformes > Columbidae > Patagioenas > Patagioenas fasciata. The sequence goes on along the minus strand of NC_092521.1, from coordinate 56,963,513 downwards.
AAAGTCTCACTAAAACCTTTATCATCCTAGGTGTTAAGATCTAACACAAAAAAAAAAAAAAAAAGTTATTTTTGCATTTTGCCTGTTTCCTGTTTATTCTTTAGTCAACTTAAACCTACACACGAGGGCGTATTTGTTTCTTCAGCAAGTACCGAGTTATAGCCTGTGCATAACTACCTGCCCACCTACCTGGTGGCAAATCTGGCACCCCATTCAGAAATTTGGGATGCATATTTTCAATAACAACGATGCAAGCAGGCAACAGACACATTTAGGTAAAACTAGACTTCTGTTAATAAACTTCAAAAAAAAAAAAAAAAGGAGCACTCCATTAAATGCAGATCACTTGTGCATGAGCCCGGCAGCCACATCGCTGCTTTTCCTCCCCGTAAAAGTTCCCTGCCCCGCGCTGGCATCCCGAGCAGGATGTGTCCCGCGGGGTGGGCAGGACACCGCGCCCGGGCTGCTTCGCCACAACCGCCGGCCGAGCCGCAGTCAGCCAGTCCTGAGGCGAGCGAGGCATCCAGACGGAGCCGCAAGTGTCTCCTCCGGAGCAGCCGGGGACAACGTGCCGCACGCTCCGTCCGCCCCAGCGCCCTACCAGCCGGCGCTTCCTCCGCAGAGCCCCGGGGCTGTCCCTGCCGCGTCGCCGGGCTGCCGGTCCGGCTGCTCCCCGGCCAGGCGGCGCGGCAGGGCGCCCAGGCCGCCCCCCCGGTTAACGGCGCTACCTGTCACCGCTGCCCCTGGCGCCGGCCAACGGCCGCCCGGCAGCCCCGCAGGCGACACACTCCGGGGCACCTGAGGGGCAGGTGGGGAGCGGGCGCTGATGGACGCGCTCAGCCCGGCCCCGGCGGCGGCTCCGGGGGACGGGGGCACCCCCACGGCGGGTGGGACGGCGCCGGCGGAGCCCCCCGGCAGCCGCCGCCTCGTCCCTCGCACGCTCCCAGCCCTTCAACTCGGGCCTCCCCCCACTTTCCCCGGCACTTTCCGCCGCGGTGCTCCCCCGCCCGCCCCTGTCCCCGCCGCGGCGGGCAGCCGCCGGCACGCACTCACCTCTCCCCGGGCCCCGCCGCTCACCCCCGCGCCGGGCTGGCCTCCTCCGGAGCGGACGGGGCGCCTCGCCGCCTCCCCCTGCCTGTCTCCGGCAGCGTCTCTCCCTGCGCTGAGGCTGTGCCTGCCTCCAACTCATCCCCAGCCTCTCCTCCTCCTCTGCCTCCTCCTCCTCCTCCTCCTCCCCCCGCCCTGCCCGCTCCGCTGGCTGCCGCCTGTCTGCAGCGAGTCTGGCTCTGGCGGACGGGCGCGGGGGCCGCCGCCGGGGGGGGAAGGAGGGAAGGGGGAGGGGCGGCGGCGCTCCCTGCGCTCCGCGCTGCCGCCCGGCCCGCAGCCCACACTGACACCTGCCGGGCGGATGTGCGCGGCGGCGGGGCCGGCACCGGGGCCCTGACAGCGAGGGGAGGGGGTGACGCTCGAAATTACGGCGGAGCGTCTGCTTCTAGGAGCCGCTGCGGGGAAAGGCTCGCTCCGCCCCTGCGGTTCCCGGCAAGGCCGCGGGGGTGGAGATGGGGCACGGGTGGAGGTGAGGTGAACTAACTGCTTGAGAGAGTCCAGCGCAGAGCCACGAAGATGATGAAGGGAGTGGAGCATCTCCCTAATGAGGAAAGGCTGAGGGAGTTGGGTCTCTTTAGGTTGGAGAAGAGGAGACTGAGGGGTGACCTCATTAATGTTTATAAATATGTAAAGGGTGAGTGTCACGAGGATGGAGCCAGGCTCTTCTCAGTGACAACCAACGGTAGGACAAGGGGCAGTGGGTACAAACTGGAACACAGGAGGTTCCACTTAAATATGAGCGGAAACTTCTTCTCAGTAAGTGACAGAGCACTGGAACAGGCTTCCTGGGGAGGTTGTGGAGTCTCCTTCTCTGGAGACATTCAAAACCCGCCTGGACACATTCCTGTGTAACCTCATCTAGGTGTTCCTGCTCTTTTGAGGTCCCTTCCAATCCCCAACATTCTGTGATTCTGTGTGTTTCTGTGAACTTGAGGCAGCTCCGGAGCTGCCCTTGGGGGCCCAGCCCTGCCAGCACAGGGGTCCCCACGGCCCCCCATGGCCAATCGTAGACTCCTTGTCCAGAGGTGGCACTTGCCTGTGCTCCTCTGCTCAGGGCGGGCTCGACCTGGGGCGGGGGGAGAGGGCAGAAAAAAAAAAGAGTACACTTTGTCCCACGCAGAATGAGAAATTTTTTGACATTTCAAAAAATGTTGCAAGACAGGAAAACCCAGTTCTAGTCACGGCCCGGCAGGCAGGAACCCAAGGCAGGCTGCCCTGCCTGTGTTCACTTGCAGACACTGTCCGTTCAGAGTTGGTAACACAGTCCTGTACAAAGGCGTCGAGCTTTCCTTTGCCCTCAGTCTCCCCTTCTCTCCATTAATATCCTTTGGGATGTGGGGCTCTGGTGCAGATCACGACGGAAATCTGCCACCTTAATCTCAGCTATGCCTGAACCAGGTGGGAACAAATACAACAACTGGAAGTTGTGCATATATGTTTAAATATAGAAATATTTATCATCACCATTCCCACAGAAAAAAAAATCCCTATTTGTTTTAATTCAGATCACCAGCCTCAGTCACCATTCCCGTCCATGATGCACTCTTGAGACTACTCCCCAGTTTTGTGTGTGTGACCCTAAGAATGAACAGAAGAAATAGCAGGGAGTAGGTAACATGACGCATTGTAAAGGCTGCTAACTTGAAGCATGTGCGCTTTCCACTCCAATGTGCTTTCTAAGTGTAGTTTGTTTCCCTTCTTGCCTCACCCCTCCCCCTAGTTGCAAAGTGAAAGGAAAATGCGATTCTGCCTGGAGGAGCCAGGAATCTTCCAGCCCAGAATTAAGAGCACCAAGTTACGGAGATGAAGGAGGTGACAGCCACCAGCTCGTGCTGAGAGTCACTGGATGTGGTGGGAAATGCGGAACCAATGGAACAGTTCCAAAACAGAGAAACACTCAGATCAGCAGTGAAAGATGATTTTAGCAAATATATTTTGGATTAAGCCACAAGGAGCCAAAGGAATGTCAAACAATACAGGAAAGACCTTTCAGTAACCTGTGTTATATATTTGGGCTGCTTGTCCTGAAAGTTGCAAAAATCATCATAAGGACACAGGGTTAACAATCACATAATCAACTACTTACAATCCATACATTGGTATTTATAATTTATTTATCATCTGACAAACTGAGAGAACCATGATTTCAGGTTTGCTCTATAGTTTGCTTTCGAGAGTAAAGTGCTCCATTTCCAAGAGTGCCCCAGCAATCCGTACCTGCTTCCTAACAAATGAGTTTGACATGTGTCTGCTGTGTTCCCTTCAATGACTTCTCAGGGAAAAGAATTCATTCACTTACGTCATAGATTCTTGCCATGTGCAAGGGAATATCCCCAACCCATGGAAAACTTTGTAAAGCATAACAAAACCACCTACCAAGTTATCTCAATACAATACCTCAGCAGTGGAAAAAATTGCAGCAATTTGGGATATTTTGTGCATGTAGAAGGAGGACAGCAAAAAAACAATGAAAATGTACAGACTTAGGCATATACTCAGAAAGCACTATGCATGTACGTATTGATCCACACCTGGAAAGTGAAACACAGACAACACTCAATACTGCTGGTACTCTTGTTCCTGTCCAAAATATCCCTGGATGAGATAATCTGCAACCTAATATACTGGCACCTGCCAGAAGACAACAATTCCTCAGATATATAAATTCCTCTACCTTTTAATCACCAAAATTACCATTACGAGTTCTTTCAGTGTCTGTCTCCGCTTAAACATGTCTGAAGGATGTCGGCATTTCTGAAACTTAAGAGACAGTCTAAGAGGAGTGTTAACATTTCTCCCCTGATAACGTTATAAATCATAGGAGATCTTGGAGCTGTGTAGAGGTTTTAAAGAGAAACCCAGAGAGAGCTTGGTTATATGAAGAAACTCATCTTAATAAATAAATAAATAAATAAATAAACAACAACAAAAAACCCCCAACCAAACAAAAACAAACCCCATACCTCTTCAGTGAAAGGAATACTCACAGTATCACGATACTGAGTTTTCATATCTGTGAGGTCCTATAGGCATCCTGACTGTTGCCTGGATAAACAAGAGAAAGTTTATTTAAGGTATAGGGAGATCTGTGTGTGATTTTTCTATCTTGATTGTTTTCTCTAAACCTAGTAATGGTATAGCTAACATATGGACTGTTGGGGGTTTTTATATTTTTTTTCTTTAATAATTTATCATTCATCTGATACTAAAAGTGACTTCACTGTTACTGCCAGACAGCATGGTGCTGCATTCCTAAGGGTGTAGCACTCAACCCTGCTACTAATACATCCAGAATCCCAATGAAAGAACCAAGGAAACTTGGGACACAGGTTCTCTGCTGACTCTATAATAAATACTTGGCCCAATCACACTATGAGATATGGTAGGAGATAGACAAGCTGGTGTGGTCTTGAGTGTCCATATCCATCCCCCGTAGGGCCCATTCTCTGGGCTTGTCGCATCTGCTGTAACTGCTGTCACCTCTCCCTTCCCATTCTTGCAGTCTGCAAGACGTGCTGCGCTGCTAGGGAGGAAGCCAGTGGAGAAAGCAAGGGTTTGAACAGTTAGATTGAGGAACAAATTTGAAGCCAAGGACATAATGGCCGTTGGTTTTAGTTACTAGTGACTCATGTTTTCCCCACCAGGAAGCCACAGATCAGTGTATTTCAAGTATTACTGATTCCTATTATCTGTTATGCTGAGAGAACACGGAAAAAGAAATTTAAAATGTTTAAATTGCAATAAGTACATAGCCAAGTAACATATGGCCATGTATGATAAGCCAGTCTTACTAAACTACATGTAAAAGCATACTACAAATAAAACACCACCTAAAACTAATGAGTAGAGTATTCGGTAGGGTTTTTTACCCAAGAGGTCCTCCAGATTTATTTCTCAGTTGTCCACCACGAGCAGATAAGCACTGCTCATAATCCTAACCTGCTGCTGTTTCACAAAAAGAAGGTCTGCAACCTTACTGGCATCCTGCAGCACGTGGGGACAGAAAAATCTTCAATATGCTAACTTCCAAAAGACACAACTCAATCAAGCCCCTGGAGTGGGGAGGACTCGGTTTTGGTGCTTTGTTTTTTGTTGCTGTTGTTGTTTTGGGGTTTTAATCATGGTAGAATCTAGTGAGGGAAGGCATTACAAAAGAGAAAGATATGACATTTCTCTCTCACTAACACCAGGAAGTTATATTCTTTCTCTTGGATGATTCCCAAGAAGGTCATTCCTTTCAAGGGCTTCCACTCTTCTTCCTGATCAGACTAACAAGAGTATGTCAGGGAAGGAAATTTCTATATTAAGTGGCTTATGGAACTAATAGCAACCAATCAAATCTCCTACAAAAATTAAAAATTAGTAACATCCGAAAAACATACCACAAAGTTGCCATGATATTTTTGGTCATTTCAAAGGGAAAAGGTCTGACAAATATTTTAATAAAAGATCCTGAAATTTTCCAAAGTGACTCAAGATCTTAATGCAAATTCTAATGTTTCAGTCACAGAGGGGTGGAGGCCTCACTGCACCAAGCTTTGGAGTAGGTGCAAGGCCTCAGAGCCCAAGCAGCAGATGTGCACAGAGGGATTTGGGAGGCCCTCTTGACCACAAACATGGGGTTCCAGGACCCAGACTGTATTTACAAGAGAGTGTTACTGTGGTGTGTAATTTTGTCACTCCAGTGACTGCACTGTCACAGAAAAGGACCGCTTTGGGTGCCTTGTTACGTAGGTGGTAGTTATTAAAGCAATGATGGGTGGTGGCGGCGGGGCGGGAAGGATGTAAGGAAGGCAGCACAAGGAAGATTACTTAAAACATTTTGCTGTTGTACAAAATTCCCTGTCTGTTCCAGTCATTCACTGAAATCAGACTCCAGCTAGTTTGTCGTTCATGGGTGCACACACACACACGCATTCTGCAGCGTGTTGTTCATCTGCCAATTCTACCCACACACCTGCAGACCCCTCCACTAGATGTCGATCTCCATTTCAGATAATCCCACAAATCTTAAGAGATGTTTTGGTTTTCTTGTCATGATGGACGTGACTAAAAAAGGTTTTCACACTAAATAAAATGCAATGTCAGACTGGAAACTTAATGAGCGTTATGAGTGTTAGGATTGCATCCTCAGGTTTTCACAATAATGCAGCATTACAGAGCATACATTTCTTTGTTCTCAGCAATATAAAGACTTGGAAAGGACATCATTAGACAAAGTGCTATAGAGACGGTAATGAGCTGAGTCCAGACTGGAACTCTCCCAGCTACCATTCCCAGTAGCTAATCCAAGAATTTGGGAGAGGTGTGGCAATAATCTCAATTGGATGCACATCCTATATCACTTATTGAAATTTCAAAAATTGTACTGTTGGTCACCAGGAAATTTCTAGAAGACAACACCAACACACCAGTGAATTTGGAGCTTGTAAAAAACAGTGGATGAGAAGCTCTAGCCACTCTTACTGTTTCTCAGTTTTCACAACTGATGCACAGCTAAGGGAACCAGCAACCCCAAGAGTCTCCAAACTAAAATGGCTGTAATGCCTTTCTCTTTTTCCTAAAAGAAGGCCTAATGCAAAAAGCTCCACGAGGAATGAGCACAGATGAGGTTGCCAGGTCTAGCTTTAGCTTCCAATCAGCCAAGAAAGATATGATGTGGAAACACTATGCGAGGAACCAAGAGGAATGGGCTGGAATCAGATAGTATCACATAAGCCACCAAATACTGCATACACTACCATAATAAAGAAAGAAATTATATTCCCTGTTCAGAGGGGCTGGCTGACTGAACAGCAATCCAAAATGGAGTCCTGTATCATCTTATTATATAGAGACAAAAATGTATGTAGCAATTATGCAATATTTGATCATCAAATAAGAAGCTTTATTTATTTATTTATTTACCTGACCATTTTTCTTTTATAAAAGAACCTGAAACCATTTTTCTTGGAGTTAGCTGATCCTTATGGATGTACCAAGTGCCTTGTGAGGCAGCACAGAGTGAAAGAATGGAATCCTAACCCGAAATGGAGATTTTCTTTTTGACAACATTCCTTTAAAATAAAAATGGCAACTACGGTTTTGAATCAACTCTCTGACTTATAAGTATTTGAAATACCAAACTGTCTAGTTTGCTGAAATGTTGATAGCACTACCACATTAAAATAGAAAGATATTTAGTAAATTCCATATCCTTTCACATCCATTTATCTGCTTTCAAATTAGTCAGTAAATTTTTTCAGATCAGGGAAAAAAAGCCTCCAGTATGCAGAATAATAATTACAATGAAATGCTACTTCCAAATTCTCCCATGGCACTAACACACTTTGGACACTGCTTCAGTAATTTAGCATATTAATTAATACACAGAATGTACTCTGTCATTATCAGTTTACAAACAGGTGTATTTTCTGCCTTGCAAAACAAAGTCTTTACCATGTGAAAGATACAAGATTCTTGTTTATAATAGAATTTCCCAAATATGTTTTCATTTTCATTCCCAAGCCTCAGATTGATTTATGTTGGAGGACATGCCTTAATATTTCCATGACACAGACAGAGAATATAAGTAATAAAAGAAATATGATTTGCCTATGAGAACAGGCAGAATCAGGAACTCATCCAAATTCTCCTGGTTTATTCCACAGCATTCTGCCTACTGGACCAAAAAGCAGCTATTCACTGCTTGTTATTCTACAATTTTGCTACACCACTTAGACACACACACGTCTATGGGGCCAGATGGGAGCTGGTGGAGGTGCTCACTGAGCCACTTTCCATTATTTGTCAGCAACCTTGGCTAACCAGGGAGGTCCTAGTTCACTGGAAGTTGGCAAATGTAGCAGCCATCTACAAAAAGGGCCAGAAGGAGGATCCAGGGATCAACAGGCCTGTCTGTCTGACCTCAGTGCCAGGGAAGGTCATGAAGCAAATCATCCTGAGTGACATCACGCAGCACATGCAGGACAACCAAGCAATCAGGTCCAGTCAACATGGGTTTATGAAAGGCAGGTCCTGCTTGACCAAACTGATCTCCTTCTGTGACAAGGTGACCCATTTAGTGGATGAGGCAAAGGCTGTGAGTGTTGTCTACTAGACTTTAGCAAGCATTTGACACCAAATCCCACAGCATTCTCCTGGAGAAGCTGCAGCTTACGACCTGTACAGGTGTACTCTGTGATGGATAAAGAACTGGCTAGAGGGCCAGGCCCGAAGAGTTGTGGTGAATGCGGTCAAATCCAGTTGGCGGCTGGTCACAAGTGGTGTACCCCAGGGCTCAATATTGGGGCCAGTTCTGTTTAATCTCTTTATCAGTGATCCGGAAAAGGGGATTGAGTGCACCCTCAGTAAGTTTGCAGACACCAGTTCGGGTGGGAGTGTTGATCTGCAGGGGGGTAGGAAGGCCATACAGAGGGATCTGGACTGGCTGGATTGTTGGGTTGAGGCCAATTATATGAGGTTCAACAAGGCCAAGTGCCAGGTCCTGCACTTGGGTCACAACAACCCCAGCCAGCGCTACAGGCTCAGGGAAGAGTGTCTGGAAAGCTGCCTGGCAGAGAGGGATCTGGGGGTGTTGACTGACAGCCGGCTGAACATGAGCCAGCAGTGTGCCCAGGTGGCCAAAAAGGCCACCAGCATCCTGGCTTGTATCAGGAATAATGTGGCCAGCAGGACTAAAGAAGTGATTGTGCCACTGTTCTCAGCACTGCTGAGGCCCCACCTTGAATCCTGTGTTCAGTTTTGGGCCCCTCACTACAAGAAAGACACTGAGGTGCTGGAGAGAGTTCAGAGAAGGGCAATGAAGCTGGTGAGGGATCTGGAGCACAAGTCTGATGAGGAGCAGCTGAGGGAACTGGGGCTGTTTAGCCTGGAGAAAAGGAGGCTGAGGGGGGACATCTTATCGCTGTCTGCAACTACCTGAAAAGAGGCTGTAGCATGGAGGGTGTTGGTCTCTTCTCCCAAGTTACAAGTGATAGGACGAGAGGAAATGGCCTCAAGTTGTGTCAGGGGAGCTTTAGAGTGGATATTAGGAAAAAATTCTTCATGGAAGGGGTTGTCAGGCACTGGAACAGGCTGCCCAGGGAAGTGACTGAGTCACCATCCCTGGAGGGGTTCAGAAGACACATAGATGAGGTTCTTATGGACACAGTTTAGTGCCAGATTTAGGTTATGGTTGGACTCTATGATCTTGAAGGTCTCTTCCAACCAAAATGATTCTATGATTCTATTTTTTTTTTATTTTTAAAGTACTACCCAAACCCCTTTTTTTCTCCAAAAGCAAAGCATAGCCAGAATTACTTTTTTAGCTGTCAGTCCTTCTGTACTGGTTTATGTTACTTGTGAGGGGAGCAATGAGTTTGCAAACCACTTTTAAATGCAAGAATTGCCAAATATTTTAGAAAATATCCTAACTCTTTTCAGGTTCACATCAGAAATCCCACTGACTTCAGCAGGAACAGGATCAGTCTCATTTTACACACGTACACACACAAAACCTACAGAAAATGCAATTGACAAAGAATGCTGTGCCAAAAAACTCCAAAACTTTGGATAGTCTTAAATGAAAAGAGGGAAATCATATGAGAAGGATGTGTAATAGAACTGATTATCAATAACAGCATCATCATCTTATGCTGAACTGTAATGGGAGAATCCATATTATAATCTATAAGCTTCTTTTTTGTACACCAATATAATACTTCCTATTCAGCTGCCCATACTCCTAGCTTTCAGATCCTTCCCACTAAACTTGACACATCCATGTGTGTTTAAAAGCTACTTTATTCTTCTTGGCTAGGGCTTCCTAGAATCATTCTTTCCATTTACACACTTCAAAAAAATTCCTGATTTTTTTGTTATTAGGATCATCTTCCCTTTGCCAGTGGTACAGTACAGAGCACCTGGTCAATGCTTAAACTTTGAAATATAATTGCCTTCATTTTAAGAACCCTACATTGCAATAAATTTATTTTAGTTCTGACCTTCAACTCTCTCCAAGGGTAAAGCTGGAGAGCTCTGAAAAGTTTCCAGTGTCCACTTACTACAATTTTTCTCTTTCTCTTTTCTCTTTCTCCTTTATTCTTTTTTTCCTCTGCCACTTTTGGACTCCTAAATTAAAGCCTTTGCATTAATGCAGCACTGAAAAATTGGAAGGCTTTCCTGTGACAGAAGACAATAAAAATTAAGGCAAACAGGTTGGGCAGATTACACTATTCAAATTGCATATATTGTCATATGAGTAGTAGCTGAGTATTTTTCCTCCCTAACAGGCAACTCTACATCACCTTCAGGCACTCCTGCCTGCTGAATAGGATACCTGTCTTGTCCATAACGAGAACAATTGGAACCCGCTGTTGACCAAATGCCTGATTTTCTTCATCTGCCACTGTAACCAGATGCATTTTTCCATGTCTGGGAAAAATGTTTCTACACAGTTGCTTACAGAAATACTGCAAATAGGACTGTGACATTATTCCCTTCTGGCTTCCTCCTCCCAAAGGGATCTTCGGAACTGGCTCTTTGCCCTTTCATGTTAAACCTATCCTAGTGACCTCTTTCATTCTCCCCACTGCTTTTGCGGGTCGTCTGTAATATATTTTTAATATTGAAAATCTGCATACAGTTGTTTAATGCCTTCCATTAAAGACTCTCAAAGCATTTTGTTGTCACTAATCAGTTCAGTCTCACCAACCCAGACGCACACAAGCATTATTCCTGTTCTATAGACCAGAAAACAACTACAGAGAAGGCTGAGTGGCGGAATTCCTTCCTGCATTCAAACTCCAACCACTAGATCACAAACAGCTTGAAAAAGGACAAACCGTTCTCTAATGCTCAGATCTGTAAGAATGTATTAACAGGAGTTCCTCCAATAACTGGCTATCTCTTCTCTCAGGTGCTTCCTTAGCTACCCATTTATTTATAAGCAGGCTACCTACAGATCTTAACATACCTTACAGATACCAAGGAGAGAGGTCTGATAAAAGAAAAACACTAAAAATGATCTTTCCCAGTTATTTTAGCGTCAGTATAACAAGTTACAAGAATGAAAAACACACACAAATGTTAGATTTTTCCATCCTGTTTCCTTTAATACACTGACTATTCCTTTGGCAAGCATCTTCAGCACTCTTGATGGATAGCTGAACCACTTCAAATAAGACACTAATAGAGAATATATTCAAAAATTGCGGGTGAAAAATAAAAAGTATATCTCAAAAGTTTATCTCCAAAGCTCCCAGGGGTGTCAAACTCATTTTCACCAGGGGCCATATCAGCCTTGCGGTTGCCTTCAAAGGGCTGAATGTAATTTTAGGACTGTACGAATGTAGGAGTAGTTAAAATGAGTTCAACTCCAAAGCTCTATATCATCATTATAGATACCAGGCTAAGAGGTCACTCGCATGTCTCTCTAGTGAGTGCTAAAGTACCAAGATGTGTTCTGTCATGTTGTGGAAATGATACCCTGGTTCAGAAGTTTAACACGAGGAGATGTAAGGAAACCCCCTATATTTCTCTCTCAAATCTTAGGAGTGACAAAGTACTATGTTCAAGGATAGTCCTCTGCAACTCATTAGAAATGTTACACATTACACATTATGTAATAGACACTTTCACAAGTAAAAATGGAAATAGATTTCCTAGGTCAGAAAACTATTTACACCATAGGTAGTGATGTCATATACTAAAGTTTTGTTTGTTTTTAAGTGAGAGGATGGATGGTAATCCTAACATTGAAAAACTCCTGTTGCAGATTAATGCCATTTTGGAAATTCTCCTGATACTGTATCATCATTTGCAGAAATACAAGTCAGTTTACACTGTGGCATTAGCCTCTATTTTTGATAATTTTCCATTTATACATGTTATTTCTAAAGTAGTTTTCCTCTTCCTTGCATAGAATGGAGACTGCCCAAAGGATGAATTGGGAATACATATGGAAAGAAGTTCTCCTTGGTAGAAGCTCTGCCTCACTTGTACAGATGGACATCTTGCTCTTGTTAAGTATCACATTCACTAAGCCACATTCTAACAGCAGGAATTCATTAACAAATTGTCACAAGTTAAGCAAGGATGTAAAATTTACTACAAACCAGTTAATCTGCAATTAGTTTCTACAAAATGTATGCTCTGCCCCAGCAATGCATGCAAAAGAAATTGGTCTTTAACCAAGAAAATAAATGGCTTCAAATTAGCTCATATTGAGCTGACAATAATTATTTGCATGCAGACAGTTAATGCAAAACAGTTGACTTGGAGCAGTTTATTTAAAATAAGGAGTTAGGGACAGAGCAGGTTATGCATATATATATATATATGTCCTCTCAATATACATATACTTAAATTTTTATAAAATACAGCCATACCTATATCTTACGCCAATCTAAGTTACATTGGTTCCAAAAAATTTCACTTCTTCAACCTATGTCTTTCTGACGAGATGATAAATGTATTAAATAATCTCCCATTCCCTAAACTTGAGACTTTTCACCAATCTGTATAAATGGGCAAATACCTGCTTGTGGTTTATTTGTAGCTGTGCCACTCACAGCTTTTTAGCACATGACTATCCCAAATTGAATTGCTTTAAAACTAGACAAATAATAGACAAAAAAGGCTGTTTCTGCTTATTAGAACTATCTTCTTATTGTTTAGTTTCGCTAAGTCTTTTTGGTTTTGTTTTTACAGTGCTATTTGTTTATTTCTTGCTGTGCTCCATGTGTTATCTTGAAAGCACAAGAGACCCTCTCACCTTCCTGGGCCTCTCTGCTTCCACACACCCTTGGTGTGTGACTCGGTGGAAGTTGTAGTGACACCAAGGAGGCTTCTCCCCATCTGCAAGTCCTCCTATTAACCGGTACAGACTCTACTTGCTGGTTAACTGCAACCATCCAGGCACAGGCGAGATGCTGAGTGCATTCAAAGCAGCCCCTGAGAACATCAGAAATAGAACCAAAAAAGCTTTGGAGTCAGTGCGGCTGTGATTTGTCTGTTCTTGAAGAGAATTACATGAGCAATTTATTTATCAGTGGGCAGTCTCAGCTTTGTACCAGGGATATGATTTTGTAAGAAATCCAGACGTCATTTAGAACCGTGTCAAAAGTCAGACTAAACTTAGTACTCAAATTACTTTTAAAAAAAAAAAAAATGCTTTGCAGCTTAAAGAATGAATTGTAAAAATATCTCAGACTCAAGTGAGACTCTTGGCAATGTCATTAGGTTTTCTCTTGTGGAAACATGTAAGTCTGAAGAATCAAGAGTGGAAATATTTTGCATGTTTCTATTTGGATATGGCTCATAACTCAGGATCAGTTTGAGTCTCAGTAGTTGCCCCAGAGTACACAGCTAGATTCTACCACTATAGTTTGATTTACACACACAATATCTACCTACATTAAGATCTCAAGACACTGGAAAAGACCACGATGGGTCTTCTACATTTATTTAGCAAACAAATTAAATTACTTCCAACAGATTAGCTTTCTTAGGTAATAATAGACTACCTGCACACTACCACTACTCTACACACACACAAGGTTTATTTTGTTCTGAGACAGCCATCCCAGAGCTCTACCTACCACTCTACAGAGTGAGTTCACCTTCATGCCATGCTGTGCCTATCCAAATTGTAGCAGTCACCCACTTTCACGGAATAAAATGGTGCTTTATTTGCAAAGATTCAAAGAACACTCTATTTGTCCATGAAAGATCTCTGTTCTTTTCAGCAAAACACATGATCTCATCATTCTGATATAATTGTCCCATTAATTGCATGACAGGAACTGTGCACTGCTGCAGCTGAGACAGATCACTCTGGAAGGCGAATCTTGGAGTCTAGAGGGATGTTTACCTCTTCAACAGGAAGGAGAATGTGTGTCATTTAGCTATTCCCTAAAAATGAGAAAGCAAGTGAAATCAACATGGACCTGGGCTGACATCAAGATGCCATTCAAAGACTATCCAGCCCCAGCAATGTCTCAGCCTCACTGTAAGCCTTTTACAATCAGTTGCCCCCCAGTTGCCTTGCAAAATTCCATCTCAGAAAGTGCCTAGCGATGTCTTTTAGCCAGGAACATTCAGCTGCACCTTTAGGAGCACCTGTTTATTTTAATCGTTGGTGCTGATATTTTCTGTTGCATGGTCATCTTTAAGTTCTGCGAAGACATACTATATGTAGCTTTCTGTTCAACTGCAGGTATTTGATTAAAAATTCTTTAGATTTGTAAGTGACAGCAAAGCAAATTTCAGAAATAAAATTGTAATATTATTATAGCGGCGTTGGGTTTGTGTGTGGTTTATTTTTAGAATAAAACATTGTGCTCACACAATAAATAAATATCTCTATTGCAATAGATATTACCATTCTTGACACAGTTTTTGAGCTACTGACTTTCTTCCCAGTCAGTCTTCCTTCCAGTGTTCTAAACAAAGTGAATAAAAGATGATCAGATACATTAGCTGTATGGAAGAAAAATCCTTCCCTTCAGCTGCACCCCAGTAAGGAGGTTGTTTCAGCAACTTAACACTTACTTTTGAGCTGACATGAATACTTGAGTCATTCCTAAAACAAACATCACGAGAGTTAGCTACAATAGAAACGTGTTACCCTTCAGCGCTTTCAGAGTTTCAATTTATCAAGACTGACAATCTCCAGAAGCTTGATGCTGAAATAGCAGTACTGATCTGGACGCAAGGGTGCTGCATTAAACAGCCAGCGCGTTCTCCAAGTCCTGCGAAGAAGCCTGAAGTCCTTGTGATTATACACTGTTCTCGGTGATTAACATCAGAGATTCAGAAATGTGGCGTTACAAGATCGGGCCCATACCCTAATCACTATAGAAGGCAAGACCAAGTGAAACATTATCTCCACCACAGGCCCTTCTACTTTTCCCCGTTGCATGTAGCAGTGCACATCAACACTTCCTATGCCAGAACAAATTTCTCGCCTTTCGTCTTGTGGCCCTAGGATTGCAGTCCTCCCCTTGCACTCCCACCTTTTCCACTTGTATTTCATCTAAAAGATTTGGTTTGCCTTTTTTTTTTTTTAATTCAGAGTTTGCATCTGACGCACCTGACTCTGCAGGCACGGCTGTTTATCTGCTTTTCCTGATGTGGCTTCTTGGACTTTGGGACTGAGTACAAATATGCTTTCACCTTCAAACAGGAAGATCCATTTGAGGTACCATATATTTGTCTGACCTGCTAGATCTTAAGTCTATCATATTAGTACAGCAAATGGACCTCACCCTATCCCTGGATAATAGGGCAAATTCTTGGCAAGGGGAGCTAAAGTTTGCCTCCTTCAGACACCAGTATTTATGATGTTTCACGTTAACTGGGCTAAGCCCTGTGGAGTTCTTCCTCTGTGGAAAGGAATTATTGCCTCCCATACTATCAAATCCCCTACTTGTGCATCTAGAAGCAGAAATGCTTTATCACACTGACCTGCATTGGCTTAGTTGTTTCAGGTGGGGCACGTGACTTCTTTCTGCATTGCCTACAGATCTGTTGGAAACTGCTGCTCATCAAAAGCTGATCTCACAACAGGCTGCTTCCCTCCCTGTTTAAGCAGCAGGATACCATCTCTTTCACAGACCTGTGAAATTCTTGGCTTTTTGTCCTGATGTGTCAAAGTGACTCAAACAGCACTTTTGCCCAGCTCAACAAGGGACTAACCTGGTGGTGCAGAGGTGCAGCTCTTCATGCTTGGACTCTCTGACAGCAGCCTTCCACATGACAAGAATCTGCCTAAGCCAGCAGTGTGGGCTTTACCTGTCAAAACTGCAGTGTATGAAGCCCACTGCTCCCCAAGGCAATTGTCATGCAACTCCCACATGACCCAGTTAAGAAAAAAAAGCATCTTAGGACAACCTTAATGTTATCACTTCAGCATATATAAATCGGATTACTGAGGAGGCAGGTTTTCAAGAACTGCAGCGCACTCCAGGGCATTAACATAGTCTCTGCTGCTGCTGCTGTTCCCCCTTTCGTGCATCTGGGTTTCAACTCAATCTCACCAATTTCAGAAAAAAATGCACTTGTAGGTGAGATGGAGTTCAGTCAAGCTGACAAATTACAGAATGGTTTGGGTTGGAAGCGACCTTCCAAGGTCATCTAGTCCAACCCCCAGGCAATGAGCAGGGACATCTTCAACTAGATCAGGTTGCTCAGAGCCCCATCCCGCCTGGCCTGGAATGTCTCCAGGGATGGGGCATCTACCACCTCTCTGGGCAACCTGGGCCAGCGTTTCACCACCTCATTGTAAAAAATCTCTTCCTCATGTCTAGCTTGAATCTCCCCTCCTTTCGTTTAAAACCATTATGCCTCGTCCTATTGCAACAGGCCCTGCTAAAAAGTCTGTCCCCATCTCATAGGCCTCCTTTAAATACTGAAAGGCCTCAATAAGGTGTCCTCAGAACCTTCTTTTCTCCAGGCTGAAACAAAGGCATCCTCATACTCAGCATCACTGTTCCAAGCTGGCCTGCTTTCCACTCCAGCATGTCCTTCTGACCCAAATAGGCTCTAAATACTGACCCCCTGGTCTAAGTCAGGTGCCTATAGAAGGCAGCAGATCAGCAGCATGAGTGGCTCCTGGTTGTGGAAATGCCAGAAGCAGCTTTCCAGGGTGAGGGGTGTCTCCAAGACCCGTGTCCCTGCAGCAGATACACTTGCTTCGGCCCAAGTTTTGGAATAACTAACGTGTCTTAAAAAACTCCCCCAGCTCAGAAGCGGTTACAACCTCCAGCCGCCTGTCATCCATCACCTTTCTGCTAGAGATTATCTGCTGGAGGGGCGCTTATTACAAATGTTCCACAATCTGTTGCCTTCAAAGTAAACTAACTTAAAACAAAAAAAACCATAGAAAAGTCTTTCTACCCTAACTCATTTTGACAGACAAGTTTGAAATGACACACAACAAACAGATCTGACATGATGGTAGTTACCAGCTGAAAAGATGGTGACAAGCAGCTGAGGGGCAGTTACCTCTTCTGCAAGCACAGCAAGATCCAGACAGTAACATTTGCCCATGACTTCATTAAATTACAAGTTTGTCTTCTAAAAGGCAGCTTATTTTCTACACATTGCTAGAATTGGGGGAAAAAAAAATATATATATACATATATATATATATACTATGTTACTCATCTGTGTTGCTAAAGCTAACATCTTATGCTTAATCCACAAACAGCTCTCTTTCTGCATAGCCAAGTGTCAAAGTAGCCAAAGACTCTTCCCAAAACCTTTGTTTAAAAGACCTCACAACTCCTTGAGCTTCCATCAGTTCACATTTTTCACCTCTTTGTCTCATTCTCTACAGCACCAAAATAAAAAAAACAACCTTTAAAATTCTTTTTAATGTTCCAAATGCAAGCTTCATTTCGGTATATAAATTTTTATTTCATTCTACACTCATAAATGTGCTTTCAGAGTTACACAAAAAGAAAATTCATCTTTCTACAAAAGACTGGACAAGAACCTCCGTGCCATAAAATAAGACCCACGATAACCTCCTTACTGAAGCGGTGCAGAAATATCTTACCTAGATCCTTATTGAGAGGGCAGCTACTATATTGCAGCAGCATAGCTGGTTTAATTTCTGGTGCTACTAGTGATTAGACTTCCTTAAAATAATTCTGTACTCTTACAACAGTTTTGGGAAATAGCCTCATTTCTTCTGTGGGTTTTGTTGTTGTTGTTGTTGTTGGTTTGTTTTGGAGTTTGGCGGGCTGTTTTAAACTCACAAACATATTCGTTTGTTTACAGCAGTACTGAAAATGCTCAGAGAATAGTTCCTATAGGCCACACAGAGATGCCTGGAGCTACAAGAGTAGTTGCTCTCACAGTAATTCCTCTGGGGACTCCAGGGGCGACTCCAAGGGAGAGAGGTACACAGAAACTATAGAGACTATGCAAGAAATACGCAGCGTATGGTGCAGCCTCTGAAATTACTTCCTAACATACACCAGCGGCCTAACACGCATTCTTTGAACCCCAGAAAAGCTATGCAGGTGTGAGGGGGCAGCAAAAGAGTTTGGGGGAAGTACATAATTTGCCTGCATTAAGAGGTTTGTACAACTAAATGACAAGATTAAGCACCAGTTATTGTTCTAGGTCTGCAAATGCTTTGAAAATTCCATCCCATGATTTAATTTTCTTGATTTCTAAGAATCCCAAACCTCTTTTTGCTAGCCTGTAAGCCAGCATTCTTTCCAGTGACATCTTTTATGCTCATGGTCATGTTTTCACAATTAAAACCAGGTAAGAATACTTATCTCGCGATGTTAGGTTATGTTCACATCCTATTCAAACACATCTTTCTGCTTTGTCACAAGGACAATACAGCTTAGATACTTTGTACTACTGCTTATGTCTTTTCATTTAATTCTTTTAGTTCCTTAATTTTTGCAAAATTTATTCAATTTTCAGTTATCATCAACAAAGTGCATTAAAATTTTCCTTTCTTCTTTTTGAGTCTTTAGAGAGAAAGCTAAGGGGATGGTGAATGTGTGAAGTTTAAAAATATAAAACAAAAACCATTAATTTTTAATGTTGTTAGCCCATTTCCTCCATAGTTTTTATTTTGTATCAAATACGCTACATTTAGAAGGAAGACTTATTTGAATTGCCAGTACAATCAAGTATAAAAAACAAAAATAAGTTTTTAACTATATTGTAGAATTATCCTCAGATGATGAAAACATATATATTTATATAATCTACATCTGTAAAATTTCTACTTGCAATAAAACTGAGGTTGCGCCATACTACGATAAATGTCCTTCTGATCCTAATGCACAATTCCTGTTTATTCTGTAGAAGAAACCATAAAGTACGTAAAGTAACCCTCCAAAAGGGACGGTTTTGTGATAGATTCTTACAGGTACCATCTGTTCAAATCATTAGAAAATAAACTTTAATATTTCACTAAAATCTGATTTGTCACATCATCTCTAGATTCCATTAAATGGATCTTCTGTGCCTAACACTTGGCAAAACAGTTTAGAAAGGGAAGTATGTTCAAGAGAGGCCTAGAACAGAACACAAGGTCCAAATATTCTTGAATTTGGGAAAGTCTACTCCATACTGTTGTCTTTATCAATATCAAAGGGAAGGCAACATTTTAATACTTGGCCTTTGCACCCAGTGTTTCCCATAGAGAAAACAAAACAAGAAACCACTCTGGTACCAAATGCTGCAATGAAAGTTAAACAAACCAACCACAACCAACCACCACCACAACCCAATACTAAAAGCTCCTAAGCCCTGTTACAGGACTTACTCTCAGAGAATCAGCAGGTTGACAGGCCCTGATTTACCTGAAAGGAAGAAAAATGTCCCTGCTTTTTGGATCTTACACCTGCCAGTGGGTTAAATTACAGGCCTTGATTTCTTTGGCATTCCCTTCCCTCTCCTTGGAGGCCCTGGCCTCCAAATACCGATAGCATCCACAAGAACAAACACAGATGAGTTCCGAGCTGATTTTCACACAATTGCTGAAAACCTGTGAGATAAAGGTGAAGAACATCTGAACAAATTATTGAAAAAGAAAAAAATAATCTGCAATATGAGGACACAAGATATTTCTTTCTGAATACAGAAACCCCACTTGCCAAGCTATCATCCTTTACTACGAACAAACTTTCAAAGACTGTTTCTCTCTAGTACTCATGAGTCATTTTCTAACATCGCGTCTTTGGCGGCTTGAAGCATTTTGAAAGTGGAAAGCAAACAAAATTGCTTTTAATGCACTCATAAGAGGGTACTTCAGGTTTTTTAAAAGCCATTTTTTTCCTCTATCTTTTAGCTGCTTGGAGGCTTTAAATGGGACCCCTGTAGGTTTTTGTCTGTAAACCATACGAGAGCATAAAAGCTTGGAAAACTTGCAGAGATTCTGAAGCAGGTTCACACAGCTTCATTGAAACCGTGTGTGGTTTTGAAGCTCACCAGGGCTCTACCCACCAGGAACCATTCAAAATTGCCAACTTAAAAAATAGATTTAAAACTCATAAAGGATTACGACGAAAACGTAAGACTTATTTTGTAGGCTTCCAGCTTGAAAGAAAAAATACTATTCTGTAAATAGGGAGGAATAGGTTTTTATTCTCTGAAGGTTTTGGGGTATTTTTTTCTTTGAAAACACATACAGTAGCTTGAAAAAGGGATCAGAGTAACCTCTGTAAACACAGCTTGAATTAACCTGCATCAAAGTGATTTACCTGTATCAAAAGAATCAAACCGATCAATCCATTAGACCAGCAGATGGTGGCTCAACTATCCTAAAAGCGATTGAAGGATTGTTATAATGGAAATGTGTCAAATCTTGCCCTGTCTTTGGAGATGACCATTTCAGCATAAAGCAGAATAGCTAGCAAGAAAAGAAGGCTTGGAAAACCAACACCGCCGTCCATAAATACCATGAGAAATGTGAAACTACTTTCATTCATACGAATAATCAGTCAAACAAAATCTTCTTTCTAACACTGTTACCCTGCTGTCACCAATTTCTCATTTCACATTGTAAGTTTTGCTAGAACATGGTGCTGTGAAAGAAAATGGAAAAGTATTGTTTTGAATGTTAAGGGAGACATGAAAAATTTGACACAATAGGGTTTAGTATGGCATTTCTTATACATATATAGTCAGCATTGAAGCCTGTGAGAGTTCTGTGAGGGAAGATTGCCAGATTGGGTTTTTACTTCTGTCAACATCGAAATTCTAGTAAGATACTGAGAAGTGAATGGACAGAAATTAAACTGTGTTTTTCGTGTTTTCCAATGGCAAACGGTACAATAGATGGACGATGTTTGACATTTAAATTTGTCGTGGGACTGATTTTGACACTCGAAGTTGCTTTTATACTTATCATGCGTAAATTTTATACTCTTTGTTAGTGAAGAACACTCAGCAGTGCTGTTGATTTCAGATTAACCACTCACTATGTCAGCAGCCATGCAACGCCAGGGAATTAATGTAGCTGTTCACTGTGATCATAAGGAACGTGGAGTTGGTCATGGAAGCTTATTTTTCCGGTCACAACCAGCCATGAAATTAATTCGTAAGTCAGGAAGGTCTATGTAACATCTCTTCTGTTACTATATAATGCTTCAAAAGCTGTTGACATTTTTTCCTAGCATTCTATTTGGCCAGGTGTCCATTGGTTCACATTAAATGCCCAAAATCGATAATATGCGAGCCTCAGCGTAGAAGTGGGAGAGAGCAGAGCTCAACAGTTTCCTAAGTTCTTGCAGCAGGTGAGATTTTAAAGAGCTCCCTGAGGTACAAAGGAAAAGGTTCAAACTGTAAAAAAGAAACCGCAATGTTTGTCTCTGCCTGTTTGGGCTGGAGGGGAGAGGGGACCTGCCCCCAAATCTAGTGACAGGAGGCAAGATACACCGACCAGGTGCTTCAAAGAGTTTACTGCCAAAGAAAGCATCGGTCTGCTCTGCCCACCTTGTGTGTACACTCGTAGCAGTCTTCAGTGCTTCTGAAGAAGGGAGGGAGGGAAATGAGAACAGAGGATAGAAAAAAAAATAGAGAAAAAACAAAACAAACCGAAAAGCAACACACAAAACCCTTTCAGAAGTGAGGGAAGGGAATGGGAATTCCTTCCTGGATCCTACAGGTAAGCAGCAAATCTGGAGCATGGCAGTAATACAGCACAAGTGTAACATAAACAGACAGTCAAGTAGTCTCACTGTTTAAAAAAAGAGAGAGCAAAAAAGAGGAGGGCGAGAAGTACTATTCAAAGTACTACTCAAAGAGAGTAAAGTCTGGAAGAGCACAGCCCACGGCTGGCATCTCAGTATTTCTTTTCCATCACTTAGACCAATTTGAAAATAATCCCTGCAAAGAAGCTTTCAGAAGATGGCATTTTTGTGATTCAGTATAGCACCAATATTCCTTTTGAGTTTTATAACTGTTCCTAGGACATTCTTGGCAATGAATTTAAAGTTTTTGAAAGAGGTTGCATTTCACTGTAAATGGTTATCTGGTATTCACAACACAAAATAAGCATTTGAATATTTATTGTGAGCACATTGCATTTTAGGGAGAACACACAAAGATTCTTACCACAATTATCTTGTTCCAGCTTTAATATATTAGCTGTCACCTCTTTAATGGATCTTGTGAGAAAGGAAAGTTTCTTTCTTTAACTCTCTTTTCCCCCTGCACGCAATTACCACCTCATTCAGAGCTCTTTGTGGCCACCTAATCTCTCTGATTATGTCTCTGACACTGCCACAATACTACATGACTGACATACCTGACAGCTGTGACTGGTGACAGAACACTCACAAAGCGAACCAGCTCTATGCAGGATGAGTATTACCTACCGCCAGCCCCACAGAACAAGCGTGCAAGGAAGGTAAAAAAGGGGTGGGGGCATTTCGCCACCGCCTAACCCCTACCGATTTTTTTTGGCCTCCTTTTAGAGCCAAACAGCATTGACAAGCAGAGCCTCTTTGTACATACCTACCTAATGAACCCATTGTTGGATGAATACAAAAGAATGCCCATTAGTATTTTAATTTTCAAGTCACAGAGTAGAAAACGCATGTTTGGAGACCTGACTTACAAAGTGGGGCTTGATGGATCATTTTGTCTCTCTCCGGCCCTTTTATGCTTCTCCGGGTCATAACTCCCAGCTGGTGCTCAACTGTCAGACCAAGGCAGGTGGCAATAGATGAGAGCCTGGGAGGAAAGATATACCTGAAAATGTCATTCCCAGACAACGAGCTGCCGCTGGAAACAAGCACAAACTATTTCAGGATTCAGCGTTTTGAGCCGTAAAGACATGATGTAGTATTACAAATAATTGGCTAATAAAATAGCGGTAACGAATACACTAATCAGGAAAAATATTAAGGTGGAGTGCTTGACAAGCAACTTACACTTTAAAAAGTTCCAGATTTTTAAGTGGTATTTTTACACTAAAAGATTCATCTTATCAGCACTGACTTCCTTTTCTTTTTCCCCCACAAATAAAAAAAAGAAGAGAGCATTAAGGAATAGGGATGAAGCAGATTTTTTTAAACATACTGAATATTTAGAACAGATTATTTTGTTGCATCTTTCTGAGCTTTCGAGCGGCCTCAGAAATTACACGCTCCCAGAGTCAAAGAGAAGAGGTAGAAATCAAACTACCATTTTCAAACTGGAACGTCTACAGGTCCACAGCCAAAATGTGCCATTCAGGCATCCGGTTTGCAGAGACAATCACATAATACTTAGAAAAAAATTCATCTAAGTGTTTTATGTTTATCTGATTTTACATCTAAAAACTACTTGTGTAAGAGTTTCCTCAGACAATCATACAGCAAAAATAAAACATCCAAACTGGAAAGATATGCTTAGGAAAGCTTTGTGGTCAAACAGTATGTTATTGGAAGGTGAATTATTCATGTTCTGTCTTAACTTTCTTATGCTGCAAGGTGTTCATACAGTTACTATAGATTCAGCACATTACATTAAGTTTGAAAAGGTTTAAGGGGCAGTTTAAGTAAATAAAGCGTTCAAAGAAAACCTTCTTTTTAATCCATCATGTTCCAACTTGCAACTCTTGTTTATTCCATACTTTTAAGTTACCACTAGCTAGGAACCTGTAACGCAGATTCCATGTTAAATAACTCATTCATGTTAAAAACTACATTGAGAAAAATCTCTTCTACTGTTAATGTCAACTCAAATTTTCAAATGGGAAGCTAGAATCAATATTCTACTCAACTGGTAGATTTGGTGAGAAAATTGGTATGATGCAAACTTTGCTGCTTAAAAAATTGTCATCTTTCTTACTGAATATGAGGCATCACTGCAGGCAGGTGGATTCTTCACACAAATATTTCATGTCTATCTTACTGATAAGACATTCATCTTCTATGTTATTCTATTATCTAGTTTGGGGTGGGGGAGAAGTTAGAACGAGATAGCCGGGAATAAAAATCAGGATATTCAACTACAGTCCCAGGGATGACTGATCTTAATTCATAAGTCCACTCTTTCGTTAGCTTGCAAGGACTTTGTTCCCATGCCTTTTCTCATTCCCAAAGATGCTACAATATAGAAGGCTAACGTACTTCACGTATATACGATACATTACCTACTAACCTCGTAGTGAACTCTAATAGCCCTGTAGCCCCCAACTCCTCCACAAATCACAGGGGCAAGAATAGAGGAGCATTTCACTTCACAGGCATTCGTCCCACAAAAATGCCCCCAAGTCTTTAATGTTCTACTTCAAAAAGCTAGCACTGCCTTCAATAACTTACTTAATACACCAAAAATCTCTCACAAAATTCTCTTCATCATTTTAATCTTTTATATGATCAAAAAATCATTTTCTAGACAGCCAGGCCTTGATATCCACCTTTAGTAGTTTTGCTGAACGCTAATTAGTTTCAGATGCCAGGGCAACAATCTCCAAAACACACTGAAGCACGTGTACGGAATGTATTATAACTCCATTTGTAGGCAATGATGTGAAAACTTTACAAAGCTGTTGAATAATTATGATTACTAATATCCCAATTAGCTTGAGCAGGTACAAAGACATCCTCAGTATTATAAATAATTTTTTAAAATTCATTAAATGTCTGAATTTTCTCTCTGACTAGTCTTAAAATCAAGTAAGATTAATTAAAGAGACATCATTTAGTGTGGTTTTTTTTTTGTTTAGGTTGGTTTATTTTTGAAGTGTGCCTGCTTGGGATGTTTGAGCCAGTCTTCCCCATCTGAGACAAAGGATTGCATCCAACAATGGGAAAAAATTGAAATAAGTTTCAAAACAGACAATGACTGAAAGTGAGAGAAGAATTATACCCAAAGCTAATTCTGATTCTTTTATCAGAAGTATCATGGTTTAAACTCTTAATCCAATTTGCAGTCTTTGAGAATTGATCAGAATTGTTCTGTTTTGCTGTATCCCTAAAAGATGTACAGACAGAGTTCAGGTCTTCTTCATAGTAAGCACTGGACAACTCAAAGCAGGATTGTCTTGATGACAAAAGTTTACTACATAGATAAGGCAACCATGAGGAAAGGAAACAGGCTGGTTTTATGGACTAAGAATGGGAGCAGTTTGAAGAGACTTCCTCAAGACTTCTGAAGTCACACTGATATTCTCACTTCACAAGTAAAAATACATTGGCCGTGCTCCAGCTCTTTCACCTTCATTACTGGGGATAAACTTCACCCAGAACTGAAGAATCAGCTATCCAAGACTTGGGCTGCCACTGAAGTGCTCCTTTCCTCCTCCTCACCCTCTGCCTCAAGACAAGCAAAAAAACCAAAACCAAATGAAAGCAAACAAAAGTTTGCATTGTGGATGGTCAAGAATAGCTGCTAGAGCAGTAAATGCATAGTGAATGTGACTTCTATGTACAACAAATCACAAGCCTTCCCTTCAATAAATAAGACTTCAGCTGCATTAATGTGAAACAACAAAAGAGAAACTGTAGAACAGCTGGAGGTAACGACCTGCAGTCCATACTACCTTCATCTTCTGAGGATTACTCTAGGCTAGCAAGAGGCAAGGACAACTTATAACAGAGGGCAGCTGGAAGATATTACTCTAGAAAACTCAGACACTTTGAAGATAGTGATGTAGAGCTCGGTGTTTTTTTGCAGATCTGGAAGAGACTCCTGATTACGCTTCTAAAACTGAACCAACACAGGCTTTTGGACACTAGGGTCTTTCTCAAATGAAGTAGCAAAGTCTGCTGAGATAAGGCAGCAGACAGAAGATTCCCTCCATTCCAATTCTGTATTCAGAAGTACACAGGCATCAACCAGGGAAACATGCAAGTAACAGCTAGCAGAGAGAGGGCAAGACGAACATGGTCACAACATCTAGCAGACAGGAGCTTAAGTGTTCATGGAAGAATAAGAAGGTGGCAAGTCATCCCATGTCTAGTTTAATTTCTTTTAGTAAATCTTCCTTCTTTTTAGACCTGCTGAGAAACATGGTTTCACGAAGAAGTGGCAGCTTTAGCATGCTTTAGTATACTTTAACATAACAGCAGTGGCATGTATCAACGGCGATGCACTTCAGGTACTTCAGGTTCTTCCTCACAGTTTTTTCAGATTTCAGTTGTTTGAAAATGCAGTTAAACAAACAATCTCATATTGAAAGGATTCTCACTCATTCTTCTACCAACCTGATTAAGGGTATAATATACATAAGCTATGACAGAACTATGCTGTCAAAAAGCTACATTTCTAGCTTAAGGCAACTTCAGACTTACAGCTCCATGCTGTAGAAATAAAATAGCAGACAGAGCCAGAGGGAACAAAGGACGTGGTAACAAGGGGTGAGCTGAATGTGGAAACTGTTGTTTGTCAAATCCTACAATATGAGAACTGGAGAGCACTCAACAAAATTAGAAAGAAGCCAGTTTAGTGCGCACAAAAAATAACTTTCATTAAAAGAGCCTACAGTAAACTTTCAGAGCTTGCTGCCACACAAAGTTGTAGAAATGAAGTGTCAAAAGGGTTCAAAAAGGTAAATAGATAAATTCACAAACAGGTAGATAAATGGAAAAAAGGGATAGGTGGGAATCTACCTCTCATCCCTAATGCAGTGACTGCAGATGCTGAGGAAATGCAAGCAAAGTGAACCAGAGGCAGTGGCCAGGCTTATGTCGTCTCCCAAAGCAACATCTTCTCACCACTGTTGGAGGCAGAATACTGGGTTGTATGAATCATTCCGACGGCTGAGGGTAGCATTGCTCATGCTTAATTTACAGTGTTTTCACATTATTATAGTTAAAAAACCACTTATGCCTGTCACTGAACTGTGTAAAAACTAAGGGCTGATTGTCAGATCATCAGTCTGGTTCCAGCTTTACCAGATGAAGACGTGACATTAACAGGTCAGCTGCTGTACTGCGATCCCTCCCGCTACTCGCTGGCACCCCCCCAAAAAAGCACTGCCTAAAAGCAGGCAGCTAGATCCATCACCTACAGCAAGAAATTCTCTAACCAAAGACAGAAAACAGGTAGAATCAATGGTTAACACATAGATTTTTATTTGCATATTTACAATGCTTACAATAAAATAGATCAGTATCTAGCTATTCCCAATAAATGCAAAAATAGAAAACTTCCCTTTTCAACAAAAGTGCAAAAACATAAATTAGAACATGATAACTTTAAAATATACAATGTTGTTTCTCAGTGTTTTTACTAACAAAACAGACTTGTAAAACAAGCACCATAATTCATCTTACAGAAGACTTTCCATCAAAGCAGCATCACAGGGCAAAACAAGTAGGACGTTAGTACAGAAATGTAGTAGGAAATCTCGGAATATTTTAAATGGCATAAACTGTTATAAATTATTAGAAACAGTTATAAAACTATTCTATTTTTTTGCAATAGCTGTACCACGTAACCGAATATTAACCGAGGCATGGGTGGTCGTCAGCACAAAAAAGAGACATTCAAATGTTCCTTCTGCCTTTGGCTTGAACTGGACTGGCACATTGATGTAATGATAGGATCTGTAAAAAGACAATTATGTGCATATTCATTGTTAATGAACAAGTAAATCCTACCAGATACAGAAATTCTTGTTTAGTTTTGATTTTCACCAAAATAGTATATTGGATGTGCACTGGATCATCAAGTTTGTAATACATTTGATTATGTATTATTCTTCTGAGGGACTTTGATTGTAAAGGTCATTCTTTCCTACTGAATCACCACAATACCTTTCTGCTGCTGGTTTACCTACATAACTTTGGTCTGCCTCTTAACAATAATACAGACAGTGCATAAACTATATTTAGAGCAAATTGACTACATTTCTTCCTTCTAGAACTCACATGACAAGTACACTAAAATTTCTAATTCTTTTAAAAATTCCATCAACTTGAAGCTAGTAGAATAATTTCAATTACTTCTAATTGCCTCCACATTAAGAAACGTTTTGCTGAATCACTGCAAGTCAATATACCCATCCTCAAACAGTGTTTTAAAGACTTTACATTACACCTTTTTAGGTTATATTATTCCTCTTCCATTCAGATTGTATAACAAACATACTAAATGTAATGCGTGGCTGTCCTCATTGCCAAAAGCCCAGAGTGAATGTTTTAAAAATACAAGCTATACAAGCAATAAGGTGGAAATGTAGAGTGGCAGCATATTGGATTCCATCACATCCAACAGAAATATCCAGCACTGACAGACAGGTAACAGTAACAGGCGTGCATTGAAATAAGCAAAAAAAGAACAGCAGCACTCAGTAAGACAACCAAAGAGGAGACAGCTTTGTTTTCTTTTATTGTAGCCTCAGTTTTCTCTTTCTTTTATTGTAGTTTCAGTTTTCTCCCCTTAACAGTATTTAGTACTACTCAACGTCCTCTGGCACGTGCTTATTTTCCCTACTTTTTCTTATTTTTTTCCTGCCTTTTCATATTTATTTTGTCTACAGTAGTTCAACCTATCATAATCAGTCTGGGCTCTTACCCTTCTCCTACATTTGGAAATCATAATATTGCCCCTACATACAAGCCTGATCCCAGCTTCATTTATGTAATATCATCCTTAGTGCTAAAACAGTCACACTAGCAAATGTTTGGTGGTTTTTGTTTTTTCAAACCGATACTGGTCAATCACGTAACTTAAGGGTACATGCTTTCAGAATAAAGCCACTGTATTCTTTAACTGGGTTAATACCAAAACAAGGCACTAACTGTGTTGTCGTGAACTACAATCAATAATACAGCAGAGGAGTACAGCCAGATCAGGGTTTCATGTCTCATACTTGATTGCTGAGTGTTGTGTAACAAGCCTGCCATGCTCTGCCTCTATCTATCTATAATATATGGGATGAAGATATTTACTCAACTTTATTTAAAAAAAAAAAAAGTCCATTTTATATATGAAGAACATCAGTATGACTATTTAATCTGTAACAGATACTTTGTATTAGAAAACACAAATTTTAGTAAGAACAGAGTCTAAAGCTGCATTCAGCCAGGCCACCTGGGAATTTATAAAAATAAAAGTAAATTCAGTAGAAAGCCAGACAGGATGCATAAGCCCATATCATCATCTCCAAAATAATACATGTACGCTTCCTTACATATCCTAACACTTACTAAAAAAGAACAAGATAATCAAACTCAAATTTATATGAACAAAAACTTAACAGGAAGTTTATTTCCTCTTTTAAAGAAATGGCCATATCTGGCTGTCAGATATTAATTTCCAGAATATGTACTATATGACTTCAGTGATACCGAGGGAGAGCACAGTTTCTAAGCATATGACAGCTATATTCAACTCCATTTGACCTCAAAATTCACGTGTCCATTTGCTTGGTGCTATACACAATATTGCTCTTCTCTAAAAGCAGAACTAGACATTACTTTGGATTTGTTTTGTAGCAGTCAATTTCTCACAGTCGGAATAAGGCTCAACACACTTGAGTTCTTATGCTTCCTAATCCAAAAGGAAAGATGCTATTTCCATTTTCTTCAACTAACAAAATCAGAAAGTTTGGACTCCAGCTACTACAGAGCATAACTGTTCTTAGAAGCAACCTGGAATATTTTTCTGAAGTACAGTAGCCAGAAACTAGTCAAGAACAAGAGTTCCCCTCGCAGTTAACTGGTTTTTTTCTTAATTAAAAGCTTTACTTTACTTCAAATCTTTCATTATGCCTGCAGCTCAATTAGTCTATGGATACTACATGGCCTTTACAGGTTGCTGCATCAGTTTCAAGTGATATTTCTGAGAAGTCAGGTATGTCAAAGAGCATTTCTTAGACAAACTAATACTATAATCTTCTAAACACAACAGCAGCAACAGGTAAGTTCAAGAGGAACAATGTGGGTAAGCTGCCTCTAAGCCACAGTAACCAGATCTATCATGAAAAATAGCCACTGCTGACATCCAGAATAGTGGCTACTGGAAACAAAAGTAATTAGTCAAGCAAAAACCAGTTTTATCTTTTAGTAATATTTGAGATGTATACTACCCTGTAATCAACTGACTTCAGGTGGCTTCTGAAGGCAATGCAATAGAAACACCTTAGTTTTCAAACTTCTTTTAGATTGGCATAACCCGGTGGTCCTTCCAGAAACAGAACTTAGGCAAAACTTTTTAAAAAGCCAAGTGGTTGATGTTTCATCTGCACGTTTATACACTTAAAAGTTATCTTGTCAAAGGTACACTCTCTGCAGTAAAAAAAACACCAAAAAATCTCCACTTTTGAATGCGAACTCCAGACAATTCATTCCCACCCATTCTTCAGAGGACTTACAACATTAGCTAAATGACATCTCTGTACTTAAAAGCCAAAATATACAGTTTAAGATATTTAGTGAAGTTTGGGGTTGTTTGTTTGTTTGGGGTTTTTTTGGGGGGTGTGTGTGTTTGTTGTTGTTTTCTTGTGTGTGTTTTTGTTTGGTTGTTTGGGGGGAAGGGCTCCTGGTTTTGTTTGGTTTTGGGTTTTTTTGTCCTACAGTTTTGGTTGAAAGATACTGTATCTGGATAAAGCCCATTACTATTTTCAGCTCAGCAAACTGTGGTAAAGGAACCAGAAGTGATTAAGTATTGGTACTTGTGATCACATAACCAACTGAAGAACTGGCAAGTCACTATACCAACTTCTGAAGGTCAGACTCTTGATATTAAATACAAACTTGCAATTCCATTATCCAGATTTAAAACCTGATTACACTTGATTGCTTTCAAATTCGGCCCTCAAAGTGAAGAGCAGGTAACAGACCATGTTTACCACATGACACTTTTTTGGTCCAAAAATACAGGTAGGTGGTACTTTCTATTTTCACATTCTTATCTACAAGCTAATATCCCAAGTTTCTGAAAAGTTTTCTTATCCAGTTACTTTTGAACATTACTTTGTAAGATGTCCAGTTAACCTAGCTTAGACGGAAACAGTTAACGTTGGCTTTCCTGAAACCCTGCTCGATGCTATTCTCACGTAAAAGCCATTTTAAAAGTTCTTTTAACACTTTTTTAAAAGCATCTATCCAAGTAAATCTTCTGTGCTTTATGCTCTTAATGGGAGAGCTTCTTCAGAGAGCTATGTTGACTTCAGGTAAATGAATTTTTAAAAAGCTTGGGAAGGCTAATATTTATGGCTGGAGAAAAAACAGCTATAGTTACTAGGAAAAAAAAGGTTGTAGAATGTTACTACAAAGTACAGTATATTCAGTTGATAACCTTTAGAATGCCAGACTGAATTCTAAACTTATTAACTCTACTTTGGATACTTTTAAACTCCAAAAGGAGTTTATAATCTCTCAGAAAATATACCAAATAGCTTTTACAGCATTCATCAAGAATATTTTTGAAATATTTAAGTGTCTTCCAGTGAAGTCACTCATCTTTTTTTTCCAGAGACAATTGAGTCAAGCTGTCCTTTGTCTGTAGCTGTACAGACTGAGACAGACCTAGCTAGTCATCTTTGAACAGATTTTATCTTGGTCACTGCCTCCATAAAAAACCAAAAACCCTTCTGTTCTGTCTGATGTAACATATTTAATAAGAAAATGCCAGTTAAGTAGAAACAGTGGAACACATGCCTAAGTGGAGTTATAACACTTTGCACTGAAAAGCAGCCTTAAGAATCCCTTGAATACCTGTGGCTAACACCACCACAGCCCTGTCTTTAAAATAAATGTTAAGTACCACCGGGAGACACAAAACTAGTTAAGGAGCCAGAGTATCTAGTTTTGTTTATGATTTGATTCACAATTTCTGTTCCATACACCCTTAGTTTCCCCGTCTTTAAAATGGAGACCTGTTTAAACATGTGCGCTGTGTGACTTCAAATGAAATGGTAATATTTCTGTCTTCCTGACAACCCCCCTGTTACAGACGAGCACATGAGGTGCTACACTTCTTGGAGAGATGACTAATAGGACTGTCAAATACTCGTTGAAATGAACTCTAAAAATGACTGGGTTTATTTTGAGGTATTGTTATCACCAACTTGAAAACTCCTTTTATGCAGGTAATACGCTGAAATACTTGGTATGACCAGGCAGTTCCACTGGCTGCCCAAACCTTATATTTGCAGAGGATCTTTGCAGCTCTGCAGGTTAGTCAAATCAGAAGCATGATGAAGGCAATTTGCTTGGTCTGTTGTGCAGAAAGTATAAATGGAAGGAATGACTTGATTGTGCACAGCATGCCAAATGGTTAAATGAAGCATTAGGCTTAGCATTAAAAGCAGCAGCACTGTTAGGAACAATTTGCAGGGAAGAAATTGGCAGATGCAGAAATAACTCTGTAGGCTCATTCTGTTTCTAACCAAGATTACAGAGTACAGCTTAGAAAAAAAAAATCAAAAAACCAAAAACCAAAACCACACCTTTAACTAGACAGCTAGAACATTGGATAATTACATCTGCATTTTAGCACTGTACATATAGAGAAGATATTTATCTTACTGAATTACTTGTTTAATTTTTTTGTTAGAAGATATTGTTAGCATATGCATTACTCACCTTAGAGAGTAATTCGTGTGCTTGATGTAGAAAGGCTCTCCGGGTCTTAAAAATGTCAGCTGCAATTTAATACAAAATGCTTAAAAGTGCACTATATCTAAGCCTATCGTATTCAATTTATGACATGCTTAAGATAAATCAGGTCACTTACAAATACAGCTTTACAGAGACCTAGGGTTTAAAAAGAAACCATGCCCAGATTTGTGCGTAGTAAGAAAAATTTACATCTCAATGTTTTAATGAAATTAAAAAAAAATCAGGATAACAAATTTATGCAAACTATAATCTATTATTTTTTCAGTTGCAAGTATATTACAAATACACTTAGTGATTCAGACAAAAGAAAAGAGAAAAATTACAGGAGAGCAAAATTCTTCAAATATAATATTGACCTTTGAAACTAAGAAACTAAGACTTGTACTATTGCAGTCTTCTGTCGAGATTAAAAATAACATTGCAGTTGAACTGCCGAAAGAACTCATGAAAATGTATTTAAAATAAAGTCTGTTAAACTTACCACATGTGTTTTAAAGGAATTATTCCGCAAATTGACCTTTAATGTGCATGACTCCCCAACTCTAGTTGGAGGAAATATGTACAGGTCTTCTGGTGCATACACCCCTCGAGGCACCTCCTCTTCTCTGATTTGGAAACGGAATTAAAGATATTAAAATTTCCTACTTATATGGTCTGGATATATTGATTTTATAGTTCAAAATAACAGGCGCATTTTTTGTGACTAAATCAGAAAAAATGGAAAGATGCTGAAGACATAAACTCTCACACCTTAAATTTTATAGGCAAAAACATTTTAGGCAGAAAGAAAGAAAACATCACCACGGCATAAATATATATACATTTGCTTATACACACTTCCACAATCTGCATTTTCCCCACATATGCTTTACTACAGAAATGGACACTCCTCTCAGAGAAGCAGCGTTTAAACAAAACATTTTACTCCCCTGACATACTCACATCAACCCCCAAGTAAAAGAACCAGAAATCAACTTCAGACTGAAGAACAGCAAGGTTAAGACATAGAGTCCAGTGGTCTTCTCAGAAATGCCTTTACAGTTTTATGGAGTCTCCAAAAGGGGAGCACATTCAAAGTATACACAAGATTCTGCTGCTGATACTAGTTCATTTACAACAGTAAATCATGGTTGGGCAACCTAGAAACCCAACTGAAAAGGCACGGGAGGCTAAACAGTACAAAGCAACTGAAAGGCTTGGCAAGTCTGGGGTTTGCAGCTATTCACTCTTCAACGTAGAATCATAGGATAATTCAGGTCAGAAGAGACTCAAGAGGTCTCAATTTCTTGCTCCAAGCCGGGTCAGACCAGGCTGCTCAGGGTTTTGTAAGGTCAGATCCCAAAAACCGTCAAAGACAGAGACCACACAGCCTCTCTGCACAGCCTTTTCCACCATATAGCTGGTTTAATGGTAACAAGGTTTTGGTTGTGGGTTCCTGCCCCCGACTTTTACCCAACTGCAGACTCTCTTGTTTCAAGTTCTGTTCATACATACCTTGCTTTAGCTGTACGTGCTGGAGAGCAAACCTTCATTTCTGGTATAGCTGAAAGCTCAGTTTTTGTGAAGGCACGTGCAGAAGCTTCCACATTTGAAGTGCAATTTTCTAGTTTAGTACCCTATCGGCAAAAATAGAGAAAGCCTTTAACTTTCACATTCAAAAGTATTTTAGTTATCAAATATGTCATTTCCCTTGCCCAATCCAAGACTCTTTATTTGAAGTATCATTTTTCAGCAACAGCAGAGTCTGGATCATTGAGACAGAACTGATAAGTTAGGAGGAATACTCTAACAAGTTTCTGTGTCTTATGCATACTTTATTTCATAGAATCATAGAACAGTTTGGGTTGGAAGGGACCTCCCAAGGTCATCTAGTCCAACCCCCTGCAATGAGCAGGGACATCTTCAACTAGATCAGGTTGCTCAGAGCACCATCCAGCCTGGCCTGGAATGTCTCCAGGGATGGGGCATCTACCACCTCTCTGGGCAGCCTGGACCAGTGTTTCACCACCATCACTGTAAAAAAAAAAAAAAAAAAAAAAAAAACAACCAACCAAAAAACCCCAAAAGTTAAAAGCCAGTTCAAAACAAACTAGTAGTGCAGGTGGAATCTCAAGGCTGCTAGAAATGAAGATTTTACTAAAAGCCAAAACAAAACCCCATTCCTCTGCAGATATTCTTCCCATATGCCTCAAGAACAGCAGGTGGCTAACAACTGCTCAAAAAAAGGAAAGTCTAAGTCATTATTGTAGTTTGAAGTCTCACAGCAGCAAAAAGCTTCGGAATAATTTTATATTAGCCACAATATATCCTTCTCAAAGAAAGGTCTCTCCAGAGAAACTGAATGTGATAATGTATTATATGGCAATTGTTAACATTCAGAAATTAGGCCAAAATAGTTACCATCATTCAGTGTACTATAACACAAGGAGAACAGATCACACTAAGGGAATACTTCACCAAATAGCCGATTTCAAATTCTCTGTTTCACAAATCTAGCCAGATATTGTTTGAAGCCTCTTGGGTCACATCATCTTGAACAAAGTTGAAGAACCAGAAGAACCTCCCTACACTTATTGTTGTACAACACCACCTGAGTTTTTGAAACTCTACTGATGTTTTAGACAACCAGTTGATTCCCTTACACAGGGAAGGACAAAAAAGAAAAAAAAGAGTCATCTTCAATAGACCTGCTATGACAAACTTGTCTTCTAGACATTCATTTCTTCTACTGAAAGAGCTGCTAAATAGTTTATCAGAAATAGCAGCAGCCAAAAAAAAAACCCAAAAAACTTAATTTTAAAGCATATTTTCCATTTGCAAATAATCCATGAACCACAGTAGAACCCAATACATAAAGACAAGAAAGGATTTGTACATGTATCTTGTTTTAAGAGCTTTCAGTTTTCCACGCAGGGAAAAATGATGGTGTTGTGCCTCAGTGTTATAATTCAAGTTCTAATTTACCAATAAGGCAAGTTTACAGCCCAAGAATAAAGCACATTACGGAAAACTATCAGAAGTTCCCCCGGTCTTTATAAGGGCATCTTGAAGTACTGCACCCTTTACCGTGGCACATACTGTATTTTCCTGTTCCAAATGAAAGCAGTGTGTTAACACTGTCCAAATGGCTACAATGGAGTGCTGTTGTTACAAAGCAACCTCAAAAGCATAGAAATTTGTTTAGCTTTAAAACTGGAATTACTTTGCTCACAGAGCTTCAAAAGATTTTTCCTTCTCTCATTCCTGGGATACCCAAAGATGAAGATTTGTACTGCTGATAATAATAATACTAATAAAATCAGGACTCTCAGTTAGCAGAATGTTTTGTGTTAAGTATTAAGAAATTCAGCTCAGTTTGTTGCAAAACGATACATTTAGAAGTCACATAGTTACATAACTAAACTACATAAGGCATGTAAATTTAAAAATGGTCTGCACTTAACACTTGGATAATCTTCACACTTGTATATCTTCAAACAACAGCAGGAATTCTTTATGCAGTCCTCAGCATTCTACCTCCAAAGGAGCAATGGCAACTAAGGTGCTGTCTCAGCCTTCCGCCAGGTTCTTGCTAGGTCTCAGTTTCACCCAAAACGGACCAATAATTAGACCGAAATACCAACCCAAGACTCCTGCGCACAATGGCCATACTCATTCTTTGCTCTAAGATCTCAGAACAGTACCTGGGAGCAGCCTAACAAATGTTTCTCAGGAAAAGAAAAAACTAAGCTTAAATGGCCAGTGCTGAGAGGTTGGGGCTGCAAAGCACGTGTAGAATCCTCCCATCTCTGGGATCAGTTTTGGAAACGCGATCTTCTGAGCTCCTGACTACGGTTTCCACTGGTGGGGACTGTAAACGCATGCAGAGCATAATGAAAGTCACAGTGAACTGTTTTTTCAGGAAAAAATAGAAGTGGTAAAATGCACTGATTTTCCTAACTTCACCTTGTTCTTTTAGTTCTTTCCTGAGCTCTTCCAATTTTTTCATTTCTTTTGAAGTGGTGCTATAAGTAAGTACCACTCAGTCAATTCTAATGACAGTCAGTCTTCCCACTTCATTCTATCAAAAGTCACATTAACCAGAGCCCTAGTAACCCTAACCCTCTGCCTCAGGAAACCCAGCAGGATCCAAGTATTTTTGAAAGCTGTAGTAACACAGTCTAAGGAAGGGGTTTCAAACTCATTTGCACCAGGGGCCACATCAGCTTCGCAGTTGCTTTCAAAGGGCCGAATGTAATTTTAGGACTGTATAAATGCAGGAGCAGTTATGTTTATACAGTCTTAAAATTACATTTGGCCCGTTGAAAGGCAACCACAAGGCTGATGTGTCCCCCAGGGAAAATGAGTTCAATACCCCTCGTCTAAACTTTTGTTCACTAGGACATCATAATTATAGATGAGTTGTCTTCTCTACTAAAAGTGGATCTGTTTAAAAAGCTGCAACAATTTAAGTAAAAGTTCTGTGTTGATCCCGCTTCCAAAGAGATGCATAGTTCTTTACCTAGCTGATAAACAAAATATTTCCCTTTCAACTCTTTTTCAAAATGATTGTGACATATCTCACGCAATTTCGACATATTCTTTCCCATATGCACAGAGATGCTGGAAAGATCTAATTGTTAACAGCTTTGAAAAGAATCAAGAGGAACAAATCTGACAGTATTTCAAAAACATTAATATCAAGTTGTGCTGCTCAGATTTACACAACTCTTGACAACTAGTCATGATTTAAAAAGAGAATTCTTCAAAACTCTGGATTTCTGATAAAGAACTGATCTCTCAATTTCAGCTAGTTTTAAACAGACAAACGGCATACACATTTTCTCCTCTTAAGGAAAATGATATTCAAAGAATTAGTTAAAAGTTGAATAAAAACTCCTCCCAAACCAAACATTATACAGGTCTCATACTTCATGCTAAAATTAGAAGCTATTAAACACATACTTTTGTAACAAGTCCCCTTTCAACACAATTAGCTACTTGGAAGAACAAGGACTTCACAAAACAAAAGGTGAGGTACCCCAGCAAGAAAGGTAAATAAGATTCCTACTACACAAACAGGTTTGATACTCTAAAGAAAGATCCCAAATCTTCAGCTGGGCTTCTTAGAAAAATCAAGTCAAAGTCTCTGGAGAGGACAGCAAAGCATATATAGCAATCATACAATAGTGAATGCACAAAGTCCTCATATTCACCTCATTTAACTAATCATTAGAATTAATTCTTCCTAACAGTACTAGATTCTCTGTCCTATGTAGATGCCTCTTTTGTGAATGGTGAGGTAGGGATGAAAAGCAAAGCAAGGAGTGAGAGCACAAAAAATCAGTTCTAACTCTCAAATCCCTCTTTCCAAGCCTCACCATAAAGTTAGAACTGAGGAACAATATGGGAGCAAAGAAGAGCTCAAATCACAGAATCACAGAATGTTAGGGATTGGAAGGGACCTGGAAAGATCATCCAGTCCAATCCCCCTGCCGGAGCAGGAACACCCAGATGAGGTTACACAGGGATGTGTCCAGGCGGGTTTTGAATGTCGCCAGCGAAGGAGACTCCACAACCCCCCTGGGCAGCCTGTTCCAGTGCTCTGTCACCCTCACTGAAAAGAGGCTTCTTCTCATATTAAAGTGGAACCTCCTGTGTTCCAGTTTGTATCCATTACCCTTTGTCTTATCATGGGTTGTCACTGAGAAGAGCCTGGCTCCATCCTTATGACACTCACGCTTTACATATTTATAAACATGAATGAGGTCACCCCTCAGTCTCCTCTTCTCCAAACTAAAGAGACCCAGCTCCCTCAAAATCCAAAATCGCTCTCATGTACAAATCTCAAATACCACCCCCCCACATTGTTACTCTGATAAAATACTCAAACAGATTCTATAAAAGACAAATCCATATCTCCAATATGGATGTTTGAAAATTCCAATATGGCCTTAAGTTCCCTGTTATAGCAAAGGTCAGTTGGTTTGCTATTTATTTACAAAAATAAAACCAATCCAGGTAGTGTCTGATACAAACAAATCTGCATCCACAGCAACAATTCCCACAGAAGGCAAGTTTGTCTCTACTTTCTCCAAACAAAATAAAATCTTATATCTTAAATGGCAAAAGATAATGCATTATCACATAAGCAAGGCAAAAAAGCTATTTTTGTAACATAAGAAAAACAGTACAGTTGAGTTCAATAAAATATCAGCAGGGTTTTTTTCAGGATGTGCCAGTGCCTATGAGAAAGAGTACTGTATAGTAAAATAGTTATCAAAAATTTACACTCAGGACAGTGTTTATATACTTACTGTTCCAGAAAGATGAACTCTTAATTTGTGTTTCCGACTAGGTTTTTCAACTGGGTGACACTCAACGTCCCAGAACTGAGAGTAATCTCCTTTATCTCTAGGTAAAAACATTACAGCAATCTACCAAAACAAGTGAAAAATTTTGCAGCAGCTTATTGAGATAATCTATACATCTTCACAATTTTATCTACACAAAGTTACAGTTAAGCACAAGATGTACACCCTGCAGAACATACATTCCACACACAAGTCATCTTGCAGAAAACAATACAGCTCGTCCTCCTTTGCCCATAAGAGAGACAGTTCTAACGAAACAGGTTGTGCAAAAAATCTCAAAATTTGAGTCCAACTAATCTGCTTTAAGTAAAGCCAGGAAGTGCTTGCACAATTATTTCTATTAGTAAAATAGAGGAGAAGGGGACCAGGAGGGGAAATACGTGCAGCTGAAGGCCAGCAATAGCTTCCTTCATCTGTCAGCTCAGCCGTGAACAACTGCACTCCTCCAGCTCCAAGTCTGTCAGCACACTGTGCTACAATTACCAGAAGGCCTGAAATTTAAGCCAACTTGCAGGCTACGCATTTGATCATCCTTAAAGGCCACCTACATAACAAAGGTTTGTCTCTGTATAGTGCTGTACCACATTAATGCAGGAGTAAACTTGTATTGTTTTCTGAGTTGAACTTAAGGGAAGAAAGAGAAGGGGAGCAACAGGTTAGGATAGATCACTACAGCTGTATCTAATCAGCCAAATATTATCATACCCACTGCAAAAAACAGCAAATCATGATAGCACTGTACCTTATCAGCTCCAGCCAACAGCCTGACATGCCAATAATGTAAATATTATTCAAACAGGCCTGAACTAGGATTGTTAAGGCAAAGACAATTGTCTAAACTCAAATATTGATTTTTCAATATTATGAAATAACTATGAAACTGTACAGGAGTAAGATTTTTATTCCTTGTCAATAGATTACAAATTGTATCACCACAGAAATGACGTAGCTAAGGCATGTCATAATAATCCATACTGATTATAAGACAGGTGTTCATGAAAATGAACAGATAGAACTGAAGTAGCATTGAGGGAGAAGGTGAGGGACAAAAGCCCCATAGAAACCCACTCAGTATGTCCCTGGATGTGCTTTATAACTGCGGTTATGAAACCCTCTACTGGCCAGGAGATAAAATTGTAACTCAAATGAAATTAACTTTAGAAACAGACAACTGTTCTTGAACAAGTATAACAAGACTCCTTCTAAGGAAGGGAAACCAGTTCTCGCACCAGTTGCGTAAGAACACAGTATTATTTTTGATTATCTTACAGATTTTTGCAAAACATTTTGAAACAACTTTAAAATAATTTTCTGTTCTAGAATAATTTATCTTAAAAAAAACCAACACAAACAAGAACCAAACCCACAAACCAAAAAACACCACCATGTCAAACTACTGATAGTATAAATTCTTATCATCAACTCAGCAGACACTATAACAGCTGTGGTTAAATAGATACTGCCTACCTGATATACCCCAGAAGCCAGTTTTGGGAGGCCAACATTTTATCATTATCAGATAAAGTATGAGCAGCTTCAAAAATTTGGCTGTTATTTCACAAAATTTCTCATGTAAGATCCCATTTCACAACTGAGATACATTAATATGCTCGAAATACTTATAAGTGTCAGTTTACCTTATCCTTCTCATGAGCTTCAAGAGTACCAGAAACACGGGAACATCTGAAAGCGGAGTATGTAACCCTATGAACACAACTAGTTCCATCCACACCCTGTAAATAAAGTTATGAGTCAGATTCAGAAGGGAAGGGCAAAAAAACACCACACAGCACACCTCCCCCACAGATCACCCTTTCAAAGAACTGAAGAAAATATACCTAGCAAGATGCTTTCAAGTGAATAATATTGAATCCCTAAAAGCAAATTAATAAGAACGAAAGCTACTACAACATCTAGGCAGTCACCATGACTACTGACTTGTAGTTTGAGGCAGTGCAGTGGCTGGAACATGGCATCCTCAGTCTTTTAGGCTACAGTTAATAACACACAACCATTTTTCATCATTTAATGACAGCAGACCATAATAATTCTAGCATAAAATCAAAGTGACCAACACAGCATTTCAGGCTATCAAAGAAACAGGGAAGCATTTACAAATATCAATGGTGGAGGTACAGTAACTGCACAGGTGACAGCAGTGTAACTCAAATATCCTTGACCTAACTTAAATTACCTACAGAGATACCACGTACAGTGTAGTTCCAGCAGCACAAGTCTCAAGGCAAATCTAGCATTCTGGAGCCAAAAGGGACGGACATTTTTCACGTATGCTTAACTAATGAATGCAATCTGGATAACTATACTGGATGAGCACAAGCAAA
The DNA here is from genome assembly GCF_037038585.1 of Patagioenas fasciata. Taxonomy (NCBI): domain Eukaryota; kingdom Metazoa; phylum Chordata; class Aves; order Columbiformes; family Columbidae; genus Patagioenas; species Patagioenas fasciata. Next base: position 56,922,188 of record NC_092521.1, on the reverse strand, counting down.
CTCTATATGCCAGTAAGCAAACCAAAAATGGTCTCACAGAGCACTGGTTCACAGTCAGGGAGCATATTAGTGATGAAAAAAGGAGTAAAACAAGTTTCTGATGTGCACAGAGGCAAAAAGAATCTTTGTAGCCAAATTCATGCTCAAATATGTATCCTTTCTTGAGAGGATGGAGGGAGAAAGAAAGCAGCAGGCAGAGAGGAGATTAAAAAAAACAATCAAACAAACACAAAAAACAACAAGAGATTTGCATAAAACTAACAATGCAAGCATTCACTCACTTTAACGTAAGCTGGTGTAAAAGATGACAAATGCCACTTCACATTTTCATCCCCTTTATTCTCCATTTCCAGGTAACTCTCTAGAAGAGAAATACCAGACTAATACATTAAATGTTCAAATATCTTTAGTGGGAAGAGTTTAAACAGAAATTATGTTTCCAGATGCACAGAATTTTAATGGCACCAGTTCTCACGACGCCAACTCTGAGAGCAGACTCAAAGCTCACTGTCATAAAATTCTCAAAAGCTTATACAAAAGAAATTTGGAAGTCTTCTAGTGAAGAATCAGACTGAAGATGCCTACAGGAAACAAAGTGAGACCTAAATCTCACCTTCAATAACCCTAAAGCAATAACAGATAATCCTCTAGAAGAACCCGGAGCACATCAAAGAATGTTACATGAATGTATTGCTGGTAGTAGGAAGTCAGCTTCTCACAAATCAAGAACATGACAAATAGAGAGATCTGAGTCACTTCTAACAGCTTCAGTTTACTGCATTCAGATTTTTGGCAGATACCTTCACCCACCAGTACATAGAAAAATACCAAAAAACCCCTACAAGATGCCTAACTCCCTCCCAAGATGTTGTTTGACTGTTCAGGGAAAAACACTGACAGTATTCTAGTTTGGGACCAATCAAATAAAGTTGCATCAAATAAAATCTGTTCTCATTCTAATATGGATTTGTTACTCAGCATACATACATAAAGATATATATATATATGTATGTATAAAATCTCAATGAAAAGCTTATGCTTGACTTGCAGACAGGAGAACAACTCAATGGACTCTTGTAAGATCATCTCAGTCTAGAGCAGGACTTCAGGAAATGCATATATATTACATGGGACATTTATAAAATTAGGAATGAGTATTGTATTATACTTCTCTTTCACAAATGTAGCAAAAAAACCCAGATTTAATTGATATATTAAGCCTTGAAAGTTCTGCAGTCTGTTAAATAAACATGTAGCATCAGTAAATCATTGCCAAAAAAAATCTTCATTACCTAGAAAAGAAAATTAAGCACTACTAAAAAATCTAGTATTTTGAATAACAGTTTCATACAGTAATTTGGAGAATTTTAAGCATTACAGGAATTAAAACTACAGACTGAGGATTTGAGACTCCATTATCAAGTGTCCTCTTCAATCATTAAGTACAAGACAAGGACAGCCAGACTCATAGCTGACATTCCTATCATCTTAAGGAATAACGCTTATTTTTCTGCTACAGACAGATATATTGACCTCACATCTTAGGGACACATACACAGATGAGGAAAATGGGTCTACTGCAAAAGTGCAGTGACCCAAAACAGTTTCAACAAAATGCAGTAACCTCACAGCGCCCTCTTTGCGCAGGCACAGTACGGTTGCCTTCAAAGTTGCTTAAATGATTGGCAACTTACCTGTCTGCATGCAAACCTATCTGTGAGGAAAAGTGTGGCTATACTGCATAAGGAGAAGAAAAACAAAAGCAAACAAAACATACAGGAAGAAAAAAAAAAACCCAAACTTCTAAACAGAGTTCCATCACAAGGAGTAACACAACAAACTGAAGTCAGAAGAGGGGAACTGGTCAGCCACTAAAAGAACAAAAACAATGTCAAAGCATTCAAGTTCCTGAATGTGTAATACAGTAAACAAAAACTCTGAACACAATATAATACAAATATTACCTGAGCATTCGCCAGATATTGTTTCAGGAAAAAAAACTTCTCTGCTTTTTATTTCCATTTTTGTTAGAGGGAACACTGAGTCTGCTTCAGGTCTGCTCTGTGCAACTGCCTCTTGAATATCCACTTTAACACACTTTTGCACAATTAGGAGAAAAAAAAGATTTAAATAGTGAATACTGATATATTAACAAATATTTAGCTCTATTTCCTTGAGCTGTAAGATCTCATGTTCAACTTTACATTCCAACAGAGAAAGAGTCCGGTAAGTTAAACCACCAGGTATTGTCTAACTTCAGTTCACTAAGTTTAAATATTTTTAGGACAAGTTTAACTTAGGAGTACAGGAAAATTTACTGAAAATTTGCTATCTAGACATTTTACTTCAATAGAAATAATAATGTCCATTAAATTTAACTAATTTGTAACTCCTATGATATTCTCTGCCCAGAGAGAACGGGAACCAGGCTGCCTCACACACAACAAGCTCTGTGTTCACTTCTGCTACATAATTAGCACTTCTAAAAACTTCAGTTAATGCTTGTAAAATCTTAGCATGCTTTTTGCTTAGTTGGATAGGTATTAATAGCAAAGAAATGGCAAAACCGTTATTATCTACCAGAACTCTTAAAATTTTATTTGCTACATTCTCTACTTTTGTCCTAGTGTGTTTCTTCTCTGAAATCCTCTTCTGACATTGTAGAACGTAACATAGTTAGATATATGCACAGTCTCCATTTCCTTCTCAACTTGCTTTTTCAACAACTTTCCCATTTGTTTTGGGCTTTTTAAAGACAGTTTCCAATCCTGTATCACACCTCAACTTCCTCCATGGAGAAGGAAAGTAGATATGGTGTTTCACCCTCTCAGTGTTTTTTATTCTTCCCTCCATACATTGTTACAATTAACCCAGAATACACACTGACTGTAAAAATAAAACCCAGGTGTCTCTATTTCTTTGTGGGAGAGTACCAAGCAGTCTTTCTGCTTTTACACTGATGAAACTGTTGGCTTCATAAATTTTATTTATATGCCTTAATTTAACCAGGGAAAAAAATCTTAAAATGCATGAAGAGCAAGAACCTTTTCTAGACGTTCTTTATCAAAGACTTGTTGGCCAGATGGTTGTTTACCTTCATAACACAAAGGAACTATGGTAAGTTGTCCAATAACCTCCTTTAACCCCTTATTTTTAAATATTATATAGACTACTTTTATACATGCACATGTACATATATATATTTAGCATTTCTAGAAAATTATTCATAAGTCTGGTGGGTATACAGATGCCATTTTATGGGTAATTCAGTTTAAGTGGTCACAACATAATATTTCTTCAGAGATGAATGAACTAAGAGTCTCAATTTGCAAACCAGCATCTTAACCATGCTCTTGGCTTGCTGTGGGGTTTTTTCCTCCAAAGAAAACTCCAAAAATTAGAAAGAATAATGAAAATTGGCAGAATCTCTGTCTCATACCTAAAAAGGTTTTAGCAATATTTCTAGACCTTACCCTAAGTAAAACAAACAGTTGCAAACACAATTCCCAAGTAAGCCGTGTACCTTTGCTCCACTGTCACCAAGGATATAGATTAGGCCACTCCAAGGAATCATGGAAGGCTTTGTGGCAAGTGACGGATTAGGACTCACCAGAATTAGTATACTGCTCCTAATAAAAGAAAAAAAATATTAGCATGATCCTCAGAATAAGTATCTACAACAAATCTCACTAGCCCTCCGCCCCCCCAAAAATACACTTTTAAGATAGCAGGTAGGTGAAGATGTAGAGATAGTTAAATTTAAGGTTTGCAGATACCCAATATATTATCAAGCTTCAGTAGTAGAAACTTAACACTCACAAACTTTATAAACTTGTCATTGATGGTAGTAGAAGTAGTCATAGAGAAAATCTTATCTATTGTTAACATATACAACCAGTCAGGCCACATAAAGCAGACATGTAACTACATTTCAGAAAAATAAGCTTCAATGCTAGTCAACAAGGGAATCATACTGTGCAAATAAACTGCACAGATTGTATTTCAAGTATCTTTTAAATTAATTCTAGTTTCAGAAAGGCAGCTTGCTTTCCTTCTTCCCATGCAGAACTGGTTTTGGAAAAAGAAAAGCCTTTCAAAGTTACCAGTGCTTTCCATAGTTATTTAGAGTAGGGGAGACTGAAGAGTCTAAACTCACTTGAAGCAGTTATGGCACCACACAGTAATTTGACCAGTAGGAACATAAATTCTGATTTACAATGTTCCTTATTCTATACTAGAGACATTTAAAGAAAGGAAGGGAGAAGGTAAGCAATGAAGTATTTGAAAAATCATTATAAAAATTGCTGAAGTGAAGGCCGTTGGTTGTATGTTATCAAAAGCATTCAAGTTACACCTGAAGAATCAGCTTAACATGTCATTAGCACAGCACCTCACATTTGAAAAGTTTAGTGTAGGAATAAGATCAGTCCCCATGGAAAAGTCAGTTCCATAATCATTGTCACAATATGACCACCTCTACAAACTTCAACTAACAGATGTTAATGCCCTTAAAATATTAAATCAATTTAGTAATATTTCCTTAAAGATTTGTTTGGGGTTTTTCTGAGTCTCGGCAGTTTTCAGAATCTCTTCCATTCATGTTTCTCCATGTAAAGCTATGTATGTGAGAATATGATTTACTAAATACACACACTATCTGTTATCACAAACCATTCCACTGTTTTTGCTCCTACCAGTTTGTCTTCGACATTTACTGCAAACTTCTCATGCAAATCCAACTTGCACGGGGTCAGCAAGCCATGTATCTCCCAGAAGCATCATATTCAACCCAGAGACACTACCTCTCAGTACTTTCATTGCCATAGAAAGGAGCAGAGCCAAGGGAAGAAACACTTTCCAAAGTCAGCTCTTGCAGCCTTTGGAGATTATAACAATTTCTGCCTCAAAAGTGCAATTCCCTTCACAGTGCTTACCAATATTCTCAACACTGAGGCACAGCAACGTGTCAGAGGCTAATTTCAGTTCTCCTCCATGAGAAAAATCTGTAGGAATGCTACCAACTTCAGTAACGCCTCAGGACTTCATTATTCCACGGTCAGGTAAGTTAGAGGTTGCTTTAACTCATTCCGTGGAACTTAAGGGGTTTGGTCAAGGTGAAACGGGTTGGTCTGCTTGCTCTAGCATGGCAGAATCAGTCCTTGATCTTAGAACCTTCTTTCACCATCACTGATAAATTAGAACTCCTCCTTTCGTGGCTGAATCAGTTCAAGAATTCTGTTGGCCCCAGCCACTGCAATGCATAGTCTAAATGACTCTGACTCTTGTCCTGACAAGGTAACTGCTCTTGGCACTGCTGGGAGATGGTCATGAAAAGCAGAAAACCAGGCAAGGCCAGCTTGCTTTGCTTAAGTCAGCTGGTTCCATAGGTCTGGCTCCTACTTGCAGGCCTCTGTTCTTGATCCAGACTACTTACTTGGACTCAACATATGAGGTTTCAGCTCATCGTTTTCCAGAGAAGGGAACACATTTTAAAATTATGCAGTGCAAGAAAATTGCTTGCAGAAGGCCTTCAACTCCCTCATTTTCAGAAATTATTCCACAGGCAATCCTGATTCTAGGGTATGAAACACTCAAGATGTCCCTACTTACATAGCTACTGGAAAGATGTTCATTTTTATCTCTTTCAGAAACGGTTGTTCTCAGCACTGATTGAATCTGCAAGAAGTGTCAGATATTACTGAGCCCTTCCAGAGAATCCTCTTTATTTTGTTCTCACTAGTGATTGAAGTTCCCCAGCAAAACTTCCAAGAATTTACATCTACATTAATATGGAATTAAGTGTTAAAATGTATCACATCTTGCACGGTGATGCAGGACTGAAAAGAAAATATCTGTTTTGGGGAAACACCTACCAAGTTAAAGCAACTACTTAAATAAAACTTAAAAAGCAAAACCTATTTTTTGTGTAACATGAGACTTTTTTTTTGAAGATGAGAATAGCTTAATAACAGGGCCTTGAAAGCCTTTCTGAACTGCTCTTAAAAAAAAAAAAACAAAACAAAACAAATTCAGAAGCGGTCAGAACTTCCATGCATTTTATTCTGAAAGACTTTGCTGACATCCTTGAGAAGTCATACGCACATGCAGTGATGTTATGACTATGGTGCAGTAACACTGCTAGGGTAAGACAGAGGTGACCTGACACTTGTTTGTCATTAGTTTCATACCTACAGGCACCGAGAAGCCAAAGTTCAGTGGAAAGAAACAGTTTTGTCAGAATACAAAAAACCCCCCTGACAGTCAGATTCTGATGAATATCAGCACATTTTCAAACAAAAAACCAATAAGTCCCCAGAGGAGAAGCATTCTATAATAACTGGTATTTTTAGTTTTGTTTGCTTGTTTTATTGGGGGAGAAGGAGAAGTCCTTTTTCCTTCTAAACACACAAGTCATTTTTAAACAAAAAAACTATTGTGAAAGAAGATTTTTAAAACTTCAGCTTTGACGGCTATCCAGCACCTGGAAAAAAAAGCAAGAATAATAGTATCTCTAGGCGCAGAAAACTCCTGTCCTCCAGGTAACTTTATAGGTGGCAGAACTTTCCTCCTATAAAAAACTATGAAAGGATAAGTTAGTTAGCTGACAAAAAGCTAACTATTCTACTTAGTTTCAGGGTATAGTCTAAACAAACTAAAATTAATTCCTAAAAGCTAACTAAAACTAAAATTCCTAAATTAACTAAATTCCTAAACTGACTAAAACCAAATTTCTCCAAAATCTCACACTTCCACATGTAAATGAAACCTAAAAGAAACTTACTCTGGTTCAATAACTCCATGTTGTGGGGTTATAGTAAGGCAGTGAGCTGGCCATGAAAGCTCAAATACCAACGGCCTATTAGAATTGTTGAAAACTTGTACCTGTCCAGTATCTGCCGTTCCACCTGTAATAAAAAAAAAAAGCTATAAAAATCTAACATGTAAAACAATCCACAGAAGCACACAAGATTCAGAGATACACCAACTCAGATAAAGCGTCTTCTGCCCTATTTTTACATTCACAATCCTTTAAAATCTTCATAGGTATGCAGTCGATATTATACATATACACATATACAGCACACTACCTGACAATTTAACCCAAACCAAGCTTATTGTTTAGATAAAACACTAGTGCAGCAAGAGTATTGGCCAAGCCACATTTACAAACACAAAATAATTACAAACATGGTAAGCACTACAGTTATTTTAATACTAAAATGGTTATTTTATTAACTTTAAAAATACTTACTAATAGAAGGAGATGTCAAAGTCAAGTGCTCAGGTGTAACTGCCCAAGTCTGTTGAGTGACTGATTTATTCTCAACCAGATCATCGGTTTTCACAGGTAATGAAGGACCCTGAGGTCCTTTAACAGGAAGAACGTCCAAAGTTGCATTGATATGTCTGATAGAGTTTTCAAATCTGAAAATAAGGCTGCATTAAGCAAAAGTAGTACTAAAAATAACTCCAGTAATTATAATAGCCTATTCTTAGTATATCTCTCAATTTAATACTGAAATACAGTGTTGTTTACATGCATGTTCAATTTAATTCAATTCTCCATTATCCAGACAAAATTAATTCAGCAGCTCTATCATGACACAGCTTTTTCACATATTTAGAAGCAGAAGGTATCACTTAGAATGGAAGGTGTTCAAATAAACAATTATTTTCTGGTGATAATAAATTAAAATACTTTCTCTATACATATTGTATTCAGATTAAGAAGGCATGAAAGAGAGAAATAAGGCTGGGCAAACTGTGCTTGACACAAGCACAGAATACTGCAAGTCAGAAAGGACTTCTGGGGATCACACCTAGTCCAACGCCCCTGCTCAAAGCAGGATCAGTTACAAGTTGCTCAGGACATCGTCGAGTTGGGTTTTGAATTTCTCTAGAGATGGAGACTTTAACCTCTCTGAGCCACCTGTTCCAGTGTCTGACCACCTTCACCAGAAAAAAGGGGGTTCTCATATTTGAATTAAGTTTCTTGCATTTCAGTTTGTGTCTGTCATCTCTTGTCTTGTCACTGGACGTCAATGCGAAGACTCTGGCTTCCTCTTCTTTACTCTCCTATCAGGTATTTATACATATTGATAAGATTCATCCTCCCACTCAAGCCTTCTCTGCTCAAGACTGAACAAATCCAGCTCTCAGTCTCTTCTTGCAAGACAGATGCTCCAATCTTTTCCTCATCTTCATGGCCTAGCATTTCACACCTTTATTTGCTAAATACATGGCAGATAAGCTCATACATGAAAGCTAGGAATCCAATATTTTATGATTCACCATATTTTCTTAAGGTAAAAGCTTAACTCACAACAAGCTTGATTTAAAATACTAAAACGAAAGCAGAAATCAACAATTAAAGGAAAAAAACATAACTTTTGCTCCATACAATGTTGTGCAAACATTCAGCTCTTCTGTTATTTCTACTTCTATTTTTAATGCTTCTGAGAATCCTGACTCAGTTCAGGACAGCTGACAAATTACCCTTTAAGATACCAATGAAACCAGGAAGGCAACTGATTCACATCATTGCTTGACATGAAATTTCAGAAGTCAGATTAGTAGTTAAAATATTCGTATCTCTTCTACAAATTACAGTCTACTCAGAAAATGAACATCCTCATGATGTTTAGCTGGGGAATAAATTCAAATCTAGAAGAACTGTTAAAGCTATCAAGTCGGGTGGGAAAAAAAAAAAAAGAAGAAAAAGGGAAAGAGGAAAGGAGAAGGGAGGGAGGAGAGAGAAAAGAAGAAAAGACCACCACCAAATAAGAGAAATGTCCTCTTTGCTGCTGCAGGTATTTGTTTTGAATCTCTGGCTTCGCAATCCCACTATGCCTGACAAACACTTTCCTAGTCGATAATCTGTCAAGTGTTCAGCATCTAGAGTTCAATAGGTACAAGCAATTCCAAGACTACATCTACATATGCAGATGTTAAAGACACCAGGACTAGGTAGGACCCTTTCTTCACCTACGTAACATGATCTTGAGAAGAAAAAACAAGACAACTCAAGAAACAACCTATGTAAATATGTTCCTCACAGTGGTAACGTTAACCCATCTTTGTGTTTATGCTACACTATCTTAATAAGTAGGACTTGTACAGAATTGGGATGTTTCTTAACCTTTTCAGAGCTTCTAAATACTACAGCAACCTGTTTAAATAGAAGTGACAGGTCCATTTTAAAGACCAGGTCTCTGCCAATCCTCCAAATAAATCTTGCCAGTAACAGACCACTTCATCTGAGGGAGTGATGGGGTGGAGCAGCCATCATTTTTTTGATGAGTATAGTACAAACTACATTGAAAGGCTGACATATAGGCTGGACAAGGAAAAGGCCACTAAGTCTTCATAATATACGTCTATTTCCATCATCGATTCCCAACATTCATTACAAGGAATGAAGTGGTTTAGTTGTACTACTAAATGACAACAACAAATGTACTTTGGCAGTGTCTATGGGGAAGGGAAAAAAAACCAGAAAAAACCCGAAAACAACTAAACACACAACACCACCGCAAACACAGTTTCTTTAGATGAAGAATTGGAAGTTGCAGATAATGTGAATGATGTCAGCTGAGGGAACAGTTTAAAAATTACTTTAACACTTTAAACAGGCTATATAAAAAAGGTGAGAGGAGCCACCCAGATATTATTTGGGGCCATTCTCATTCTAGAGCCAGCTCTTTCACTGGTAAAGCAAGTCAGTTTTCATTACTGACTAAAGATTTTAATCTTTATGATTTTAAATGAAAGGAGGTACACTGCAGTCAGGCATTATTTGAGAGCTATCCTTATAGTTACATTACCTGTTTGGTTCCAAATGATGTCCAGGTGACTGCTGACATCCATCCTGACCAAAAGGCAAATATCCAACCACAGAAAGGATAACCTTTCGCATATTTGCATAGAAGAGATGGATATCATTTGTCCTCCGTGGAATCTCGCATACTAAAAATAAAAGTAATAGAGCGATTCTAATAAGAACAAACCTATAATACTCAGAAGTTACATAGATAATTGAGATAAAGACCTAGTTAACAGTCTGTTGGCTAAGATATCCTAGATCATTCAAAAAATTACATACTACAAGTTCAGTTATCAGGCATAAATCAACATTAACATGAGATGTAACAAATCTAAATATACACCAATTTTGACTGTTTAATTACAAGACATAAGACCCAATACATTCATAAGGCTTCACAGAAAGGGGTTCAATTTGAGAGAAGTTATTTTTGAATAACTAACACTTCATTATTTAATTAATTATACCTGTGAATGTCTGAAAGGTCACAGATGCCAGAGTATAATTCAAAAATAAAATATTTCATCAAAATGCTTAATAATCAAGCCAAAGTTTTGTCCCTTGCTTTGAGCTATTTCATGTTGAATAGATAGAATGAAGGAGTGAATACTTCTCACACAGGATACATTTGATCTGATCATTATTACCTTCGCTGAGTAACAGATTCTAGGGAGCATTACTAATATTCATATATAGTTTCTACAACTGAGATACAGATAAGACAGAGCAACATCTGTTGTAGAAGTGTTCTTAGAATTCACATGCATCTAGATACCTTTTAACAAAGCTAAGTCTTGCAAAAGGATGTCTAGCAGATTGTATTTTTGGAAGAAATAATTATCATATATAAAACAAAATCCAGTATGGAAATATGTTCTTCCTTTAGGACGATCATTATTTCTACTCTAAGTTTCTTCTATCCCACTTCCCAGCTGAATTCCACTCAGTTCAAGAAATCATCATTTCCAAATATCCCATTAAAATATTTGACTCTTAAAGCCCATCTTATTTTCACCAACTTGAAATATCAAAACGGCTACTACACGATATCATTAAGATATACTTTGAATGCCAAGACCACAGTGCACACAAGATAAATACAAGTAAATAAAACAATTGTGACCAAATAGGGAACAATAAGCTATATTTGACAACTTCAGGAAAGCATGCTCTCAAAAAGAGACAGAAAAACATGAAGATGCAAGAGGTAGGTCTTGTTTTCTACAGAAACAGAAAAAAATTAAGCTAGTATCAGCAAAACTCTAGTAATAAGGCAATAAGATATAATCAAGAATGCCTGGGCTTTAACACTGGCTTAAAAACTTCAGAGCACACTGAAGAACCCAAGTATCTTCACTAGAATTTCACCTCACTCAAGACGAACAATCAATGATCTTTACATTTCCAAGTAAAGACAACAAGTCATCTATAGGGAAAACAATGGACTATAACATTTATTCAGGTGTAGTAGCCTTAGAACAGTAAAATTTTTCCATATGTGAATAGAACTAGTTCAAGAAATAGGGTTTGAAAGTATATTTGTTCATTACACTTAAGGGATTGAAGAGTTTTGAGGGGGAGGACTGGTTTGTTTAGCATTTTTTTTTTTGTGGTTTTGTTTGTTGGGGTTTTTTTTAAGGGCACCTTTGCAATATAGTGAGTTGTTTATTTTTTATAAGTTCTTTGCTAACATAAGCAGTAGTGCAAAAAATATGAAGTTATTTGAGAAGGGAAATACATATTTTAATGTCAAAGTTTCTGCCTCTCGATTTTCAAATATATCTGTGCACAAGAAACTGAAATTCTCAGTAAAATGAAACTTCAAGTATGTTTCACAATTACTAACAGTAAGATGAATACACTCCTAATAAACGGCATTTTTAATGCCATAACATTCATAGACTGGGGTTTCATTCTGCTAGGAGAAAAGTACAATATATGGTTTAAATAGATAGGCATTGAATAAAAGAACACAAGCTCCGTCCAAATTGATACTTGTGCTTTTACACTTCTCAAAAAAGAAATAGTGGAAAAAAGAGTAGCATTCAAGCCTAAAACCACATTTTTCCACACAAACCCAAGTATTATATTTTTCTTTCAACATGTCGTAGGCTTACCTTCTGTCACAAGCTGCTCCCCTTGAAATTCTTCGTCAAATACAACATTTTTCAATAAGCTGTTTTCTGGGATTATGTGTTTCTCTACCTGAGGTTTATACATCATAGCTCTGTTAAAGAGATAATAAACAAGAATCATTAAATTACACAAGGTATTGGAAACAACAATTTGAAAAAATTGATATGAATCTAGCATAATTTTATATGTATCATTTCTGGAATACACCAAGCTCAAACCTGTGAGCATTTCTTTAAAACCGAAATATTTTCATAATCTTACAATGGTTAAAGAAATAAAGAAACACCTCCTCTATTGCTGTACAGTAAAAATAAATATTGAAATAATGGCTAGACATGAGGAAGAGATTCTTTACAGTGAGGGTGGTGAAACACTGTCCCAGGTTGCCCAGAGAGGTGGTAGATGCCCCATCCCTGGAGACATTCCAGGCCAGGCTGGACGGGGCTCTGAGCAACCTGATCCAGTTGAAGATGTCCCTGCTTGTGGCAAAGGGTTGGACTACATGACCTTGGAAGGTCCCTTCCAACCCAAACTGTTCTATAATTCTATGACTGGCTTACAGTACTCAGTCATTTCAAGAAATAAACATCTCTTTTAAATTATCAAGGAGACTTCAGAGGAGGTCCCATCAAGAAAAAAAACAACCAACGATACCACATTAAATAATCAATACTATACCTGCTGACTAAAAATCAGCAACAAATAATTTCACTCACATACCAATGTCGAGAAGCCAAATGAAAATAAGTTTCAACACTACCTACACAGGTGCATAAAGCTTCTTAATGGGTTTTCTGTTGATCTGTAGATCAAAACTTTTACCAAAGTTTTTCTGCCCTTTCAGAAGGATTCAATGACAGCGAGCATTGCCCCAGCAAAAGAGTTCATAAGAAGATCAGTAACAAGCATCTCCTGAAATATCTAAGATAGGCCAATTTGCTATCAAGAAGATCACACACGGAGTTCTTTCATGAGTTTTTTATTGGAAGTCCTGCAGTTTAATTCAGCTATGTTTAATACTTTATTTGGGTTAAAACAAAGACAATAACTTTCATAAAGTTTCAGGCAATGTCATTTAAGAGCAAGATGGAAATTCTGCCATTCTGAAATTTTTCACTGAATGATGATCATGAGTACCCTTAGTGTTCTGTCCTTAATATTCTGCATTACCACTATAGGCAGCACAAGTCAAAAGTGCCTCTTTTGACATTAAAAGTAGAATATGCCATTTTTGTGCATTTGAGTTATGCAAATTGAAATACTAACTAACAAAGCCTCTATTTAAGCTCCGTAAGATATATTCTACAAATTTAATTACGGTGTTACAAGCATATGTGGATATTATTTCTCTCACATACACATCTACTCAAACACTGTCTTCATCTACAGAATTCAGCAAACCAAGATGTGAATCTTGTTCAAAACTTAATACTCTTGAATTTCAGTACTACTTCTTTCATGAGCCTTTTCTTTAAAAACTCAACCTGCATACATATTAGGGGATACCAAGATGGAACGCAACTCTTCTGATACAAAAAAGAACATTTTTTTTTCCCCGCAAAATCCAACAGACTCAGACTCAACGTAAAAAGAAAATAAAACCCTTAACTAGGATTGAAGTTACAGTATGTAAAAAAACAAAACAAAAAACAAACCCAAGCAACAACAAACCACAAATAAACAAACCAAATCCCCACCAAACAACCTACCAGATGTAAGACTTAACTAGATTTCTCCATATAAATGTCTTTTGCTTCGTTCCTGCAATTTTTGGAAGCATGTTAGGAACCATACTCGTGGTAGCATACACCTCCAGTTTTAATTTTTTATTAAACATCTGTCTCTGTAACAATAGCAAAGTACATCTTACCTACGATACTGCTGTCTGGAAACTTCATCTCCACAAAAAAAACATACTGTTGATACCAATGTGTTTGTTTCGTGGAAGTTCTCTTTGTTTTCCTTCGGATTCCACATTATAGTAATCACCTGATAAAATTAATAGGTAACATACTCAGAAAAAATTCTTATTGTTAGTATTAACACTTGGAATATGAGTCAACAAATAACTGCAATACAAGTGAAACAGGATTTTACACAAGTGATATTTTAATAAAGTACTAGTCAGATACATTCCCATTGATCCCATTGATTTTAATTTAAATTAATAAAAACTTGGTCATAATCAGGTATTATACTTACTTCATGTGCTCCTTCTCTTAGTACAAACTTCTCTGGAGATACCGTCATTATGTGACGTTCCATAACTCTTTTTGTTTCTAGGTCTGCAAAGCACAGAGCTTTAACATAGGCAGCCCGAGAACCCGTATTTATTATGCGGAAAGAAGCTTTCCTGAATCTTGTCGGCGATAATGCATCCAGTGTTACCATGTAACAATCTGACAGTTTTTTTACATTTTCTAAAGTTATATAGCTTGTTCCTCCATATCCAGATAATGGTATCTGAGGGGAAAAAAGGAGAAAAAAACAAATCAGAAAGACAAATGCAAATACCTAAAATGTGAACTGAAAAGACTTTGCAAGGAATAGAAAAGCCTAAGTTTATTCAACCTAATTCAAGTTTCAGTGAAGATTAATTTAAGGCCTACCTAAAAAATAAGACCAGTTCAGATTTTTTGACAGGTTTAGAGTCAAAATCTTGGGCTACTTTTAACATAGTACATCAAAATATTTCTTCTTTCATAGGGGAAAAAGTGCATGCAAAACTGAAGACAATGTTCAAACTGTAAAACTTAGTGCCCATACAATTTTTAACAAGTATACAGATATGCACAGTGTGTATCTTGAACAGTTTCAACTTCTTCATAGAAACAGCTATTCAGTGCTAGATTTAAAGTAATTATGAAAAATGTGTGTTTAAAGTTATTAGAAGTTAGGTTTTGACTCTTACAGTAAACTTAATTCCTGGCTGTGATCGAATCCCCAGCTGTTTGATTTCCAGCTTTGCAAAGAAGTAAGTTACTCCAGTAGGTGTAAACATCAAGTATATGTTAGTATCTTCTTTGGGACGGATTTTGAGTTCCCAATTACTAGTTAGGCGTTCTTCTGATCCAAATATACTTTGCAACTGTGAAAACAAAGGCATCAGAAGTGAGTGACTACAATGGGAAAAGCAAATAGTAATAAGAGTTAATTCACTAGTAAACCAAAATTAACTTCTTCAAAATCTGGGTTAATTCAGTTGACAAAGGCACATATTTAAGGCTGCAAAGCTTAATATGCAACAGAAAAGACAGAGTTCAAGATATTCTGTATTCCCACAATGAGCATATTGATGGCTCTCAGGTTAAACCATAGAATTTTTTGCTTTCAATCCACAATATGTTAAGGCTGAACTTAACCGGCACTACATTAATGCTCTCTCAGTTCAAGATTATAGATGTAAAATCTGAACATCAGAAGAAAAAACAGGATATAAATCTATGCAGACTATGTAACAAAAAAACTCTCAAGTTATGGTTATTCTCAAAGGCTAATTCCCGTTTTTCTTTCCTCCCTCACTCGTGTACACCGAGTCCCTCAGAGTGAGGTCTGGAATCCCTCCTGCAAGAAATGCCATGTTTATTCCACTAGATATTGACCCTGTTGGGTTACAGCACGTTAAGAGCTGCAAACTGAGCCCCAGCTTGCTGCAGCACTGTTATGGTTTCAGCTCTTTCTAAGACTGCCAGTTTAAACTCTGCTACCATGTCCTTCTTTGCGGTCTTATAGCAAATACTTACATAGCCTGCAAATCACTGACATTTATAAAGAAACAAGACTTCAGGGCAAAACCATTTTTATTATAAACATATCCTGATAATTTTCTTAAACACTAAAGAGAAATTCTCATGGCAGTTACCTGAAAGCAGTCTTGATCCTGGCCTCTTATCACCAGTCTTAAATGTTGGGTCACAGATGTAGAGTCATTTCTTAGAGTTAACTTCTTCTGGCTGAAAAATATTGTTTATATTTTACAACAAATGTAAATTAACTGCATATATTTATTCATGGAAACAATGGAAATGGAACAGTCAATTTTTGAAGTTATTTCATGAAAACAAAATACCTCTTGATACAGAAATAACTTTCTAGCTAAAATATCCTGTATTTTTTAACATCTAGACCTTACAATATTATACACCATTACACATCAGTCCTCATATAGCAAAACAAACCGAAAATACGTATAAACACAGCTTTTCTAGAGTTCAAGTACTGCACTTAACAGCTTGAACTTTTAAAGCAAGTTGTGTTAATACAAAAATAAAACACAACACACTTTAAGACGCAGTTACAATTTATTATCCAGAGTTGCTTAGTTATGCAGAAACAGAGTCTTGTGAGTCTGGCCCAGATTCCCTGGAACAGTTATAAAGAACTAAATTAAGGACAACTTTTCCTTTTCACGTACTTTTCAACACAAAAGTACCACAGAAAGTTACAGCCACTTAGCAGTAACAGGTTGACCAAAAAGTACAATTTTTTCTCTCCTATATTTTTTCTGGCTTCTGGCACTCGGATCCTTCCTCAACAGAGGAAGGAAATCTCTACAGCAAGAAGGGTGAGTGTCTTTGCCGTTTTAACAAGTCAAAAAACAATCGCAGAAGGATGTGACAAGCCTTAAACCTGGTAAAAACATAAAAGAAGATGAAGGATCATGCAGTTAGAATCAAAGAGGAGGACAGAGAGAGCGCAAAACCTCTGCCCAGTTTTTAGTGGGAGACACTGTTTTGTATTCTGTTGGAACAAAAATTTTGAAAATAATTTCAGCTTCCTAAAATCAATTGTGAATCAAAACTATTTTTCAGGAGGAACAGAAAAAAAGAAGGTAGCAGCATACAGGGAAGAGAAAGTGTTTCCTAATCACCTAACAGCTGAAACTACTATGTTAGAAATAGACTATCTGAACAAAACAGAAAAATAGGAATATAGCCATCAGAAACAGTTCTTGGTTACAAACATGGGTCACTTTCAAACAATCGGGAACATTATTAGGTTACTCAAAAAGTTCAGTATCAAAACAAGAGTGGATTACTCCCTAAAGTAATAC
The DNA here is from genome assembly GCF_037038585.1 of Patagioenas fasciata. Classification (NCBI taxonomy): domain Eukaryota; kingdom Metazoa; phylum Chordata; class Aves; order Columbiformes; family Columbidae; genus Patagioenas; species Patagioenas fasciata. The sequence goes on along the minus strand of NC_092521.1, from coordinate 56,905,176 downwards.
TTACTACAAAACCAGAGATCTGCAAAACTTGCAGCCTTTACATAGAAAAGAAGCAAAGTATATCTAAGCAATTATGTACAGTTTCACTAATCATGGAATACTGACGTTGTAAACTTGAAACTAAAAAAGTTCAGACACAGACTAGTCTGAAGGACAAGATAATAATAATTATGGATGCAATGGATTCTCCCTCACTAAAAGTTTTAGCATTGTAACACATTCAAATTCAAATAAATCAATTCAGGGAAGTTCAACAGCCTGTGCTATTCAGATGGTCAAATTACACTGCCAGACCAGTTTCTTCTAGTCTTAATGGATGAATTTAATAAAAACAAGCGTAGAGATTTGTCTCTAGCAAAAGATAGGGGTTGAAAGATCCAACAGAATTTTTCCAATCGACTTGATTGGAAAATATTTTTCCACTACATTTCTAGTTACATAACAAACTAATCTTACAGAATCAGATATTATTCTAACAATAACCAAAGAGCCCAGAAGAATTCAAAAAGCTCAAACAAGATTACAGTCTGTTTGCAAAAATTTCTTGCACAAAAAAATTAATTGTAATATACTGATTCTCTCACTTGAGTCACAAAACAGTTCAGTTCATCACCTGTGGATTATTAATGTGCCTAGGGACAGTAAGGAAGTTTTACTTCAAATAAGTGCAATATAAAACAACGTAACACAATATTTTACCTGAACAGCTGCCCAGTTTATACTTACACGGATGCTCCAATCGTTACTCCTCCCCAGGCAACGAACTGCTTGTTAGAGAGAATGGGGGGAATGTCCGAGCAGGAAGCAGCTGTAGACACAAGTCTGTTTGCCTCAGACACCACCTCACCTTTTATCACCACCTCATACTGAGGTCCAGACGGCAGCACAAGGATTTTCAAAATACTATAAAAATAAACAAATAAATTTAAATTCCACCATGGAAAAATAATAGCTGATGAAAGAAAACATAACCAAAAAAAAAAAAAAGAGAGATAAGCCTTTTTAAACTACCTTCTCAAGGCAAAAATACATTTTTTTTTTTCCTAATTTTATGATGAAGGTCAGCGTTAGGCATAGCAAAATTTAAATCCTTTGGTTTGCAAATATGCATGCCATATGTACCTCAAGCAATCTTCTGAAGTATTTCATCTGGAAACGGTTCAGATAAGTATTTCAGAGACTACAACTAGGCCAACTGTTTTTTGCCTATGCTAACTTCTGATTATTTTGACAAAAATAATTTTGGAGAGGAACGAATTCTGGTTGTCTCTATGTACAATAAAGAGACACCTTACAAAATACCTGTGAAACTTCAATGAAGTGTTACATGTGTGAGATACCCAGAAGCATCAAAATTAAACTCTGGGTTCTGTTAACAATGGTAGCATTCTAAGCCACAAAGCCAAGACTTTTTTCCTCTCTTTGTTTGCTGGGATTGCTGTCAGGAAGAACACTGAGCCCACAGACAAGGACCCAGCCACCTACAGCTGGCTTTTCCTGATACAGTCTCTACCCTACAGGACGCAAGCACAGTGCAGGTGACTGCTGCATTCTTCAGGCAGAGCAGAGAAAGAGATAAAGGAGAGCATCATGTGTACAGATTCAAATGATGAAGTGGAAATAAAGGGGCTAGTACAGGATAGGAAAGCTGAACATAAGTAGTAAAAAAACCAAAGAAATTAGACACACACACACAAATTTTGAAGAAAAAAAAGGAAGCAGACAGCACTTTATTTTTCCTAATGGAGACATAAGTCAGAGAAATAAAACAAAAGGCTAAAGTACATAGCAAAGGAAGTGGAGACTGGAAGTATCTGACCAACTACACAGAGAACGAGAGAAAAAACAATCAGAAAAACAAAGCAGAAGGGAAAAAAAAAAGTAGAGGGCAGGAATGAAATAAAGCTTTTAAAAAATAGGCTGCAGCATTTTCTGTAGCACAGACACCCTAAGAGCCAGGAAAGAAACTCAAGAATCTCTACTCTGTCATGAAATCCCTGTGACGCCTACTAACACAGCCCAGTGGGGAACATGAACTCTAGTTACTGCTTTAGTTAATTAGACTTTTGGCAGCGTTTTCAAGTGGACTGCAAAGTTTCCAACCCTGCTGAGTACCCAGAGGCTATAAAGCAACACAGTTAAACGTAAGACCACAGGAAAGAAAAGATTAATCACTTTGAGTGACTGTCCATTAGGATCACCTGTCATTAGCACAGAAGTTTTCACAGTTTAATGCACTGAGTAGGCCCAGTAAAGCTAGATAGTGAAGCTTAACATATTTTGGACAGCCTCCCTTGTTCATTCTTGCTCTATTAGTGCAGAAGCTGGAGAACATGTTCACTAAAGAGAAAAAGCTGCTCTGGAGAAAAGTCATTGCCAAAATCTCTTCCATGACACCAAAATGGCCACTTAAACCAACTCAGTCTATTCTGCAGAATGAAGATTGACAGGTGCTAATGTGCAAAAATATTAATACAAATGTTTATCTCTGCAAGAGTAACGTGTACATTAGTATTTACAGCCAAACTTTTATTTGATGATGGCATCCAAAATTAAGGAATACTTTCGATCCTGATCTGCACTTGAGTGTGCTGGTTGGGCTGAATCCCAGTAATTTTCCATGAGGTTAGTTTTCTTGTTGATAGTATGGTACTTTGTTTTGAATGTAGTTTGAGAACAACAAGATAGCAAGCTGGGATGGAGTTGATGTTTTCTTCCAGTAACTTTCAGTGTTTTGGACTTAGAAAGAAAGGAAGAATTCACTGATGTTGATACTTATTGATTGGGAAGCCAAGGTCATCCCTCACTTTCTCATGTTTTGCAAGTGAGTGAGTGTGTAATGCTGGGAGAAGCAGATCCAGGACAGCTGACTCAAGCTGGCCAACAGAAGTATTCTATACCATGAATGTCACATTCCATATCCAAGTGGGATGTTGTTGGGAACAGCCCTCTTTCCTCAGTGGCCACCATCTCTGAGGGGGTCCTGCTCCTGCTCCCAGTACTTTCATGTTCCCTGCTGTTGCTTTCTGCATCTTTATTGAGCTCACTGTGCTTGCAGCATCACCTGCTGGTGTTCATTGCTGGGAGCACACATTCTAGTGGCTAAGTATTTGCTTTTGTATCATTTTTAAACTTTTTTTTTTACTATTTTTTTACTAAATCTCTTTCTATCTTAACCCATGAGTCTTTCCTCATCTTTCCCCTCCTTCCCTCCAGAGAAGGAAAGGTTAAGTCTTGCTGTTTAGCTGCCAGCCCAGTGCAAAACAGCAACATTGAGTTTTTTCATATGGAAAATACAAATAACATGTCCCTGTCTCAGCCAAGTGAAGAAGAGGGAAGCAACTGGAAGGGCTGCTGAAGACAAGTATTTTAAAGCTTTGCTGTACTTCAGAAACAAGTACCATATAAAGCGCTTCAGGGACTTACTCCATTTATTTACACTAAAGAAGTCTCTGGTCATCTGGTGATCTGTGACAGGAAATACTAGCTACATACAGCAAAAGAGGCAGGGATAATACGGAACAGGTGAAGCCCAGCAAAAAAATCTACTCTCTAATGAATAAGGGCTCTCAAGTCAAAGTTTCTTTCCCCTGTGGGTAAAACTTCCAATTTGTTCATGACCTTAAGGTCAGAAGTAGCTCTGTTTAGCACAGGCAGCACAAAATCAGTTATGTTACCTTTCTGTAGTCACTATGGTTTTTGGCAAAAACAGGACAGTCACTTCTCGTTCTTCTCCAGGAAGAAGGAAAAGATCCTCGGGTTCAACAGCAAAGCAGCTGTTCTGATCTGATGTCTGAAGGTGGGCAAGGGGAAAAGGGAGGGTTGGTTACTTATTTTAAGGGAGTAAACATTTCCACAACATGTAATAAAATCTGGTTGTGCATCTGTTGTACATACAATTCAGACAAGTCAAATACACCTGGCAGCTTCAGAATTTTCCCATAACCCTGCACTAGTTACACTCTTCTAAAGTTGGACACTATAGTACAAGCACCCCTAACAAAGGCATTTCAAGACATGAGCTGCATACACAACACTGAAGGGGCCACAGAGAGATTTAAAGAATTTAACAGTAAGTATAACACAGGACTCATACACCACTAGTGAAGGTAACGTCACCGGTCTCAATGGTGGTACCAACCATTACTGCTATCAATTAGTATCCAATATCATCACATTCACGTTACATTCATGATACTAGTCATGCATCCTATTTCCATGGGCTCTGCTTGAGAAATGATGGGCTCACAATTTTTTTTTAATTAAATGTAAAAGGGGACTAACTGCTTCTTCTGTTGACATGAAATGCTCAGTTTGGGACAATGCTTTCCATGGATTCTCCAGAAAAATTAAAGCAAAGAGATCACATATCTGAAAAGAACTTGCTTCATACTTGTGCTGACAAGATGTCCACTGAAAACTAAAGATGTTTCCCAAGGCTAATTTTCCTTTTTGCTCTAAATGACCTTTACTCCACTAACTAACTAACATCTGCTGTGCAGCACAGGATTCACTACTTTTACATATTTGTTATACGCTTGTTAAAATCTATTTGTTAAAAAACATAAAAGTATGCTTGTTAAAACAAGTATAACTGAAGCTGAGTGACAAAACTCATACACTTTTTCCAACAATGTGAGCTAATCTCTGCTATCTTTCATTTTCTTTATGTAACTTGTAAGCCTTTTGTCAAACCACACAGCTGAGTTAGGATCCTAAGTCTCATCTCTAGTTTCAGTTCACGATTTCAAGAGGGAGAAGCCAACCTACCTTAATTTTCAAATATACACCAATGTTTCCAGCATTTTTCAACGGCAGCTGCTGTTTGGCTGTTGAACTCACACTAGTAGACAGATGTATTGTCTGGAAAAAGTAAAGAAGCGTGTACATATACATATATAATAAAACCAAACATCACAAAAGAAGTAGGCTAAGAGATGCAAACTATTATTAAAACACACTTTGTAAATACACGCAAACCTGTAAGTCCTTTGGAGCGTGTATCCTCGCTGTTCCAGCTCTTGCTCGGAGAGGAATACTTTTGATCACACTGCTGGGTCCCGGACTATCCACTTCCACATCAACTCTGGCCAAGAATTCATCTGCTGGACCCAAGGAATCTAGAAACAAAAGCAAGTCTGCTGTCAGCAAAGGTCATTCCTATGGATCCGTGTCTCACTTCAGCTACTGTCCAATCTTTACATACTAATGTTGTGCTGATATTAACAGAAGCTCCTCCCATCACCCTGGCAACACTTTTTTTTTCTTTAAAGTCTCACAGGTTCTTATTTAAGAGTTTCATCTTTCTGTCTAAAATGGCTGAAACTGTCCCTAAAGCAAACAACAACAAATCTTAACACACCAGCAAACTAGTTCATGTATGCACTACTTACTTTTTAGGAAGCCAGAAAAACTCAGATTTTTTCAAATCTGTTTTGCAACCAATACAATGTTTTCTTAAGTGATTACTTAATATCCTCAGCAAAAGGAGTAAAGCAAATTCACACATCTTGTAGCAGATAACCACTGTGTGATACTGCAGTAGAAATACCCCTGTTAACATCTAAAAGATTAAGACAAAATATTCTGCCTCCTTCAGTTACTAAAACTGAAAGTGATATCCAAAGTACTAGGACATACAAATCAACAGATGTAATGTTTAATTCCATGTTTGTAGCCTGTTCCTGTAATTCTAACACATACATTAAAAGTCAAATTTGTTTTAATTGAAATGAAATTGCTATACCTGAACTAGACACTTGTTTCTTAGGTGCATGGAACAGAACCCAAACCGTTAAAGCTTCAGGATCCTGAAAAAGAAATTGGTTGACTCATCTTACATGATGGAGAAAATTACTGAAAAACAAACAAATAAACAAAACAAAAACAAAACCACAACCTAGCAAGAAAACTATACCGTTCAAATAGGGAGACTCCCCAAAAAATCATTACTGTGAACTCCGACGTTCAGGATCATCATTTCAGCCAGCAAGTAACATGAAGAATCAGTCAAGTGCAAACTACTCACTTGCCCATCATAGCTTGCATGTATCACATGATTTAAAACTGATGGAGCTGCTGTCTGAGAAACTGCATCTGTTTGGAGCTCATTAGAAGGATTAACTGGTTCCTTTGAAAATGTGAAGCAACGCCAAGCTACTGCATTCTGTCAAAGAAATAAAGTATTTAAAGTATTAAATCTCCTATTGTCAATAACAAAACTGCTGAGAAATGCAAGGCAAGTAGTTTGGAAAAAAATAATCAAGGATTAGCCTGTAATTTCAGTTGCTATGTGATAGCCCAGCAAACCCTCTAAAAGTGAGGAACTCTTAGGCAGTAAATGGAGAGAAGCTGGAACTGGTTAGTATAAACCTTCTAGAAGTTCAGCTGTTCAAGACCAAACCTCAGTAGTCACCAAGATGACCCAAATCAATCTTAACATAAGGCCAGTCCTTTCTTGTCCCCCCACACAAGGAAACAAGACCAGCTCTTCTCACAGCACAGAACAGCAACCAGCCTGGCCAAAAAACCTGAAACCTGCATTGCCACAGAAAAGCAGAGAGGAGTATATTGTAGCCTATAGCACAGGCTGTTATTGTCCAGTGAGAGACAAAGCAGAGAGCGAAGAGTCCTGTTCCTGCTCAGGAAGAAAAATATGTTAAACTTGCTATGAAGCAAGTTTGGCTGCTTGTTTTAACAGTCAGCTGTTCGACTTGAACAGTGGAACACACGTCCAGCCTCTTAAAGGGAAGGTTCAGCTAACAACCCTTTTGCTATCTGCTGCCCTATGCTCTCAAATTAGGCCATACAGAAGCAGCAGTTCACGGCTGGGTTGTGAGAAATGAAACACAAACACAAAACCCTTCCCACAAGCACAGAAATAAAACACCCACACACCTATCCCAGAAGCGTTTTTGTTAATAACATCATAGCTGACTCACATTTTATTTCCTGATTAACCAAAGATTTCGTGGGAATCTTACACCTAGTGTCCAAGGTATGCTTCTTAAGGACAAAACCCGAAGTGTTTTGTTATTAACATTCAGTATTACAAGAAGTTAACTTTCATATATGGGAAGTTTACTGTACTTACTGCATTAATAATAAGTCTAATGGGCACAAAAGCATGTGTTTTGTTGATAAGTTTTAGCGGAAGAGCCTTCCAACTGCCAGAAGTCAAGTCACCAAAATCCAGATAATCTCTTTTTCCTGTATCCACCTGGTTTTAAGGGAAAAACAGAACTTATAAGGAAGAGAAACCTCCAAAACACACTACTATACAAAACATCACAGAAGTAAGTTGTTCACCTATTCTATCCTGCGAATGTCACACCTGTATATAATACACACCTCCTACCAGGGGTAGGAGTTGTCTAAGAAAAATGTTTCCTTTGATATCACAAGGAGTTGTATCCAATTGGCTTTCTCCCACATATTTTGCCTCAATCAACTAATCCAATCTTAGTGCAATATTTACCCACCAAAATCCCGTGCACAATCAAATTACTTCACCTAATTTAAACTATCATTATTGCTAGCAAGTCAGTAATGTCAGTTTTAGATAAAATGTCATTTTAGCAAGTTAAACGTCAGGAAAAAAAACACTAGTTAATTTTTCAATAGTATAACAATACTCAAGCGTTGTGATCTGCAGCAAAATACAGCTTTTTTTGGTATTTTTTCCAGTCTCAGAAATATAACAAGATATGCAGAGATTTAGTGCAGGGTTTAATTTTAAATTAAATATGAAGCAAGACTGAATGAACTATACCATAAAGAATGATGGATTTTTGCTAAACTATATATTTAAAAAATGCATTAAAATTAAAATTTGTGGAAGAAGCATAAAAAGATTATCCATTCATATGTATTCGAATATAATATAACTACTTTAAAACATACACTTAGCCCAAAGCAGGTTAACAGATCACATTAAAATGAACAAAAAATTGTTAGCTGTAGTTCATCACTGAAAATTTGAATTTGTCAGTGAGGTCACAGGTTTACATGTAATTTGTTCCAGCATCTCCAAAAGTACCATTAAGCCCATTTCTGCCTGACCACGGCCTTTCATTTAGGACTACATAAAACCAGATTTCATTCTTCCTGTCACACTCTCTCCCACGTAGTTGTTCTTCGTTATAACACATAGGACAATTAGTTTTATACATCCAAATTGATTTTTAATTAGTCCAAAATAAGAAAATATTCTCTGTAATAATAAATGAGCTGAAAGTAGTAACCAACCAAGACAAGGCCTACTTGACATTAAAAATTGAGAAACCCTTACAACTGGAAAGAAATGTTTTCTGTTATATTTTAATGCTCAATCGTATCCAACATAGCAGATACTTAAAAAGCATTAGACATTTAAGAACTCATCCATTCTTCTAATAATGAAAAAGTAATACTTTTTAATGTATTCTTTTCTGACAGTTGCATAATAATTCTTTATTTCCAGCTAGGTACTTTTCCACAACTAAAACATCCCAGATATTATCTTATATTCTCTCCTCACTCCAAATATGAGAAATTCCAGGTTCCTTTGAGGAACAAACTTTAATTCCTGTTCTTTGCTAGTGTGATTAAACTATTCATAGAATTAAAAAAAAATACCACATAACTTCCCCCACATCCCCAATAAGTAGTTACTTACTTCTAAATCAGGATTTTCAGCAACTGCTGTCAGAACTACCCTACTCGCCAAAGCTTCTGCCTGAACAATTGTCTCGGCATCTGCAGAAACTGGCCAAGATGAAACATTGAGAATATACTGGAAGATCCCTGAATGACAAGGTAAGAAAAGTATTTTCAGATCGTTGGTAGAATAGGATCCTACGATGGTTTTGTTCTTGAAAACCAGGCATTGGTATTTCACAGGATCCACCTGAAAAACAAAATCTCTGTCATTTTCAGCAGACTTCTTGCCAGAGGACAGCTTCTTTCAAAATACCACATTTAACTGGCATCACTGCTCAGCACAGAAATTTTGTATATTATTGCATCTTTATATTCATGTCCCACTCCCATTTCACTCAACTATGAGCATTTTCTTCTAACTTAAGAAGTTAGACAAGTCAGCCCAAAAGTTGCTGGACTTCCTTTCCAGCATCTAGTGAAAGATTAACACTAGGAATATAGTATTTATTACATTTGAAAATTAATTCGTAAGTAAAATCCTAATTTTGAGAAAGAACGTCAGTACAAGAAATAAAGTTCATTCTACTTGGTGCCTTCTGCCATCAATGATGAAAAGAAGGTGTATGAGGGAGGCTTAATAGAAATGTTAGTGGATAGAGGTCACCAGTAAATCCCAGTGCAGATGCTTTAAAGTTTATGTTGAACTTATTAATAGATAATCTTCATGCAGGAGAGACAGCGTATCTCAGAATTAACTTTACTGAAAAAGTATTTTTTTAATTATATTGTGCAGCAAACAAACTAAATGCATATATTTATTCACAGAAACAACTGTAAATGGGACTGTCAACTGCCAAGTAACTTAATGAAAAAAGCACCTCCTGGTACAATAGAATCTCAGGTTTGAAGAGCTGCATAACAGCCTTATGACACTGAGTAACTGGAAAAATATATAAGAAATCTTAACTCTCATATATACATGTATGTATGTACACAAACACAGAATCATGCTTTGGTGTTTTTAAAGAGGAAATATTCAGGGAAAACGAGCAAAACCAGAAGTCATGCTCCTGGAAGGACACGTGCTACATCTGCTGGAAAAAATATACGCAAGGGGGAAATAAGAATTTATAAAACTTACAAACAACAATATATTGTCTGTCATTTTTCAGTAAAAAGGACCATCAAACAAAAGCAGCAAGAACCAGATTTAAAAAAGGAAAAAAAGCAGTAGTGCATAGACTCCACAATTGAACTGAGCTGCCAACATCACTACAGAATTTCAAAAGATTTATTAAATAAAGAGCAGACCACCAAAAACTAATAAGAACAGAAACAACACCTAGCTCAGAAGTTCCCAAACATCAAATTGCTAGAAGCTCAGAATATCCTATGCTTGTTCTGTTGTTATATTCCTTTCTACCAAGAGTATTTATCAGTAAAGAAAATTAAATTATACTAATAGACCTTTAGTCTAACTCTGTCTCCTGTTCTTTAGATCGTTTACCTCTGGAACTACTACTTTGCTGACAGAGTAGACAGAAATTAACAAAACTGAAGTGCAAGGTGCCCAAGGTGCAAGGTGGCCTACAAGCCACATATAACCTGGAGAACAACCCATCCAGCTTGAAGCTTCCTCCAAATATTTCTTCTTCTCTGTCACACAAGATCTCCCTAATTTCATAAAAACTGGGAGCAAACTCTACAAAACGTTTCAGCAGTAAGAGTCCCCAGCATGGATATTTTCTTTCCTAGGGCTGAATTTTCTTGCATACAAAGGTGGGAATGAACAAGCAGTAAACTCACACCTACCACAATTTACACAAGCAAAACAATTCTGCAAGTTAATTTCCTCATGTGGCATTTATCTCCACTATTCCTGCCCCAGGTGGCCTGGCTGAAAGAAGGTAGCACTGGTTTTGTGCATATTAACTATAAAACAGGAAAAATCCATACAGATCTGTACAGAGGGCTCTAATTTTACATATGACATCTGATAAGATTACAGCATTATGCCTATAACTTCATTAAAAAAAACCCAAACTCTTACCTTTACCCCATTCACTGAAACACTGAGTATTCCAATGCTGACCTGCAACCACCGTTCAGTTGGATTAAAAATGCCAAGAACTGTCTGTGATGCAATTCCCACACAACAGGCATTAGGGAACTTCAATTCCTCTGGTACTTTTATATGTCCTTTGGAAGAAAATACAATTTTGTTAGTACCAGGTACCCAGAAGCAAATCAGCACTCAGACTGTCATCACATAAAGTTCATAAACTCACTAAACAAATTCTTTGTTATGAAAACAAAATGTTCGGCTCCTACAGTTTTCATAAGAATATTTTCCACAAGACTGATAATCGGAATTTCAAGCAACACTTTATAATTTGCTTCTTGCTTGGAGTTCTAGTGTCACGAACAAAAACACTCACGGAAGTAGCATATCCCATGCAGACACTAACCCACAAGTATATGTATTTATGGATAGATATACATACTATGTATAATATAGAAAATATACTCAGTGTTCACAGTTTAAACAGTACCAGTCCCACTCAGAAAATATGAATATCAGTATTACATCAACTTTAGAACATTTACACTGACCAAAAAGGAATATTTTTTTTTTTTTTAACCAGAGTATAACTCTTCCTCGAAAAGTTTTTCAGGGAATTTTTGCTCCAGAAAGTACTGAGTACTCCTAGAGCAGATTTTTGCTGTGGAAAATAAAAAGAAATCCTGCTTCAAATATTTTACTTCCAGGAAGTCCTTCTAAAATATCCAAAACAACTCTTTCAGCATAATTGCAACATTATAATGGCAACCCAAAACTCAAATGGAGATCTCTGGCACACCGAGGATCAATCTTCATTACGTCTAGAAACGCACTAATGAGTACTCATGTCAAATTAAAAATTTGACTTCTCGGTTAGACACATGATCACCTGAAGTAGTTTTAGTTATTTGAGCAACAAGCTTTAAAATAAAGCCATACGCTCTTATTCCCCTCCAAAAAATAATATCTAGCACAAGTATGGAGGTGAAAATATAAAGTAAGACTAGCATCACTGGAAATTCAGTTCAAAAACTCAAGTTCACCAAAAATGAAGTTTAGACTATATAAATATTCAGAGTTCAAAAAGAACATAGAAATTATGTGTATTAAAATTCAGGCAAAGAATGAGATTGTTCAAATTTCACTACTTTAAAATGCACTAACAAGATCAATGATTTACAACAAGTAATAAACAGAAAATAACCTATATACTGTCAGAAATTCAAACATTAAACCCCACTAGCCAGTCATTTCATCTGAAAGAACTGGTCAGAAAAAGTATAGGAAAACAAAAACAAACAAGCCACAACTAATGAGAGCATAGGTTTAAAAAAGTCTTTAAAGTGAAGCACTAATTTGCTAAGCCAAGATACAGAGACAAAGCAGAAAGTATGGAAGACACTTGGCAGCTTGTCTTTCCCCTTCATAATCAGAAAATGGCTTAAGCCCTCCACTTTCCTTCTCAAATTTCTCAGCTTAACTGACTGCTAATACTAATACCAAGTTAAGCTAGAGACAGAAATTTCAGAATTCTGAAACTGAATTTCCAGAGCACGACTTCTCTTGCCTAGCATGAACTACAGCTAGGATTTCCTTCCTCCTATGAAAGACAGTGTCAGATCCTTTAAACAAACACAAAACTATCAAATGCTGAAGCACAATACTGAATTTCTTCTAGATCATGAAAAATTTCTTTTAAGACTATCAATAGGACCATAAGAATAGACACTGAATTCCAAGAACATCATTAAATAAGGAAAATTACCAATTCCACTTTTTAAAATAGCAAAGCTTGCATAAAGAATAACTGTGGTTACACTTAGTAGTCAATTTTATTCACTGTATCTTAGCATCAACATTATCACCATTCTTGTCCACAGCTGTATTTTAAACACACTCAAAAACACACTTACCAATACCAGGTGACTTTAACAACTCCCACTCACTTCTACCAGCTCCAAGAGGTTGTCCAGTACATGATTTTATATTTAAGATATTCTCATTCCAGGAAGCAGAATGTGGCTTACAAAGTGAAGCTGCACCCAAAGAGCCAGGACCAATATTTGGACCTATAGGAATTCCTGCTGTAAGTGGATTCTCAACATGTCCTGCTGGGATCCCTGAGCAAGGAAGCCCTGCTGGAAGACCAAAACCTGCCGAGCTGCAGCCATGAAAGCGAGACAAAACTGTATTTCCACTCGATGGTATATTTCCCACATGCTGTTGTGCAAACGGAGCTGTTGCAAGAGAAGGTCCTGTAAGCAGTGTGGGAACAGAAGAAGAAAATGCTTGACTGTCAGAGGTAGTGACATGGGATTTAAAGCTTGAAATGAAAACATATTGTTCACCATGGGCATTTTGATTGAATGGCATATAAGTGTTTAATCCAGGAATAACAGGTAGTATATTTAAGGCTGGTAATTCTTGTCTCTGTGCTGTGTGTGTTTGTTCCTGCCACACTTCTTGTGCATCAACTTTAAGGGAAAGTGGCTGAAGGATGCAGAACTTACTTGGTAAAGCTGATTTAAGGTGGTCTAGCTCTTCACAATTTGCTGCCACATTAGAAGGAACAGATGCAAGGTGCTTTCCATTCTTTGGAAAGCCTTCTTTGGACAGTTCTTGACCCAGTACATCATCAAGATTTCTTTTAAGACCAGCAAATTCATTTTCTTCTGATTTCTGGTCAATACTAGGCAGTGCTTCTTTTCTCTTTCTTTGACATAAGTGGTCTTCCAGATTTTCATTTTTATGTTCCTGCGAAGGAGTTGGGCTGGCTCGAATTATTGTTGTGCTTAGTTCACTAGCATCTTCATCCTAGTACACAAATACAATATGCAGTTTTACAAATTTTAGAAAAGCAAACAGGGTACATAAAATGAGACAGAGCTTAATACTGGTACTGCCATCCAAAAGAAACAATCCAGTTTGTCAAGTCTTGTCTGAAGTTTGGCTTTTGTAACATCTGTGGCTCTTGACCTTGAAATAGAAAACCTGCAACTTCAACCTGTTTGCTATCTAGAGTCACATTCTAGACAGGTGTCCTTAGTCTGTTTGGGATGGAGTTAGTTTTCCTCTAAGCAGCCTCTGTGGTGCTGCATTTTTAAATTTGCGAACAAAACAATGTTGATGACCCACCAGTGTTCTAGCTATCACTGAGCAGTGCTTGCACAGTGTCAAGGTCACCTCTGTTTCTCACTCTGCCACTCCAGCCAGTAGTCTGGGGGTGGGCAAGAAGAAGGAGGGGACAGTGAGGACAGCCTACCCCAACTGACCAAATTGAGAATCCACACCATGTAATAAAACCAGCAATAAAACTGGGGAGGAATTTTTCCAAAGTAGCTTTTGCTTCAAGACTGGCTGGGCATTGGTCTGCTGGTAGCAAGTGATTGCCTTTGCATCATTTTTCCCCCTCCCCCTTCACTTATTAAACCATCTTTATCTCAACCCACAAGTCACCCACTCCACCTTTTTGCCCTTCCAATTGCCTGCTCCAATCCCCTGTGCCACCAGCTGAGGTCAAGCCATTACCACGCTAGGCATTGATAGTAAAAGAATGCTCTGCTCTCTGAAGTTACCATTGACTAAAAGTTTCCATAGGGCCAAAAATGTCTGGCTTCCTACGATTTGTAGAAGACCATTCTGTGGAAAAGTAACTGTACTATTAAAAAACAAACAAATAAACCACTCACACAGAAACACCAAACCACACAAACGGAGCAGACTTTTAAACTCACTGACAGGTTCACAAACATTATTCTAAAAAACAGAGACCTGCAGTGTGTTGTCTTATTTACTGTATTTGGATCCAATACCAGGAAGATTTTCACATTTAAAAATGCATTAATCAATCCTAAATAGCAGCATCCTAGTGCAGTCTAGATAATTTCCCTCCTTATTCTTTACAATGTCTTTGAACTCCAAGATGCTTATTTAGGTCTAAGTTTCATGTAACAAGAAATGAGAATCCCTCAAGTATGAATAGTCCACTAACGAAAAGCTGATGTCATTAGGTATCAAATCTGTACTTCGGGTTTTTAGTAAAAGCCAAGGACCTAGAAGCAGTAAGTTACAGTGACATCATAGCAGATTTTTGGAGGAAAAAGAAACCAACAACAACACAACTGAATGGCCCTGAACCAAATCTCTAATCAAAAAGGATTAATTTGAAATGCATGAAAATGCACTGACAAACACTTTCTTCGTACATTCACACAAAAAAATAATCAAAGCCCAGAAACCTTCCATTTTGGGAGGCATGCACAGTGTAGGTGGAATGAGCACACACAATGTGTTTCAAGGACTTTCCTACTGGGTTAACTGTCAAAAGCAGAATTGATTACACTTTGTAATGCACTGTTCATGGCTACTAACAGGAGCACCTACACTAATCAGTGGAGGAGGACTGACCATGGGAGAACCACCCTCCCACAAGTGGCATCACACTTGGTAGACTTCACAATACAGTGGATGGAACTCCAGGTATCTCCCCTACCAATGTGGAAAATGAAAGCGTTCTTTAGCTGTGCTATACAGGTTATTTTTTTTCTTGTAAAGTACATCCAGATCACAGAGTCCATTTTCAAAGTAATTCTTAAAAGTTTCAAAACCAGAACCAGACAGTGTGGTATCAAAGCAATCAGACATCAGCTCAGGACAGGCTTACCTACAGAACTCCTACACAGGAAGAAGAGAGACACAAAAAATGATAATGAGTATCTACAGCATAAAGCAATTGTTTAGCTTAAGTAAACAGGACCTGGGAAGCAGAGAAAGGCATGTGAAAGGGAAAGTAGCTGTTCACAACATTGTGCAAAGGTAAGCTGCGAGTTGCAATCCTTTAAAAAGGGCATTCAGGGGCAGCTGCTTGTGGTAACACCAGGTCAAATCAACCACACAAGAGAAGGAAAAAAAAAAAAAAAAAGGCAACCTGACCCTAGCATTAAAGGGAGAGGGCACTACTCGTTAGAGAGATTGTGCCATACTGGGTATTCAGATGCGAAGATAACACCAATACAACCATCCTTGTTGTCTGTAAGAAGCTTCAGGCAAGGGACAAGAAAGTGGCTCTTAACAAGTACAAATAAGACAGATCTCTCGGTCTCTCTCAACATAAAAGATTACTAACCCAAAGAAATACATTAAGACTGCATGATACATGTGACTTATAAATGTACTCATAATACTAATGTAAGACTTTAGGAAAGTACTTGAGGATCTCCTTGCTGACCACTCAAACAGCACCATCTCTTCAAGACAGGGGGACAAACTAGTATGCAGCCAGTTACACTAAAGCATCAAGAGCCACTCATCGCCATGAGATGACAGGAATCTATAACCACATGCATTTCAAATGTGAAACAGACCCAAGAGGCAATGCTATGCCAGCACAGACAGCAAACAAATACCATTTAAATTTGCTCTTGAGTTCCTTCCTACAGGACCACAATTCCCACTGGAAACATCAAGATGGAAGAGAACAGATATTCCCTGTGTAACTTGAACAACTAGACCTAGAACAAAATGGGCTATAGCCCTGAACACACGGTTCCTTCTTCTTGATGCTTTCAGCATGAGAGAACATTGCTGCTGGTGGAGGAAGAGAAGACTTCACTAAGCTTTCACTAGCTACCAGTCCTCAAAAGCCTCATCCTCTGCAAATTAAAAAAAAAGGTGCATAGTAAATAGCACCGCTATTTCCTGTGTTAGAGAAATACACAACTGATAAAGATACTACAAAATAAATGCAACTGCTGAGATTTACAGAGACATGGATACAGTCAGAGAGGTTTTTTAGCTTTGGTTTTTAAACTTCCATCCACATTTCCAAACACTTTGGAAGGGAGGATGCATGACAAAGATTTTAGATTCCAAAGAACCCATGTATTTAGATATAAAAATGCCAATTATCTTAATCAGTATAAGATTGCAAGTCTGAACAAAAGTTTCACTCTCAGAGTACACTGTTTGCTAAAGCTGTAAAAACAGCCAGAATGACTTTCAGAGGTAGAAAATGATTGCTTCAGTTCTGAAAAGAAGTTTAGCCGAAAGACATATTTATAAAAATTTCTCCAGGTGGGGAAAAAATATTCTCCTAACAACAGAAGCTGTGCAGAAAGGGAGCCTCAGGGGTGATTAAATCAGATATAGATCCTACAAACTACTACTGGAACACTGCACTGCATTCCAAGAATGGAATGACTTTAAAAGGAATTGAGGAAAAAACAAAAGGGGAAAAACACATTGACTCTAACTTTTTTCAAAAGTCAGTAGTTCTTTGAATGTTTTACTATGTTTATGTTGATTAGAATTTGTGCATTTAACACAATCTATTTCAGAACTGATATTTCTGAAAGTCAAGAATGGGGCAGAACCTCTTCCCTATGCACAGCATGTCCTAAATTGTTCTGAAACCCTTACGGCTTTTCTAATTTAGGATTATTTTAATCATTTAAGGATTTGTTTTAGAGTTCATGGGAAGGTGTTGTTTTGTTTGTTTGTTTCAAATAAAGGGAATTAATACATACTTACAGTTCAAAATTTGCTTACCCAGTATGTGTCTGGATCATGTATTTCAGCTGTGTTCTTAAGGGTAATGTCAGATGCAGAGACATACGTTAATCTGCTCATGCTAGGACTTGAGTAAACTGACTGGGGTAGTAGACTCTCTTTGCAAGAAGATGCCTGATAATGTGATGTGCAAGTAAACTCAGCTGCAGACCTGAAAATCAGACTCAAAGTATGTCAGTATTAGAATATATTTCTAATGCTGCCCCCAAGAAAAATCAATGCTACACATTAGCTATACTATTCTAAAAGTCAACTTACTTAGCCATTCTGTTTAGTACAGTCAACAGAAATGAGAAATCAGGTCTCAATCAACCTTTACAAGTTCTGTCTTTCATGTACATAAAACTCATTTTCATTGGATATAAATCCATCAGAGTTCCACGACTGAACTCAGTTGTTAAGGTCACAGAAACAGCAACTTATTAAAATTAAAAAGGTGAATCAATATACTTGTATCTAACTAGACAGAACAACGTCAAAAAAAAAAAAATCATTCAATATCTCAGGCACCACATGTTATTATTTCCTATTCACTGCTGAGATTCTCTTCATTTCACACACCTGAAAACAAAGGATCTTTCACCACTTTGTCAAACAAGAAGAGATAACATGAAACCAATTAAAGTCACTGACAATTTCAACTGGAAATCCTAATGTCTATATAACACGCTTATAAAAATACATATAATTCTGCTCATTTTAACCTCACAGAAATGCCAGACAGCCTGTAATTCTAATATCATGTACAATATGCTAACTATAGTCAAATATCAAACAGTGAACTTAAAATTTACAGCAAAGAAATCAGTTGCCTCCTCTTTTTATTAAAATATACATAACCACTGGCTACCGGTCATGTTTATTTGTTTGAGACTACAAAATCAACTTAGTTGTAATCTTATAGTTTATACAACAGTTATTGTTATGGGACCTCATTTAAAAAAAACATTGCCCTTCCAGTTGTTAAAAAAGCCTCAAATCTTAAACACAAGTAGCAATTCCAAAATGCAAAATGGTCAAAAGCAATACAAATATTTCTGCCCATTCCCTCTCACAACAAGCAGTGGTGTGAAGCAGAGAACCAAACTGAGTTAAATACTTGCAAGTTTATAAGACATATTTTCATTGGCCTATACAATGTCAAGCTTTGTTATCACATAATTAACACCATAACCCCCAACCAAGTAGTATGAGTTACACTAGAGTAACGATAAATAAATACAGCATTTATAGCTCCATCAACACAAAGTTTTATGTATCTGACTGGCTATTTCGTACTCTTGCATTATTGGATAATCCTGAGCAGAAACAGCAAACGTGTTCCCATCCAGCATCTGTCTCATCAGAGCAGTGAGGAAAAATAAAAAGTTAACAATTCCTTAGACTGCCTGCCCATACACATAATACAAGCAAACAGAAAGCTTAGTCCAACAATGAAGTCTTAGCTTAATAAATATCTTCTATAAACAGAGATCAAGGACAACAATCAAACTAAAATGTGATCCCTCAAAAAATCTCATGAAGCATTAATAATTCTTACAACCTGCACCAAGACATTTACCCTGAAAATGCTGTTCCAGAAGCCTCACTAGGAGAAGAGTGAATTAGTGGTGAAGTTGAAGGTCTGAAGCTACACTGATCATCATCTAGAGGCTGCAAGTCACATTCAGGTAGAACGGGTTTACCCTCTGGTAAGTAAACAGAATTTAATAACAGTATTAATTTAAACACAGGAACAAGGCTACTGTCAAGAAAAGGCTTTTCAGCAACTGGTTACATTTATATAGGTTTACTTACCAGTACTATTCTGGGAGGTTGGGGAGAGCTTCTCAAAAGTTACATGTTTCGCATTCCCAACACAACCAGTACTGGCATCTTTGTTTCTTTTCTCTGTTTTTGCATTTTCCTTCTCTTCATCAGTGTTCAGTTTCTGCTTAAGCTTTGCTTTTGTAGGACTTACTGAGACACACTGACTGGATTGCTTGGCAGGTTTTAAGTTGCTGACTGACAGAGTACTTCCTGTACTTCTCTCCACCAAGTCATTACCTGGTCCAGGAATAGCATTTGTTGCTTCATCTACTGTTCCTGCATCTTCCCTGATGCAAGATCTACCAGTCTGATCATTGGTCTGGTAAGCAAGCGGACTTCTCCGTGCCACTTCCACTTTTCCTGCTAAATGAATTCCACACATCTGTGCTTCATTTCCAGTAGGTGAGGTCTGGGTATCAAGTGTATCTGATCCAAGATCAGCATTCACTGACTGTAAATGCTCACTATTTACTAAACCAGATAACTTTTCTGAATATTTAACACTATTTGAAGTTACATCTTCACGGCTGGGAACACCAGATGGACTAGAGAAATTCTGAATATCGTTTTTTTCATTAAAATAATCCACAAATGGCTTCTCTATTTCTTGCTGCTTGCTATGATTATTTATCAAGTCTTCTGCAAGAGTATCCTTATTTTTATCTTTGCCCAGTAAAAAGGCATCAGGCATAAAGTTCTGTACAGATGCTTCATGTTTCACAATGCTCTCATATTCGCTTTCATGTCCGATCTCATCTGTTTGTTTGAGGTATTTTTCCATATCAAATTCTCTATTTTCCACAATGCTGGACAAGACCTGATTAGTAGAGAGTTCTGTCTCTTTAACAATTCCAGGAAGGAAACACGTTCTTTTATTTTTTTTAGAGAGTGCCATCATCATAGCAGCTAGCTGGGAAGGATCAGCACTAGAGGAAACATTAGCAATAGCAGATGCAATTGTACTAATACTCAGGACAGAGTCAGAATTATTAGATACGTTGTCTTCAAACTTGTCTTCCTGAATTCCACCCTACAAGAAACCAATATGACTTAAGCACCAAATCAAGACATTTTTGTTTATTGTTTTATTTTCTGTGTTTTGTTTCATTATTTTGCATTTTGGTATATGGTAATATATTAACATCTCCAGTTGTTACACTTTTAATTGCCTGTCAAGAAAGAGCATTGCAATAGGCATAATTCTCATTATACTGAGTTTAAGTCTACTCTACAAAGTTGTTTTTTAAAAAAAAAGATGAAATAAAGATTGCCTACTAGGAAGCCTTAGTTCCTGTAAAACTTTTAAAATCCTAAAATGTTTTAATTCAGTTGCAAGAATTGGGAGTAAAATCCCATCAGGAAAAAAACAGCAGAGAAGCAGCAACTATGACCAAATACAGTGTCTTCCCACTAAAAAGGGGAAGACACAGCCAAATATCAGAAACTTGATCACATTACGTCAATAGGAATCTGAAAAACTATGGGCTGATGAACCAAGCAGCTACAAAAGTGAAGGAGGGATAAAAAGGAAAACAAGGTGGTGATAGTAACACCTGACTCACTATAGCAGGGACATCAAACTCATCTTCCCCAGGGGCCACATCAGCCTCGCAGCTGCCTGAAAGGGCCGAATGTGATCTTAGGACTGTATAAATGTAATTGGTCATACATTTATACAGTCCTAAAATTACATTCAGCCGTTGAAGGCAATCACAAGGCTAATGTGGGCCCCAATGAAAATGAGTTTGACACCCCAGCACTACAGGATCATGGCATTCTAATCAAACTATCCTAACAAACAGTGGCACCTGCTAGGGTTCAAATGATCAATATAAAAAAGTAGTGGCTTGATATTAAAGTCCAAATTTAGCCATACTCAAAGAAACAATAATAATTTGAGCTATTTGAATTTTGCTCAAGTTCACAGTTGAACTTAAAAATACAAAAGAAATACCTTAGCTTTACTTTTGGTAGCAGCTTCTGTATTTGTGCTTTTATGTATTTCACTTACAGCATCCATGCTATGCCATGCACTTTCACAGCTAGTAGAATTTGCATGTTCTTTTGGTTTTGCTTCTAAGTCACCTAAGAACGAACCAAAAGACAAAGAATTAATTCATAGTAAGTAAATTGTCTAAACACCTGCATTCCTGGGATATACATGTTCTTTTAATGCTCTATAGAAAACAGAGCTGTTATAATGGCACAAATCCAAATACTGAAAGCATCATTTGTTTCCTGTACAGTACTCAAAGTTTACATTCAAGTCACAAAATTAGCTGCTATTATGAATACCATGCTCACACTCTTCAAATTTTATTTTCAGGTAGCTTATCCTATCAGCATAAGCTAAACAAACCTTTCCATACAATGGCGTTTGTAAGATAACATGAACATAGACAAAACTCCAGTAGAAAACAAGAACAGTTAGATCTGAGTAAAGCCAACTTTCTTATGCTGGACACAGCGTTTGGCTGAGGTAGATGGCAAGTGGTGACTTAGAAGGATTATGTTTAGGAGGGTGTTTGTTTCTGAAATGATCAAAGCCATGAATAATCTTGACTGGGAGATGAAACCCAAACTAGGAGGTATTATTCATATGAGATCCAGAGGCTACCATTTAAACAAATGGATTCCTACTTGAAGGAAAATATCTGGACTCCCTAGAACACTAAAACCAGCTTTTAAAGACAGGTGAGAAAACAAGTACAAAACAACATTTTTGGTTTCATTTGGTTAGCGGGGAGGTATTGTTTTGTTTTGTTTCTTATTTTTTGTTTGTTGTTGGGTGTTGTGGTGTAGTTGTTTGTGGGTTGGGTTTTTTTGTGTTTTTTTAAATCTTTTTTTATTACTATTATTTACTTCTGTTCTTGTAGTAGGTATTTGGGGCTTTGACATACTTTGTATTTCAAGTAACATCCTTCTTTGGCTGCTGACCCCTCAGCTTCCTCTCCATCCCCTGCTCCTTAAGCAGGAATTGCATACTGGTAGTGCTCACAAAGGTTATTATTGCCAGTACTAATGAAAATCAGATAGCAATAACTATGAATATCTGGGCCAAAAAGTGACCCAAATATCTCCCTTCACTAGCCTTTATAGCAACCCTCATGTCAAAATAAACATATTTTCTTATTTTTCTATTATTCAAAGCAATAATTATACTCTAATTTCATTGGATAGAGGTCATGAACTCAATGAAATCCTGGTATTTTTGACAAAAATTCAGACTACTGTATAGTGAATTTAAGCACACCAACACTAGATTTTTAAAAAATAATTATTAGAGACCCTTTAAAAATATTTGCAAGGTCCCGCTATGAGTAAAATTACAGCTGTAAAGCTGTTTCGAGGAAGCAGGCTCCATGAAAGCCTGATATTTTTCACCAATGTAAAAAAGTATTTAAATCATTGCACTTTCAGTACAAGAAGATTCACAAAGATAGATGTTGCCACAATCCTATCAAGATCAGTTGAGATGCTTTAAAATGCACTTATCCTTTCCTAAACAAACATTAATGATAGGCATATATATAATATATATATATATATTTTTTATATATATATATATATATATATATATGCCTGCTGTGATCTTTACAGATAAAATTTTGGAGGAACCTCCTAAATTATTTATGTAAGTTAAACAGATACCATGCGATTGTTACTTTTTTTTTTTAAAGATGGCAGAAAAAATGTAGACTATGTTTTATGCAGATACGGTCAGCTCAGCTATAACCCAAATTGTTTTCCTTCCTTCTCCTATCCTCTATACTTACATGAGGAAACAGACCAATTTTCTGTGGTTTTTTTGTTTGGTTGGTTGATTTTTTTTTGTTGGCAATCCATTTATACATCTCTTTCAGCAGGAAAACTCTTACGAGACTTTTATTATTACAAGACATTCTGGTAGTTATCCAGTATCTGAAAATGCTGAAATATCTAAAACAATTTAGGGTAGTATTTGGCATTGGAACCTTCTTTCTTGCAAGTGTTTAGGTTCTGTGTTTTTCTGTGGTGGGAAGGGTGGTGGAGTGGAGGTGCTAACAGAAAGTGATCTATTTGTTGAATGAAAACTAGAGTCTTTCTGTCACAGAATACTCTTAATAGTCTTTAATAGCTATATATTAATACAAGTAATTCTTAACTACTGTTATAACTACTGCCTAAGGCTGAGCCTTCTGTTCTCTAATTACCTGGAAACATCTCAAACAATTGTGAAATCTCATGGCCAGTGTCAGCTCCTGACGAATCAGATTGCCTTAGCAAAGCAACAGGTTGTCTTTTCTTCGGAGATGTAATACAGTAACCAAAAGATGGCTATAAAAACAAAAATATTCCAGAATACAGCATAAGTAAATCAAATCATTAATTAATAGGTTCTGTGTGCTTACAAAGCAGTTTCAGCCATAGTGCCTCCCCAGTTGGTGTTTGGCTCTCATGCGACTGAGAAATAACATATGCCTCCTAGCATCCCAAATACCTAGTCCAAATACATTCACATTCAATGTACACATAAAATAAACTAACAACTTATTTATATCAGTTAGACAAAATAAAGTACATATGCTCTCATCATCTCTGGCTGGAGGCATGATCTGCCTCTCACCCTCTGAACGCACCAGGGCAGCATGCCAATTCCACCAATTCACCAGGACATGACTAAATTACACATATTTGTAAGCATGTTTGACTTCTTTCTGCCATTTTACACACTTCCCTGTCTTTTTTTTTTTGTCTGCAACACAAATGAAATGCTGTCTTCCAACAGCAGATAAGAGACAGGTATCAGACAGATGCAAGAAGCATACAGAAGTACGTAGGTTAGAGTCTAGATAACTCTGTTTTACTGAAGTTGGGCATTCGCCTAGATAGGTCAACAATCAACAGCCATTCAGAGATACCCTCACTGTTCAAATACCCCTGTCTGAGCAGCTTTTCATTCAACTGCTGTATGGATTGTTTGCTTGGACCTCCACTGCGTACCCTGTATATGGTATACTTTTCTCTCTCTAATCCTACACATAATTAGTTCCTGGGCAAAAGGTGAAGATGAAGATTCATCAATAACACCAGCCAGCCCTTCACATCAGAAATGCCCAGTGGGAAACAAAAGCCAATCCAGACCTGTCACACATAGAGAATTTCCTTTGCAAATTAACTTAAAAAAGTAGTTCTCATAAAAAAATGTTACAATATAAAAAAAAACCAAAAGTAATGCTAGCTATTGCTTTAATATTAACATTAGAATACATACCCGTTTCACATCACTGCCTCCACCAAGACACCCAAGAGCTGCAGATCTCTGACCAAAGAACTCCCCCAAAGACAAACGTAAATAACTGGCATCTTTATCAAGATCCGATGTTCTCAGCAGAATGCAGCTATTGGGTGATCTCCATGAAGCATCTGCTAATTCAGATGCATTTGCAATGTCTACTTTTTCCACCTGCAGACAGAGATTTCAGAAGATGTAAATAGCAAATAAATTAGAGAACCACTCTGTTTACACTGAGATAATTAGTTACCTGCACAAGTCTGTGTGCTTTCTCAAATTCTTCCTGGTCTTTTGCAATCATAGCTGCTGCTTCAGCTTCAAACCAAAGGGAAAATTTATTAAAATAAGGTATAAGTTATTAAGTGTTGTAATTACTATTTTGCATCATTAAACTAAATTTTGAGGGACAGATATTGCAATATTTAATTCCATATCTGAGACAGTTTGGAATGCTTTTTGAAACAAAAGACTCTTCACAGGAAGAGTAGGAAACACAGCAAGAAGCTAACAACTATAATGATAATATCATTACAGGCTAGTATCAACAACAGCTTGCAAGTAATTTGTAGTATCTAAAGCCTAGAGGCTTCGCAACACCAAATACTGATTTGTTGAAATGAAAAAAAAAAAAAAGGGAGGAAAGTGTAACTTAATACTATTACAGATAACAGCTAACTAAAAAGGAAACAGATCACATACCTCCAGTAATGAACTCGTCATTTATTTTATCATCTTCAGACAGATTTAAATCTTGTTCTTCATCAAATGAAGTATAATATGCAAGATCAGTCACCCATTTGCCCTCTTCATTTTGATAGACAATGCTGTGTGGTAAATCACCTGAAAGATACATCAAATGCTACACTGTTGATTAAAATAAAAAGGAATATGACAAAGTCTCTTAAGTTTACATTAAAGAGCTCACTTGCAAGAAGTAAACAACAAATTAAAAAAATGTAGCTCAAGTTGCTTCAACTGCAAGCTTAAACTAGTTTCATCATCAAATAAACAACAGTCAAGTACAATATGCATCAGTCAGTATTAAAAAAAAAAAAAAAAAGAAAGTTAAAATTTATCCATGCTATATACGTTTTTATTACCAGTTCGTACAACTAAAGAAAAATGCATAGCTTACAATTTTATTTCTTTTTCCATGCGACGGATTCTGGTCACAACTGTATAAATGGGTTACATCTAAAGCAACCTACCTCTGTCTGTTGTAGCTAAACTTATGTTCTCGCAGCTGTCTGCAGTTGGAGACAGGTAAGTATCAGCAAGACCGACTCCACTTTCAGTTGCATCTGTCTGAGGTGCATTTGCACTGGGAAGAACTTTAGGGGTGGTGTAGGGCCCCAAAAATCCTTTTGCTGTGTGTAGTTCCTCTGCACCAGAAGCAGCAGACTGATGCTCAGAGGACTGTGTTTCTTGCTTTGGAAGGACACCTGAGACATCAGCTTTATGGCTGTCAGTGCACTGAAGATACAGTGAATCTAATCGCAGCTCAGAAGCAGTGCAGGAATCAAGCACATCCCCAGTAGTCATGGAGTTCTTAGAAAACAACAATCATTTAAGAAGTGTCAGAAGTGCAATTTTTAACTGTTTGTGATAACAGTTCCAGGTACTAACTTGTTTGAAAAATGTATCTAAAACCAAAATGGTGTTATCAATTTTTTGTAAAGGAAGTTTGGGTTATTAGTTCAAACTCTAACAAGCTTTCAAATGCACTGCCATCTTCTACTGCAGTCTTACTCTATATGATAAACAAAAATTTAAATTACAATTTCATACCTGTTGCCGTGCTGCTCTGGGCAGCATTTCTCTTTGCACAGGACATCCAGTTATTCCTTGATTTTGTGAACCTTCATCAGTAGCATTTCCAGAGTCTGCTCCTGTCACAGCCTGGTAAGTGCTGGGAACCTGAAAGTTCTCCTTTTGAAATAAATAAGATTTCAGTTACACTCAAACAGGTATATCAAAGAAAAAAAAAAAAAAAAGTAACACTACAGTTGTTTTCACAGTGTTAAGAGATTCTCTAGTAAAGAAATTATCATACTTTGTTCACCCCGGTGCCACTGCCAGGGGCATCTCTAGCTGCTGTAACAGCACCACCACCAAGGACAATAGCTACTGGCTATGCCAACCTACGCATCTGCCTCCAAGGGCACACAAAGAAAGAAGATGCAGGATCTTTTCTTATTCCTACTACATCCTTTCATTCCCTTTAACAAGGGAACTGTGCTACTTCTCTTCCCCTTCTGGATGATCCACTGCTGGATGAGGACTCCAAATCCAATTCGGAACCAGTTCTATCTATCCCATTGCCTATCTACGATGGCAGTGAAGCAGAAATGTCTTACACAAACAGAGAAGACCTGAGGTCAGAGAGCAAAACTGTGTGATTCTCACTCTTCAAACAATCACCTATCCCTTTCTTCACATACAGCCATACATCAGCAACTGACAGCCTATGCAGACTACTTTTACAGGGTTAAAATATCACTTCCCACAGCTTGGAAACCCTGATGTCAGTTGGGAAGTTTCTGAAATTTCAGAAGCAACAGTTCATTTAACTTTTTAAATCAATCACACTTTCCCATTCTGGTCAGAATTGCATCCATTGCTTCAAAGCCAAGAAAATGGAAAGGCACTTAATTCCCCACAATCTGTTTGTAATGGAGCTAACTGCTGCTCAAAGGCAAACCACAAGCCAGCAGCTTGCTGCTCTACACTTACCTTTCACACACTGAGCAGTTATTTAAGAGACTTACTCTGCTGGAAAAAAGAGTCTCCGTAATGCTATATACACTTACTAAAACCTTGGACATTCCTATCCAAGACAATAAACCAGTGATCAAAAAGATTTTATAAACTAGTTGTATGATATAAAAGAACTGCCAGCATGTTACTTCTCCAGTTATGGAAACAAAAAATAAACCAGAATGAGCTACAGTTAAAACTAACTCTAATTAAGAAGAGCAACAACTACTAATAGTAGCTTTGTCACAGAATCATCAGATTAAAATGAAGCAATTCCGACACAGAAAATAAGACCATAAGAAAATAAGACATTACAAGCAAGTCACAAGTGAGATGAAAAGATGGCCTTGGCTTCAGTTCAGCTGACCAGCTTGCTGGAGCTGCACGGGACAGTGTAAAGTAAGCATTTTATGGGTATTAGCTTTTTAAAAGACATTTATCATTTGTCAAGAAAATATTTGCACTCAGAAGCTGGTAATCAAAATTAAAATTATGCCATCACAAGACAATGTATTCATATCAGTAACCATTATCAGTAGAGGCTCCCACTTAGTTATCAATTATATAATTTCCCTTAGTGGACTTGAGAGGATCCAAAGGATTTACCTCCAAACATTTTACCATCTCTGACACTATAAACCACCACCAGGAAGCTGAGAAGGGAAACAATATGTATAAGAAACATTCATACCTTAAACCGTTCAAGAGAATGCCTCAGAGGTACATTAAGTTCAGACCACCATAAACAATCCACAACTCTAAAATTAATTTTTACTTTTGTAAAGTCCATCTTCAGGAAATACTACTGATGCTATATTGAATAAAAGAGACACCATAACAGCAAACCCTTCAGCTTTGCTGCAGATCAATGCCATTTGGGACAGCCAGCTGCTTCCCTAATTCCACCTTATCTCATATGCAGCAAGACTTTCTGTAACAAGCAGATGAATCAGCTGCCAGGTCTGTGCTACAAGGAGGAGGAAAAAAAAATACAAAAATAGCTACACAGCTTCTTTCCTTTTTTTGTTTTATTTTTCTTTCCCCAAGGAAAGCCCTGCAGAGGGAACAAAAAAAATCAGAAGCTCATCCAAACAGCTTTGTTTCTAGTTTAGAGCTGTATTTGCTATCTTTAAATTTAAAAAGAATCCTGTGCTGTACAGGCTACCTGTTGGACAGTATTTGGATTTGTCAGGAAAGAAATAAAACCTAGTTCACCCTGGCAGACAATCCTCCATGACACTAACAATTTTTAGGACCATTTGGCATGCTGAGCTTTGAACTTGACTTTAAACCTACTTGAGGTATGCCATTTTCAGAAATCTTCAGTGCTGTACAGTATTCTGAGAGTTTCTGTATGTTGGTGCCTTTTCTTGCCATTTCTGGTTGTATCAGCTGCTCAAAATAGGCTTCTAGTTGGTTATCAAAGAACACTTCATCATCAATATCATCATCTATTGAAAGAGAAGAAAATATTCCAAAACTTGTTTAGTTACACAGAACTCAAGCTCTCAATTTTATCCATGCGGGTAAACTACAGGGTGTTTCAAAAAGATGGACCAAATTTGAAATACAGACTGCTTTGAAAGTGGGCCCATCTCTTTGAAACACCCTGTAGACTTCCAACTTGGGTACCACCCTGAATGCGTGGCATCTAAAGAGATATGAACTGAAACTCAAAATTCTAACTGCATGTAAATGCTCTTCAGCATAGGAGTTTATCTCCATTAATCTAAACTGAAATTCTAGCTAGGGTTACCACTTCATTAAACAAATGCCCACATTTCCACCTGTATTTTTTAGATTCAACTTCCAGTTGTGATCTTCTCTGACAAATTCCATAGCCACCAATTCCTATTACAATTTTAAAACAGACAGTTTCCCAATGAACAGTTTTAATATTCCTAATACTAGTTTTTGATCAAGCATAATCCTCTATTAAATACTACAGTAAAACAATACCTTTCTTCTTGAGCCTGCAACAATAATATTGAGTAATAATTCTAGACTCAACCACCCAGAATTATAAGCACACTTACCAGTGGAATCTTCTTCTGAGTTTGTGAGAGATGAGAGTTTCTCATTTTCCAAAAAACTTGAAAGGCTATTGCTAAGATGATCACTTGAGATTTCACCTTCCATCAGCTTTTCAGAAGGTTCAGATGGACCAACCTGCAAAAAGTACCCAGACAGAAATGTTTCTAGGAGTTACTAGTTGTTGTATGAATTCAGTTAATTTAAAAAAAAGAAAAAAAAGTTAATGAGGTTAATGATATTCCAAAACTTCCCCCTCCCTTTTTTTTCATACTTATCCCAGCAAACATTCTACTTTCAATGGACTTTGCCTGCTAGCTTCCAGAATGCATACACACATAAAATAGAGGGATCATAAAGGGGAAAGACAGAAAAAGCATCTGAGGGACACCAGACTTAGAAGACCTCAAAAACAAAACACCAAACAACTGCATTTAAGAGTTTACACTTGAAAAAAATTGCCCCCCTTCGTTAAGTTTCAATCCCAATTTCTAAACACAAAGAAAGTTCTCAATAGTTTCCTGTGCTGCTTCAACAGTGCTTCTTCAGAAATCATATACTCAGATCAAACCTCTTTTGACAGTTTCTTCAAATGAGCACACTAAATTACTTATAAAGTAGCATTTCAGCTGAATCTAGCTAACTGTAAATACTGTATTGTTTATATACCTGATTGATTTTTAAAAACAGCACAATATAATGTCTGGTTTGGATTTAGTCTCACATTCTTTGTGATAAATAGACCATCTTTGACAGCAAAAAGGTTGAAGTTCAGAAAGTAAAGAATTAGAAAGGAATTTGAATTATAGTTTTCAAATGATAGCCTGTGAGCATTCAACTGCAACCCACTGGCCACTGTGGCCCCCAGAAAAATAAAATAGAAGAAAACTAAATCAATTTAGTCAATACCAGCTGACACACTTAAGGAGCACATACCAGACAGCGCCTGGACACAACCTGAGGCATCTTTTCTGTAAGGGACACAAGACCTCCCATTCCTGTCAGCCTTGTACCTCTGTGCCCATAACTGTCAGCTTCTCTAACACAGTAGATAAAAACAGTTGAAGTACAGCTCTGCCTGTCAATACCTGCAGCTACGTGCTAGGTCTGGGACAGACACAAATTAAAAAAAAAATACAGAGGCAGCAGGAAGAAGACATCTTCACTAATATTCCTCAAAGGAATGAACAAGTACAGAGGCAAGCCAAATCAGGTGGATATCGTCTACTTCCATTTCCAAAAGCATTCCAATAAGTTCCTCAAAAGGCTTTTCACTAAGCTAGACTACAATTAGAATAAAATGTAAGGTCCTTATATGGATAAAGAACTACAAGACAGCGGAGGGAAAGAGTAAACAACAACTGTCACAATCGAGAAAGATCAGGTGGAATCATGCTCCCATGGTACTAATTATGCTAAATGATCTGCAAAAAGGAGGCAAAGTGAGGCATAACACAGTCAGCATGCTGGCACTGTTACAAATTTAAGGGATACATGACATAAGACAAACACAGTTCAATCACCTCCCTCTTCCTCTCACAAAATTAAGTCTAGCACAAGATTATTATTAGAAAACTTTTAATTTCACTATACACACAAAAGGTTTCACCTTGTTATTCTTACTGTCTGGAAGAAGACATATGCCAGTTGATAAATCTGGAATAAAAGAAAGTAGCGTAATCAGTATTATACTATGTTCTTGTTATACTACTAAATGCTAACTATTCTATAAGAGAGCAGACTGAATTCTTGAAGGTCTTGGCATACACCATAAACATAATCCTGAAACACATACTTTATAAGAACATGTAAACTTTGGTATTGTGATAACAATGATCAAAATATCTGGGAGTACTTAAAAAGGCAGGGATTCATCAGGGCTAGAACAGTAAAAATTATACAAGACAATTACTGCCTTAAAGGCTGCTGTAAGGCAGCACAAAAAAGGAGTCACAGGTTGCACGAGCAGAGGTAGGAACAAGTGTTCTGTTCCACTGTTGCATTTCATCTATTGGGCCAATTTTTTTTTTTTTTTTTTTGATCACTTGTAAGCAACTTCCATTTGTTGCTGTTACATCCACCCATAATCCAATTGCAAGTCCCACAAGACAGAGAACATTTTACACATGAACATACAGATTATAGCAAAAAAGGTTCCTAATTTTTAAATAACAGATGGAAATAAAAGGCAATTTCTGGAACAGAATCCTAAACCTCGAATAAATAAAATGTTAAAACCAATTAACTAAATATGATCAGGCACTATCAAGTCAGCCTCAGTTTTCCAAAGCATCTTGATTTTTGTTGCTATGTTACTGCCACTTCCTCAGGTCTACCAGAATAAGTGACTGATGTCAACACTTCACTGTTAGGAGTGTGTTTTATAAGGACCCATTTATATTACAAACCATAGTACTTTCTCATTGAGTATGTTCTCTATTAAACTATTAACACTTTCCTTATGAAAACCTATGCAAATATTCCGACAGAGCTTACAAAAGGGTAGTGATTAGAAGTATATATTTACTAAGTATATTTGCTGAGTTTTAAGGAGAATATAGAATTTTATCACAGGACGAGCAGCAGCAAAAAACCCAAACAAGTTTAATGTCAATAGCCACCTTTTTAAAATAAGACACTACTCCACTCATACATAGTTTTCACAGCAAGAATTCCGAACTACTTTTTCATGCATCATCTCACAACAAAAGTAGGTTTCCGGCTTCTATAACTGCAGTTAAAAATCACTTATTACAGGCTGGAATACAGCAAGAAAAGAGACATTCATCAAAATATAATCTCATAGACTTACATTTACTGAAAGAGAAGGGGTAGAAAACAACTTACATACACTTTTTGCACAAGCAAAGTTCCTGAAATTAATTCAGATTCCTACTACCATTCTAACTATGGTATTTTATAGCAAACATTCTCATCAGCTTCTGTCTAGTTTTGTACTTTGAGAAGAAATCTAAGAACAACAATGTCAGCCACAAGCTTTCTCTGTTTTCAGTTTGTTCAAATCTAAGAGATTCTTTTTCAAAACCCATTTACACTATGCCATAAAAGAGTGAAAGGGTCAAGAGAAGACACATATAGCATAAAAAGCTAATTACACCAAGTAAACATTTTTTTCTCAAATGTTAATACCTTCCGATTGTTCGAGTGGCAATACCTCAAGCAAGGTATCTTTATTATGATTTGAATGCTCAATGACATTCTGATCTTGCTGTCTGTTTATTGAGTTGGATTCTTTCAAACTAATAGTTGACTGAGGTTCTTTCACTTGTGTAGCAACTTTCCTGGAAAGAAAATTATTTCAATGAAAAATAACTCAGTGAGATATATAAACATTAGTATACAACACCTCTCTATATGAAGATGTGAGAAATTTTCCAATTTTAATGCCTTCATTTCTAGGAAGTCAGCTGTTCCCATTAATATAGGTTCTACAGATCTGTTACTTGTAAAAAAATAGATCTCAATATTACAAGGGTTTCAGTTTCACAATCCAAAGTATGAACTAATAGTGAAATTTAACTTAACACATGCTTCTTTACATTTTTCAGTTTGCTCTTTTCTCTTTCATTTCTGCAAAAAAGAGGGAAAAGTATAAGGGGAAAAGGGTCTATTCCAGGCGAGTTCCATGATCCATTTGAGAGCAAGTTAAAACACTAGACAAGACTTTCCTAAGTCCACAATATCAGCATGCCTTTTGTAACATTAAATTAGGGACTATATCATAAACAACACAAATCACTGAAATCCCATACAGCTCCATTAAATAACAGCTTTTATAATTCTGTGGGAAAGTTATTTTTCGTTTCTGATTTCATAGAATTTCCACATAGGCAGATATGCTAATAACGTAAGGTGTTAAAATTTCCACATTGAGGGAACTGGACCATACTTTTGCTTTAATATTTCAAATGTCAGTTTTATTTATATATCTAAAAGTTTAAAATGCAATTATTTCATGCTTTTTTTTTTTTATTTGAATACAAGAAAGAAGCTGACTCTCTTAAATCTTATATCCTTTATCTTTATAGGGACATACTTCCTATTGTGCATTTTTATCAGTGAGAAAAAGGCACATTGTGGTTTCTATCGCAACAGTAGGAACAAATTTGATCTCAATCAGAAAAATGTATCCAATAGCCACTAACACTTCCAACACTTAGTAATGCTCTCTAAATTATTTCATTAACACTAGTTATTTCTTACGGAACAGCAATCAATGAGGCTACAAGGAAGCTAAATTTAACAGAAATTGATGTTCCTTTCTGTATGCAAACTACAGGATACTTACTTGGAACAGATTTAAATCAGTGCAAACTACTATTCAAATACATGACATGAACCAGAAACATCAGCTTAATTCTAGATTATGCAATGTAAACTAAGTAAATACAAGCTGGATTCAAATAAGTAAATTAATTAATCAAGCTTAGGAAATATTTAATTAGTGTGACAACAAAACAAAACACCACAGTTAAAAAAACCCCACACTTCTAAAGGCTTTTTCCCGTCATGTACATGAAGCCAAATTAGTCAATTAAACAGCAGAACGCTGTTCATGTAGGGCTGTGCAGCCTAAGCGGTAGCATTTTACTGGATGCTTCCACAAAGCTGCCACTGTCCCTCCTCAGAAAACATGGACGAGCTGTTTCAGTAGCAAAAGCTGCCTTGGCTGCCAAACACTGTAAGCAAACGGGTTAACGCAGAGCTGAGCTCTCCAGTTACTGCCATCGAAAGGCAGGCAATTCAATTCTGAAGTATTTCAGAGTTAGCTGACAGTACATATCAATCTACATGTTGGTACACGCATTTTAGGACAGAATTAGATTTTAACTTTTTAATTAGATCTCACTCACATGTCATCACAAAAGCTGAGGGTAAATTTCCCCATAGGCTCAGGATCTGAATGACTACTGTGAGAAGTTCCCAGTGGAGGTGAATGTTGCTCTTCTAAATAGGATGCAAGCACATCAGAAAGCCTGTAAAGGAGAGGAGGAAAAAAAAAACGCAACAGTCATTCTAATATACACCTCTCCTGTTCTCCACAGGACTGGAAAAAAATAAAATCATATTGATGACCACTCATCTCCTGTAAGTTCAATTATTTGAATATTTTAGCATTTTCTAGCCAATCTGTATTTACAGGTACATGTATGTACCCAGAATGATCCTCTCCAGTCTTCTGGACTAAGTTCTTTAGAGAAATACCACATTATCATTTTTAGTGGCTAGTGCTGTCCCCTCTAGAACACTCACTTCTGGACCAGGGTACAGAAGTTTGATCTTCATGTTAAGTTACAGGACAGCAGTGACCAAAGGCTTCTAATAATTACTCTTTGCTCTACTCCTTGCTGAACAAATCATTATAAATTGTGTTAAATTTTAATTGGTATCCATAACACTAGTTCTTACGCTACCCTTTCTAAAATGTGCCAGATTCAGAGAAGTTACATGAAAAGTTACTGGAATGAAGAGAGCACACATGTAAAAAATAAATTATTCTCTATACCACTTCAAACTTGAGTATGCTAAGCTGAAGAGTCAGATTGAAAAGAACTTGATGATTATCAGTATAAAAACTAAGCTATTATTTTAAAGGGTAATTTTAGTAAAAGTGCCTTATGAGTTATGAATGTAATGCAGATTCTTCACCACTAACACAATGACTCCTAAGTTTGCTGATTATCATGTTACTGATTAGTAAACAGTTTTATCATGTACCAAATAATCTGTCAAAATAATTTTTTTCTCTCCAAAGTTAAGTGTTTCAAATCACTCAACTGATTTTTAAACATTAATTGCTATTAACTGATAATCTCACCTGTTGTCCCAACCTGTTCTACTCCTGGCAACAGTTGAAGCTGCAACAGGTAAGCCAGGGTTTGAGGAGATAGTAACATTTTCAATAACGCTTGCAGTGCTATTCAGTGAATAGCCCAAGAAGCTTGGTAATGTTTCATCAGCAATATTTCTGAACTGTTCCATCATCCTGCACAAGCTGCTTAAAATAGCACTCTGCTCGGCAACACGATCAGCCCTGGTCCAGCAGCATCTGAAAGCAGGAACAAGTTATACAGTTATACAAGCCACAGTAATGCTGTCAAAAATACATTACTCGCAGATCACTAATCAATGTTCTTTGGCAGTCACACCACCTTATATACAAACACGCATAAAAATGACTTCTAGTTCTCTCTCCTCAAGCCTTTTGGGGGCCACGGAGTTTTATAACATTCTTAAGACTTCCTAAAAGGAGGAGCACTCGCTGCAAGTGAAGAGCACCGGCACTGCAGCCCGTGCCAGCCTATATTTAGCCAGCAAAGCCGCTTGCACCCCGCCAGCCTCCCTCCATTTCCACAGCGCTGAACACCTGGGGAGCTGCGGACTCCGAGACGCGACCACCTCGGACCGCCACCCGCCAGCAGAGCGCCGAACGCTACCGACCTCCTCGCGGAAGGCCCAAGCCCTCCTCCCCTCAGTGCTTGGTGCAAGCACCACCCCTCCGCCCCTCACCCGTCGCGGCTCGGGAGCGGCACGATGGCCCCGCCGGGGGAGGCAGCCGCCGACACTCAGGACGGGGAACGGCTCGAAGCCAACGACCCCTTCCCCCCAAACCAGGAGGAAATAGGCCCACCCTCCCCCCAGGGGGCTGCCGCGGCCAAGACCGAGCGGCGCGACCCCCCCGCCCCGTCCCGCCGCTACTCGCCTGAGGGGAACGGGAGGAACCGCGGCCCAACCGCCAAAACTTCAAACTGCCGCCCCCTCGGCCTTGCCTTGCCACGTCCCGCCCAGGCCACTCGGCTGCGCAGCGCCCCCCAGAGGGCGGGCGGGCCCCGCCCACTCACCTGGCGAGCGACGGCACCAAGAGCTCCCCCGCGCACGCCAGAACAACCCCTTGGCGGGTGGCGCGTGCGCAGCGCCGCCGCTTAGACCCCTCTCCCCCCCGCCCGCCCCAACTTTCCCTGGCCCGCGCGCGCGCTTCGCTCCGCCGCCCGCACCCAGCCAATGGGCGAGCCCCAGCCGGAACCGGTGATTGGCCGACGGGGAACGGGCAAAGGGGAAAAAGTTTGAAGGGGGAGACAGAGAGAGAAGGATGCTAATTGGGCGAGGGGCACGCGGCACCGCCCAGCCCCGCCCCTCCGGACCTTTCCCCACTGTCCGTTAGGTGGCCGCCGGGGGAGTGGGGCTGGATCGTTGGTCACACGGGCCGACTGGGCAGCTTCTCGGGAGGGGGCGATGAAGCCAGTTATTTGAGGTATTTGCTTACGGACCGGTGAGGTTTGAACCTCGGTACCGGTGAGTAGCTCGGGGTCTGTCAGGGGAGAGCGGCGACCTCCCCCAAGATGTGACGTCTGGCCGGCCGGTCTGGCCCTGCTGCCCCGGGACAAGGCATAACGGCCTGAAAAGGAAAAAGCTTTCGTCGGATTTACTGGTGTGACATTTTATATTTATGAGACAGGTGTTGTTTATATTCCTGACAGCAGCCTTACCAAGTGGTAGATTTAAAATACTGACAGTAGCTCCTGTAATCATCCCTTCCTAAACCCTTCTGTAATCTCCCTCCCTCCCTAAGGTTCTGCTGCTTATGTTCAAGGACCCAGATCCTGCATAATCTCGAGTCACGGAAGCGAGAGAGATGAATAAAGAGGGAAGCAGAGTGTGAGGAGGTAGAGATGGACAGTCAAGGATATGGAATGAAAGGTCGTGTGTAGCCATCAAAGCAAAGTGGCGGGCAGGGGGGCAAGGCAAGCATTGGCCACAAAACCAGCATGAGTTCATTTGTTGAAGTCAACCTACTTGGCCAGTCCATTGGAAATATGACTTACTTGCTGTGAAAATGTAACAGCGTGTTTCCATTAGTAAGAAGCATGACTAGAATTAGGATATCTAATACTACTACTACATGCTCAGCACAGAGGAAAATAACATGACCATTACTATAAACAAATGCATCAAAAGCTACAAAAAGTTGAAATTTACTTCATTGTTACCATAACTGGTTATTTTGGGCTCCGAAAGAATAACAGAAGCAAATTTAAAGACAAAAAATAATTGCAAGCAGGAATCTTTCCCTTACATTTGATTTATCAAGGACAGTTGTATGTAAAGAATTATCTTTAAGTATATTGTACACTACTTTTTGCTAAACTGCAGTAACTGAGACACACGTGACAGATACTATAGGGTCTCGCATTACAAACTTAGCACAGGGAAACAGCAGCATATCTAGATACTGTCACCTTCCTTTTCTTGATGGCTGCTTAGGAAGGAACCCTAATTTTTTCCTCAGTACAAAAAGAAATGCAGTAAGAAGATCAATTGCTGGATTAAAGGGAGTGGCCTAAGACAAATTCTGCAAGTGGCTTAAACCTTCAAAAGTACATTCTTCTGTTTTCAGAATGAATCCCAGTGCAATAGATTGGGTTGTGTTTTTTATTTAATGACTCATTTTTCCACAGAAAAATATTGCTACTTCATACCCCCATTTAAACCTTATTTTTTAATCATGTAACATTTCCATTGTGTAACATGCAAAATAGGGCATGGTTCCAAAAAAGTTAACATTTTGGTAAAAAGGTCTAAGTACCTGCTTTTACTAAACCTTCCCCCCCCACCGCCCAGTTCTGTTCCTGCTGGTTAAAAAATAGCAGCAGCCTACCTCCACACACAGTCAGCAAGCAATCTGTGACACCACTGTTACCTCTCATGGCTTTTTCTTAAAACTAGATTCCTCAGAGATAACAAACAAATGTGGCATATCTGAGTAAAAGTATGGCATATGAGTAAATAAAGTTTTCAGAATATAAGTAAAACTCACAGGGACTTCGTATCCGTTTGGAAGAATGCAGGCTGCCCTCTCCATTACCTTATTCTACTGGTCTAGTCCATGAAGTAGCATATAAGCCCACGTTGCAGCATACAAATACAGTATTACACTTTGGGTTTCTGCTGCACAGATCCCACCTTTGTCCTTCCACCCTGCCAAGATCTACCAAACAAATTCAGCAATTGCACCCTGTACAGTAAGGCTAAACCCTAACACCACCATGTAGTAATTGCTCACTTTTATTCTCCTGCCTGTCTCTCTCCAGCCAAAGCCCAGTCAATGCCAGCATGCTGATCCACAGCAATATCCCTGTGCCAACATATCAAAAAAGGCTTTTCAGTCAGTACTATTTCATCCAAATGTCCCGTGTGAATCATTCAATCACTGGGAAAGAGTTACCATTTGAAATCCAACTCCAGTTTATGGATAGTCTCTGCAGACCTTCAACACATCCATGTGAAAACTTAGAGCAGACCCTGTGGCAGAAAAGTGTAATACACAACAGAGCATCCAGAATGGCACATGACTTCACAAAAGGCAGGCTATCAGAATGGACACCTAAAATCAAAACCAGCTCCTTCATCAGAAGCCTGTTAATAAAAAAAAAAAAAAGGCACAGCTAGTACAAGAAAAAGCATACTAATAGAGACCTTTTAGAATAAGTTTATTAGTCAACCACAATTATAAAATTTAAATATTTATATAGCAAGATGCAAAATTCTTCAGTAACCAAACACTCCTAACTATTTTGCTGCAGTATACACAGGAATGGTTTTGTTTCTTTTAGGAGTTGATCCAATATCATCCTTTAGTTACACAACAACTGCTTACAGGTATGTTCAATGTTGAGAATATATTTCACATTGGCCAGTGCAATATACAAAAAAAAAAAAAAAAAATCAAGACCACACTGATTCCAAAAATAAAAGAAAAAAAATAAAAAAGGACAGGCACATTGAAGTCAGCTACTCTGTAAATAGCTCATGATTAATACTGTTTGTATGTGTTGCCATAGTTCAGAGGGTACAGATTAAAATGCTCCTTTGATAAACAAACATAAATAACATGTTCTAAATGGTGTAGTTTGTTTTGTAAAACATGCATGTGCATGAAGTCCCCGATTTTTTAAAAATCTTCTGTATCAGAGAAGAAATACAAAGGTAGCCAGAAATGGAAGCATTCACAAATGCCAGAATAAGGCCCTTCAGAGTTTATTTAAAGCCACATGTTAAACCCCTTCATTCTCAGGTAACAGATTAAGAGGCCGAGATACACATCGTCTGCGAGGGTGAGGATACTGGAGGTTGGCAGAGTCAGCATCGCAAGAGTGCTCTATCAGAGGAGGAGGAGGAAGGAGCTGGGCATGACTGGACCATCTCGATCCAGCCCGTGGGGAATCCAGAGGGGGAAAGAAATACCTGAAACAATTAAGAAAGGAACAAAACACCAAAACAAAAAACAAAACAAAAAAACAAAACAAGAAAAAAGAGAAAGGTAGTAAATACAAGGAGAACCAAAGGGGAGAAAACACATGCTAGGAAAAAAAAAAAAGGCTTTAGTATATCCATGCCAAAACCAATAGAACATAATAGCAGAAATCAAGGCTTTTAATTCAAAACAAGACAAATTTGGAAACTGCTCTTTAAAGGAAAATAATCCAGTCTTTTCCACTGAAATTCATAGAAAAGAATACTGTGATAATAATCCTAGTATACATTTTTACAAAAGAACAGATTGCTTTGGAAATAAAAAAGGATATAGTACAGCTATTAACAGGCTTTTGTTCTCCCAGAATTCCTGTGATTTGTCAACAGTTTTTAGTAACGCTTCATTTGTGACACAAAATATACATTAAATATTACGTAAGTACATTTTCTGCATATGCATCTAATTCAAATTAACTGCACAGCACTTCTAGAATAGACATAAAAACATCATTGTTTTTTACAATACTTTAAATTTAATAATATACATTTACAGAGAATAACTACTTTCAGTGAAATACAGTTTTTGTATGTATTTACATATTTCTGCAAAATCCTCAGAGTAAATTTAAGATTTCAGGTGAATGCAAGACTTGGAATCATGCCATTTCATGTAATTTTTCTGCTGTTTTCATTAGAACTTACCCGTAATACTTAAAGCATTTAAATATGTCTATATTGAATACCTACAGATGTTTTCTGTCTTGTATACAAGTTCTGTGGACTTGGATAAATGAACAGCTATGTGATTAATGGAATTATGGGACAATCCACAGCAAGCTGCATTTTGGTTTCAATCTTTGTATGGCTGTTTTTAAGATACTATGCTCAAAGAATTTTTAGTCACTCCATGGAATTATTACCATAGGAATGAACAAGTACATATCAGAAAAAGTACTTCTCTTAAGATGAAAAAAGTATGACAGTACTTACAAAACATTTATTTGAAGTCATACTAAGTTATAAATGAAGCAATACCAAACTATTCAAAAGCTACCATCTGTACAATTGTCAAAACAGAGTTTTCTTATTCCTTTAAAACTAACAGTTGTGTATATTATATTACAAAGCAGTTACAAACTTGTGATGTTTAGGAATCTCAAATGCCAAACACTATGAAATGCAAACCAAATTAGTTATCAAAACAATTTTAATGAAAATTTTAATGGTCACTTCCCTCCTCCCATCCCAATCAAGGACAAAAATTATCATTTTTACTCATAAACTAGTCTTCTAATTTGGCAAGCTTTCAAAAAATCTGTTTTGATGGAAGTTTTGGGGTTTGGGTTGTTGTTTGTTTGTGTTTCTTTTTCCAAACAAAAAGCCTCTCCAAATATTTTTCTACCAGGGGTTCCAACAGTATCAAACTGTGTGAGCTAGTACAAAAAAACATACAACATGTTTTAAAAAGGATTTTTGAATAGCATTT
Organism: Patagioenas fasciata; assembly: GCF_037038585.1. Classification (NCBI taxonomy): domain Eukaryota; kingdom Metazoa; phylum Chordata; class Aves; order Columbiformes; family Columbidae; genus Patagioenas; species Patagioenas fasciata. The sequence goes on along the minus strand of NC_092521.1, from coordinate 56,864,277 downwards.
AGTAGTTAGCAGGCTGCTGGTGTCTTGGGAGAGGTCAAACGCCGTTAGGGAGGGAAAAAAGGAGTTCGTTTTCCATTCCTGTGTGCATGCAACAAGCAGCAAAACACCAGTTACTCCAGTTAGCTTGGTATCAGCTCTGCTTTCTGTTAAAAAGGACATAATACAAATGGAGAATGGAAATTGTACCATAAATCTAGACACACAATTACATGAACATAACAATATAGCCCTACTGACTTATTTTCCAACCATCTACATCATCTCTCCTGAAACTACTTTGATTAGAAATCCAGTTTGATGATCACACTTTAACAAAATTTTACAGACCTGCCTACGCTTTATCTAAGTGTTATAGACACTGAAACATAGCATGGACAGTCACAGACAAAATAAATTCTCTGTAGCATACCCTTTTAGTCAAATATAGTACATCCATCTTTATTATATGTGTTAATACACTAAAAAAAGTTAGCAACTGTGCTTATACAATTCAAGTCAATGTGATTACAACAGAAAACACGTAGTTAAGTGCATCGTTACAGTAAGGATCAATCCTAGGACAAGACACCATCTATTTTGAAATTCTACAGTCATAGACTTAATTCTGTAACAAAAAGTTAATTCCAACTTTAAGCCAAGAATAATTAAAAACAAAAGCCACTTTCACAATACAGAGCAATGGAATGAGTCTAAAATAATGCTGGAAATTTCAGTTTCACAACGGCTTACTACCAACTTCAAGGAGAGAACAGCCAATGGGGTAGGGTAGGGTGCTCTTGCTGGCAGCAGCACAGTCTTAGATAAGCGGACTGTGAAACTACACCCTATGCTAAAGAGGTATAAAGTGGCCTGTAGCTCCCTATAGGGACCCAAGCAAATACAGTTCTGTAGCTTCAGGTATCACATTTCCAAGACAGGACTGCATTTTAGCATTTTTTGCGACACTAAGTACCCCCTGGAACCAGATGACCAGTGTCATTTTGGCCTCCTTTCTTACTGGAGACCATTACCACCTCTTGCTCTTCCTTTTATCTTGTGAGGAAAAAGGGAAATCCCTTTGTGCAAGGCAGCAAGGGATCTGAAAGCCAGAACTGCCTGTCAGGATTGACTGCTAAAGCAGTGGGGGCAAAAGCTACTCTTCAAGAGCAAACTGTCATAGTACTTCACAGATTAGCATTTTAAACTGAAAAAAATACCATATTAGTAGCTACATATGGATGTTAATGGAGGCTATCCCAAGGCATTTGAAAAAAAGTAAAGGTGGCCACAAAACTTTGAGGCTGCCACTATGGAAGTTGGCCACAACCAGTCCTTACATAGGACACATCCTGTAAAGTTGACTGTACATACTCCACCGTAGAAATTCAGGGCTCAATGTATTTCTAGATTTTGGTGCGCACAAATTAAAATGGTTTTCAGTAGAGGCGCATAAATTTACCTACTAAATAGTAATTATTACAAAATAAAAAACACAGAAAGCAAATTAATCTGCAATAACAATGACATACGAGGAAGACTAAAAAAAAAAAACCCGAAACTTATCTGATTGATGTTACACCTGCAAAAATGCAAGTAAACTAACTCTAGTATACCATTGTTGCAACCATACATGATGAAGTATCTTTTCCTCCCTTTCTGCTACATTATCCCAGTGAAAAACAGAATTTGTTGCTGGTGTTTTTGCTTCACTTTTAAAAATCCATCTAAAGCAAAAGGGCAGTTACAGAGCACTATGACAAAGTTGCGCCTTGTTTGAAACTATTTCAGAAAAGTTATTTTTAGTAATGTGAAAGAACAAACTGAAAATAATTGTTTACATTGCTCATATATACGGAATGATTACTATGGCTTACAGCCTTGTTCATTTTCCTCTTAACACTGGCATAAGACACCATCACAGAGCAAAACTGGAAGAGCTCATAGAAGTATTCATGCAATAAATGACACTGCACTTAAAATTACTATATAAAACAAACAAGAAAGCTAAATGAAATTAAGAGCAGCCAAAAAATAGACTATTTGACTATCTACTGAAATTTAGTCTCTCTACTAATTAACCTACCTGCTGGCAGATGATCCATTTAGTGAATTCTGTAGGCTTGTATTGGCTGAACCTAGGGAGGCATTAAAAATTCCCTGCTGAGAGCTACCATTCACTGGACTCCCGTTACCTTTCAGTATACCAGTACACTTCCAGTTGTCCATGTAATTAGCTGCAAATATAAATACATAAAACCTGTTAGTTTCTCTTCTGAAGCTCAGCTTTTGATAAAACTATGATATTTCAACTGCTACGCACCTGGTGCAAATTAGAATTGAAGTTCAATACCAAGACATAAATTCCAAACAGCTGAGGATCTGGCCCTTTAGCTGTCTGACATTTTCTCCCTATCCAAAACTCAATTTTGTTTAGCAGCCAGAATGAGTTTCCTTTACTAAAATACTGAGAAACAAAATAGTTTTGTTGTTGTTGCTGTTGCTTTTAGAAATTTAAACAGAAGAAAAAGCCACTTTGCCTGAATGCTGTGACTGAATGTAGATTTTCTGGCTTTGGCACAAGCGAAGATAGTAATGCAATACCTATGTTAATTTTGAAAATGAAATCTTCACATAGCTCTAGTCTGGTGAAACAGTTTGAGCATAGAGTAACAACTATTCACAGTAGCCTAAATCATGCAAGTGTTCCAGCACAGAAAGTTAATTCATTTTTCTGACATGTACATAGAAATATAAAAACCTTTCATTCACAAATCTAAAATGAACTTTTACTCCAAAAATATTTTTTGAGTAGAATTTCTCAAGTATATTCAGCATACTACAAAGTTAATGTTTTTCAGGTGGGTGACCTTACCCTTCCAGAGCCTAACACAGCCATCATCACCAGAGGAGGCAAGCACTGTGCCTGTAATATTCCAGCTCACTCGCCACACCTGGGAGTTGTGATTATCAAACTGTGCCACAATATGAATTTCAAATTTTGTTAATCCTCCAGATGAAGTCAATTCTTTCCTGTTTAAGAGAAAAGTGACAGTTCTGCACACAACTGTTCAAAGGTCTGGGCTTGAACATGATGCCAAGAAGAGAGGACTACATCTTTCAAGTTTACATAACAATCGTTCCTAGCTCAGGCATATTAAGAGGTATTCAGACAAAACTACACACTTGCTCACAATCTTGTCATCTTAAAAATCAACCTGCTAAAAAACAATCTTGCATGCATCAAAAGTTATTACTTTTGCTTTGCAGATAAAAAAAGACTACATAGCATGTACCACATCATACCGAACTATCTTCCTTTTAAGCTCACCTTAGAGGTTTTAGTGTGAAAATTCGTACATCTTTGGTTGCTACAGCTAAGATGTGGAAGGATCTTCCCAGATTTGGAGCAAATGCAATATCATGTACAGGATCTGTGACTGTCATCAGAGCTTCTGCTTTTGCATATTTCCTGTACAGTGTAAAAAATTAACCTTTAGTACCATCAAAATTGCAAGTAATGCAAATTATATAAACCAGATGTAGTGGAACAGGGAAAAAAGAAGCTAGTACACATGATGAAACTTGCAAAAATAAAAACATTTTCTTAACATAAAATTTAATTATAAGTAATAATTACAAGCTGATTTCTTCAGAATTGAATACATCGGATACAGTAACTACTAACAACATTGTGCTAAATCATAAAGCAAGGATTCCAGTACAAAGAAAATTTTTGTCTACAGTTCAAAAGGGAAATAAAAGAATTCTTCCCTTCACAAATCCAAAGGGATTTGTGATCTTGGAAACTTACTAAATTTTCTGTACTTGTAAGCAGACCACTATCTGCCTCCTTCTCAGCCTGATAAAACACTATTCCACTGTTTTATTTACCACCAGGTAAGTTACAACAACTCTACTGTTAACACACCAAGAACATTGTCTGAAGCCAGGCATAAACCCACAACACACCTTGGCTCCTTTCCCACATCAATGACCCTGAATGAAATCCAGGTTCTCTGTCATCATTTAAATGAAACTGATTGTGCACACACTTTCTGGCTTTTTCTGGTTCTGAATACTTAAGCTGTATAAATTGAATTTTTACAGAATGCCAGTAATTCACAGCACTTTATGTCATTATAAACATGCATTTAAAAGCATTTTTAAGGCCACCTTGGACAAAACAGTGCCTAGTGCAACACAATTCAAATTTCAACTTTGCCCTATTAATTTCTTGTGCAAAATTAAGCATATAAATTAATAGAAGCAGAAACAATTCTCTCTCTAAAATGCTGGTACAAACACTGGCATTTCTGCACTGAGATGGAACAAAATTATCAATATCATGTCTGTGAATATCAGTTACGATTCTGAACTCTTCCTCTCCCATCCAATGGCTCCAAAACACAATTAAGGTATTATTGTTTACTACTCCACTTGACATCTAATAACAGGAATAAAGGCCATATATTACAAACTACTTTAAGATCCCACAAATGTTATATCTGTCATTTAGCATACCTGGTATTTTCGTTATATTCATAAATTTGAACCTTAGCCAGTATATTTGGACTGTTGTCATCACTTCCTACAGCTATCATTGGAGAATGTGCTCGAGAACTAAAAGGTGAAAATAAGTACTGTTATATTTACAAATTATTTCACAGAAGTACACCAAGCCAGTTTTCTTTACATTTCAGGCACATTATCTATAAAGAAAACAAAACAATAACAAAAATTTCACAAGGTAAAAAGAAAGTATCACAAGGAAACAGGAGTAAGTGCTATTCACAGTTACCAATACAATCTCCATTCTGTTGTTTTGAAAGTCCACTTTATACACCCACTAAAGAGAAATCATTAGAGAACGTTATTTGCCAGTTCAAGATGATGCTCCCTGAGAGCAGGATTGATTTTATGTATGCATCTGCAGTCAAGTATTTGCCCCAAGTTTCATGCCAGAGTGTGCATTGTTTGCAGTACTTTTAATTATTGATTAAATAGGATTTAATTCAGGTTTTGGAGGCTAGATTACAAAAGCTGCATGTAGATGAGTTCTAGTTTCTAAACCAACTTTTAACCCCATTCCATGCCTTAACGAGACTACAGACTACTAATAATTAATAGACAAATAACTGTATCAGCAGGCCACAGGCCACTATGTCTATAGCGAAAGCCATGAAGCATTTCTGGACAACGAGAATCTAATACCATTGAGCCCTGAATGTTTTTTCCCTTCCTGTTATTGCTGGGGGAGCATGTGAGATGGGAAGAGGAGGAGAACCTCTACTTGTATGTGTTCTCCTGGGTGGGGACAACCCAACTATCAAACTCTTGATTCCTTCCTGTTCAAGAAGGTGAAGTATATCATTGAGCCCCTGAGGATGAAACTCTGAGAACAACTCTTAGGCTTTGTATTTTTGCCAGCAAGACTCTTGTGGCTCCTAGTACTCTGCTGCACTGGCAAGGGTGTGTGTTCTTGGTAGATGTGCGAAAATTATTACCTATTTCAACACCTTTCTTAAGGAAGGAACAGACAGGAATTTTCCCTTACGAAAACCCCAGTTAAGTTTTGTGGGATTAACACAGCTCTTTACCTCATTACTTGCTAAAATAACTAGGCTGGGAATATTCCCTCACAGAATACAGGAGGACGTTTTGTAACGCTTCTCTGGCTCTGCCAAACTTGTTTTATTAAAAGAAATGTTAGCCACTTTCTTTCAGATCTGCATAATGTACACTCAATCTTCTCCATGCATGTTTTACGATTTATTCTACAAAATTTCAGAACTCACTCCTTGGATATTCTGCTTCAACAGTCATAAAACAACACCTATAGTTTTAATAACATACCTTGAAGGATTCCAAGAAATACAACTGCAGCTTAGCTTACATGAGATTTCATGCTGCAGTGACCACTGACTGAGATTCATCACATCTGGAGCTTCATATATCCTTACAACTCCATCTGCTGAACAAGTTGCTAACATAAGACCCATATGCTTGGGAGCAAACTTCACATCTGTAACAGATGTCCTACTGTCTACTAGAGTGGTCCTCTTCACCTGCAAAGAAAAGGCAGAAATTCTTGAAGGAAATGCTGGACATTTCCATTAAAAATGTATTCCCTAAGGAAGGCTAATGAAAGTCTGACAACACCATTTCATAGGATCACTTAACTCTCCCATCAGGAACTAAAACAAAAAACCACCACCAAAGCTTCACACACCAGTGAACTAGAGAAATGACAGATCATTGCACTGACGCAATTTCAAGCATCAAGAGAGATACGCTAGTATCAGAACTGATACCAAAAAAGAGTTGTTTAGAGTATGCTCTTCAGGAAAAAAAAAAAAAAAAAGTAACAAACATTAAGTACAAGAGTATTTGCCACAGGCAGTTTGAAACTGTCCTCTTCATTCATACTGGTGACAATATTAACTGCAGTGCCTAGCAACGCTGCTTTCTAATTTCTGGGCTGCTGAAGTTTACCACGAAGTATTTTTCCAAGAGAAGCATCAAAACAATAAGCATTTCTGATAAGGGAATGGGTCAATACAGCAGACATTTGACAGGCAGATTAGCTAGGGTAAAAGAAGAAAAAATTGTGAACGGTTGTTTTTCAAGTCGTCTCCTCTCCTGCCAAGTCCATATGAGTTTGAGATGAAAACTACACATCGCAACGGCCACCTGCACAAGAAAGTCAGCTTTCATACCCCACGGGGTGCCAAAGGTCCTGACAACCCAGCTCTTCACAATTATGTATCTTAACATTAGAAAACTTCAGTAAAGTAGAAAACTGCAGATATTTTAGTAACTCAAAATAAAAAACAACAGAGGCAAGAACACTATACTAAGTTATATAAGATTACACATGAAGAGTAGCTGCAAAATAATCTGTTTAGATCTCGAATTTCCTTGATGAAATGCTGCCTAGAAAATCCACTCCTGAGCAAACCATTTCACTCCAAGACCTGAATGAGACAGTTTCAAATGAGCTCTTGTCACAGAAGAAAATCTCCACAACTTTAATTCTACTGTAGATGGGAATTCATGTCTGCAAGTTGTTTGCCAGGGAACATCTTATTAAGAAACACCAATTGTACTGACAATAATTGCACTGAAAGTTGCCATTTAGCTGTTTTCCCCAAATGCTTTTAAAAATACTTGCTCTATATTGGAATTGCGCCACAAATTAACAAAACACAGGCAAAATCAGGAGAAGTTTATATTAGCAGAAGAAAACAGGGTGCTTTCTCTGTTTCAGGAATATAAAATATGTTGCAAAACCAGGAATGTCCAGTAACATGGTATTCAGAACAATTCTCATGTTCGGTCTCCTGTTCAATTCTGAAATTTACACGCCTTAAAAGCTTCAGCACATTATGATAAGCAAGCAAAACAATGAGACACAGTGAATCTGTTTATACGAGAATATACAGAAACTGTAATTAATATGTTGAAGTCTCACCCAGTGACTCTGGCCTCGGAGTTTATCATTTGACTCTCCCACTATTTCTTCCCACACAGCTGCTGTTCTGTCAAAAGAGCAGGAAGCCAAGACCTGCCCAAATTCAGGATGGGCCCATGTCACACGCCACACAGATCCACTATGTGTCTGCAAGAGAACAGGAAAACACTATAGAGAAACATCCTTATTGTATTAGTCCAAACGATCACACATTTTCATGACTTTCTGCAGAAGTAAATTCTAGGAAGTGGTAAGACTATTCCTTTGAAACCTGTCTTCTTTTATAAAGCTCAATGTTACAAAGCAACTTTTTGCTTATTCCAATAAGCAATGCAAAGTTTATTTGCTACTAGTCAATGGTTAAAAGGTAATTATTACAAGCGTATTTCAAGGCATTATTTATTATTTCTTTAAACAATAAGTTCCAAGCTAAGATTCTGCATTGACACAAAAAGTAGAGCTTTATTTTCGATTTTCATCCATTACCATGCTCCTTTCTAGCTTGCTTGTACTTTTCCAAAACATATGTGGAGCACTACTTATCATCTTCTTTACATGAAACTCCTCTTTCATACCTAGTCAACCTTTTTTTAAGAGGGGGATTCAAAAGTTTCACTTGCATTTCCTTTTACAGGGGTTATTGTATTGTGCTCCTATCAAATATAACTTTAAGGACAATTCAGAAGCTGAATGCATTAATTATCCTGATGAGGGAGAGTCTCTATATGATACTGTTCTTAGAAAGGTTTTGGAAAAAAAAAATAAGTAGTGGTCAGATGTTGTCATATTGAATAGACAGACTGCTTTTTTGTTTCTTTTTTAAGTCTTACAACATGCAAAAAGGAATATTCAATTAAAAATGAAGATACAGTTTTCCAACTCCCTAAAAAACTGTTATTGCTATGTTTACTGATAACAAAGTCTGCCAACATAATTAATAATATAAGACTGCTCACTAGCCTCTGCTTTAAGTGAGAGGCATTACAGGTGTTTCTTAAAAGCAGAAAAATAGTACTTTACCATAAGACATGCAGGATCTACAACAATTGAAATATTTCTGCTCTACAAGTCAGCAAAAGCTAAGTATGTTTCCTCAAAAATAAAGGAGAAACTATGGTTATAACTGTGTAATTTTTATGAATACAAACCTTCCAGCTGGCAGTGCAATGCCAATCCCCATTTTCACTTTTGTCCCAGACCTATTAAGAAATCAAAATACTTTCATAAAATCTGTATGTAAAGCTTACTACACAGTACTAAAAACCACAGCCACTTTAATATACATATATATGCACACACCACTAAACATTTTCGTCTGGGAAATTCTATCTGGCTCAGTACATAACTGCACTTCACTCAAACTTGAAATTATCCCTACTACAGGTAGGGAGAAGAGGCATACACCTGCAAAATCCACTACTGTTTAAACAATAAATTAGTTGTAGAATACAAATTATTACAGTTCTCAACACTTTGTTCACTCTGTTCCATGAGTACACCACCCAGTATCACTGTAGAGCCCCCCATGGTCCTCACCACAGTACATGGTCAAATGTGGCCCCTGGCAACCACCCCAAAGACAGAGCAGGACAGCCAAAAAGAAAGTTCAGCTAGTGGGGAAGCAGATCTTGTTTCTGTTTGTAATATTTCTGCCTTGGTTCATAACAACACATAAGTCACTTAACCTTCCTTTCTCTTCATTTCCCATACACCTTCAGGAGCTTTCATTATTTCCTTCACAGTTTTTCTGAAATCTAATTAGATGAAAGAGACATTTAGAGGCCTGGCATCCCCTCCTTGTTTGTCCCTCATTCACTACATAACTTTACTGCAAGTTACCTCACTTTTGTTACTCTGTACCTCTAATAGCTGTTACCATCGCTGCCAAACTTTCCAACTTCTCCCTGGCTAATATTTTGCAGGGCCCATCTAGTGAGAATGGGACCTACACCAGATATACCACTGCTGTTTTATAACTGTGGTAACACTGTGGTTCAAGTTATACTTCAGACAGTCTCATACAGGTATTGCTATGATGGGAATGTTACCTTGCTAAAGTACATAGTTTCTGAGTTCTACCTACGATTTGGCATCTCTCTTAAGAACACTCTTTTTAGGCTACAAGTTTTACATAGTCAGTCCAGACGAAAGACTGACGTGGTTTCGGCTTACTTTTTGAGAATGTTTTTTGTCGTCAGTTTGTTTGTTTGCTTTTTAATATGTAGGCAAGGAGAAGGGGCTGCTCACTTGTTTATAGTTTTCTATGGAAAACCAAATTTCTCAGCCATTTACCAGGTCTAAAATATATGACTGCTCACTGCAAATTACATTTCTTAAATCCAACCACTTATTTCCCGAATTTTGTCCACCTTACTGTCTGCAAAAAACGGGGAAAGTCCTTAACTTTTCATTTACTGTTATTATTTCTTCTTAGTGTAGAATTAAAAGTTTGTAGTATTTTACAGCTTCCCTTATCTACCAGAGCACATGCAGAACACCTCAGCCTTTTGCTTACTGGCACTTCATTGCGAAACTGTGGCTTCTTCCCTTAGTGCACTTAAATAAACAGCGATTTTCAGCTGAATTCATAAATAAATAAGAATTTTAAAACAAACCATCACCACAACAAGCAGCACTTCCGTAGCCACAATAGTTTAAGGATATTTTCTCAGTTGCAGCAACGGCTCAGAAAAAAAAAAAAAAAAAGGTATTTTTTTAGTGCGTTTGTGTACATGCGCGTATATAAACAAGGTGCGCTGTGTGCGAACGCGTCCTGCCTCCGCCTCCTGACCGCTACAGTCCGCGGGCCGCAGGCGGGTCCCTCCGCAGAACGTGCGCACGGCAGCTTCCCGGGGACACGCCGGGACGCGGGCGCCGAACGTGGCCCTTCACTCCCCGTCGGGGCAGGGCGGAGCGACGCAGAGAGGTGCGGGCCGCTCCCGCCAGGAGGCCCGGCCCCGCCGCCCCGGTGAGCGCCGGGGGCGGCTCCGCGCTGCCCGCCCGGCAAGCCCGGTAGGCCGCGCACCGCCGGTACCGCGCTACCGCCGGCAGCCACCGCGACACCCCCCCAGCGCCAGGCCCGGCGGCTCCCGCTCACTTTGACGCTCTGGTCGCTGGAGCAGGTCGCCATGCGCCGCCCGTGGAAGTCGAAGGCGACATCGTGGATGAGGTCGCGGTGATCCGCCGCGATGCTGCGCGCCACGAACATCGCGCCGCGGCGCGGACACCACGCGCCCGCTCGCCTGGCCCAGGCGCGCGCCCTCCTCACGCGGCGGGGCGGGGCGGGGCGAGGCAACGGCCACGGCCCGCTCGCGCGCAGCCGCCCAGAGCCCGCCGCGCTCCCTCGCGCCTTCGCGCGTGCGCGCTCCTTCCCAGCCCCGAGCGCGGCGCGCTTGGGCACCCGCGCCCGGGGAGGAGCGGTGGCTCGTGCTGGGCCGTTGCTGCGCCTGCAGCCGCCGAGGGGGGCGCCGCTACACACTGGAACACAGGAGGTTCCCCTTATGAGAAGAAACTTCTCCTCGGTGAGGGTGACAGACACTGGAACAGGCTGCCCAGTGGGGTCGTGGAGCCTCCTTCTCTGGAGACATTCAAAACCCGCCTGGACACCTTCCTGTGTAACCTCATCTGGGTGTTCCTGCTCCGGCAGGGGGATCGGACTAGATGATCTTTCGAAGTCCCTTCCAATCTCTAACATTTTGTGACACGGCGGCGGGACAGGACAGGACGGGACGGGAGGGGAGCGGAGCGGAGGCGCTGCCCGCCGCCGGAGGGGCGGTGGTGGCCGCAGCCTGGGTGCCCCCTGGTTCCCAGCCCGGGGTGCGTGCGCTGCTGCACGCACGGATGGGTTGAGCTGCGGGCGTGAGCCAGCCACCACCCTCCGGCCTCCCGCTCCGTTCTGAGAACAGCGCCGGTGCGTGTGGCGGCAGCGTGGGGCCGGAATGGCTTCAGATAGTCGTTAAACAGCCGAGCACTCATGGGATGAGAACAGGCACGGCTCGCAGCCGCGTAAGGAAGTTACGATCATGCTGCTCTGCCGTTGGCTGGCGGTGAGCCGCACTGAGGAGCCTGACAGGCCCCGGGAGCTGTGGCCATGTTCCCTCGGGCGGCCGGCCGGCCTTGCACCGGCCTGTGTGGCGTCCGAGGCCGCTCCTGCCCGGGCCTGACTGGCGAACACGCTGCGCGGGAGGGTCTTGCCCCGCAGACACGCAGGGGAAGCGCGCGGCTGTTCAGCGGCTCCAGCAGGTGGCGCTCGGTGACAGTTGGTGCGGCCCCGCGTGCCCCCGGCCCTGCCTGCCGCCGCTTCCGCCCTCTCGTAGGAACCCTCTGCAGCTATTTATTTAGCTCAGCCAAATAGATCCCGTTTGCTTTCTTATCACTATCCGCCCCTCGTCTTCTGGAGCCCAGTTGCTGTCTTCTGACCGGTGCTGCTGTTTCTTCCTTCTTTCTTCCTGCCAGACCCATCGCGCAGTTCCCCCCTCTTAGCAGGTGCTGTTAAGTCTCTTTACGTTACTTAGAGTGTTCATAGAACGTGCTGAGTTGGAAGGGACCCACAAGGATCATCGAGTCCAACTCCTGTCCCTGCACGTGACAACCCCGCAGTTCACACCGTGTGTCTGAGGACGTTGGAGCTCACTGTAATGATGCAAATTAATGAGCAGGCAAATATTCAACACAGCAGAATATGATTTACTTCACTTAATTTATGATTTACTGTACTAATGAGTACTGCCAGATCAGCCCTGATAATACTGTGGTGCAAAGGAACATGAGATCTCCTTCTTGAGGTGCATCAGGGCTAAGTTTGGAAGGATTTCTAGAAAGGATGAAATGTCATATTCCATGCAGACAGTGAGGGAATCCAAAGAGGTTGGAAGCACTGACTGAGACAAGGTGGGTATTGGATAACATCACTGACTATGAAGCAGGGGAAGCAGAACAGAGACTTGCACGTGGTAGAAAACCTGTGCAGGAGCTAAAGACCGGTAATGACCAGTGTGTAATCAGAGAGTGTACAAAATCAGCCAAACCAGATGGAGAATCTTGAGGGCTTCCAGGGAGCCCCTTGCTCACAGAAGCACATCCTTCTAGTTGGTATCCTGCAGTATCAGCTCATAAACTGGATCATGCAGCTCTTAGGAAGCGCATTGCCACTATTTTTCAAATACAATTCAGTCATCATATCACTGAGTACAAGACTGGTCCAGTGTCTCGTTTTTAAGGAATGTTTCATCCATAAGCATACAATGCAAGTTATTTGCTAGTTATTCTGCAGCTAATTACAATAGCTGATAAATATTATCATAGAGAAAATAAAAATTCATTCACTACAACCCAAATAGTAATAATGCAGTTACTAGATTTAAGAGGCAGAAATAATAATGAAATGATGATGTGGTAATATATAAAAGAAAGCATGCTCGGTTTTTACTGTACTTTATTTAAATTCCAAAACAGTACTAAAGCCATTAGGACATCTTCACTGCCCTAGATGTATGATTGAGTTTTCAAATCATAGATTAACTGATTAAGGAAGAGAATAAAATATAAAGTTTCTTGAAATCAGATATATTAAAACTTTCTTGCTTCAGATCCAATTCAGACCTTTTCTAGAATGTGTTATATCTACACGTTTAACAGGATTATTAGTTTTACCATCTTCAACAGAGATCACTGGGTTTTGCATAATATGCAAGTATACTTAATATGCAAGCATTTAACACACACTAAAGCATGTGGTTCATTAGTAGACTTCATATTAAGACTAGATGCTGGTACCCAAATGTGGTAAGGAATTATAACAAATAAATGATACAAGCTTGAGATAAATTACCAGAAACTTGGACTTGAAGGGACTCTATGGCATGAAGATGCTAGGATTTATTATAACGATAGTAGGTAATGAAAAGTTAACATGTTGAAAAATATTTTGTTATGCGAGTATGTGGCGTACGATGAACATGGTTTTAATTACAGAGAATGGAAAATGTGGAAGTATTTAAAAGAAAAACTATCAGCTGGTTTTCAATTATTATCAAAGTTGGCCCATGATGGTTTGAAAATGATATTTTTTAAAATACCACAGAGTTACATTCTGTGATTCTGTGATGAAATGGAGCTGAAGAGAGGAATTTGCAAGTTATTGTCAAGAAAATCAAGACATCTAAGTTTTACCTGTTAGTGGGGAATTTGGTCTGGAGTTTGTGAACAACACAGAAAATTTGTAAAGCATTTTAAAAAATGAGGAGCTAATGAAAGAAGGTGGGTAACATTTTCCTGCTCCTGCAGATGAACTGGTATTGCACAATTCCCCTCCTAGAGAGAAGACACACTGTGGACTGTAAGGCTGTGGTCAACAAACCCATTCCCCCTGCTACACAATCACATGCAATCACTTTGGAGGTTGAAATTTCAGTATTTTCTAAGTAATAGGTAAAATCTAAGTAATACAGTAGGAGAAGCAAGTAGTTAATTGTTCCTGATTGTTCCAGTGCTGTAATTAGAGAAGTATTATGTTTTGCATGTTTGAGGGAAAACACTCATATATAAGAATAAAACAAACAAACAAAAAGAATATTCCTGCACTTATTTGGATTTCTAAAGAGAAAGTTTGTTTTTATCTTCTTTCAGCATGATTAGAGGCATTTATACTTTGAAATGTCAGTTATTGCTTCCTTCAAACAGCTGGAGATACATTGCCTAATAAAAAGATTAAATCTGGTTTACAAATTCTTTAATTCATGCCAGTGTCCCTGAATGGTTGATTTTGTTAGCTACTTTTGGGAAATGTCTTTTACTGTAAACTGTTGATTATAGTTCTTAAAAAATGCATGTCTTTTTTTTTTTTTTCCAGAAAAATTGTTTCCAGTCAGTGATTCAGCTGTCAAAAACCTGTTCTTTTGCAATTTTTAGAGATGTAATTATTTTGTCAAGACTCAGAGTATGTTACAACTAGTGAATTCATAAGTTTCAACTGCTTAAATTTAGTTTATTTCTTCAGCCAGTAATATCGGTGTAGTTGGAGCAGGGTAAAATTGTCAGATTCACAAATAATTGGCATCAATCTGTTTCATTTGAGTAATGTGTAAATATTTAAACGTGGTACATATGTATGTTTTTGTTTGACCTAAAAGTTTTGTTTTCTTTGACAGCAAAAATTTTACACTTCACATCAAGACTTGGACTTTTTTCCTTACACCCTATTTGGTCAGTAAGTGAAAAAATTCTAATACGTATGCACTTAGAAAATTATTTATTCATCTAAATACAATCTAGCCGTGTCGTTGGTCTCTCGACTCAATGCTGGTATTCCAGTTTACATTTATTTAGAAACTAAGTCCAAAATCTTCACTCACTTAAAAAAAATCCAGGAAATATATGGGGGATTGTTATCCCACAGTGATAGTCGACCACTGTGTCTGATTTCAGTCAACAGCCAGTAATGAGATAAATATATTTGCCCCACATAGACATTTGTATCAGGTGTTTTTTGTTAGTGGAAAGACTCATGTAGAACCATGGCTCAACAGAGGAAATGCTTCATAGTGAAACATCAAAATTAGCAAAGGGATGAGGGGACAAGATGCACCTTTTCTTAAGGCAAGTAGTCATTAAATAGACAAGTAGAGCAGATGACATCTGGTCTAATGAAGAGGCATTTGCATCTTCTGGGAAATGAAACAATGTGTATTTAAATTTTTCTTTAAATGGCCAGACTATCTCCTGGATTAAAATTAAAATAAAATTTATTGTATAAGATCAAATCTCTCTGGACCTTTTCAGGAAGATTTACAATGCTATAAAATAAATTTGCCATAGAAGCTAACAAGCTACAGCAAAAGAGGGACTTTTCAATGATGTAGCATGAGCATAAGATATCTAGGACCACAGAAGTCTTGACATCTAGGGTAGTACAGTGTTAGGTTGGTGCAAAAGGAATTGCAGTTTTTACATTGTTGAAATTTGCTGTTTGATATTGGAATACGTTCTTAAGTATAGTTGGTTATATTAGAGAGCATTTCAATGCACTTTTCTCACTGTATGTTTTTTTTTGCTACTGGCTTATTACTTGCTGTTTATTTTCTATGTATTTTAGAATATGGAAATGTTGTTAGACAAAAAGCAAATTCAAGCAATTTTCTTATTCAAGGTCAAAATGGGTCGTACATCAGCAGAGACAGCTCACAACATCAACAATGCATTTGGCCCAGGAACTGCTAATGAATGTACAGTGCAGTGGTGGGTCAAGAAGTTTTGCAAAAGAGAAGAGAGCCTTGAAGATGAGGAGCATAGTGGCCAGCCATCCGAAGGTGACAACGACCAGTTGAGAGCAATCATCGAAGCCAATACTCTTACAACTACACCAGAAATGGCCGAAGAACGCAACGTTGACTGTTCTATGGTCATTCGGCATTTGAAGCAAATTGGGAAGCTGAAAAAGCTCGGTAAGTGGATGCCTTGTGAACTGACTGAAAATAAAAACAATTGTGATTTTGCAGTGTCATCTTCTCTTATTCTACACAACAACAACGAACCATTTCTTGATCAGATTGTGACGTGCAATGAAAAGTGGATTGTATATGACAACCAGCAACAACCAGCTCAATGGCTGGACCAAGAAGAACCTCCAAAGCCCTTCCCAAAGCCAAACTTGCACCAAAAAATAGTCATGATCACTGTTTGTTGATCTGCAGCGGGTCTGATCCACTACAGCTTTCTGAATCCTGGTGAAACCATTACTTCTGAGAAGGATGCTCAGCAAATTGATGAGATGCACTGAAAACTGCAACACTGGCAGCCAGCATTGGTCAACAGAAAGGGCCCGATTTTTCTCTACAACAACACCTGACCACACCTCACACAACAAAAGCTTGAAAAGTTGAACAAATTAGGCTACGAAGTTTTGCCTCATATGCCATATTCACCTGACTTCTCACCGACTACCACTTCTTCAAGCATCTCAACAACTTTTTGCAGAGCAAACACTTCCACAACCAGCAGGATACAGAAAATGCTTTCCAAGAGTTCAACAAATCCCAAAGCACAGATTTTTACACTACAGGAATAAACAAACTTATTTCTTGTTGGCAAAAATGTGTTGACTGTAATGGTTCCTATTTTGATTAATAAAGACGTGTTTCAGCCTAGTTATAATTGTTTAAAATTCATGGTCCAAAAGTGCAATTACTTCTGCACCAACCTAATAAAATGGAAATAATGTGAATAGTATATGTAGTTTAAATGGTTTACTTCCTCACTTAGGTGTGATTTAACCTATTTCTTCTGTTGCCTGTTTTCAATCTTGTGAAAAAATACTTCAAGTACTAAAGAAAGAGAATTTATTTTCATCTAGATGAAAGTAAGAATTAATTCAAGATTACTGCCTAGCAAGACATTCCCCTTTGAATGGTGTAACGAACCTAGAAAGTGAGACACTGAGTGCTGAAAAGTGCTGCAGCTGCATTTCTAGAGTGCCTAGAAGGTAGAAAAGTTGATGCACAGCAGGGTGATCCCAGTCAGCAGGGCACAAGCATCCTTTATTACGGATGGTAACCAGCACACCGTGTGCCCTGTAGCGAGGTAATGGGAGCATGCTTGAACTCATGGAAACCGCAGGGAATTTGCAGCTTCCAGTTATTGTGCCATGAATTGGGATTCAACCATTAGCCAGCCTCAAGGACTTCCCCTTAGAACTGGAGCTGAACAGGAAAGAAAAACATTCAATTCATAGTGGTGGTGTGCATAAAGTGGAAAAGACAGTTGTATTTATCCTTACTGTTTGCTTGATCACATGCAGAGATAGATCACACTGAATTATTACAATCTTGATATTTATTTTTGAGCATTTAGGTTCAGTATTATCTCTAGATTAAATTAAATTGAACTACAGCATAAGAGAAGAAAGAAACGTATAGTAAGGTTAGTTTTTCACTTTTGACACAAGCTGACTACATAAACCTGCATAACTGAATTTACTTCTGCTGGAAGTTCAGTGTAACTGTATTAGCATTGGTAGGGATATTCAAAATTACTATAACTGATGCTGTCTTGTATTTAAAGAAAATATGGTTAGCTTTCCTATTTTCCATTTTGACTATCTTCTACAAGTAAAAGAGGTTCCTGCCCGTAGAGGGAGATTTTGAAAGATACAAAGGCCTACCCAAAAGGAAGTAAATAATGAACTGTGTGTGTGCATTAATGATGTTTATATCAGCATAGGACAGAGGCTGAGGAAGCCTGTCCTATATGGCTACCTCTATCATGTACTTCAGTCTTACCTGCACTAGAAGCTGATCCATTATGGAGAATCGTGGATTATCATGCTAACAGCTAACAGCTTGCAGCATAGTTAAAGGTTCCATTCCTGATAACCCTTTAAAAATGTTATCGTTGACAGGGAAGATCTGCCTGACCCTGTGAAATTCATAGACTTTTCTGTCCCATGTTTTCCTTAACTTAAAAACTGGATTGCCAACAATGCATAGTATTCCATAGGGAGTAAAATAATATCTATTATTTTGAGTTTCCTGGATTAAGGCACTGTAGAAATACTAATTGGTATTACTGAGCAATTAGATTAGTGAAAAAGATCTAGTAAACCCAGTAATTAAGTAGGTTGCTTAGCTCTGAGAATCTGAAGCTTAATGACCAGAAAGAGTTTGAAAATGTTAGTCATGCTGCCAGCAAGTGGTCTTGTATTTGTAACATACTGTGTCACGCAAACTAGAAATCTAAAGGTGGATGTTTCTGAGGAAAGCACATGTAATCCCAGCAGTGTCTGAAAGATATGTGATTCATTCCTGTTAAGGAGAAAGAATACCAGCAATTATTGCAATGAAAGTTAAGTCAAGTTAACTGAGGTCATGGAAATAAATTAGTAGCAAAAATTAGATTTCATGGGCAAAAATGAAGGTAAATAAAGTCCCTGAGTCTTTACATGAGTAAACTGAGAGTATAAAAGAGTACAGGAAGACAAAGTAAGCAAAATAATAATTGATTAGACCAGTAAATGCCATTTGAGCAAAACAGTTACCCATTCATGACCAAGCAGAGCTTTGGCAGCAGGTACGAGATGAGTTAAGGGGAAACAGAAGTTATGTTAAATGACTAAGTGGCTTATGGATGGAAAACTGTTCTCAGTCACAAGAATGTGCAAAGAAATGTGAGGGAAAATTGGAATGACAGACTGATGAGCAACAAAACTGACAGCTAGGAAGGGAATACTAGAGGTTTTGTAACAGATGAATATGAAGGTTGATCTCAAATTGTGTGACTACATCGAAGCTATCTTTAAACTAGTGATCTCAGGTTGGGAAATAGAAACTGAACTTGTAGGAGTCAAAATGGAAAATAACTGGCCCTGAGAGTTTTCACAGTAAGAACAGACAGAAAAGTCTAAACTTAGCAGCAGTGGCTTTCCTCCATCTGCGTTGGTGTGTATGGAAAGAAACAACAGAAGTAGAAAAGGCATATAAATTGCTGACAAAATTGAAAACTAACCCATTTTTCTGTAGACTACAGTTATGTTCTAACATGAAATGCAATATTAAAGCTGATGTTTACAGAATGGGTATTTATGCTTGTTTATAAGCTAAGGAAGCCCCTAATGCCTTTACTGATGGATGGTAACAAGAATCTACCACTGCCTTAATAAAAGATTCCGCAGCATCACCAGATACCATAGTAATACTTAGTCATTTGGACAGGGTTTGCTGAACTCCATTTGAAGAAGGACCTCACACCACTAATTCTTCTTCTCCCCGGATGACCTGTCCTTCCTATGGTCTGGAGCCTGCCCTTTTGCCTGCCGAAAGCTGCAGAATAGCATTGAACTATCCCACATGTCCCCCTCTTGATGGTGGCCCCTCTGGCACCTACGTGTCCCTCAGTGAACACCTGTCTGCCTTCTAGAGTCCACAGTCTCTCAGTGTCCCACATGTGAGCCAACTCTCATTCCCCTCAGCAGCCACTCACGAGGGGACAAGTGGTGCTGTGGAGGGAAGGAGCAAATCTGACAACCTTTCCTCATCAGCCTGTCACCTGCGGGATGGAAACACTATAGAGATGGCAACCCTCCTGTGCTGACGAGGTTGAGGCACAGCTGTGGTGGGGCACACAGCAGCACAGTGTGCTCAAGTGGCCAAGGGGGCCAACAGCATCCTGGCACGCATCAGGAACAGTGTGGCCAGCAGGACCAGGAAAGTGATCATCCCCCTGTTCTCAGCACTGGTGAGGCCACATCTCAAATCCTGTGCTCAGTTTTGGGCCACTCACTACAAGAAAGACACTGAGGTGCTGGAGAGAGTTCAGAGAAGGGCAACGAAGCTGATGAGGGGTCTGGAGCACAAGTCTGATGAGGAGCAGCTGAGGGAACTGGGGCTGTTTAGCCTGGAGAAAAGGAGGCTGAGGGGGAAGATCTTATCGCTCTCTACAACTACCTGAAAGGAGGTTGTAGCATGGAGGGGGTTGGTCTCTTCTCCCAAGTAGCAAGTGATAGGATGAGAGGAAATGGCCTCAAGTTGTGCCAGGGGAGGTTTAGATTGGATATTAGGAAAAATTGCTTAATGGAAAGGGCTGTCAGGCATTGGAACAGGCTGCCCAGGGAAGTGGTGGAGTCACCATCCCTGAAGGTGTTTAAAAGACATGTAGATGAGGTTCTTGGGGACATGGTTTAGTGGTGGACTTCACAGTGCTAGGTTAATAGTTGGACTCGATGAACTTAAAGGTCTTTTCCAACCAAAATGATTCTATGATTCTATGTTACACTGAGTGGTTTCTTACAGGACACTGTTTGATGTCAGATACACAGCATGATGCCACCCATCCTGAATGTGACTTCATTTCATTTACCACAGGTATCTTATTTTTTCCTATATTTGATGTTTTCCTTTCTCACATTTTAGAAGTGAGTATTGCACTTGATGTGATCTGCTTATTAAATTGGAAAAATTTAAGTGGTTGTGATGCACAGCTTCTCCACGTACACAAAAATTTGAATTTTGCAGCACTTGTAGTCAGAGTATGTATAAAAAAGAACATGGGGCTTGTGGAAGGTGGAGGTACATGTGGAAGGGTGTGGAGGAAAGAGAAGAGGGAGGCGCGGGGAGATAAGCTGAGAAGGCTCATTGGGTTTTTGCTTACTCTTTGTCCAGCACAGGATCCCAGCTCTCCAGTCTCTCAATTCAGGAGATTGTGCCTCTCCTTGCCCACACTCCTTAACTCTCAAGCAGCAAACAAGTCACCGTGTACATCTTCTCCAGTGCTGCCAGGGCTCAACTGCTCCTGTAAAGGGATGGGGCAGAGATAGGACTGAATCAGAAGGGTCAGTTTTGTTACTGCCACTGGTGCATACTCCTCTGAGAGCAAGAATAAAACACATATAAATATAATACATATATATACAGTATAAAAGTACAAATCACTCAGGCTGAGAGAGTTTGTCAGCAGGAGATAGAAATCAGTTGCTCACATAGCATGAACAGCTCAAACATGGTCTGCCGCTCCACAGGAGAAAGGCCTTGGCAGAGGAAGAAGCAGAGCTTGGCTTCTCCTTATTTGGACCATTTTGTCACCCTGAACATCTGCATCCATAGGCAACCTGCCTACACTGCCTATACCTGCTGCTGGCACTGCTGTTCTCTGTTCAAATAAAAGAAAGACTCTAAAAATGGAAACATCAGCATTGCCTATCAGTAGAATTAAATGTCTTTAAGAACGTTTTCTTTTTCATTTGGAAAAAGAAGAATAAATGCTTATATGAGGGGATAATATCTGAACATTTTTTGTGGTAAAAATCTGAACTTCTAGTGCAGCGGAAGTGGTAGTATTCAGTTTGAGAGATGGTAACAACACAATGTTATCATTGTAGTATTAGCTATGGAAGTAACTTGCTCATTACTCTTGTTACATGATCAATACTTTTGTTGTCAGTAAGTGTAACAAACATCCTTCATTAAAATGCTATTTAGCCACAAGATACTAAAGAGCTTTTGAAATTAATGTTGTAGAAAAAACACATATTCCCCAAACCCCACAGGATTACCCATTTAAAAAAAAAATATTTAAGCAGCTTTACAAGGACATTAATGTATTTCTGCATCTACAAGGGCAGCAGTTTAACAAATGGAAGGCCCACGCTAAAAACAGCCTTGTACTTCTGACTTCCAGCAAAAGAATAATCTTTGGGGATGTTTTCATGTATCTTAAAGCAAGTGCTTAAGGAATCACAATCTATTACATGCTCCGGAGCCAACAGGAATCCCAGCAAGCCCAACCATCTGTACTTAGGGACGACTTCAGACTTCAAGGGAACATTGTTGGAAGGGTAATGTGGAAGGGCACAGCCCAGGTTTTCAGCCTGTTAGAAGACACTTTCATCTCACCATGTCTCTCTCTCAGATTTTGAATTTTCATATGGCATACAGGTAAACTATGTAATAGATTTGGAATCACCTATTTATGAATGCCATATGTTATATATAGCTTTTAGATCATTGTGACATGTAACAAGATGGAATTAATTTAACTAAGGAACACTCTCAGGACATACTCCAGATAATACATATCAGCAAATGTTAAATGGACAATGCTGGACAATTTTCTAGTTTGACCACCATTAGGAGAAGCTAAACAGATCCATCTGGGAAGGTTTCAGACTCCAGTAGAGAGAAAACCAAAAGGCTCCCTAGAGGTCTGTTAAACACTCCTCCTGCCTCTGACATTTCTAAAAGCAAAGATGATGAATTTATTCTGACAATAGTAATAGTTCATTGTTTCCAAAGCATTTGAAACATCTGGGTTAAGAGCATGAAATTAAATCCCAGACAAGATTCCAGGAGAAGCATGCTTGAATTTCTAGAAGACACATGACTACAACAGCTAATCTCCCATTGACTGGAAATTTGGAAAATGTTTTGTTGTGCTCACTTAAGGCTTCTCCCCACCAGTGAAATTCTCACTAACAAAAACACTGCCTTACAGTCAGCTACAAGGGTGTGCTCCCTCCAAAGAGACATTGTACAGTGATTTTATACTTATCACAGATCACTTTATTCATCAGGTCTCAAGCCAGACGTACTGTTAGATCAGAATCATAACCAAGAGAAATTTCCAAAAGGAATTGCCAAGAGGACAGATTACCCAAGGCACCAATCAATAGAAGTAGCAAAGAATTTACATAATTTAAAATTGTGATTGCATATACTGTATGGTCATAGTTTATGTTAACGTACTTTCAATTAAATTATTTCTAAACTTCATTGTTACAAGACAAGACTCACGTCTGCGTATTGTTAAGTGTCTTTTCTGCAGACTCATACTAATTAGCATGGTTAGTCGGCCTTACAGGAATAAGGGATGTTTGTGCTGTGACAGGTATTTAAACTGAAAACTCTAGACACGTCAAAACAAACACAGCCCAAAGCTGAGAGAGCATCTGCCGTGTGACCACACTGCAAAGAGCACTCGAGTATTTTAAGGCATGTTCACATCATGCCTGAGGATTAACGGCACTTTGAACATTCCCACACAGCGCCATTGTGGAGGCTTATTAGCAGCTGCTGAACCGTGAATTCGCTTTTCGGCAAAGGTCAGAGCAGTGACACTAATTACCAGCAATTGCTGCCTGCCCAAGGTAACTCACATGCCACATTGTGGAGAAAACAATGTTTGCCTAACAGACATCATTTCTACTGACAACTTATTTAACATTTCGCAGAAATGATCTGCCTTTGAACAAGTCGAAATCGAATTATTTCAGATTTGTGCTGCTTTGGTGAGTGGCTGATATACTGAGCATAACTTTTGAGCCTAACAAATGTCCTCAAAACATCTGAAATAAAAAGAGAATACGCAGCACATTGCAGTGCTCTGTGGGAGGATAGCGGGAACTGATGATATTTATATACATAAGTATTATGCACAGAGGATAAACACATGCACGAAATGCTGAATCAAAATGTTCTGTGCATGGACTTTATTTATCCACTGTTTCTTCAGTTACACAGATTAGAAAAATGGAAATATTATTTCCATATTCCCCCAAGAATGCTACACTCTAATGTTGAAAGAGGTAAACTTGCAAGAGTTAATCATGCAGTTATCGGCATGATTATTAAAAGTATCTGCCCTACTTTTTATAGAAATATTTTTTAATTATTGAAAAAAATATAACTCAGCACTTTGTAATTCTAGCTAATTTAATTTCCATCACATCTGGTAACACTTGGTAGATTTAAATACACACACATATGCAACTCACATTATTAAAAAGTTTTATAAAATGCTGTGCGTGTACATTTCCAGTTAGTGTAACCAGCAGGGTAAACTTGAATCACATTTCAATAATCTAATTAATTACTGAACCTATGAATGAATCACTCCTCCATGTGAAGAAAGCACTCTCAACTACTTCCACTCTCAGGAAAGTGAGAGGAAAAGAAAGAGAAAGGAAAGTTTTCATGGTATCCTGAAAGGCATACATATTTATGTTTTAAAGATATAACCATTGCATTACTTCATCGGAACCTCCTTTCCAAAGATATTCAGGATTTATTCCACTTGCTTTGACAGAATTGTGTAAATACTATGTTGATGCTGCATACTGTTGATGCATGTTTGACAGCAGGTTTAGCTGTAATGGCTCAAGCAGTCACCTCCATCAGTGATCTGCCTCATCCTACTTTCCAAACTCTGGAAATTAAGTGAGAATTATCCTTACCACTTTTTATAGGACCAAGAAATACTGACACCACAGGACTTGTGATGTTCCCCAGAGAAAACTCCTAGAACCAAGAGTGCATGTGTGGCAGAGTTTCACAAATAATGCATTTGTCTTCTCGTTTCACCATTGCTGGTGTCATATCTATTCCTTACACAGTATTCATAAGGCAAAATATATTCTGGATCTAGAAATTACACTGTGCATTTATAATTTCTGATCACATCATGTATAAGGTATTAGCAATGTGTTGAGAAGTAATGGGAAAGCAGGAGCATACTGATTATGATAGAAACGTTAATGTACCAACTTGTTGGGGTAGGCAGATACAGGCTTGTGGCACTCATGTGTCCTAATCCCCACCTCACAGAATCACTTTCAAGAATCTAATCACCAGACTCAACTAAATATTGTTTCTTAATCAAGAAAAACAAAGGGCAAAACTAAGGTTGTCTTGCTTGGACACAGAAAAAAAACCTTTGCCTTTGTTCTGCATCCAACCTTTCCTGCTCAGTGCTTAGGAGGGGGCACACAGCCATTCTGGACAAAAAAAAATCAATTGCTAGCGAGTAGAGCTTCCAAATTAGTGTAAGAGAATGGGAGCTAGAAGCTAGCTGAGACACTAAAGTGACCCTGGAGCATATTTCTTGACAAATACAATCTGAATAACTCACTTTTTTTTCCTTTGTAGCATTATTCCATAACTGCGAATCTGTGTTAGTAAATATATTATTTTATACTTAAATCTTGAGAAGAATCTGAGTGCTCTAACACACAGTTGTGACATTTCTGATATAAAAGGGTAGCACAATAAAGAAAATTGTCTACTAGGACGCCTTAAGCATTTTCTATGTGACAAAAGTACTTCCAGTGTATTTAGAGAGCACTACTGTCTGCCCCTGAAGAAGCTGCAGCTGTCTAAGAAGTGGTACCACAAGGTTTTTAAAAATAAAATAATAGCTTTTGATAAGCAGTGATGTCTCTTCGCAGACAGCAAGAAACAAGATCTAAAATTCAAAAGATCCAAAGAATTTCGTACATCCATTTTGATACTGGACATGTTCTGTACAAGGGCACCCTTCTCCCCAGGCTGTTAATTCCAGTAAGTGAAGTGTCATGACTTGAGTTGCTGGAACTGTTCCACTGGCTAAAATAAGATGTTAAAGACCTTGACAGCATTCCAATTGGAAACCTTGTGTTATGGATCCTTCTTTCAGTACATTATACTCAGTTTTTCTTTGCTTTGAGAAAACAAACGAATTGGTTTAGCAGTTACAGCAATTCATATGCCATAAGGGTATGAATTAGCGGTTTTAAATGTCTGGACCAAAGAAAACATAGCGTGCATTCAGAAATGGTAATATACTTGTTATGCAAACCAGTTTGTTTTAAGACTCCTTCCTTTGGTAGATAAGTTTCAAAGCCATTTTCACAAGAAAAAAATTTGTCAAAGAAAAAAATTTTGCATGCACTACTAATTTGGTTTTGTTAGGAAATCATACTGCTTGAAAAATTAACTTTTTCTTCATGGCTCTTTGCCACCTACAGGTAAAATCTGTTTTCCTCCTTGCTTTCTGATCTACTTTGAGGGCAAAAAGAGAGATGCATTGATTATTGCAATCCTGCCTTGCCGGGTTAATGTAGCTAAGCAAATCCTTATATAGTGTTCCACAGTCCTTAGAAGATTTGATGCCTTTCCACAGTGACACAAGCACAAACACCTTGCTCTGTGTAAGATATCAAAGGACATCTCAGCAGTCAAAACTTGCCACACATTCATGGAACTCTGCCATCGAAACAGTGACTCAGAGAATGTGGCTCCTCCAGGGCTGCTGATTATCTCAATAGGACGAGCTTATACGGGAAATTGTATGAAATCAGATATATTAACGTCAACTTAAAATCAGACAAAGATATCACAAACTTTGCACAGATCTACCTCTGCTAGCACAGGAAAGGTGAAAGTAATTATTATAATATATGCTGAAGGGTCATCACCACATGGTAGAATCAAGTTTCTATGAAGCTGGTAACAATAAGATCTTTTAAATCGTTATTACAGCTAGTAGTAAAAAATAAGCCCCCTTTCCTGTTATTGGAACTTCAGGTTGTCTAATGCAGAAATTACAAAGTGGATTAAAATCCTAAATTGCATTGTCAAAAGACGTTAATTACATTATTTCAAACTGTTGGGGGGAGGAAAAAACAGGCAAACACAATTTGGAGACTTTTACACCCACGAAAATAGGCATAATTGCCTTGTTCAGATGCTGGGAAGCCCAAAGAAAAACTGGAACACAACATTTAGAACATAAATTCATAACAGAAACATTTACTGATACTCCTCAGTACAAAGTCTTCTTCTCCCCAAACAGTATTTTCTTACGAGAACTTGTCCTAGCAAATAACAGAGGTATGAGCTGTGCGTTGCAATCTTTTCAGCTGTAATTCAGCAAATGCCCTTAATTTTGTAATTTGGAAGATAAGCTTGAATGTAGATGAAAATACATACAGTCAAGCATGGAAGCCACTAAAACACAGAATCTGTGTTACAGACAAGTTAAAAGATCATGGTAACATGATTTCAAAATTATGAGAGAACGTGAATTAAAGACTCACCAGCAACATATAGCAGTTTCCAAAACTGCATTTTAGACACCTTTTTAACCATTATACAGTAATGCAAACTGATGCTTTGAAATAACTCTGAGATTAGAAATGGTCTGCAGCCTGGAACAGCTCTATTCAGTCTCTGAGGAAAACAATTCTAAAATCTACTAAGCCAGTGACCTTCTAACAAATGCAAGTCTCAGTAAACTTCCAATGTGAGAACTTTATGTCAGCTATAAGCAGTTTCTATAGACACAGTTTCTAGTGAAAGATTACTTTCTAGCCAAGAACATGAAATGACATCAAACCACTCTGGACACTCATTGAATTAGACCTTCTCACTTGCAAACTATGATTTTAATAAATGTCACTGTAGCTAGGGCTGAAAAGAGGAACAGAAAATGAAACAACATATAAAAGGACCCCCAGCAAGCAAGATTCTCTCTAGAGTGATAAAAATGATAACTTGGCGTCATCTTTCTCTTGGCAACTGGCCCTTCTCCTCTTCCTGCAGCCGCACCCCACACCCCCTGCATTGACTCACAGGCATTAGGTTTTGCGGCTGCCTGCTCAGCCCAGCTTGGGTTGCTGGAAGGGCTGTTTCAGAAAGCCACAGCAGAGCCCAAAGTCGCTTTACCCAGCAGACATCCTGGCTGGCTGCCTTTTCAGCTAGCTAGTGTCCATTCACTTGTGACAGCACTTCTGCCAGCTGCCCTTTCCTTTCGGCACTCCACAATTATTTTGGCTTCACCATGGGAGTCCAGTGCCATACAGACTGACACAAAGCTCTGAGCTGTAAAACGGACTTCCTAAAGGGACCTTAATCTTTCTTCCTTGGCCATGAATTTCTTCTACCCAGAACTCCAAACTACAGTTTGGGCAATCATTTAGTCTGGGCACAGCTGTGTTGTCCTTTTCAAAGCAGTTACAGCTTCTGTACATAATTCCATCACTTTTACTACATAGCCATTTTTTAACAGACATTGGACACTAGAATCCCGCTGTTGTAGACCTGTGACTAATGTGACAGACTTCCTTAGCTGAATGCAAACATGTTAGGGTCCCTTGTGCTTCTGTTGCTACTATAAGGATTTGCATTTTGCTACGTATATTTTGAAGTTTTGGTGGGGTTTGTTGTTGTTGTTTTTGCTTTTCCTTTTTCTTTTTGTTTTCTTTCATTGTATGCCGAAATACAGTTTGCAGGGGAAGGAAATCAATAACACAGTAGGAGACAGGTATTTGCACTGGCACTTGCTTGAAGTAATAGGAATTTTAACGTTTACTTGAACAAGGCTCCATTGTAAATGTACAGAACGAAGGAAACCTGTTTTATCCTGACCATTGGGCCTTTTCATTCTGCTTCTCCTGCTCTATAGCAGATGCAAGAAGAGCAGCCAGGTCTTCTGGGTTTCCAGTCCTACCCAGTTTGTGTGAGAAGAGAGGATCCTTTTCTCCTTTAGGCCTTGGTCTATAAGACTTAAATCAGGAATGATATGTTCTCATTCTCTCACATCGTGGCAAGCTTAAGCACATTACAGCTTTCTTTCTTAACAGCTAAGACTGATATGGAGTATATTTGTGGATAAAACCACCTCAGGGAAGAATTTGTTCTCCATCTACCAGTATCCAAAATGGTTCTCAGAAAAGCAGAACAAACCAGATCATTTCCAATAAATGATACTTAAGTAATTCCAGTGAATGAGCCAAAAAATGCACAGATGGAGGAACACGCACTTAGTCCATTCCAGACTGGTACTAAAGTTAATTGTTTGGCCAAGGTCACTGGACAAGCAGCATTTAAAGTTAACACGATTGATCTTTTTCATTCACATGAACAAAGGCATCAAAACCAACTTTGAGATCAGAACTGTTGTGGATACCAATTACCCTGAAGTTACTGTTTTCTCAGCACAGCAGGGGGCTTCTCAAATTATCAGACATTTTAATAAGAAAACATTGCAATAACTACTTGTTCGTGTTTATACTCAGAAAAACACTAACAATATACCACATATTCCAGCAACTCCATTATCTTGCTTTGCACATGTCTCATGCAATCTCAAAAGCATAAGAGTTTATGCAGTAGTTCATCTGGGTTTGGCTGCACAGCTAATACAGAACTGGCATATGCTGGCAATAGAATAAATGAAGTTTTCTAATGAGTGTACTTGGCTTATGTTATATATACAGTTCTCCTCCAAGGATCATTATAACTGCACTCCTGAGCCTATCCTGGGCTCAATTACCCCAAACCAGACAACTGGTACAATGTTTTCAGCATATTTGCAGTAGGAAAATAGCAACCAAAAAGCAAACAACAGCAATTTCTCTAGAAACCCCTGCTTTATCAGTTATTGCTCTTCTAAGACATCTGTAAATCCCCAAATATCATGAACAATGACACAAGCTTCTCATCTGCATAATGGTTGCTAATCAGAAGAGCAGAATACATGTTTTTGTGTTTATATACCAAAACTGCCACTTCTCCTGCACCCTTCTCAAAACTTGTCAGTGGCCCACTCAGCTGATACACATGGGGTGCTCCTCAGCTGATAGAGCTGTCCTCCAACTCAAGCACATCTTCTTGCCCTCCACGGGCAGCGACTTCCAAGTATTCCCTGGCCTTTGCACGAGAATAAAGAGAAAGTAACATGTCATTGGGCAGCATCACTCTCTCTTCTCTGGAGTGACAGGGCAGTGACTGGGCCTCCTTCAGCTGTGATCCATATCTGATGGCTTCATGGGGCATCACGATGTCTGTGACCTAAAGGAAGTTCCAGCAAGGGGTAAAAAAGGCTGTAGTAGCAAATGCTGCAAATACAGATGGGTCAGCATGTTCATATCCAGATAAAAGCCTACTGAAGACATGGCCTGTCCCTCAGTCTTGCAGGCAGAAAAATCCAGAAAAGCTACTCTCTACGTAGCTTTTAAAGTTTGAAAGCACAGCTCAAGAAAATTGTATGTGACATTTCCTTGAGTTACCTGGAAAGACATGCTATGAACTTACTGACGCATACTGTCCTATCAGCCATACTTCACAGGTGCACCATGCAAAACCCCACAGTACAGGATATCAGGTTCATTATAGGACCTGAGGGAGAACATCAGCCGGTGTATTTGGGGCTCAGGACTGCAGTCTGCAGACAGGAAGGAAATGAAACAGCGAATGACGGGCATTTGGACGTCAAAACCAGCAGTCTGTTCCAAAACCATTTGCCTTACCTGCGCGACCGCACATACATGGAGCAGATGACCTTTGAAGGTCCCTTCCAACACAAACTGTTCTACGATTCTATCATCTCTCGCGTCATGCTGAGTAACCCTTGCCCCTGTGTTTTCAAAACACCTCAGTGGAGGGGAGCATGAACTCAGCTCACCCAGCACTCAGACAGCATTTCTCCAGCACCCAATTTTTGGCTTTTAGGTGGGTGACGCCCATGCCAGGCATCGGCCCTGGCTGCCTGTGCTACCGCAGCCTTCACACCGCGCTGCCACCTTGTCAGCAGCTTCCTGAGGGAACAGCATCGGCACGCTCATGGTTTGAGTGCCTCGCCCTACTAGCCTCTCCTCTTCACCTCACACACCTGAAGCTGTGCTGAGAAACACACCTTGAATACTGTGTCCAGAAAGATATTGAGGTGCTGGAGAGAATGCAGAGGAGGCAACAAAGCTGGTGAGGGGTCTGGAGCACAAGTCTGATGAGGAGCAGCTGAGGGAACTGAGGCTGTTCAGCCTGGAGAAAAGGAGGCTGAGGGGAGACCTTATTGCTGTCTACAACTACCTGAAAGGAGGTTGTAGCATGGAGGGGGTTGGTCTCTTCTCCCAAGTAGCAAGCGATAGGACGAGAGGAAATGATGGCCTCAAGTTGCACCAAGGAAGGTTTAGATTGGATATTAGGAAAAAATTCTTCATGGAAAGGGTTCTCAGGCATTGGAACAGGCTGCCCAGGGAAGTGGTGGAGTTGTCATCCCTGGAAGTGTTTAAAAGGCATTTAGACGAGGTTTTTAGAGGCATGGTTTAGTGACAGAGTTAGGTTATGGTTGGACTCGGTGATCCTGAGGGTCTCTTCCAATTGAAATGATGCTATGATTCTATAAACCACCCAATGCCTGGCCTCATGCCCATAGTGTCCACAGCTGCTTGGGGGCAACAGCACGCAGGGCAGCGCTGTACAGCAGTCAACACGGGGGCTGGAGATGCCGCGCTCAGCACCTCCGCGCGTGTACCAGCCCACTGACGGGTATTCGGAAGGGGACCCGGGCCGGTGAGGCGCGAACGACCCGAACTGCGGCAGAACCGGGAGGAGCTAAGCCCCGAGGGGCGGGGCTAAGCACCAGGAGGTGGGGCTAAACGCCAGGGACGCCAGAAGGGGCGGGGCTAAGCGGCAGCGTTGGCTGGGCGGAGCGGGGGAGCTGCGGGGAGGGGCTGGGGCACGGCGGATGTGAGAAAGGGCAGATAAAAGTGTTCTTCACTAAACCTCTCGGTTAGTGGCGGGCCGGGGGGCGCCCGCTGCAGGGTGAGGGGGGGTTGGGAGTTAGTCTGGGGCATGCCCCCTGTGGAGAGGAGGCTGCTGGGCCAACAGCAGGGCTGCCACTGGAGGGGAGTTGTGAGGACGGAGCCCAGGGCTTTAATTTCTTCCCCTTTGCAGTACTAGTTAGCGATACGTATTATTAAATCGCCGTTACGTTAATCAGCAGCCTGTGCTGAGTCACGGAGCGCACTCTCGGAAGGGCACTTCTCCGTCAGGCTGATCCGCGCAGCGCATTTCCCCGCAGCTCCTGCTGAACTCCGCGTGACCTTCAGTTTTACGCGAAGCCGCTTCCTCAGGGGCTCTCTCCTCGAAGCAATGGCCGCGGGCTGCCGCGTTTCTGCTTTTTGAGACGGCAAGCCTGGCCGCCGCTTGTCTGACATGGCCGTATTTTCTTACTTCAGCTTTTTAAAAGCGAGCAGCTGAAGGCGGAACGCGGGCCGCACCGCGCTGAACCGGGCCGGGCACTCAGCGGCGGCGCCGCGCTGCTGGCCGGACGCGCTCATGGAGGTGTCTTGGCCTTTCAGTGACGAGGGGACAATAAACAGTCGTTACCGGTTTTGCGACCGAAGTCGTCTTTCCCTCGCCCGAGGCGCCGCGGGCCGACGCAGGCCCAGCGAGCCCCTAAAACACCGGGGGGCGGCCCCGCGCCCCCATTTCCGCGCCCCCGCAGCTCCGTGACGTCACCCCAGGTGCTTCCCTCCGCCCCGAGGGCGTGGCCTCGGTAGCCCTCGGTGGGCGGGGCCAAGGGCCGCGCATGCGCCTGGTGCGGGCGGCGGGGGACTCGCTGCGAGCGTATGTGCGCGCTCGCCGCTCCCGTGTGGCGGGCAGCGCGTGCGGGGTCGGGAGCTTGCCGGCCGCCGGACAGGCTCGCGCTCTGGCCGCCACCGCCATGTCCGCCATTATCGAGCAGGAGTTCCAGAAGATCGATGCCACCAACGACTGGCAGGCGCGTTATCTGGTGAGCGAAGGAGGTCGCTCTGGCTCTGCCCCGGCGGGAGGGAGGACGGGGAGGGAGCTGTGGGCTGGCAGCGCCCGTTGCCGGTCCGAACCGCCTCAGCGGGGAGCGGAAGCCACTGGGCCACGGCTCGTTTTCAGGTGCACGCAGCGGAACTGCAGGCAGCCGCTGCGCATGCGCCCGGGAGGCGACCGCTGCTGCTCGCTGGGAGGGGGTGCCGGAGGGAGGCAGCGCGCAGGCGCCGTGCCGCGTGCGCTGCAGCTGCGCCTGCGCACCGCCCGGCGGCGGGGGTGTTGGCGGCGCACTGCGCCTGCGCGGAGCCGGCAGCGGCCGGAGCCCCTTAGCCGGGTGCTGGCGGTGGGGAGCGGAGGGCTTAGCCGGGCGGCCCGGTCTGATCCGGGCGAGCGTGTTTTACCTGCGGTTTCTAGGCAGAGCGGAAAGTTCTACGTGATAATACCGATCCGGTGAAGGCTCGCCGTCTCTCCCGGTGCTGGAGGCTCTGCTACCGAAACTGCTGCGCAGCGGGTCCTCAGGCGCCCTCTCACCCTCCTCACCCGCCGGGCGGCTGCGGGGGGCCTACTCCGTTGTCTCAGAAAATACACCACTATAAACAACGAGATTATTAACTTGCAGCAACAGTCTTTGGGTCCGTTCTATATGCGAGACTTTCTATATAAGCTTATAGTACTAGAGCAGTTATTTCAGCCAGTATGTATTTTTACAGTGCTCTTTCACAAATGAGCAAAAACAATCCAGAGCGAGAGTTCTTTTTGTTAACTTCAGGTTGTGCTTCTTTTCTGTTAAATTAGTGGTGTATTCGATTTACATGTACTTGAAATACATTGTCTCTAGACAGATATTATGGAACCGAACTTTAGTTTGAATTTAACAGGGAATAGCAGAAATAAGCTGTGCTAAGTTAATGAGATAAAAGTGTACAAGAAGAACTCCAGAACCAGTATTTCTCATGAGGGAGAAAAGCACACACACACGTTGCATCTGGTATAGCCCAACTGGACAAGTTAGCTTTCCCAGCTCATTTTAATATTATCTAGTTGTGCTTGGAGAAGTAAACCAGAAAGAAAATTGTATATTAAGCTCTTTTATACTTTGTATACTGGTTTCCTAATTTTTCTACAGCTATGCTGTAAAATATTTTAAAGTTTTTTTTTACTAAAATTTTACATTTCCCTGATTTTGTAGATTTGCAAACCTGTTTGGTTTGTTTGTTTTTTTTTTGTTTTGTTTTTTCCTCAGGGTAATAATGCATTTGTTTTGTATTAAAACTAGAGAATACCCAGCAACTTAGAAACATAAAGAGAAGATAGCAAGTGATGTTTTTAAGTAGCACAAACTTGTAGAAAATACTCTTAATTACTGAGTACTTGTTTTTCCACTTTTTTTTAATGAAAGTATTTTCCTATGGTGGTGTTGTATGAGAAACATACATACTTGCCCTGAGAAGTGTAAGTTTCTCTGAAGAAAAAAAATTCAGTATTGACTTTTTATTCTTGTTGAGACTAGTTATGTATATTTGCCCTTCTCTTCCATTAATTTACCAAGACTTGTGGTAAAATCCTGTGAAGCTTGGAATATTTATGTTGACTCCCAGGGCTCCTGTCCAATCTGAATTAATGACTGAATAAATAATACTGATTTTCACTTTTTCTTTTTCCCCCAGTGCAAATTTTTCTTGTGTAACATGCATTGCATTACATCTGGCATCTGATTTATTCCTCTGGTTTGTGATGGCTGGATTGTATGTGGGAAAAGGGATTTCAGAACTAGTCATTAAACTTGCTGAATTTAGTTCTTTTTAACAAGCCCTAGCCCCATTACTGTAGTAGTGTTTCTAGCTGTTTTAATGTTTCTTGACTAAATGACAGGTCTTCTGTGTACAGAGGATGCTGGTGCTTTTAAAACAAAAAGATGTTGCATCCTCTTGTGGAATAATACAAATTTTACATTTCATGGGAACTTGGTTGTGAATGCCTGCCAGATGCATTTATTCATCATCCCAAAGCTTGTAAGCCATATAAACTAGAGAAGAAGACAAGTTATAGTGTGCTGTGTCAAAAAAACCACTGATTGTCTAATAGATCAAGAAATTTTTATACAAATCCGTAGAGCATTGGTGCTTGACAGTTTCTACTCTGCATTGTGGTTTAGGTTCTTTACAGGTTGGCACTGCACTTAAGCGCCAAGAAAATGGAGCTTCCTTGTCTGTGTTAGATTTGCACTGAAGTCCTTTTTGGTTGTGTTAATTGTCTGGGACAGGCTATGAAGTCTGGACATTGGACAGACTATTTAGGAAGTTTGGAAAGACAAAGAAGATAGGGGAAACATAGAGAAGGCGAAAGTGCTTAGTTGTAAAGAGAAGTTTAAATGCTCTTTGGGACATAATGATCATTTGTAGCAGCATCATCTAAAAACAGAAGGAAATTTAAAGTGAGATATTGCCAGTTCTATACCGTACAACATGTCTGCTGAGGTGGCATTGGTACTGAGATATAAAGGGGTTCAGTTTGTTGGAGGCTGCTCATCAATAGCACTTCAGCTGTGTTTTCAGTTGTCTACATAAGGTAATTCTGTGTACCTTAATGTAAGTTAAGGAAAAGATACAGAGGCAAAAAATTAATAAAACAGAACATTCAGAATATATGAACAGTATCTTCTTTTAAAAAGCTTGTCAGTGACATTTGAATATCTTCCAAATTCAGATTATTGAAAGATTTGTATTAATGCCCAGGGAGAAGTAGGATGTGATTTCATATTGCTATTTGTGAGTCTAGAATTGCTGCTTCGTATTGGATCCTGTTTAGCTACTACAGCTCTATGGGTTGAACTGTGAAACTACCAGAAATTACCAGCTGCTGTTAAGAGCAGCCATGAAATCATTAACTTTGTTCTCCAGGTGGTTCAGCCTGGAGAAGAGAAGGCTCGGAGGAGACCTTATAGCAGCCTTTCAGTAGCTAAGAAAATTGAACTGGGACTTTTTGCAAAGGCGTGTGGTGACAGGACAAGGTGTAATGGCTTTGAACTGAAAGAGGGTAGATTTAGATTAGATATAGGGAGAAATTCTTCACCATGAGGATGGAGACTGGAACAGGATGCCCCATCCCTGTGAGTGTTCAAAGCCAGGCTGAATGGGGCTTTGAGCCACCTGGTCTATTGGGAGGTGTCCCTGCCCACAGCAGGGAGCTTGGAACTAGATGGCCTTTAAGGTCCCTTCCAACCCAAACTGTTCTGTGATTCTGTGAACTAGTTTGATTACGTCTGTGGTAAAGAAGCAAGCAGTATACAGCTGTTAGTTCTATCTATCTGAGTCTCTTATTGCTGTGGGAGATAACATGCAAGTCTGAGGTAAACTGGAAGCATAATAAATACCTGTTTTTTGTTTTTTTTTTTTTTTTCTTCCCTTTGTTCCTGCTATACCAGTTGCTTACCAGATTGTGCATATGTTAGTTTGGTGGTCTTAGCCAAGTGCAGGGAAATCTAGATGGCAACAGCTTGTCCAAGAGTGAGAAACACATTTTCTGAGTGAAAATGACACTAGGTGTAGTAAATGTTAATTTAAAAATGTTAATTATGAATTACCTTAATTAATGAATAAGCTTGAAAGCCTTACAACAGGATGTATAGAACACTATGGTTAGTAAGCATACTGGCTATCAGTAAATTGCATTTTTTATCTTTTAAAGGAAATTCGACATAAATCCAGTGACTACCCCCACAGAGTTGCAAAATATCCAGAAAACAGAAATCGAAACAGATACAGAGATGTTAGTCCATGTAAGTATCTTTTCTGTAATTATTGCAGTGAACCTTACAGACTTTTTATTTACTCACTTTACTTTTAAGTACTGTAGATAATAAATCATGGTCATTGTAGGTTTTGTATTTTGTTTATTTCTATAGGTGTGTATCCTGTGGTAAATGTGATTTTGTAACACATGCACAGAAGGGAGAAAAGTTCATGCGTTAAACTCATTGTGTTGCATGGTGAATGAGAGGTGATTGCAAATCATAGTTTATAGGTAAATGTTTGTGAGCTGCAAAGTGACATTGTAAAGATATTTTTCTCATAAATTGTTTAAAATTGCTTTGTCTGTCATTTAAAAAGTCAACATCTGCTGAGCACAGAAATTAAGTTAGTAAGCCTTGCCTAACACAAACAATTTCCCTTTGGGCTAAGTGATTCTGAACATTTATAACATTGTGTGGATAAATGCCGCTCGATTTCTACTGTTGCTTTAAAAAAATACTTGAGATTTTGTTATTTTTGTCTGTGCGCAAGAATGTACGTATGAAATAGTTTTTTAATTTTCTTAATGCAAGTAGATGTGGTATGGAGTGCTTTGTGTTTTACTAACTGCCGTAAGATGGTCTTTGTGACATAATGATCTTGCTTCTCAGGTGAAGGCAGCTTTTTGTTTTACCAGCTTCCTTGCTACTGAAGTGTTGTGGACTTTTTTCAATATAATTTACTTTAGAAACTGTAATCCAAAATTATTATAAAAAGACATATGAGCAAAAGAGTACCAATATGCA
Organism: Patagioenas fasciata; assembly: GCF_037038585.1. Classification (NCBI taxonomy): domain Eukaryota; kingdom Metazoa; phylum Chordata; class Aves; order Columbiformes; family Columbidae; genus Patagioenas; species Patagioenas fasciata. Next base: position 56,827,466 of record NC_092521.1, on the reverse strand, counting down.
GTTATAGCTGGAGAAAGCTATCATAAATCTTTCAAAAGAATTAGGAAAAAATTTAGTGCAGCCTTAATTGTTCTACAAAATATAGAAATTGGAACAGGTTAAACTTTTGTGTGTTCTTCAGTACGAAGTTTCCCAGAGCACCAAAGGCTCATAAAAGCCTTCTTGTTACTGGATCTAGAATTTTTGAAGGGTTACTGGTATACTGGGGTTTTTTGTTTGAAAGCCTAATCTGAATACCTTATTGTAAGATTTGGAGAAGTGCTGAACTCCTTGTTTCCAGTTGAAAGTTGTGGTAATGGCATGTGCATAGCACTTCTCAAAATTGCACAGAAAGGGTCTCAAGTTGAGTCATACTGGTCAGATGCAGCGCTTCACGCTGCTCATTAGGCCTGCTGCTGGAATGCCAACTTGCACAGCGTATTTCTACCAAATGGGTCCAGTTTGGCTTAACGCTGAATCTCTGTGCTGCACTCTGATGGAACCAAGCTTAAGAGTTCGGTGCACAGCCTTTTTGCTGTGTCTGCATGGCATTCCCTAGTGTGATCTCTCTGGGAAATCTACAGCTCTGAAGAAGATACCTCAAATCAGTCAAAGCTGTCTAACTTCTGCTGTGTGCTTAGAAGAGGGGGATAGACCTCTGCTAGACCTTTGCTGATCTGTACAGAAGTTCTTAACATCTCTCGAGTTTGCTATCCTGTTACAGCATGGCATTAGCGTCTTACCAGAAGCAAAGCAGATCATATTTTATTCACTTTCTGTTTCATACTTAAATTGGGATAGAGTTTGTAAGAAGAGAAGGCAGGAAATTGGACTGGAATCCATGAGACCCAAGTTCTATTTGTAGGTCCAGTATCCTGTAAACTTCTGTGGCAGGAGCTGTGTTCATACATTTACCGTTTCTCCCATCCATAGATTTCATTACTTAGGCGCTACTGCAGAGAGAATGGCAGCTTACCCTGCAACACATTTGTGGGTTTGCTTTCTTTTTAAAAAGAGTGTTCCTAAAATAAACAAGGAATACATTGTGTTATTTAAGTAGCATCTAATAATGCCTGCAGTAATCTTAGAGGTGTGACTTGTATTTATTTCCTGTAGTCTTTTGGAGCTCAAAGTTTTCCTTAATCATGGCATGCCTTATACAGTAGTGAAGAGCACCAAACACCTCTACTTTGGTGATGGCAAAGCCTGCTTCTGATATACTTGTTTCATCAGGAGGAAATTAATTATGTCACTGTTTTAATTTCTGGACCCTGTGTAATATCTGAGAGACAGAAAAAATCTAGTCTTGAAGTAGTAGTTGGGCTCAGTTAGGATCATTATATGCTACTTGGCCTGAAGTCTGACATGATGACTGAACTAAGATGGTGAACTTTGTGAGGCATGTCTCAGTTTTTTAGCATTTATGACAGAAAGAATGTTTGAATTGGGCACCAAGACAGCCTGCAGAACTGGGCACTAAGAACAGGCTGTATGAGGAGAACAGAGCAGAACACTGTGTTTGAACTAATTCCTGTTGAATTTTACATCTGTGTGTTTTCAAATATGACTCATAATTGTTTCTGTAACAATAGTGAGAGCTGGAGAAATAGACCTGGAAGGCACTATATGATAAATAACATTCCAAGAAAACAGTACGTAAATTTCAAAGCAGCTGGGGTAAAAGCTATGCAGTTTGGTCGCTGTGGTGAACACATCTAATCATGGTGCATATATGAAAGGAACTGGCATTGCAGAAATGCAAGATAACTCAGTCTTACACAATCTTAACGTCTCAGTCCTTCACTTTGCAAATTTTACTGCTCTTTAACAGTGTTTAAATGAAAAAACAGGTGATAATACTAATATTCTCTGATAGCCAAAGGCCTTCAGAACTAACAGTTAAACTTCTAAGATCTAGTTACTTAAACATATTGGAAGACAAAATTTGATGAAAATGTTTTATTTCCCCATAGCAGTGAAAAAATAGTTTGTTAACCTTGGTAGTGGCCAAGCCACTCTAAAATCTGACGTGGTAAGTCTGCAAGAGGAAATGCAAAGATTATTCTGTTTTATGGAAAAGATGTCGATTACAAGTGCAGGAAAAAATGCCTTGGGTTGGTTTGCCCCATTTCAACCGCACAGTGAAACCAATTTCTGTCCATTACATACATTTCTAGGTAAAAGTTGATTTCTGTTGGCTGGGAAAGGGTAATCATCTTTGCCCATTACAGCTGAGTTTCACATTGTCTCCGGTTTCATAAATATTTTTGTTAGTGTCCAGTTTTGTTGGCTAAAGAGCTGTGGTGTGGATACGTTCGGTTGGGTAAAAGCCCTCAAAAGTTACTGCCTAGCCAAAATAAACAGCAGTCTAGCAGATGGGTATTATTCTAGAATAGGGAGAGGAATATTTTGGCTATGCATTATTATTGAAACAGGAAGTTAATCTGAAATAGATTTGGTTTGACAGCTAGTCATTTCCTGACAGATGAAACCATTTCTCAGAAAACATTGTTAAGAGGAAAATAACTTGTGAGGTTATTATTCTTTATTGATAGCTTTAATAAACTCTAAGATTTCTGTTATTACTCTCCTTCAAAATCTTATCCTTAGTTGATATCAGAGGAGTCTAGTGTCTCAGGTTGACTGTAAACACCTTTAGAGATCTGCTTACCATATTCCCAGATTTAGAGGCAAGAAGTAAATCCCAGTCAGCAAAATTGATAGGATTTTTTAATTTTTCTTTTGCTTTTGGGGAGTAGGTGAGGGTTTATGCAGTTGTTTCTTTAAGCTTAATTTTGTAATGTGTGTAGCTCAGTTTCTTGGGTCATCTGAACAGTTTTGCCTGGTAGATCATATTGCTGTTGGAATGTCTTGAGAGGTAGTGATTTCTCTTGCTTTCTTCCTATGACCATTAGTAAACTCTCTGTTGGACCTTTCAGCCACAGGCTTACGGTTGTTACTAGGGAGAGAGGAACATGAAGAGTATTGTGCTTTACAGAGAATGGAGTTAGAAATGACGTGGATGGTTTTGCACAGTGCTGATTAATTATCATTGCAAAAATGTTCCCTTTCTGTCCTGTGTTTCGAGTGTGCTGAGAACAGGGAGATGATCTTTCCAAAATAAGCCTAGTGCACTTCTTGTTGTCAATATTAGAAGCTGATGTTGGTGATTTTTATTACATTATCTCATGATTCTCTGAAACATCTTGCTACCAGAAACATGGTGTGTGAACTCAACATGCTGCTTTTGGAGATACTTTTTTCTTTGGGTTTGAGGAAGAGGGGAATTTTAATAGCACACACTGATCAAAAATTAAGATACAATGAAGTTTTTTTCACAGTCCTGCTTAAAAGTGTAAGGATCCCGTGCAGTAGTTATGCATACATTTCAGTATACATAGATTTCAGTTATGAGCTTGTTCATGATTGATATGATGGCGTTCATTATGTACAACCAGTGACGGGGTGGAGAAGAGTCACTTTGCCTTTCCTTTGCCTTAGGCAACCCCTGAGTCTTGAGACTGTAAGTCCAGTGAGAGAGTATTGTAATTTGAATAATTTAGCAGCTCAGGCTAGATTTAAATTAGTGAAATGAAGGGGATTTGTGGGTAGGCAGGAAAGGGTCAGACTGGGTCACTGGGATGGTTTATGGCTACATGTTTTATTTATGACTTTTTAAAATTCACTAAGTAGTATTTCACCTTCCTTTTGTTGTTAATGGCTCTATATTTGGGGAGCCAGACACATCTCTTGGATAAAAGATAATTTTTAAGTTATACACTGGTTTCACTTCTAGAAAGACAGTTGTTTTCAAATGAAAACCTTTCATTAACCAACTCCAAGAACCGTATGAGGTAAAATGCCAAATGTTTTGTATCTCAGTTCTAACTGGATATGTAATTTTCTTATTAGCAGGGAGTGGGTGAATGGATGTGTAATGTGAAGTCTCTGCCTTATTTGAGACACAGGGAGTGTTGTCTGTGATATCAGTGGGGCAGGGTTTTGCTTGAAGTGGATAATAAGAATTTGCTTATCTTGAACAGGATGGTTCTGGGAGTAGTTTTCTTAGTGCTGAAGCCAGAATGAGAAGCATTTTTAAGGTTTTCACTTCCTTTTTGAGCTGCATAGTTTGTTGAAATAGGGGAATTAGCACTTCAGAAAATGAGTACTACATTTTAGCTGTTGTGGGCATGGCAACATTTCAGAAAAGTGTTTAAGATTTAAGATAGATTTATCATTCATATAAATCTGAGGTATTTTGTAACTGGAAAAGATTAATATACAGGAAATATGTTAAGGCTAACTTTCTGTCAAAAGTTGGCTTGCTTCATTTAATTCAGAAGAGCAAGCCAGGGCTTGAATTAGGTTTCTGGGTCGTTATGTCCTTTAGGAACGTTTTCCCTTGAAAGAAGGGAAATCAATATATTCTAGTGGTTTTCCTTGTCCTATGGGGTGTACGCCAGTGTATTTTGTATGTAGGATCGTTTCTGTTTTAGTTGGGGAGGAGGGAGGCTGCCTGTACATGGAATTAGTTGTTAAAGGGACTTTTAAAAACATTCTCAGAATTTCATTTGTCATGTTTATAAAGCATAATTTATAAGAAAGAAAAAATAAGCCTGGAAATGTGTGTGAAGATTACAGTAGGAAGCCTCATTAGAGCCTCGGTAATTATCTCCTACTGGCAGCAATACAGCAGCTGCTGCCGGGTGATTAAACTGTTAACAGCGCTTGCTTACGTCATCTTTCCGAGAACACTAGTACCGGTATGTGTGATTTACTATAACAAGATCTTAAGTTTTTCCTGTTGGCAAATGACATGTAATATTTACAAAGGTCTTGGTTTCTCTCCAGTAGAAACATTTCAGATAAAGTGATACATGAAAGGAAAAAAGTAACGCTTTCCTATCCAGACAAAATAATACAAGGAGATATATTCAACTTTAAACGCATGTGTGTCTTAATTTTACTGTATCTTGGCTTTGATAATATTTTTTTTCATAGAGATGTATCATAAATTCTTTTAAGAGTCCTGAAAGACAAGATGGTATTGCCTTACAGCTGGAATGCTAATGAAAACAGACTAAACCAGTAACTTTCTCATACTTTTGTATTAAAAATAGTTTTTCAGCGTTCTCTGCATGTTTGTACATGGCTGCATATAAAAGGTAGCAGCTAAAGGAGGTAGGATGACAACCCTAAATCTCAGTCCTTAAAAATAAAGAAGAAAAAAAGGAAAAAAAAAAAGATAGTAACTTACTGTTGACTTCTTTCCTTTAATCCAGCAAGATTCTCTTTGGCAGTTGCCAGTAGCAGGCAGATGAGAGTATAAAAGCAGATAAAGACCTAGTAAGTGTACTTTGCCCAGGTTTCCAAACATATGGAAAGTATTTCTAAAATCATTTGAGCTATCTGTAGAACAAGAGTGTAATTCAGTAACTATTTTTTTATTCCCATCAGCTTTTTGTCTATCTGGGGTCATATTAATGGATTTCTTAGATAAGCCTTGTGCTGTATAGACTGGCTGTGATACCGGGACTTAATCTGAGTTCAGCTGTCGTAAGTGCACTGGATGTGAACTTCATAGTTGCGCATGTCAAAACTCAAGGATTTTGTGCATTTCCCAAGATGTTTGTCAGAAGGAAGGTAGCCTTTTGGTGCAGGGATGGGAGAGGGAAAGAGAGGGCTGACATTTTAAAGGCAGCTGTGCCATCAGTGCCCTCAGTAAGTTTTGTGGGTAAGACCAGGTGAATGTAGGTTAAAAGCTGGCACTCCACCATAATTCACTGTCAGGTTTGCCAGTTTCTTTATGGAATCTGTTCCTTCTCTTCCTGAAATGTGGTGAAGTCTCTTAAATTAATTTTTGTTCGCTATTTTTTATTTACTTTTCTCATAAACAGTCTGTCTAGGCAGCTGAGCTTCAGGAGGTTTGCAGTCGGTTGGGATCACATTTCCTGGCAAGCAGTTGTGTACAAATTTTAAACTAAAAATGATATTTATTTAATACATTTTGAATAAATGGCTGAAGGATTACTTGCTGTGAACAAGTCAAATTACCTGAATGTCTCCTAGAGGGTGGTAAATCAGATACTAAAAGGTTCTAAGAACAGCCACTGTGACTTTTTATTATGCAGTGTTTTTGTATGAGTGTCTGATATTCTTTCTCATATTAATGTTAGAATTTTAAATGGAGTCCGTTGATTTCCTCTACCATAAATAGGGAAATCTTCTGTCTCGCCTGTGTAATTGTGAGAGGCCATGTGATAAGATAAGGCTTAGTTAAGTTGGAAGATTTGTTCAATGGTACATTTTTGCATGTGCCCTTCAGTATTTCTAATTTGTATAGAACTGAACAATAAGTTACAGGGGAAATTAAATTGATCAAAGCTTGGTTTGGATTATTATGAGTGGGCTTGTTAGAGAAGTTGAGTTTTGTCTTTTTTTGAAGCTTTTTGTGTTTAACTTTATGATTCTACCTCAACCTATGAAACTTCAGTTCATCAGAAATCTTGGAATTCTGAACTTAAAGGAAACATGCAATAGAGTGATTTGGTGTGATGGGACAGACTGCTGCCTGGTGGGGGCTGTGGTGTCATTGTACTAAGGAAATGCAACTGCTGAGGGATGTCTGTGAGCATCTTTTGGCAGGGTTGGTTTGTTTGGTTGTTTTTTAAAGAAAACTGGGTATTCCAGTTTTCTGAGCAGCTTCTATTAATAGCTGCCTGAAGTTACTTTGATGGAATGCTGAGGGGAGAATGAAACAGGCAGTTATCAAAGTTGCATGAGAAGTTAGTTTCATGTATGTTTGTAGTTTGCCGTTTGGTTTGTATTGCAGGATTTATTTCTAATTGCTTGTCAGGCCTAAACTTGCCTGTTAGAGAGTATTCATGAAATGGATGCATCATTAATTCTTAATTTTCTTTGAATTTTAGATGATCATAGTCGTGTAAAACTGCAGAACACCGAGAATGACTACATCAATGCCAGCCTAGTGGTCATAGAAGAAGCCCAGAGATACTACATTTTAACACAGGTAAGTAGTACCCATTAACTAGATTATTATAGGGATTGAGAATCTGGAGGAGGGGGATTTGTACAGTTGTCATTTCTATTTGGATGGTTTCTTGTCTCTGTGAGTTATATATATCTCATTCTAACCACCTGTTTGATCTAGTTGCGGACACATTATATGTTTTAAGAAAAAGCTAAAGGGAATATTTATGTATGGATAGTTCACTACATGTAAAGCTTTCAAATATTTCTTGATATTTTCTTTAGTTCTTTTGGAAACAGGTTGCAACAATACTTTTACCTGTTCTTTCTTCTTGTACCTTCTGAGCAAGCCTGCAGTAGCTTTTCTTCTAACAGCCCAATAGTATTGATGCTCAAACTGAAAAATCCCTTTCCCTGAGTTCTTAGTGCCCTTTTTAAAATTTTTTTTTCCTTCCTTCTTAAAACAAAAAACTTAAGTAGTGGAATGATCTGTGCAGTGTGGTTACTTTCTTGCCTGTCATTTCTGTAATTCTATTAATAATTTATTTAAACTTTTCAGAGGAAGACTCTTTTTATGTTTCACACAGTGAACTATGAACTGTATTCAAACACTGCTTTGCCTATACATTCTCCCACCCTTTTTTTTTTCCCTTTTTTTTTTTCTTTTTTTACTACACAGGGTCCACTACCTAATACATGTTGTCATTTTTGGCTAATGGTATGGCAACAACAAACCAAAGCAGTTGTCATGCTGAACAGAATTGTTGAAAAAGAATCGGTAAGTAATATTAGGCCTAAAGTTGTAAAGTAGGTCACATAATTGTAATACAGTTGACCAATGTTTGAGTGTTATGTTAAGAATTAACAGACTTTCTCACTGGCATACGACATAACATGTATTTCATGTAACATTAAAGTCATGGAGCTAAGACACAAAATTCAGTTTGGTGAAAACAGCATCTAATAAATCTACATCCAGAAAGGTAAGAGTAATGTCCTGAGAAATGAGGATATACAGATAGAAATGAGATGGAGTAGAAGCAGCACAAGGTGCTCTGGAAGAAAATGGAAGGTGGGCAAGCAAGTCTGAATTAGAGTATCTTTAGATTATTTATTCTAAATCTAACAGAGCAGCATATTTGTTATATAGTGATCTTAGCTGTTTGTAACACGGAAGACAAGCTGCTGCCCAGCAACTGTCAAACTGGTTTAGTTATTTTTGATTCTTTACAGCTGGTGGTATACATGCAGAACACAGGAATCTTCTGTTGTCGTGTAGTTTTTCTGCTAATGTACCCAAAACCACTGTGGATTTTAGTTACAAATGCATGTCACGTGAGGTTTATGGTTTCTCTTCAGAGAAGATTTTTTAGTGAAAAAGATCTGAATATCCCGTTTAAAAAGTCACTTTTTAATGCAAATATTTTCCTACAGAAAGTGTGAGTTCAGTGCGACAGAAATAGAAGATAAAGGACAGTTTTGCATTGCTTTATTAGTTTATTCTTTTGTTTCAATAGAATCTTCCAGTATTCAGCAAACCTTGGGAAAACTGGGTGTGTGACATCAATTATGTAAGTGTGCAGGTATGCACATCAGGAATGGAGAGAAATGGTGTTGAAGTAGCTGAGTAAAGAGGTCTGTTCACTGTAGAGAACTACAGGGGGGAGAGGGAGAAGGGTTAAGGCATATCGCAAAACATGGTAGCCCTGCGATGAAAGCAAGCATAAACAGATAAAGCTGGAATGCGTAACAGCTATAATAATTTGGCTGTAAACATGATGGACTTAGAGAATTCCTCAAACCGAGGGCAAGTCCTTGAGTCTGCTGAATAACAGGGTCTAAGAATATGCTCATGCAAAGTATAAGATACTGGGTTCCTTAATCAGCTTTTTCTTTTTTTCTTCTTTTCTTTCCTTTAAAAAAAAATAGGTGAAGTGTGCACAATACTGGCCAACAAAAGAAGAGGAAGTAATGACATTCACTGAAACAGGTTTCCGTGTGAGGCTAGTATCTGAAGATGTCAAGTCCTATTACACAGTACATCTCCTGCAATTAGAAAATATCAACGTAAGCTTTTCTCACTCTGTAGGACTCATATTTCTGGGCTTAAGTATGTAATGACGACTGTTTAGCATATTGTCACTACAGGTTTGAGTGAGATTTACACTGAAAATTTTTATGCACTTTGCTTCTGATAATGTTGAAGATATATGTGTGGCATATAAGCAAGTTAGACCTCAATCTATAGATTAAAAGAGAACAGCTTTAGCATTTTTATACTTATATTTCTTATTTGGCAGTACCTTAATATACTGAATTGTAACTGATAGTACTGGTGATTCTAAGAGGAGCTGTAAGAAATACCCTAAAAGGAGGGACCTAGGACTTGAAATTCTGATTTCTTTCGAGTATCAGAAATCAGACTTAGTAATTACTATTTTTAATAGAACTTCAGTCTTCCATAGTCCAGCTATCAAAGTTTTTTTGGGGGAGGGGGGATTACCACCTGTAGATAGGTAACTTTATCTCCTCTTGCTTACCTCCCCTTTTGCTCCACAGGACCAACCATCCCTTTCTCTTAAAAATTAACCACTTTGCCAGTTTAATCAAGTTAAGCTCAAAAAAAATGTTCCTGGCCTGAGCTTGGGTTGGAATTTGCTGCTTCTGTTTCAGAGCTGAAGACAGGATTGAAGAGCTTGTCTGTTTGTTCCAGCTATGTCTTGTAAGATATTCTCTCTCCCTATAAACCTTGCCTTATATTAAATGAAGGTGCTAGTATGGCAAGTTTTATTCCAGGTTGTGTTAGTGGATTTGGGAAAGGAAAACTTGAAGATGATCCTTTGCATGTTGTTTTATACAACTAAACATTGATATATTTGGTCAAAAATACCTGAATTTATAGTAACTATTGATGGTACTTTGAGATAATATTTGTTAATATGAAACCTCCCTCACGAGACCAACATGATAAAACTCGGCGTGTTGTTCCTTGGTCTATTCAATGTAAGAAGAACTTTATGAAACTCTGTCCTACTGACCTGAAGAATTTCTGTTTAGTTGTTTGTTTATTGACAGCAAAGGCAAAGAAAAGAGGAACAGTGCTTGCAAGCCTAGTGCTTGAGAAAGAGTAACTTTCCTTTTTGGAAAACTGAGGCAGATTTTCCTAGCTACCAAGACTTCTTTGTGGAATTGTCTGGCTGGTGTTGGCTCCTAATCTTAAACTTCCTGTTTTCAAAGGATGCAATTTTCATGATATATGTATGTTTGGACATAACATTAGCTGGAAAATGTAGAAATCCCTTGAGGAACAGCACAATGTATACTATAGTTGACTTTGGAGCACTTAGATTTCTGGATTTTCTTTGAGCTGGTAATTCAGGGCAATCAGCATTGTAGAGAGTTTCTTATATGTTGTGTAACTCAGTTTCGCAAATACGTGGCAATCTTACTGCATTTAATTTTTATTTTAGTGCCCTGTCACTCCTACGAGGCTCCCCAAATATTAACTCCAAAGAATATTTTTACATGACCAGCTACAGGAAGTAGAACATACTTTGTTACTTAGACAGAAAACCTATATAGTTTCTAGAATAATACTGCGAATGTTAAGTGCAGCCTTCTGTAAGAATTCAGGAATAATACCATAAAACTTGTGGGAACTGAGTATTCGCAGTAACTTGAAGTGTGAGCTTAACTATGCTTGCGCAAGTTTTTCTGGAGGGGACTTTGGTGGGGGCAGAGTAAAGACATTTAGCCACTTGATGCCTGGAATATAAGATGACTCACGAACAAAATATACTCTGAATTCTAAGAATACTTAAGAAATTTTAGTATATCCTTGAAAATGCAGAGAACTAGAGCTGTCTTTACAATACAGCCATTCTGAACCAAAGTAATTTGTGTTCCTGCAACAAATCTCTCTAATACATAATTAAAATACATATGTATTAAGTGTAAGTGCTTCTTTAATGTTCTTACCAATGCAACAACTTCTGAATGTTTAGTTGTTTTTGTTGGTGGTGGTTTTGTTTTGTTAAAGAGCAGCTGGAAGTACAGGTGGGATTTGTGGAGGGAGGCAATGTTTGTTTTTTAGGATTAGATCAAAGCATTTGGCAGGTTGATTTGTTTATATCTGTTCTAGGCAAACATTTGGTTTTGCTGTTGTGGCTGGGGTAGTCCAATAAAGCTTTGGAGAGGAGATGGTGTTTATTGGTATATTTCCAAAAGTTTTGAAAATATTTCTCATGTGCTTTGTCTTGCTGGTGCAGCATTTCCAGTCCGCATTTTAGAATACAGAAATTGGAAGCTACCTTTCCACCATGTTTCATTGTGTATCCTCCATCATTTTGTTGGTGTTGTCAGCTCTTCTGAAAGTTGACTGCTGTTTTCTGCTGTAATTGCTCAGATTCAGAACTCTCCCTGAGGACAGGTTGACTGTGAAAGCTTCCACAAATCCTCGCCTCTGTCAGAAAATAGGGGTAGAAGGAAAATACTGTGCTACTGTTAAAAATGTATAATCATTTATGTGCGAAGCTATTGCATGTCTGTAATTTGAAGCAAAGTCTCCCGGTGTACTCAAGAAACGATAGGTGTTTATGAGAACCTTTTGTTAAATCTGTAAAATGACCTGTTTGGAGATGGTTGCTAAGTTTTGTGACGATATCATGGGAGAATCGTTAGATATCGACATCTGGCTTCTGGAAGACTTCACCTTGTGTTGAATGGGTATTTTTCTACTATTCTTTATTGCTGCTTCTAGCTTTCCTTGTCACGAGTATAAATACTGGTCTTCAGTGAAAGAAAACTTGTATTTTCAGTAATTTCTGGTGTGGCAATCCAGATAGCTTCCAGAAAGATGCAGTGTGACACATAATGAAAGCTTATAAGCAAAATCACACCAGGTTGGTGCTGGGGAATTCAGGGAAGCTGTAGGAGGGCAAATGATCATCAGTACTTGAGGGAAACCGGGGACTGACTGGGTGAGGAAATGGAGCAGTGAATAGGAATTTAAATTGCCAGAGGAACCTTGATGAAACATATCTCAGACTGGGTTCCTAGAAATAATAAAGCAGGTGAAACTCAGGTTTGCAAATAATAGGTTTGCTGGAGGAAAATGGACTAGAAGAAATGAACTAGATTTGATGTGACACTGGTGGTATGATACTTCTGAGTAAGGTCCATTAATAAACCCCAGGTGGAATCTTGAGTCCTCTGCAAATAGGAAATATTTTAAAAAACCCATTAGCAAAATGGATTCTCGAGTTAATACAAGCCTCTGAGTGGCCACTGATGTCAGATTAAGGTGGTGCATGACTGCTTAGTGGCCCTCGCTGTCTGATCCTGCGAAAGAGCCAGGAAGTGCCAGTGTAGTTCAAGAAGATAAGGTTTGCTTTGCTGCTGGTTTCCAATGTCCAAAATTTCAAATGTACTGAGAAGATGTTTTATTTGTGGAGGCAAACAATCTAATAGCAGGTCATGTTCTGGGGTCTTGGGGTGTCTTTGTATACAGATATGTATGTAATTCTTCTAGTGTTTTGAAGGGGTTTCTGAAACATGGTGAACATTTGCTTTTAAACTTGTGGGGCATCCTCATGTTACTTTGAACTACAAGAGGGATTAATTTTGGACTTTGTGACCACAGAAATAAGTCTGAGGTGTTAGGAAAGGTGCTGGTGTGTAACAGTTTAGGAGAACCCAGACTCACTTGAATGTCAAGTGTTTTGCAGATTCAATGGGCAATAGCTGTTACTATGTTGATATACACTAGTTACTAAAAAAGCCCCTAAATGTGTGTGGGGATTATTTGACCTATTTGTTCTCATTGCCATTTTTATGTACCTTTTGAAAACCGTGTTGCCAAGAATTAGAATAAACAGCTAGAGGACGTTGTGGTAAAATTTAAGATTTGAGTTTTGGTGCTTAGCATATTGCCTTCTCAATTTACATGATCAAATTAATTGTTAATGCACTTAGGCATGATTGTTAAATGCAGCATCACTATGAGGTCATAGGTGTATTTTATGCCTTCATATATTAGACCATTTCAGTAGCCCTTAAACTATGAAATGAAGGCTTTTATAAGGAGTGTGTGAAATTTGACTGACCAGCATTATTATTCTGTCTTCAGCTGTTTTACTTGGCATTGAAAGCATCAAATTCCATTGATCATTTTGGTAGCATTTTATTCACGTTCATACCCTCAGGCGACTGAACAACCTCAAGTTATTCTAAGATTTTTATGCGCTTTTGTTTTGAGTGATTGGATAGTCACTGTAAAAAGCTTATGATAAGGCTTGTTTTGATGCAGCTTAATCTAATAGCATAATATTATTTTTCTGCTCACGCCCTTGTGTGGATGGCTGCTTGTAACCTGGAGCATGGCTTGTGGTTTGCTCATCCTTTGATTATGCTGTTAGTGTTGCCAGCGGTCAGTGGAGAACCGTGGTGGTGACTTTCTGAGTTTATCAATTTTAGCTGTGTTGGTGGTTTACTGAAAGCTTATCCCGGTAGGTCATGAGACTTTTGCTGCAATGGCTTGACTAATTTTCTTGAAAAGTGGTTTGTTTAAAAGTTGTTCCATAATTATTCAAGGATTTTTTTTTCTTGGTCGCTAGTCTTGGAGAATAAATCTTGGAAGAATATGTTGTGGTTACCGTAGAATAGGCTGGTTGTCATTTATCACACAGAAATGTGTTCCCTGTGTATAACATACATAAAATTTTATATTACTGCCTCAGTCTTGAAGTTCTGCTTATTTCTTTAGCAGAATATCTAGTTTCCTGATAACACTTTGAATAAAATCAGTTCTTTAAAACTGTATTTCTGTCCATCAACAGTTGTGAATCTCTAGCAAGCCAAACCTTTCCTCATTCTAGTCCTGCATCACTTCAGGTCAGCAATAGCTGCGGTGCGGGGCTCAGGGACAGGGGGTTTCTTTAAGGAAGGGTGGTACGGGTATTCACACAAAGACAGCATTTCAGCTGTACAGCTTGACTGCCAGGCACCACTTGAAAGAGCCATTCTGTTCAAGAGAGAAAATGTGGGAGGTTTGAAATATTCTAATGGGATTTGGCTGTACGGTGTGAAACTGCCAGTTCAAAGAAGACCAGCCAGTTCCGGTGCTCTGAAATGGGACTCGAGGAGAAAGATCAAGAGACCAGATATTTTTAAAATGAGCTGAAGTGATGGAAAATTGTGGGATGCATCAAGCCTTTGTACAGTATGGGAGGCAGAGACAAGTAATTCTGTGGGTTAGAGCTGGATGAGATGTACAATGGCACTATTTCATCTTTCCTTTAGAAATACCTATTTTCAGATTAGTGTATGAGCAGGGTGTCACTTGGCCGTGTGCTTGAAGCACTACTGATATTTTTAGGAGAGCACTAGTGCTTGTTACAGGATGGGATTTCAGGAAAAAACAAAAAAAACCACCCCACAACACAGATCACCTCTGTTTTCTATAGATAAGAGCATTTTTGCCTTCTTGAGGTATAAAGGAGGCTTTCAGCTGGAATGCTGTTGAAGACTCTTGAGGGGAAGGGAAAGAGAATCAATTACTTCAAAGGATCATCGAGATTCATAAGAAATAAGTGTAACCTTTGCTTTACCTAGTATGTGCATTTCGCTCATCTCTTCAGTTTTCCTCTTACTTGTGAATTGATTTTTCTTAGAGGAAATTGCTTAAGAGTGTTATCTTCTTTAAAATTCTATAATTTCTAGATTTCTTATAAAAAAATGTATCTCCTTCATGGTTTTTAAACAAATGGATTATTTCAGTTAATTAGTGAGTTAACTCATTAGTTGAAAAACTAGGTAGAGAAGACTAGTAGGAAGTTCTCAGTTGAGAATGGAAGCACTTTCTTTAATGCTTTACTTCAGACAAATAAGAGTAATCCCAGTGTATTTATACAACTTGGGCCTTTGTACATTTTTTTTTTTCCCTTTGGAATCTTAATGTACACTCATTTTCCCAATATTATGGATCAGACTCTGTGATCCTTCTTGAGCTCTTAGCCAAAAGACAAAATATTCCTGGAAGATAACTGTACGTTTGAGAGTGTTTGAGTCATGTTAATATCCACTGTTTTCTTTGAAAATATTGGCAGTCTTGCAGTATCAGGCGTTGAAGGCAAAAGACAAAATGGGAGAAGAGTATTTTTGTTACTGTGGTAACCATGAACTGGATTATTTTAATTTCACAAAGGAGTTTCAGAAGTTGTCCCTCATAAAAAGTTGAAACAGACTGAGGAGAAGATGAACAGCAGAACCTATTTTAATTCCATAGCTACTGTTGCTGAAAAAGAGCTTTTCTGGGATACATTTATATTTTAAACCTTGTGTTCCAGCTTTCTGGAGATTTATGTAGGTTTCAATCACTGTGGAAAATGGGATGAAATGGAGGGAGGATAAAAATAACTAAGCCTTTCTAAAATTCCTGAGCTAAATCAATGATAAAGCTGTCTCAAAATCACTGCAGGAAGAGAAGAAGGGAGGCAAGGAGTAGCACTGAACAGCAGGTCTGAAGTGAGTTCTGTAAATATATGATCCAAATCTGTCATCAAAGCTTTTCAAATACATCCATACCTTCTTGTTGTCATTTCAATACTTGTGGTTTGTTGGTCGTGTTAGAAGAGCTGCACGGTTCTAAAACAACTGTGTGGTTCTGGAATCCTTTTTTCTTACTTACAAAGAATGAACACGTCCAGCAAAAGTCTTGCTAGACATCCCGCTATATGCGTTCTTCTAGGCAGTTTCCATAAAGCTTTCCACTGCTCTCAGTAGTGTGAGTAGAGAGTAGTAGAGTGAGTAGTAGTGTGAGTAGTAGAGGCTAATACCTCTTGATATTAAAACTTGTTCCGAGCAAGAGCAGAGGGGACTTGCAATGCTGACAGGGATTTTTCTCAGTCCTGTTGATGCTAATAACTGTTGTCAGCCATTATGCTGCATTAATAGCAGAAGAATATTTAGAGGCAAGTAGTAAAACAAACCAAAAATAATATTGGAAGTTTGAGAAGAAGAAAAAAATGTGCATGGTAGTAATTGCAAAGGGGAAAACTACCAACTTGGGTGAAAACTTACTTCAGGTTGCACTGTTGGTTGTCATCCAAGTTGAGGCAAGTTGTTGGATTGTTTGTCTAAATGGGAGGTTTAAAATATAAAATAGTTATTGATTTAGATTGGAGAAAAGTGTGCTAACTAAACAAAAGTAGAATGCTTTCTAGTTGTATTGTCTGTTTGTTTTTACTTCTAGAGTGGTGAGTCCAGGATGATCTTTCATTTTCATTATACTACATGGCCAGACTTTGGAGTTCCTGAATCCCCAGCTTCATTCCTGAACTTTCTGTTTAAAGTCAGAGAGTCTGGTTCGCTAAGTCCTGAACACGGACCTGCAGTGATTCACTGCAGTGCAGGAATAGGACGTTCCGGCACATTTTCATTAGTAGACACTTGTCTTGTCCTGGTAAGTCTTTGGCCGTTTTCTCTGTCACTCCTTCCTTTCTGCTAACACCCTACCTGTCCTCCCAATGTGGGCTTTTCAGTCAGAAGGCTTTAAAAGCATTCAAGTTACTGACATGTCAGTGAAAACTTTTAACTAAGACGTCATACTTTTTTTCGTATGTTGATGCTTTAAAAACACAACTCTTGAAATACATTTACAAATCCATCTTGAAGTACTTTACACATTTTCAAAGCTTCCTGGAAAGTAAATAGTACGCATTCTTTTCTTTTTATATAAGATATGCTAAGAAAAGATTAAGGTTTATTTTTTTTCATAATACGAACTCAAAAGTTGGGCTTGCGGATATAGAATCATAGAAGTCCTGACTTGAAGGGACCCACAAGGATCATTGAGTCCAACTCTTGTCACTGTTTATGACAACCCCACAGTTCACACCGTGTGTCTGAGGGTGTTGTGTGGTCTCAAATACTGCCAGGCTTGGGGCCATAACTACCTCTCTAAATATATATGGAGACATCTGAATATATAAGTCTTTTTCTCTAAACATGGAACATCTGGCAGGTCTGACAGGCCCCTTCTGTTAAGATTTCAGAAAATTGGTATCTGAACTGGGATGAGAACTCAGATGTGCCCCTGGGCCTCCTGCAGTGCCACGTGGATGAGTAGGTGGCTTTGCTTACTCCGTGAACTGCATCATCTATAATTTTTCAAGACTGAAGTGAACTTTAAATGTTAAATAGTATTTAAAGTATCTTTAAAATTTTTATGAATTTTCAAGTCCCGATGCAGACTTTTTTGTCTTTGGCTGGCCTTGGTAATAGTGAGAAATGTAGCACAGGGTTAGGTGAAATAGAATTTCATTAAATTATAAGACACTTATCTTCTTGTTTGGTTAGATTCTCTCAATTTATTTTTTCTTCAGTTTTTCTTTTTTTTTTCTATGTTTTAAAAACATGTATGTTATGAATTAAATATACTTTAGATGAATTAAAGTGAACATTGCAAGAAGTGCAGATATGTGGTTGAAAGACCTCATGAATGTAGTGTGGGGACAGGCCTATGCATTGCTTGGGTTAGAGATTCTGCTTTAAATAAGGAAACCTCTGCCACATTCAGCCATTCCAAATGGCTATTCCATTGAAGAGCAGGAGGAAATACTGCTTTATGGTTCTGATTCTTGAAGTCCTATTTCAAAATACAAGTACGTGCCTGAATGAAATCAAACATATCTAAATTTCTTAAAATTAAGACTTGATATTAAGGGTACTGATTTATTTGGTTAATACATGATCATTGATTTGTTCATAATAAGCTTTCATTAGATGGTTAATGTTTTTCCCTGTAAAACCAATTTAGAAATAATTTGAAATGTTAATTTTGTATATTACCAATAGAAACATACGAAAAAATTAATTTTTTAGATTGAATTTATGACTCATTTTTACTTGTAATTTTTTTATATATTGTCTCTCTTGATTGATGGCAATTACGCTTTTGGTGTAACTTTATTTGCAGATGGAAAAAAAAGACCCATCTTCTGTAGATATTAAGAAGGTATTACTGGATATGAGAAGATATCGAATGGGACTTATTCAGACTCCCGATCAGTTAAGATTTTCATATATGGCAGTAATAGAAGGAGCAAAATACATAATGGGGGATTCAACTATACAGGTAAATGTTAAGCTCCATGTATTTAAACATAAACAGTAGACTGCTAACAGCAGTTAAAAATGAGCTTCAAACTATTTTAAAACATGTAACTGTGGAATTTAAATAATTTGCCTTTTTCAGTAGATGCCTAGAAGGTATTAGAGGTATCTGATCAGCACCTTCTGTCAGCTAAACTTTTAATCCTACGTATTTGTTCCCTCTTAGATAAAATATAAAAAAAACTTGTTTGCAATAATGTTTTTTAAAAAAAGTTAAATCAATATCTTTAATACTGAAAAGCAAAAGTAGTGCACAATATCGCTTCAAAAAGATAGCAAGGATCTTTTTAGGATTTTTTGGTCTTTGCTATATGTTTTCCCAATGATAAAGTTGCCTGATGCTACAGATCAGATTTATTAGTAAAGTTTCCTTTTTTAAAAAAATATCTTTCTGTGTCCTTTAAAATTAGTGTTACAGTTAGTAGAATCTTAGAATGTAGCCAAATATAATGAGGTTTGGGATAAACAGATTACCAAATCTCTCACTATTTTATCAGTGTGACTTGCAGACTTAACAGTAGCTACAGCTATTTTAAATGACTGGGGCAAGTTGGGAGGGAGAACTGGGAGGGGAGGCTGCAAAACACAATTCCGCTTTCATATGCTATGGCTTTTTTATTTTGTTGATTTCTTAAAATCATGAATGAAGCAGATAAACTAAAACACATTTCCTCCTTTCTGTGGTTCTGGTAGTTGTCAGATTCTTCTCTTTGACAAATGTTTCTTGACTTGGTGTGTAAGTAAAGAAATAATTTTGAACAACAATATGGTCATGGATGGCTAAGTCCTTCTCAGGGAAGGCAGGTCAGCCAGGTGTGGTGGTGGAGTTGCTCTTTACGTGAGAGAGCAACTACAGTGTATTGGGTACTGTCCAGGAGTGGATGAGGAGCGAGTCGAGAGTTTGTGGGTGAGAATTAAGGGGCAGGCTGGCAGGGGTGATACTGTTGTGGGTGTCTATTACAGGCCACCAGATTGGGGTGAGGAAGTTGATGAGGTCTCTACAGACAGCTGAGAGCAGCCTCACAGTCACAGGCCCTGGTTGTTGTGGGGAATTTTAACTGCCCTGATGTTTTCTGGAAGGACTACTCAGCCAGCCAGCCACAGTCCAGGAGGTTCCTCCAGTGCATTGACGATAACTTTCTGATGCAAATGGTGGAGGAACCAACTAGGAGAGGAGTGCTGCTGGATCTCATCCTCACTAACAAGGAGGCTCTGGTTGAAGCGGTAGAGGTTGAGGGCTGCCTTGATTGCAGCGACCATGAGATGGAGTTCAGGATCTTGTGTGGCAGCAACAGAATACTAAGCAGAATTGCAACCCTGGACTTCAGTAGAGCCAATGAGGATGACCATTAGCCAGCACTGTGCTCTTGTGGCCAGGAAGGCCAATGGCATCCTGGGGTGTATTAGAAAGGGAGTGGTTGGTAGGTCCAGAGAGGTTCTCCTTCCTCTCTGCCCTGGTGAGACCACATCTGGAATATTGTGTCCAGTTCTGGGCCCCTCAGTTCAAGAAGGACAGGAAACTGCCTGAGGGAGGCCAACGCAGGGCAACAAAGGTGATTAAGGGAGTGGAGCATCTCCCTTATGAGGAAAGGCTGAGGGAGCTGGGTCTCTTTAGCTTGGAGGAGAGGAGACTGAGGGGTGACCTCATTAATGTTTATAGATATATAAAGGGTGAGTGTCCTGAGGATGGAGACAGGCTCTTCCCAGTGACAACCAATGATAAGACAGGGGGGCAGTGGGTATAAACTGGAACACAGGAGGTTGTATTTAAATATGAGAAGAAACTTCTTCACAGTGAGGGTGCCAGAGCACTGGAACAGGCTGCCCAGGGGGCTTGTGGAGTCTCCTTCTCTGGAGACATTCAAAACTCACTTGGATACCTTCCTGTGTAACCTCATCTGGGTGTTCCTGCTCCGGCAGGGTGATTGGACTAGATGATCTTTTGAGGTCCCTTCCAATTCCTAACATTCTGTGATTCTGTGAACTAATAATGAACACCTAGGTAATGTGCTGCCAGTCTGGCACCTGAGCCACATGACTAGAAGACTGCAATGATCCTGACACAAACAACAATTTAGCCTGTTCATTTTCTGGAAGCTATTTCTGGTGATATTAAGGTATTCTCTCTAATAATTTTTCTGCCTCATTTTTTAGAAAGCCACGCTCCAAACCATGAGCAGCTTTGGTTGTTTCAGGATACAAGGGAGCGTTGCCAACTCAGAATACTGCTTGCCAGGTTCAAGTGTGTTATCTCCTCATACTGAGAGGATGCCAAAGTAGGCACACTTCTCCTTTTTTTTTTTTTTTCTTATTATGATTGTTCAGCTGATCTTTCTTAAACCAGCATTTCCTGCAGCACAGGCAGTTGTGCTAGTGCTTTTCTCTTTAGGCCCCGGGGTCATGCGCAGAAAATCAATTGGCAGTACTTAGTAGGAGTGTTTATCTTTTCAAGATTGGCTGTTCCCCCCCCCCCCCCCCCCCCCCCCCCCCCCCCCGCTATGGAACAGTTGTGCTGTCCAGAGTGTGAGAGGTGTTTTCTCTCTCCTAGTGATGGGGAGGGCATGAAGTCATTGAACGCTTCTGTAATATAACACTTCCCAAACATTCACCTTTGACATCTCCGTGGATTCAAAAGTCAGTGAACTGCACAGGCAAACATAACAGATGCTTGAACTTTGACTTGCTTACAGCTAGTGGCCACAACTGCAACACATGTTGGGGGTGAGGAGTCTCTTCCCCTCTTTCAGCCCTGGTGGGATTTCTACCTGTGGCTGAAAGGGAGGGTCACTTGCCAAGGTCACCCTGACACCCTGCAGAGCTCCATGGGGCTGTAGCCAAAACCATTACTTGCTTCCTAGTGATACCACAGCCCTGTACTGTATCCATCATGAGATGGAACAAGACTGAAGATTTAATTTCTGTAAAATTCTTTGGTAATAAGGATAAGTTAATATTGCTTCAGCAACCTGTTGCTACCATTCATTCCAAGAGACAATGTAGACCTCAAGTCTTAGCTCCAGCACACAGGCTTTCTCATTATAATATTAAGGACAGTTGTATTTCTAAAATCAAACTTTGTCACTTCTTTGTATCTTCTAAACAAAATTTCACAAGATGCACTGTAGTACTTCAGTTCCTGAGGTGTATTTTTGTACAGTTGCAGGTACCATCATAAAACAGCAAAGGTAATTCAGGTAATCCTTGCCTGTCTGCTCCAAGTTGTACATTATTTTTCCAGTCCCACCGTTCGTGTAGTCTTGTGATATATATAGAAACTTAAAATTACCAGCCATTTGAGCTATTGTTATTACATGTTTAAAATATAATTATTGGTGGAAAATTCATTCTGTTTGATAACAGTAGTAAAATTGTCTCTGATTTTGGTTCTTCCTGTGTGGCTTATCACTCCAGATGGAATTGATATTTATCTCAGGCAGCAAATGTCTTATGGACACAACCATGTCTTCCAAAAGGCCTTTTTCTGTGACAGTAAGAGTTTGCTGCTAAGTGGGTTTTCATTTGTCAAGTGGCTGTTTCATTTTGTTTGTTGAAGACCAAACAAAGAAAACCTCAGGGAGTGAAGTGCCTTGTGCCTGAAGACTCCCTCTGTGAATTTCAGATCTATCCTGGAAGCTCCTCTGCAACAGAGGCATCGGTTTATTGTTAAAACTCATACTGCCAGCATTTCATTTAAAATAAAAAGGGGTCATTGTTGGAAAAGGTGCATCTTCACCTAACCTTATTTCTTCATCTAGCAATTTTCTTGATCTAGGAGTTCCTTTAATCTCCTTCAGTGACTCTTCTGTTGGAGCACGTCTTGGGCAAAGAGGGCCTTCAGTGTTAGGGGAATGTTTGAAATATGTTCTCCTTTTTTTCAGAAACGGTGGAAGGAGCTCTCTAAGGAGGACCAAGCACCAAGTTCTGAGCAGTCTCCTCCACACCCAACCAAAATAATCACAGAGAAGTACAATGGGAACAGCATAAGCCTGGAGAATGAAGATCAAATGGAGAAAATAAATACTGACATGTCCACTAAAGTTCAAAATGCGACAGATGGAAATATTGAAAGGTAGGCAAGATGAAGAAACTGGTTAGAAGGCAGATGCGCTCTCCCAAAAGGCCAAATTTTTGTATGCTTTTCTTATTGTAAGAAAACTTCAAAGTCTTTCTTGAGTGGAGGGAAAGGACAGGTGGTATTTGACTGTCTTATTTAATTATTTTTAAAATGCAACTTCAGTTATTCCTTGTGGTAAAGTTTTATTCTTTAAAGGTGAAGAGAAGAAAAATAAATCTCTAATGGAAGCAGCTAAACCTCATGCTTGAAAGCATTTTGCTACAGACTGACTGTGAACTCTACTGTGCAGTGTTAATTAGGTCCTAAAAGCACTGAACATAATTTGATACTGATTTTTAAATCTAATGCTAGCTTCAGTTTGGAAAAATATATGATACCTGAGAAACACAAAGTTTTTATCAGTTACCACATTGTTTATGGTGATTGAAATGATATCATTGAAGCCATATGTTACCCTCCACTCACGTTAGATCTACCACTGTGAATAGATTTCTGTGGTTTAGCTGCGTCATGTGAATTGTGTTTCTCCGTCACATTTCTCTGCCTCACGAGTGCTATGAACTATTGTATTTGGAATTACCATCTGTATTGCTGTGCCTTGTGGCACGATGTCACTTGGGCCAGAACGGTGTCACTTGGGCCTGCATGCCTGGGGGTTGCCTGTGGATCAGTGGCCAGAGACCCCAAAACTGGCATGGGTTGTGCCCAAGGGTTGCAGCCTGAGACAAGGTGCAACAGTTTGATGGAGACAGACTGGCATTCTGAAATGACAGATGGCTTATGGAATGCCCTGAGGAGTTTATCTTTTTATGTCTTTAAGCGTTTTGAGAGAAAATGATGGTGATTTTGTAGATGTTTGAAGGAGCCCCTCACAAGCAGGAGGAGGGGCACAGGTGAGTGTGGTGTTTGTGTGCTAGGACTTGGACAACCAAAGAGGGGTTTTTTTGTCAGACTTTGCTTTCTTAAGAGACTGTGAGGATGCTTTTGGAGACAGTTACAAGAAGGCCCTGGTAGTGTAACAGCACATGACTGATATTTTTTTTTTTTTTTTCTTTTTCTTTTCCCTAGCCTGTGTCCTTGATCAAGATGTGGTTTACAGTCTAAGATGAGCACCACTAAATCTGCCTGCAGACTTAAGTTAGGATCAACGTATCAGTGAGGCTTGTGTGAACTCTGCAATGGAGTCACACGGTTAAATACTAAGAATGCTTGCTTGTAATACCCTACACTGCATATAAAAGGAGCCTCATGCAAAAAATCTCAGCCACTGAAACAGGCACTGACAGGGTGAAAGGCTAAGCTCAGATAATGAAGCTAATTTTGTTCCCCATTGAACACTTAGGTCAGGCACCACTTAGATCTTTACATAAGTCATTTACTAACTTCATAGGGCCGCGATGACCTGAATCTGTCCACGTCAAGATTGTTAGAACAGAATTAAGATTGCTTAGTTTAGATTTTTACATGCTGCTGCCATGTGCTTCCGGTGGGTTAACTATTGGAAATATATTGGGAAAAAGTTTGTTTTAATGCTTTAGTAGACTTTTTTTCCTGTTCTACAATTGAAGATTTACCTTCTTTTCTTTTTTTTTTCTTTAAGTACTGTCCGAAAACGGCTGCGAGAGGATAGAAAAGCTAACACAGCACAGAAGGTGCAGCAGATGAAGCAGAAGCTAAATGAGACTGAAAGAAAAAGAAAAAGGTGGTTATATTGGAAACCTATTCTCACTAAGATTGGGTTTGGTGCACTGATTTTAGCTGGTGCTTATTCTTGCTGGAAAATGTATTTTCAAGAACATTCCTTGTAAATAAACAGTAAGCCTGTCTGCTCCAGCAGCTAATTTTGCTGAAAGTTAATGACTAGGGGTGTGACTTTAAGCGGTAAACTCCTTACACCTGGAATGGGTACAGACAATACAATAGAGAAGTGATGTAAACTTGATCCCATGGCAACATCTCAGGACTTTCCACTGCAGGTACTTAGAAAAATGAACTGCTGCCCCCCCCAACAAAGCTGACTTTTTGTTTATATGAGCAGGTACAAACTTGCTGCAACTGTTTATACACTTTTTTAAATGGTGGATCTTAAGCAAACCCTGAACCGCAGAGGTTTAGCTACTGAAGGCTGTCTGGATTTAAATTTACATGCCTGACATAAGCAATAAACAGTGTTGTATCATTTACGTTATTAATGCAAAGAAGTTATCCTTAAATGTGTGTAATTGTGTAATGTACTAGTGACATGAACATAAACATTTTATATTCTTATGACCTAGGATAAATATATTTTCTAATTGCATATTTAATCTTTTTGTAGTTCACTGTACTTTTAAAAGCTCAGTTTGTACAAATTTCTGACCAAAAAGAATTTGATTTTGAAACAAAATGTAATTATAATTTGTGCATGAAAATAATAGTGCAACCATTCCCCATATTTTGACTCTCAAATTTATGATGTGAGCAGCTAGGGGTCTGATGAAGCACTTAACAATTTCTACTCTGTTAATTTGCATTCCTTATTTATTTTTTTGTAGTTTTCATTATTTAAGGCTTGGAAATTTGATTTTTTTTAAAGGCTTTTGAGAACTTAGCTCCCACTGAAAAGCATACTGTTACATTGATTCTTGTATTCAGATTCCAACTACTGTTTGAAGGCCAACATTGTTAAAGTTCTGACATTCCATTAAATGTGAAACATGGTGTTTTGTGTGTCTATAGATTTTAATTGCTAGAAAGAATAAAATGAACGCATCAGTAATAGGTGTAGGAAGCACATCAAAGGAAACTATAGTTGGACTCCCAAGGGTGGTAGTAACAGGAAACAAATGCTGGCGGAATTCTGCTGTACCCAGTGTGTTCAGCTGTAGGAGCCACTTCCGTAACTTCAAAAAGTCTGCGTAGAATTGCTTTCGAGGTTCCCCAGCACTGCATCAAAGAGGCATGACTTAAAACACCTAATGACTAGTATTTTGGGAATACCTGTTCTGCAGTCACTTTAAAATTATTGAGCACTCCTTTTCCATTAGTTGGACGATAACACTTTCTAAATAGTAATTCAACACAGATCACTTTCTGTCCTTTAAATTCTCTTTGAATGCAGAGATTGTATGTTGCTGTATGTAGCTTGCTGTCATTCGAGTTGAGACCAAATAATTTCTAGTATTGGACTGCACTTTGGAATCCAGATTTTATTTATTCAAGCACTACCTTGTTGGGTGACTTCAAATAAGTGGTGTTTTCTCCCTCCATTTTCCCAGCTTGGTTGTTTTCTGTTAGGTATAGGGTTGGC
The DNA here is from genome assembly GCF_037038585.1 of Patagioenas fasciata. Classification (NCBI taxonomy): domain Eukaryota; kingdom Metazoa; phylum Chordata; class Aves; order Columbiformes; family Columbidae; genus Patagioenas; species Patagioenas fasciata. The sequence goes on along the minus strand of NC_092521.1, from coordinate 56,801,961 downwards.
GTGGTATGCTTTTCCTTTTTATTTTTTCCCCCCTCCTTTTGTAAAGCACTCTTTGAATTTACTGCTGAAAAATACTAGAAGAGCTAGATATTATAGTTACTCTGCTCCTTATCCAGAGGAGTTAACTTAAAAGGTTTCCAGCGTGTTCAAGCTTCGTAGTAACATACCAGGCACGGGGCCCAAATAGTCTGACATTTACTACGCAAAGCTGAGTTTATTCTTCGAAATTCTCATTTCACAATAGCTAATACTATTTTGGACTATGGTGCTTATATAGTAAACAAATGCTTAAGGGGCCAGATAAGGAAAACAAGTGCAGTTTCTTAGAACATTCAGTTCTGATTTTGGGAAACGGCATGTCAGTAAAATAAGAGAACTTGTCCTGTGGCGTTACTGAGCAACTGTGTGGCTCTAATAGCAAAATGACTTACTGGCAGCTGTGGCACGCTATAGGCAGGCAGCTTACATGCTGTAAGACATTTCATAATTGTTCCAACCACAGTAATTCTTTTGGCCAAGAAGAGGCTTGGCAAAATAAATTCTTTATTTTTTTCTTTAAATTGGGAAGACGGGTTTTTCAGTATCAGCTCTAACTGATGGTAGGTGTAAATGTAGTGCCTTATAAAAGATATTTTGGTTATGGGAGAACACATGGAATGTAATTAAATGCTTGTATAACAGAAATAGTTCAGATTTTATTCTAAATACTTGAAAGCAGATAAGAAAAAAGTGCAGGCAAAACCTTCACTGAAATTTATATTGCCTTTCTGTTTGCATGAGCAGGAATTCCTGGGCCACCAGTACCCTACAGCCACTGAGCGCTAACTGGGTCTCGTCAAGTTGCCACTTGAATTTTTTCCTGTTTCTATCTTCTAAATCCTGGCTTTTTTGTTCTCTGGATCCTCTTGCCTGGGTAGGGCAGGGCTGGAGGGGGGCCATTCTTACATCATCTCACGCTGTTACCTTCGTGATGCAATAGAGCAGGACTTAAGACATTCAACAGTTGACCTGTAAAAATTTGGTTTGTTTACATGATTGTGAGTATCTTGAGAGTTTTAACTGTTAATAATTTAAGGACCACAAACCAAGCCTTGGACAACACTATTTTGTAGAACGAATTGTCCATGACAGTGTGGGCGTAGACGGGAAATTAAACGTTAGATCCCTTGGTACTTTCCAAGAGATAATTTGGATAAAACTCTTCTTTCTGGTCCATCAGTAATCCTTAAAAACCACAGTCTGGGGAAGGCTTGCTTGCTTTACTGTAAACTCGGCCCTTGTCATACTTTGTTATTGTGTAGGATTTAAACTTGGAGCAGTTTTGCACAACTTGGATGTTAAGTAAGAACAAAGATGAACCAAAATGAAGACCTGTCGATCCCAGTGACCTCTATTGTAGGAAATGCTTAAAGAGAGAGTTGAAATAAAGGACATGCCTTCTGACCCCTCTCCTGCCTCTCCCCAACCCCATTTCTGGCAAGCTGCTGTCTGGTCGTGTGCTGCTTCTAAAATGCTGTTGCACTCGATTTAAAGTGTTACTGTGTTGGGTTTTTCCCCTCTGTTCTTGAAATACATCAGTCAAAATATTCGATGCGTAGTGAACTTCTTTAAACTCGATTCAAGATTGTTTGACTTGCAGATGAACACTTGTATACAAGAAAAAAATCACCAGCAAACACGTGGACCTCCATTGTAAGGGGTTTGCAAATTCAGAATTAGTCCTTTAGGTTTTCTGTTTATGCTTTTGGTGCAGGGACTTAGAGTGCCGATACATCTGTATTGAAATGTATTAAATAATGGAATTCAGTGTGAAATAGCGATTTGAAAAAAATTACGGATTTATTTTATGGAAGTAAGATGTTGCAAGTGAAACAGCTTATTCTGTTAAACCTTGAGTAAAATGGTTTACTGACTTGAGTTTACATCCCACAGAAAAGGGGAGAAGTGTAAATGTGTATGCATGTACGTGTGATTGGATTGTGCAGGCGATTAAAAAGCCTGGCTAGCTTTAAGTTTATGAATGTTAACCAAAGTATTTAGTTTGCTGTTTGGCATTATAGTTAAACCTGAGACACTTGAGGACTGCATGAGAAACTAAATTAAAGATGACAAAAGACGAAGTCTTCTGCATAGCCAAGTTGCTTAAGTCGGAGGACGAAGTTCATGTAACACACAGTAGTCTTCCTGGGCTTTTTTGTCTTTCCCCAAAGTTTTAGGTCAGTCTCTCATTTTTATGTACAAAAAATAAATGTGTTCAAAATTGCATCTCTGTCTGAGTCTTTATTTAAATTGGAAGGATAAATACTTGGAAGATTTTTTTTAATGTGTCTTAACTGATCAAATAAAGCTGTTTTCTGAGTCATAGAATAGTGTGGGTTGGAAGGGACCTTCAAAGGTCATCTCGTCCAACCCCCTGCAATGCTTGCAGAACTTGGAAGCATTTTACTTGTAGTACCTTTTAAGTACCAAGGTCTTTTTCTGCTTTCCTCGGAGCAGAGCCTGACCTTCCCTGAGAACAGACTGGCCAGTGTTGGGATATCCCTCACTGCAAGAAACCTTGGCCTAGAAACTTTTATTTCCCTGCTGTGTGCCAGGGTTGGCCTGCAAAGCCCTGAGAAGTGATGTTCAGTTTGGAGGTGCAGCCTTCTGTAGCGCCACTGGGGCCTGAATGGACTCTGCCATGCTGGTGGTTAAATGCACCAGCTGGTGGTTTGCTGGACTGGGACCAGCAAGTGTGTGTCTTGTGCGGTAACATGGAAATACCTTCTGGAAAAGCAGCGGCTTTCCCAGAGCGCTTGCTGCAGGCAGACAGTAGTTGGTAGTTGCTGCAGGGAATGCATGAGAAGCTGTTTGGTGTTAGAGTGAGTTGCAAACCCGCTGTCTGTTCTTACTTATTTTTTTTTCTGTACTGTGTACTGAATCGGTGACTTTCTTCTGCATTGTGTGTCGCAGGCCGAGACTGACCGACACCTAAACCTTCAAGACTTGTGAATATTCTGCAGCTATAAACTGCAAAGTATTGACATGCAAAGCGAGACATGACCCCCTCTTCGGGAACAAAAAGTGAGGTCTGTTAAGTACCAAGAAGACCTCAGTTATCTGTTTACAGCATAAACTGCATCGAGGGCATGAAGACCACCAGCAGCGTTGCTACTTTGCAAAACTAAATAATTTGCCGTCTTGTGTTTTTTATAATGCCTGTATTAATGTAGAAAGATGTAAGAGAAATAAATTAGGAAATATTTTGTTTTGTACTGCCATTCTTATTGTATTTTTATACTTTTTGGCAGCATTAAATATTTTTTTAAATTGACAATATGCTGTTGTGTGCACATTATGTTAGGGAGAAACTGTTAAGAGCCTGTTTGGCAGAAAAAGAAATGTTTTGCTTTAAGGTTTCCTTGATATCCTGTCTTAACTGGAAAATGGCAAAATTATTAGAATGTACTTTATGCAAATATTTTCATTAATGCTAAGTATTGTAGTTTGAGCTAGGAGGAACTCTTGCACATTTCTTTTGTAATACACCACTAAGAATATTATTTTATTAATCTGACTGGTTGGTTTGGTAATCCTTTTGATGTTTACTATAAAATATGCACAAAATGTTCAGAGTCACTTTGTGAAGGCAATGAGTTTTGTTGTTAATGCTTTAAAGAGAGGAAAATGGGAAATCTGACATCTCACTACCCATGGTCATAAATAATTAATGGATTCTGAGGGCCAGGTGCAAAGTGCCCAGAGTGAACCGCGTATTTAATTAAATGGGTTTTGGATTGTGTCACGACAGTGTGTTGTATGAATAATATTTTACGTCACGTCTCTCATCTGTTGTCAGCGTTCTCCCTGACACAGTCTGAAGAGCTGGACTGGGGAGGGGTAACCTGGAACGCTGCTTGAAGGAGTTCTGCTGATGGACTCTAACAGGGTTTCCAGCCTGGTACCTCCTTGTAACAGCTGATCTAAATCGTGCACTCACTGACATCCTCTGACAGTTTTGGATACACCTTATTTCATTAAAAAACCCCTATATTCAATATGACTGTCTAAACCGGTATGTGGTAGGGTTTTATATGTAATTTGTAGGTCGCATATTTTTGTGACAAGTTTTTGTACAAATCAAAGAGTTGCTGAAAGTAAAGCGTGGAAGAGGGGGAACAATAATTGGTAATTTTGCGAAAATGAGCAGCAACCCAAAATCTTAACTTGGTTTTGAGGCTCATTCATGAAAGCAAGTATACTTGTTCAGAGTTGTGCTTAACTTGAAGGTGAAGTTGGATCAGGAGTACTTAATACTATTACTTGAGTTAAATATGTGCATGACACCATCTTGAAATAGTCTCAATCTTTTAATTAATTTTGATGATTAGTATTGTTCCTACCCCATGTTGGAGGGGAAAACATGACAACTTGATTCAGCTATCATTTTCAAGTTGGTTTCAGCTGTGAGACTAGGAGTGTTTATAATGAGATCGAGGCCTGGCCAAAACCACTGCATTAAACCCTGTTGTTGAACACAGGAACAGAGCCTGGTTTTACCACTTCATCGTCTGGATGCAGCTTTCAGCCATTTGTGCCTCAGCTCCGAGTTATGTTCTCATTATTTTTGTCTTCTGAATTGCAAGTAAGCATATGAAGTACTGGAAATGTGCACATGCTTCATTATTTTACCTGCTGCTATCATGGATAACTAGCAAATAATAGCCATTAATTTATCTTGTGGGGTGTAGAAGGGTGAAGGTACCTTGTCTCTTGTCACACAGTGGACTCTTCTAATCAAAATGTTGATGTCCTTGCTCTTGAAGTTTTTTAAATTACTTCCCTTTGCTAAGCTGCTGGAGTAAAGTTAATGTCAGGCTGACTTGATGAACAGGCAAAGGGGACAGGGTAGTTCCAAAACCAGAGCTCTGTTGGGTTTTATTGAGGGCTGCCTTGTGACAGCAGAAGTCTTGCCTCACTGGCCCAGGAACTTCAGAAATGTGCACCTATTTTGTTGTTTCTACATAAGGCCACAATTCTTGACTGCTACTGGTGAAATGGATTTTAAAAGCTGAAGGAAGGGGAGGAGTTGACTTCTGAAAGACAGGGGATTAGAAAAATGAAAAAGCTTTGATTTTATTAGCTGTTTTTTTTTCCCTATCTTTTCAGAGAAATGTTGCAGGGTACTTTTTTTTTTACATTTTTGCTAGCTATCTTAACAGGAGAACAAAACTGTTACCTTGCTCTGCAGCAAGGCTTTGGCATGTCAAAGGGTAGGCAGAGATGGTGTGTGCAGCAGTTGTGCTCGTGCGTCCCAAGGGTGGGCAGGGGAAACGGTGAGCTGCAGGAAGCACTTGCACCTGCTCTCAGGGGCAAGGGGAGGTGAAGGGCAGCTGCTGTCTGTGCTGCAGTGGCAGCTGGTGGCCACCTGGCCCAGTAGAAGCCACCTCCTTGTCCCAGTAAAGACTAAAAGGTCTGGAAGAGCCAAAACCAGTACCTCATTTAAGAAATATATTGCAAGGCAAGTGACACCACCTTCATAGCTTTTGTCTGGTCCTCTAGCTATATATACACACCTCATCGTAACTTTTAAAAAGTTTTAATACGTATCCATTAGAGAGTGAATTAGGGATGATGGGGGAGAGGGGAACCCAAGGAAGGAAAAAAGTAAAGCCTGAGAGGTTCTTCAGTTGTCCAGTGTGGAGCTCACCTTCCACCTCGCTCTTGGTGGTGGTGAAGTCTGGTACTTTGAACAGAGTTCTTTAGTGCAGGCCACCAGCTGCCCCAGCATGAAGAGAACGGCAACCTCAGGTTCTGTCTGATGGACAGTGGCAGACCAGTTAGTTTCTGCAAAGCGGCTTCTGACAGGCAGCGGCTGGCCTGTGCCTCACAGCACAAGTGCTGGGAATAAAGACGACAAGCAGGCTCTTTTCTTCCTTCTGCCTCAAAACAATTTATGCCCTTGTCTCAGTTTTCAATGGGGTTAGTTTCCCCAACCAGTTTTAGGCTTATCGGACTTCCCTTGTGCCACATGCAGCCTTTTGTTTGTGGTCCCTGACCACATCCACACTCTGACTCACTTATTAGTCTGGATACCTATGGAAATTCCTAAAAAAAATATGTTTTGGTTAATTCACTAGAACTGCACCATCTTAGATCCACGACCTGCCATCACCTTCTAGTGGTTTCTCCACTGTCACCCCCCTCTGAGTTAATGTTGCTTGGACTCACTGCTGTTCAACCACCTTCCAGTTTCCTGAGTTTGGAACAGTATCAGCTTCTCTTCCCCACTGACTCACCTGAGCCTACCCATGGAATCCTTCTCCTGCCCTTTTCCTGTTAGCGACCCAAGCTGCACTGGTGTTGTACTTGAAGAGGAATCCACAAGGTTGTGCCTGTTGACAATTCCTTTTTTTTTTCCTCCATACCAACATCCTATGACAGTTGAAAAAGCCTCATGAAGCATCTCCAGTGCATATATAACTGTTTCCAAATAGCTGTACTCATACAAACAATATGCAAGCTGTGTTTGAAGAGCTGGCTCTTTGATGAGTGCTGTTCAGGACCTTGCAAGCCAGAGTAGTAACAGACTTACCCTTCAGGGCTGCTGCTTTACAGTCACTACAGCAGTAACAATCTGAGCCCTGCACAAATGCAGGAACATTCCCACACTTATCTTGCAGAAGGACCTACACTGAGGTCATGCAGAGGTAGGTGTTCATCCCCTTCTTTCTGAAAAATAGTTTTCATCTCAGGGAAGCTACTAGAAGGTCAGATGCTAATCAAGGAAAATGAATACTCTGTTTCAGATTCAGCAGTGCCTAATAATAGGCAAGTAGCTCTTGTGATTCACAGAGGCCTGTGTCCTTCAAGTTAAGAGGTCATCAAAGAACTTACAGGCAAAAGTTTTCAACCACCTTGGCAGATTCAGCTTTCCAAACTAAAGTACAGCAGTAAGTTACACTCTCATAACAGTTACCAAATGTCTCTGTGCTCATCACACAACTAGTGTGTCAGATTAAACTTATACAGACAGTAGACTGCCTGCTATCAGGACAATGTTTTAATTCCTTTATATTTCAGAGCACTGTATTCATCCTCAAATCAGCCTAAGAAGGCTCATCTACCTAGAAAGCTTCAGTTTTAGCACCTCCGCAGCCCTTGGAAGCAGAATGGAAATTATACAATGGAAGTAGACCAGGGAAGAGACAACAGGCTGCTATATTGCTTGCAGTCTCCCCAGCTAACACTACCACAACAGCACTCGGAAAAGACAGAATTACTCACTTTTGAGCTTTGCCTACATCACCAGGAAGGTTTTGAAAAACACTTAATATCCACAGTTGACATGAAGAGTAGGGTTTTATCTTCATAAGAAAATCTATGCCTGCACACCAATCTTGAGTTCTCAGCTACATTAAGAACGTGCACCATGAGCTTCTCCATAGCAGTAACACTTAGCCAAACAAAAGGGTTTTTTTAAAAAATATTTTATTAGAAAAAAAAAAATCAACCAAAGTTATTCAATAAACAACTGTACAAAACATATTTCTTTGGTCAATTTGTGGAAGTTACCTTAATTTCTTTAGCTACCCACACATGTGAAACCAATTTTCCTTAAATAAAGCATTTATGTACACAACAAATTAAGCTGCTGTTGCTCGGCAATTATTATGTAATCACCTTGTCAAGGGATTTCTGAGACTGCACATGTGACTTACAGGAGTATTCAAAACTGATCAGAAGAGCGCAGGTGGAAGACCGTTGCCAAAAAGTAAGCGCCAAGAACTTGGTATTTTCCATTGTGAAGAAGTATCTGTGGAATTGTTGCTCTGCAACAAACCAGAAAAATTGTTTAAGTTTTAAATAATGATTATGGAATAGTATCTCTGGCATGTGCATTAAGATAACGAGCAGCATTTCAAGTGTATCATTGTGGGTTGCTTTAGAGAAAAGTACTGTAAGATTGGACTTGATCAAACCTTTATGCAATTTTCCCCCACACCTGTCAAACAATCAGACTGAGGCTGAGGTTTGGCTTTTTTGGTGGTGAAATTCTCAGTGAGATTTTTAATCAAAATGTATCTCTAATTTGGCATATCCTTGATGACCAAGGGCCAAAACAAACCCAACCCATACATTTTTAACTTTTCTAGAATTCAGCTGAGTAACATTTTTTATGTTCTGGATTGAAGAAAAATTAAAGCAATGGATATAAAATATGGAAGCAAGACCTCTAGATCAAACAGCACTTACTTCACTTTTAATTAGCTGGAGCCATTCATTAAGATAGTTAACAAGTGCAAACGCATCAGGGATGTTGTCCCCTTCTGAGCAGAATTTCAGAAGAACTGCCATCTGGATTCCTTTTGAACAGCTGCAACAAAAATGAGCAGGCATTTATATTTCTTTTCTGAATCCAGAACAATTATATTTATGCATTAAGAACAACAACAATCTGCATATGGCTTGTTAAAGAAAAATTATATATATATATATGCCTATTTTTTTTTCTTTCCATACTTCTTTGATTGCATTTTTAGACTTCATGTTCTTTTTCATAGTTTTGAATTTCTTCTTTGCACTGTGAGGCATGAATCCTAGATCATGGAAGAGTTACTCAGGGCCTCTTCTACATACTCAGTTTGCATTTTTGTGCTGGTGAGCAATTTACACTGATCATTTGATACAATCACTCCTTATCATTCTGTATGTTTCAAACAGTAGTTTTGAAGGCTGCATATCACTATTTTACTCACAACATTCCGTTTTTTTCATTTAGATATTAAGCTTGCTATTACTTTTTTTTCCTGGAGTCTCAGGAGGTCTTTTCTTTTGCATTTGTATATTGTTTCCATACTGCAGTCAGTACAAAGGTAAGCATGATATTAGTAACTCTCCTGCTGTTGGATGCAACAGTTTATACAGGTGTCAAAAACAACAGGTAAAAAAGCGAATCTTCTACCTCACACTTGCAAAACAAACACCTTTTGCAGAGCTAACACAGTTTTACCATAATGAGCGAGTATTACTGTCCAAAATTTGAAACTCAGATATGCTTTTGGCACTACTACTGATGCACATA